>NC_052630.1:105908801-106538134 GCF_016161935.1 Mauremys reevesii | reverse complement strand
AGGCGGTAAGAGCCTGGGCTGTTGGAGCAGGAGGAGCTGCGTTCTGTCCCTGCTAGTGCTACGAAGTTCCATAGGGTGCAACATAGTCCAGTGTTTGTTTCGTTATCCTGTTGTTAGCAAATCCCCTTCTCCAGCTCAGCAGCTTTGCCGACCGACAAACAGGGCACGCAGCCCGTTTGACCTAGTGACAAAACCGTCATTCTTGACAGTGGCACCTGCTGGAAGATTCCCTTCCCTGAGACCACTGGTGAGCAAAGCCACAAAGAACAGGTGGAAGTACAATCCCATGCTCCCAAAATAGGTTGGGTAATGCCCCAGCTCCATGGACCTCCCAGTTAGCTCCAGATCTAAGCTTTGTGCTTCAGGCCAAGCTCCCTGCAGTGCCAGAGATCCTGCACCATAGATGGAATCCACGCGCTCCAGTCCGGTGCTTGCCGGCAGCGGCTGCCCCATGGCCTGTCCACCTGTCCCTGTTTTTTCTGTAGTGCCCGTCGCTGTGTCTAAGTGCTGAAAGCAGGTTCCACATGGCAGCCTGCATGCTGTGAGTCTGAGAACAGCGTCGTGTGCTGGAGAGGGGAGGCCGGCCACACCGGGCACTGCGACGTGGCACGGACGTGGCACAGAAAGGGTTATTATCACATGAGGATCGGGGAGGTAAGGAAGAGGGCTATGAGGTCGTTCATTTTCCAGGAATCCACCCCCTCCCCCGTACCCTTTGCTCTCCTATATAATATTCCATGCTATAGCCCATAAATGCTGCTCCGAGCCCACAGCCTGATTGAATTTGGAAGCCTTTGTTTACAGACGTCTGGCTGTACAGGGGTATTTATTGAATTTTCCATGAAATGTTGCTCCCCTAATGCTGTAAAGCACAAGCTGCCCACATCAGAGGAGCTGCGTGTTAACGGATCGGGTTACTCAAAGATGCATTGCTCTCCTGTGCTATTGTTTCACACATACCCGGGAGGAGAGCGGGCGGACGGTGGAATTCATGCGGTGGGAGAAGACGGCTCCCTGCCCATGGTGGCTCTTGCTGTTGGAATGAAGGGGAAAGGGATGTTCCATGGGGCTATGAAGGTGTGATTGGGACCTGTCCTCTAAAGGGGACAATTCCAGTTGGGTGGCCTCTGTCCCAGCTCTGTAGTGTGGCACCAGGTGCTGCACTCAGCAGGGAGAAAAGCAGCATCTTCGGAATCACCAGTGCCACTTTCAGCACATCCTGTGTTGTTCCCGGAGGGCCTCTCATTCAAGTACTGGCCTGGCCCGGCCCTGCTTGGGTGGCTGAGATCTGAGGGTGCTCTGGCTGCAGGCTGTAACTATTAGGGCCTAGGAAAAGACCTTCATGGCAGGCAGATTATCTCTTCGATCAACTGAGGGGTTTCTTGCACCTTCCTCTGAAGCATCCGGTGCTGCTGGCCACTACTAGAGACAGGATACTGGAGTAGATGGACTACACATCTGAGCCACTCCACATTTCCCAACGTATCCCTTCGTCCTGATCCAGCCAGACCCTATCCTCAGGCCCCACAGCTGCAGAAGACAATCAGAAGCAAAAGAAAAAGAGGAGATGCTCAAAGCACAGCGCGTAATTTGTAACCTCCCGCTTGGGAGGGAAATGAGGCGCAGTCTGGCTTATGGAGGATATGTCTGGGACCTGACTTTGGTGCAGTGGTAGCTGGAGGAATGCCTCTTCCTTCCTTGAGAGAGAGAGAGAGCACAAAACCATCTTGCAAAACCCTGGGTCAAGAGCCCCAGGATCTTTGATGTAAAATAAATGGTTCTCAGGAGAGAGCATGTGTTCACCATGTTAGAAAAACAAGCCCCCTGCAAACAGCACATACTGAACTCTGCCCAGAGGAAGGGGCTTCACGAGTGGATGGAGGGGAATAGTCCTAGCATAGGAGCAGCACCCTGCCCCCTGCCCAGACTTGTATCTTCACACTGGGCTTGGGCAGGGGGCAGGATGGTCGGGGGATTGTTTTCTCAGATTTGATTGGTTTATTTATCCTTGGTCCAGGCTCCCATCTGGTCCAACTTCAAACTGGGGCTGCGGTGAAGTGTGGAAGCCGCCAAGAGAGATTCTGCAAACAACAGTTGGGAAAAGTATATAAATATTCCCAGACATAAAAGTGACTGTGTCTGAGGAATGGGCAGATTGGCCTGCGAATGCTGGGTAACGTGGGGCCTTGTCCCCCGTTCACCGTGTCTTGAGTTGGGATGGCGGGGGCTGCACATCGGCGAGCAGCTGGGATAGTGGGGCCAGGATCAGCCCTGAGAAATGCTCAGGCGGCTCCCCTCGACTGGGGTTTGCATGTGGGTGCATGAGGGATGTGCAGGACCCAACATGGATGGCTTCTGCCAGATGCCACAAGGCAAGGACAGTGCAAAACTGAAACGTGGATTGAAAATCCTTTCTTCTACTCTTATTTTCTGGCCAAATTTTCAAAAGTGGCCACTGATTTTGGGCACTCTAATTTTTGAGTTCCCATCCTGAGATGACACGGTGGGCCTGGTTTTCAGAGATGCCAATCTCTGAAAGGGGAGCTCCCGCTGACTTTCACTGGAGTTAGGAGCTCTCAGCAAATCTGGCCCTAAGTGTCTTACGCTGGACACCCAAAATGAAGTGGCTGCTCTTGAAAAATGTGGCCTAAATACCAACGCTGTTCAGCATAAGAGCGGCCGTACTGGGTCAGACCAAGGGTCCATCTAGCCCAGTCTCCTGTCTTCTGACAGTGGCCAATGCCAGGTGCCCCAGAGGGAATGAACAGAACAGGGAATCACCAAGTGATCCATCCCCTGTCGCCCATTCCCAGCTCCTGGCAAACAGAGACTAGCTAGGGACACCGCTGGCTAATAGCCATTGATGGACCTATCCTCCATGAATTTCTCTAGTTCTTTTTTGAACCCTGTTATTGGCCTTTCACAACATCTCCTGGCAAGGAGTTCCACAGGTTGACTGTTCGTTGTGTGATTGTGCACTGGAGAAGATACAGGATAAAGGCAGTTGTGTTTCATGGTGTTTAAATGGTAATAAAGGAGACAGACTTCACTCATAGCCCAGGGCTGTGAATGCTGCCCTGTGCATTCAGGAGGTGTCTAGCAGGGGAAGGCAGGGATAAGCATTAAGTCCGGTTTCATTCACCATCTTCGTTAATGATCTGGAAGAGGGAGTGAAGGCCATGTGGCTGGAGTTTGCTGGCGATATGGAATTGCGAGGAGCTGCGAGCACCAGTGAGGACAGAGAAGTGATATAATAGAGGGAGGCATAGGCAGGAAATAGCAAAATGAGGTTTAATCCGAAAGCCAGATCCTCACTGGGAGGCAGGATCTCGGGAAGCAGGAGCGGCCGAGAGGGGCATGGGGCAGAAGTTTGCAACAAGATGTGGCAACAAAGCAGACCAGTGCAGTGGGGCTGCAGACATAGAGGCGTTGTGTCCGTCTGTCTTTCTCTCCCATCCCCGCCCCATCTGTCCATTGCACGTTGGAATATGGGTTCTGATCTGTGCTGTATCAGGTTTGGACCAGGCTAATAGCGAGGGGTCATCATTACCATCAGCTGGCTGGGCATTGTTCTGGTCATATCAGTCAGGTATCCACATTACAACTCCCCCCAGCATCAATTCATTGGCAGCCTCAGATAGATCCCTCAGCTGCTAAACCCTGATTCCCGAGTGCAGGGTTGAAGGAACATTAGCAGGGCAGGGCAGGCAGGAGGTTGGACTGCTGCTGTGCCGGTTCTGGGGCGAGACAGAGCGCTTTGGGCTCCCGGGCTGTCATACAGGCACCCCTCAGCAGCATGAAGCTCACTCGCAGGTCAGCCGTGTCGTCCGAGGCCACTGAAACCCTAGAGCAATTCGATCAGGCAGAGGTTCCTGTGCGAGGTGTGGGCATTTCCATCCTGCTTTTTGCTCTTCGCTTTCTGGACACCTGGTTCTGTTGTGTGCTAAGGACCTAGTCTAAAAGTCCACACTCGATCTGTGGGCATCACAGCGTGTCGCTGAAGAGCCCAGGTGTCCAGGTTATGGTCTTCCCAGATGCATGGTTTCACTACCGTCAATATCAGGGCAATGCCCCTTACTCTAGTGGTGAAAATGGGCCTCTGTGACGTGAAAGAGAAGCAGCACAAAGATGAACTGGCCATCTCCTTGTGCGATATTGTGCTGTTATTGCCCTCAGAGCTAATGTGGATGTGTTTGATTGCTTGATGCTTGCGTAAAGCAGGCTGCCCACTCAAGAAATGCTCTGAGCTGTAAGGATGCCGCTGTGGTAGCGTGTGCAGCTGCTCTGATGGATCGGCTGGCTGCAAAGTTTCTGCTATTTTTAAGCACCGGCCTGCTAAACCCAGGGTTGTGAGTTCAATCCTTAAGGGGGCCATTTAGGGATCAGGGGAAAAAATCTGTCTGGGGATTGGTCCTGCTTTGAGCAGGCAGTTGGACTAGATACCTCCTGAGGTCCCCTCCAACCCTGATATTCTATGGTTCTAAAATCTATTGTGGGGGGTGGACATCTCACCACATTAGCTGTTCACAGGTTACGTCTGATCTGGAATCAGGTCCCTTCCAAGTTCGGATCCAATTCAGACCCAGGCCTTTGTAGGATAGGTGGTTTAGGATCAAGGGGTTTGAATCAGAGCCTCTCATGACCACAGAATTGTGAGGGGTTCAGATTTGAAGCTTAAGTTCTGGTGCATCTCCAGTATCTGTGCACACGGATGCTGCATGCACCAAAAGGAACAGTGGGTGCACCGCCCTCCCCTCCACAAGATGGAACCAGAACTGCTCGACCGCATCGTGTTCAGCTAACCTTGCAGAGACTCAGTTGTAGCTCACAGACCAGAGTCCTTGTGCCATTGGAGCGGGAGGATCCGAGTTCTCTCCTTTCTGCTGTCATTAGGTGCCAAGTGGCCCTGGTGTGCAGCATAGTGACGTCTGTGAAGTCCTAGGTGACCGCAGGTTTGCCTCAATAGCTGTACAGTGTAGAGAGTGAATCCCAGACATGCGGCGTATAATCCACCGGTCCTCTGCCTCCTGTAGCAGCTGGCGCCTCTCTCCTCACTGGGATGGCGAGGGAGGTCTCTGGTACGTGGTCTGTCCGTGAGCATGGCAGGCCAGCGATGCTGGTCTGTTTGTGGCATGGCCCCTGCTTTGGGAGGAACATGGCCCTCAGAGCCTGGTGGGGACGGGTGAGGGCAAAAGGGGAACATACGGTAAGTAGGGAGCCAGGAAACATCCAGCTGAATCAAGAACAAGGCTGAATCAGAAGGACCCGCTAGGAACAGAGGCTGGGTCAGGAGATTCCTCCACCCCTACCCCACAGCAGCCTCCAGAAGCAGCAGCCGGGGGAGCCCCTCAAGTTGCAGAGGGCAGGCCTCTGTTGCTGAGGCTCCCCTGGAGTTTCCAGTGGCTGGATTTGTGGTGACTAGCTGGAGGAGCTCTGATCCCAGGGGCATTGTGAGCAATGCAGGGGAAGAGTGGGTGAGATTAGGAGACTGGACCCCAAGAGGATCTGCGGGCTGCCCACCGCCGAGGAAGAGAATGCACCTGAAAAATGTCCCTCTCCCCACAGCCCAGCCAGAGGCACAGCTGGCTTTCCAGCAGCAGCGGCAGCCTCTCCCCAGCAGCCGTCAGTTAAACCTGATCCCTTACTCTAAGGGCCTGCCTGGCGTTTAATGGCGACTTACAAACGATCTTCACGCCGATTCCTCCGCCACTGCGGAGACATCAAAGTCCATAATTCACGCCCTCCTGCGTGCTGTGCCCTGCAAAACCAGAGCCTTTGATGTGTGCCTCCCGCCTTCGTTACCTGCACGCGGGGGCTAGCCGCGGCTGTTCCCAGCAGGGCACCAGGCCCGCTCTGCAAGGCGTTTTATAAGGTGTCTGCCGTCACTCAGCGTGTTCCTGGGTCTGTTAACCCCCTTGGCAGAGCCGCGTGGGACATCTGCAAAACGATGGAAACTGGCTGGGGGAGGCAGGCTGAGGGGGGTACTTCCAAAAAGCACCTGGCTTCCCCTCCGACACCTGCAAATTAACAGAAAGTTCTCCTTCCAGTCGTGCCGCTTGTGCCTTTTAACCCTTCTGGCTGCAGAGTCCTGCCATCCGTTCCCGAGGCTGGGAGCATGGCTAGTCCCCTCTCAGCCCCGGCACTCAGCAATGAAAGCTTCCGTGTCCCTTTTCTCTTTTCCTAGGTCCGCACAGCCTAACACTCATCCCTGCGGCCATCCTAGAGCTGGCCCCTCCCGCCGTCAGGGGAGACAGTTCAAATCTCTCTCCTCGCGGATAAAATTTGCTTCAGGATGGTCTCACTGGCTCTTTCCCTCCACTAACCTATCACTTGCTTCACGTGGGCACAACAGCTTTTCCCCTCTGCAGTGCTCAGCATCATCTCATTCCCTCCCCGCCTCGTGGGCTCTCCTGTTCCCTTCGCAAACCAGGCTGAAATGGCTTCCCTGCCTTGCCTCCGTCTCTCTCTCCATTCTGGATCTGGTTTGCGTGAAAGACACTGCGAAATAAGGGCCTGATTCTGCCATCTTGCTGCTCGCTGAAGTCAGGCGGGCTTGCGCTGTCCCGCTGTGCTGACTCCTTCCAGCTTAGCTCAGTGGCTGCCATCTTGTTCCCCAGGATCTCAGCTTGCTCACCAGCTTGCTCACCAGCTTGCTTGCTTTCGTACGACGTCTCTGCTAGCCAATATGGCTGGGAAGAATGCCTTCCAGTTGGGATCCAAGTGCAACCAATGCGGCGACGTGTGGAGTCTGCAGACAGCCTGGGACAGTGACACCGAGAGAGGGGGAAGTGCCCCATTCACTTCACTCTGAAGCCTAATGACAATTTAAATGTCGACAGTGTTTAACTCTTTCCCCAAAGCACCGAGGAAGGAGACGGGGCTGGCACAATCTCTTGTGAGTGATGTCTCTTTTTTTTTGGCATCTAAAGCGGGCAGGGCTTGGTTTGTGGGTGGAGTCTGGGCTAGAGCCACTCCTTGTCCCCCCAATCTCTGCCAGTTCAGTCCCTGGGTCCCCACAGGAAGCTCCATTTAACACCCGAATTAAACTCCATCCATAAAAAACCCCAGAGTGGTATAGGGTGAAATATTCCATGTTACAAGCCAGACCCTGCACGCGTCATAGCAGCATTGGCAGGGTTTCAGGGCAGTTTGCAGCGGGGATGGTAGGGGATTTATTTTTTTTTTAGTGGATGTCTGTGGAAATATATGGAGAGAGTGTTGCTTGTGCTACAGGCTGGAGAGTGAGGAAGAAGGGGCATGAATCATGTCACTTGGCTCTGTATTTAATCATATCAAACTAGTTTGGTTCTCCAACAAGTCAACATATATTATCTGGGTAAAAAAGGCATTTTACAGGGTTGGGCGTCTAAATATCATTTATAAATATTTAATTCCACAAGTGATGGTTGCAAAAGAAGGATAGCTCTTCATGAGCATACCTGTGTCTATTGAAATATCACCATTATCCATCACCTACAGCTGGCGCAGAGTCCCGCCTGGGACGAGAGGGCTTATTTTGTGCCAGACTAGTCCTATCCTCGCAGCAGGAGGTGCTGCAGAAAACGAGTCGCCGCTCATTGCATCTCAGCCTCTCCCAGCAGGAGGTGCTGTGGGGACTAGCGGCTCCTGCAAGCCCATCTTCACAGGATGGAATGGGAATATTACAGCGCTGGCTATAGGCAAATTCTGAGCCCGCCTTTTCCAGCAGGAGGCGAATGACATGGGAGTATTAGGTGTAAGGCGCTTGCAGCCACTTTGGTTCTAGCCTCTCCTAGTCGGAGCCCGGGATGGGACGGGACCACGAGGGAGATCCCAGCTGCTGTGGTCCTAGCTTCTCCCAGAAGGAGGCACCGTAGGGGATGGTTTCACAGCTCCGGCCGCATGGGAGCTCATGGCTCAGAGTCCCAGCCTGCTTGTTGGTGCTCTGGGCAATTCCCCACAGGGGAAACGCTGGTGAAATGTGCTGGGCAGTGCCCGGCTGTGACTCTGCCTGTCCCCCTGTCTGTGGCTGCTGGCTGTTTAACCTCTCTGACATTCAGCCCAGCTCTGCCCTGCTCTGTTTTGACTCCTGACAAGCCTTTCAATTTGCTCTCCCCTCTGAAGAGCTGAGAAGCCATTGATAGTTCTCCCTCTGAATTATTGAACCTCAGCATTGGGTTTCGGCCCCAGCGGAGCGGCCCTGACGCTCACGGGGCTGCGAGGAGCACCATTGATTCACAGGGCTCAGGTTCATCTTGCTGCTGGCATGATCCCAGCTCCCCACGCGCATTGCGGTCTGCAGGAATGCACAGATCCCGGCTCTTTGTGGGGGAAGGGGGAAAAGCTGCCAGGGCCAGGGTTGGGGGGTTGCCTCTGGTGCCTCCGCAGGGTTGTTCACCTCTTTCCCCTGCCCTGTGGGTGCTCCCTGTGGGGCCAGGCTGGGGGTGGAGCCTCCCTGGCTACACCATCACCCCCCTACCTACTCTGTGGGAACTGAATGAGTTAGTCACCATGGACTTACTTGCTGCTGTTCCTTGATATGCCAAATCCCCAGTGGAGGGGAGGGGGATTGGCAAGGGAAGGAAAGGGGGACAGAGAAACCTGGAGGCAGGGTGGAAGTGTGGGTGGGGGGCTGCTCCCCAAGATCTGTTGTAGTTTTTTAGCCAAACACAGGTTATACTACAGGCAAACCCAAGTCATCGGGCTCAGTACAGGGGTGAGGTTCTCTGGCCTGTGATAAACAGGAGGCCAGATGAGATTATCCAATGGTCCCATCCGGCCTTAAACTCCCTGCATCTGTGCAGGCCTCAGACCGAATGCCACATGGATGGGCTGGGCCCCATTGTATTTTAGGGGGGGAGGAACCCCCCCACTAAAGCAAGTGATGGGCGGGGTAGTGGAGTGTCCCAGCTCCGGGGGGAGGGGAGGACAGGATGGCCCAGCAGTGGCTAGTACAGAAAACACTAAGGAAAAAACAGGGGGAGAGAAGGATTGTAGGGAAAAGATCATGTCCAAGGCTTCCCCCCCCCCCCCGGCCCTAGCAGCTTCCAGGGCTCGCTGAGACCCAGTGGCTACACGTTGCATAGGCAGTGCTGCCTTTGGCAAGCCTGGGAGCGTCAGAATGAGGCATGGGAGGAGTTAATTCTCATCTGTCTATGGTCTTGTGTGGCCTCATTGCTCTGCTGTTTCAGCTCCTATCCCGCCTGTTAATTAGATGGCTGTGGTTAGAGAGAGGCACTGGGAGTCAGGAGTTTGGGATTCCCTCTCTGGCTGTGCCGCTGACTCACCATGACCTTGGCCAAGTCCCTTTTCCTCTATCTGTCCCTCAGTTTCCCCTTCTGTGAAATGGGGGTCATGAACCTGGCCTCCCAGGGCATTGTGGGCCTGAGTGAATTCACATGTGTAAAGTGCTGTAAGATTCTCTGCTGGGAGGTGGTAGAAATGGACGAAGAGGTATTCTGAATTCTTGCAGTGCTGAAAACCTGTGGCTTGCCCTAGCTACTGGCGAAACAAAGCTTGTGTTTCCCCAGTAGAGGGGACGTTGCTAGATTAAGAGAAGGGGGAATCCAGTGTGAGGCTCTGCTGGCTTCTTGTCTGTGGCCAGCTCGGGCTTTCCTATTGCTACTGAGGTGAGAGCCGATTAAAAAATGAAAACATCTTTTCACAAAAATACCGCCATTGTTTTAAAAAATGTTTGCGATTCCCCACCCCCAAATGTGATAGAAATGATTAGTGAGGTGTTATGTTTACTGAAACCCCAATCGTGTTTTCGATAAAAATGTTTTTCATTAAAAAATCACAACCAGCTTTATGGCTATTTCATAGACTCATAGACTATCAGAGTTGGAAGGGATCTCAGGAGGTATCTAGTCCAGCCCCCTGCTCAAAGCAGGACCAACCCCAACTAAATCATCCCAGCCAGGGCTTTGTCAAACTGGGCCTTAAAAACCTCTCAGGAAGGAGATTCCACCACCTCCCTCGGGAACCCATTCCAGTGCTTCACCACCCTCCTAGTGAAAAAGGGTTTTCCTACTATCCAACCTAAACCTCCCCCACTGCAACTTGAGACCATTGCTCCTTGTTCTGTTGGGGTAGAACTTGGATTCCAAACCTACTTCCCCACCTTTTGAGCTAAAGGAGCTTTTAACAATAGAGGGTCTATGACACACAGCAGGGCAGTTCTGATTTTATCCAGGATAGGCCAGTGTTGTCTCTCTTTCTCAGATACCCACCTGCACCACACATCGCGTTTTTAACACTTGTCTCCTGGCCATTCTGCCTTCCTCCTTTTGAGGCCAGTGCAGTAGATGGGTGATGGGAGCTGGTCTGAGTTCTTGTGCAGGTGCCTTTAAGAGCCTGGGAGGAGGAGGACGAGGAAGGGTGAACGTGGATTTTATTAAGTGATAACACATTTTCAAATCCGATTATGGCAAATTTTCGGGGGCACCGCAGCATTGATTGGCTGGGCCAGAATCAGAGAGGCTATGCAGAAGCACGTCAGACCGTGTGCAATTGGATCCCTTCCATTAGGCTGATCAATAGCCATCGTATGGGGGGGAGGCCAAGGGGAGTGGATGGGAGTGTTGACAAAACCGAATAAATATAGACGTGAGAGCCAAGAAATCACATTACGGCCCAAGGATCGAGCACAACACGGCTAACCCTTTCACCTTAACACCCAGCGCACGGGGAAGATTAACCCTCTCAGGGCAGGCCTCTGACTCCAGCCCTGGTGGAAAACCTGGCCAGTTATGGCCCACCCCAGCAATGCGGGTGGTGGGGGCCCAGCACCAGAACCATTTGCCTCCGTGCCCTCCTTGGTCTGGGATAAGGTTTGCAAAGCCAGGAGCTTTAAGCCTCCCTGCGGTGTGGGAGGCAAGGCCTTTGCTCCTGGGTTACATACCTGAGCAGGCTCCAGAGGGGGTGAGTGCAAGAGGTAGAGACAGATCATGGTTGTGCTGTACTAGGATCCCCTTCACAGAGAGCAGATGGAGAGCGGGTGCTGAAAGAAGCCCAATCCGCCTCCTCCCATCCAGTTTAGCGGAGAGATTCCGAGTCACAGGACAACTGAGTCATGCTTCAGAGCAGGCCTGTGGGTCGGGACTCCCCAGTTCTATTCTCTGCCACTCCCGTGTTCAGGGCCGGTGCAAGGATGTTTCGTGCCCTAGGCGAAACTTCCACCTTGCGCCCTCCCCGCATCTGCCCCCGCCTTGAGGTGCTCTCCCCCTCCGCCTGAGGCCCCCGTGGCAGCTCCCCTCCACCTGAGGCGCCCCCCTTGCGGCAGCTCCCCACCCCCCACCCTGAGGCACCCCTCCCACCCCAGCTCACCCTTGCTCCGTTTCCACCTCGTCGCTGCTTCACTTCTCCCACCTCCCAGGCTTGCGGCGCCTAAGCTGATTGGCGCCGCAAGCCTGGGAGGCGGGAGAAGTGAAGCAGTCACGGCGTGCTCGGGGAGGAGGTGGGGCAGGGGTGAGCTGGGGGGGGGGGAGTTCCCCTGCGTGCCGCCCCCACCCCCCACTTGCTGCAGGCGGCCCTCCCCGTGCTCCCCTGCCCCAGCTCCCTCCGCCTAAATGCCGGCGGCGACCGGGGTGGCCGAAGATCCGGCCGCCACAGTCGCTGCCGAAGAAAATGGCGCCCCCCCCAAATCCCAGTGCCCTGGGCGACCGCCTAGGTCACCTAAATAGTTGCACCGGCCCTGCCCGTGTTGCGTGACCGCGGGTGAGTCACTTCATCTGAGAAGCATGTTCATGAAGGCTCAGTCCCTGGGCCATGGGATGTTCCAGTGGTGCACACATCACTCAGCCCCAGAGGTTTAACTTCTGCAGAGAGAGAAGGAAAGTGCTCTGGGGTGCTGCAGTCTCTGTAAGGATGGGAAATGCTTTGTGAGTTTGTTATTTTTTTAATGGGGAAACATTCATGTTTGGGTGAAACTTTGCCTAACACCTGCTGTGATGTGGCATCCCAAGTAACAGTGGCACAGCTACTCTCTCAGGTTTCTCTGGCTTTTGGGCCACGGTCCCCGGCCCCTTGGAGAACTTAGGCTGCCAGCCGAATGGCAGTTAACCCTGCGGCCCTTGGCTGGTCGGGAGTGGGAAAGGGTGAACCTAGCTGTGCGGGGCCGTGCAAAGCTCACCTGGCTGGTGAACGTGATGGGGAAGGCAGTGGCTCTGGAGGGCTACGAGGGGGCTGTAGTGTGGGGAGGGTTACGGTTTGGGGAGGGTTCAAGTTTTAGCTGTTTGTCCGGGAGGTGGAAGTGTCCATGTTCCTGCCCCCCATGCCTAGGGATGTGGGACACTTGACAGAAGCCTCCTTCGGGAGCTGGGAAGATGGGACCGGGGTCCTGGCAGGGACTGGCAGATCGGGGGGGGGGGGGGGGGATGGAATGAGGGCTCAGAACACCAGGCAGAGGAGTTTGTTCATTTCATCCTGCTGTCCAGAGGGTGTTTGTCCTCACAGACATGGCCAGTTCACCTGGCGCGTTGGCCTCTGTGCAGAAGAGCCTGAGATCCGGGTTGAGGTTAGAGCTGTGGTGGGGACAGCAGTGGGGCTATGAGTCGGGATTGAGGGGCAGTGGCAGTGCTGTGTGTGCAGGGAGCCTGCCAGTACCTGTCCTCACAGAGCCATGCTGTAGGCATCTTCTTCGGGTCTCACCTTCAGGACTTTTTGCAACCAATCAAAACCTGTCAGATAAGCCCTGAACTCCATGGCAGCGTCCGTCCGTGCAACCCTCCTCTCCCTCTTGCCCCCCACGCCTCTTGACTGCTGGAAAGGGAGGAGCTGATGTCAGTGGTTCTGGCTGCATGTTGCCACCTCCTGTGCCAGCCCCTGTTTCCCTGAGCGCACCTGGAACCCCAGGAATCCCTGCTGGCCTTTGCCAGTGCCGAGTGAGCCCGTTTACGCCTCCCCCGCCCCGCTGGCTTCCTTTGCCTGCCATATTTTGACACATCTAATTAGCAGACATTTAACACCTTGTTTTGCTTGGGCTCTGACTCCAGCCAGACAACACATCGGTGGCCTTTGACCTTTCCCCTGACCCAGGGTCGCCTGGCAGCTCGGAGCTCTTTGCGCCGCTTGGAACGCATCCTGTTGCGTTTCCTCCACCTGCCCTCTCCCCCAGCCGAGCGCGGCGCGTGGGCCAGGGGCAGCGTTTGCCTTGGTAAGCGCTTTCCTGAGCATGATTTAAAGCACCGAAGCGATAAGTGAAAAGAAAACCTGTAATAAAGGCAGCACTCTGCTTATTAAGGGGAAAAGGCTGCACTTCGCTTACAGTAACATTAATTAGACAGATATATCAGGAGCAGAGAGGCTTCTAGCAGATTTATATGGGGGCCTCAAAGATGGATGGACAGACACTCTGAGCAGCTGCCAGAGCCCCCTGCCATGTCTGGTGCCAGCAAAGGAGTGGCTGGGTGGGGGCCTTTGTCCTAACTTGGGGGGCAGCAGGTGCTCTAGTGTGAGGGGCGGGGCGGCCCCCAGCGTCGCCAGCTGCTGGCAGTGACTGAGAGAGAGTCTGTCAGAAATCAGTCGGGGAAGGACAAGCTCGGGTTAGTCTCCTCTCCAGCCTGTCTCGGGCAGGGGAGTGTGGCTCCACGGTGCGGGTGTCAGGTTCATGCTCCAGGGGAAATAATAGGGTGAAAGGCGGCGCAGGTGGGAAGTGCTATAGACAGGCCAACTATTGCTCAAACATGTCCTCCGAGAGAGATCAGCTGTTCATCTCCTTTCTCCCCTCTGCGGTCCCGGGGGGGGCAGGGCAGTATTATATCCGCCCCTTGCTCTGACGAGGGCACCGGGGGCTGTGGCCAGTGTGGGGCACTGGAAGGTCCCTCTGGGCTGCTGAGACTTGCAGTCACCTGGATGCCATTATCGAGTGAGAAGAGACAGCTCCAGTCTGTTTATTTTCACTACAGAGCTGTTCTCCCTCTGTTCCCTTCCTCGCTGCGTCGATCAAATATTTTCCTACCACTGGCTGCTCAGGACAAACAGCAAAGCGGACGAGCCGTCACGGGCCTTTCTATTATCAAAGCGCAGAAGGGCCCCTGTGCTAACGTCTCATCGAAGCTCCCTGTTGTTTGGCTAATCCCCCTGCAGGTTCAGAGGGTCTGTTCTCTTCACCCCGGCCCCTCTTGTCTGCTGAATTCTGGGTGCCTAGAGACAAGTCAGCTTGTTACGGGATGGGAACGATCGCCTCACCCAGACCGAGTCCCAGGTTAACTCTAAGGAGGTGCCCAGGGGCTTGAGGTGTGGTGGGGCTGGGAACCGAACCCACCTCTCCTGAGTCCCAGCCTAGTGCCTTGACCTCGCACCGGAATGCTCCTTGCTCCTGGATTGTGAGTAAAGAGGAGCCCCCAGCTGGCCTGAAATAAGAACATAAGAGCGGCCACACTGCGTCAGACCAAAGGTCCATCTAGCTCAGTATCCTGTCTTCCAGCAGTGGCCAATGCCAGGTGCCCCAGAGGGAATGAACAGAACAGGGACTCATCCAGTGATCCATCCCCTGTCGCCCATTCCCAGCTTCTGGCAAACAGAGTCTAGAGACACCATCCCTGCCCAGCCTGGCTAACAGCCACTGATGGGCCTTCTCTGTCCCATTCATTAGTTTGTATTTCTTGTGTTCATCTCCTCTCTGAACTAACCAGTCTCTGTCTTTTCAGTCTCTCTGCGCTTCGAGTCATTCTCATCACCCATCTGAACCCCTGTTTTCTGCTCAGTCCTGGGATGGGGAGACCAGAACTGAACAGTGCTCCAGAAAAGGTGGCCTCACTGGTTTGTATAATGGCATGGGAACAGTCTCCACGTTGTTCACCATCCCATCCCTTCCTGCGGCTAACGTTTTGCTCGCTGTTCTTGACCCGTGTTGTGTGTAGAGCAGCGGTCGTCACTGCGCGTTCCTCACTGAGGCGCAGGTCTTTCCCCCGAACGCTGCAATGCGCATTGCTTTGCGTTTGCTGCAACTGCATTTCTCCTGCCATTGCCTTGCCGGTTTCTCTAGTTTGCATAGGTCCCTCTGGAGTTCCCCTTCTCTTTCACCCTACCAGGAGTGCAGGAGCTGGCTAGGAATTTCCATGGGACAGGAACTTGTTTTTACATGTGATTGTTATTCGTATTCCAGTAGCACCTGCGACGGGCCCCATGGTGGTCGGTTACGCACAGAGAGAGGCAGTCTAAGTAGACAAGAGGGAAGGGAAGGATTATGGGCCCCGTTTTACGCATGAGGAATTGAGGCCTGGAGCCGTGCAGGGAGTCAGTGGCAGAGGTGGGTTCTCGGCCCAGTGCTTTACCACAAGAGCACACTGCAGCATGTAGAGTGCAGGCTGTGATTGTCACTCCAAGGTGGATGGTTTTGTTTGTCTCAATACCGACAGGCCCCAGGCTTTATGAATCAGCTGCTGCAGCTCTGGGCCAGCCGCCCCCTGTCCCCTTGGCGTTCCAGGTACGATCTCCCCATCCTGCCCAAGCGGGGCCCCCTCCCCCCACGCCCAGGTTAAATAGAGTGGCCGACTTTGGAGGTGATTAGTAATAAAATTTTAACAAGCATCCCTAGGAGCGTCTTTCTGTCACTTTTATGAGGCCATTTACGGCGGGGAGATATAGGAGTGCCTTCCATCTCCCCCTCGCAGGAGGGGCCGAGACACGGGAGCCGAGTGTAGGCAGGCCAGGGGCTGGGAGAGATGGCTGAGGAAATACCCAGTCCGGATGGTCTACTCCTCTTTGCCCTGATCTCATTGGTTTGTTCAGTTACTTGTTTGGCTCCTTCCTGAGCCGCTGCCTGCCAGAGCACTTCCTGTGGGCTAGTGTGGCTCATCCGGTGAGATTGGGCACCTAAGCAATTGGCCGTTCGCTGGCACGCTCTGAAGGGACCCGGCGAGGATAAAACGGTCCCCCCTAGTTACCAGCAATGACCCAGATTGCTGCCATCTAATGCACTCGCCCCGTTCTCTGCTGCCTGTCCGCTTTCTGCATCTCGCTGCGGGTGGGCAGTGCAAAGGGAGCAATCACTGAGCTGTCACTCAGGGGCGTGTGTTCGCACCGCGCTGCCGGGTTCGGGTTGCAAAGCCTGCAGGATACATTTTTACTTGGATTTCATTGCAGTGCAAAACAGGGATATTTCCATGGACCTTTGCTTTTCCCAACACCTAAATTTTGGGCCAAAATTTGCCCCAACACAATTTCCCTCTTAAAAGAAAAAGAATTAAGAAAACCAAAAACCCATAAAATCATACATCCCCTCCCGGCTTTCTGCGTGTCTGGATCTGCACCGAGGGCATATTCTGCTCTTGGTTACTGCAGAGTGAATCTGGAGGGACTCCATTGACTCTGATAGCGTCAGTGGAAGGCAAGTGAGAACAGAATTTAGTCCCAGCTCAGCAATATGCATGGAAGCTGGAATACCTCTTTCAGAAGCTGGAATAAGTTATAAAGAATAAACCATCGCGTTTCCTCTGTGATTACACATCCAAGCCCCATTCCTATTTGAATAACCTTAACTGTACCAGGGCTGTGCTCTGCTGTAATGCTTCATCTGTGAACACTTCTGCCTTTGATTTTAACCCAGCCGAACTCTGTAGGAAAAGACCCAAATCCAGCCAGTTTCTGTGTTGAACGTCGGTGATAATCCCCCCAAAGCACACCACTTCCAGTGCAGAGCCAGAGCCTATCCGCTGGAAATAGAGCTGGCTTGTGTGAATGCAAGCCCTTGGGAGAGATTTCTCTGGCTTCCTAGGTTCAAGCAGATCTGGTGGTTGTTTGTTATGGTAGTGTGTGGCGGCCCCAGCAAAGATCAGAGTCCCATTCTGTGAAGTACGGTACTAAGGTAGCAGCAGACAGTGTCTGCCCCACGAGATAGACAAAGTGGGAGGAGATGCCAAGGAACAGATGGGAGAAGTAACCTGCTCAAGGTCTCACAGCAGGTCAGTGGTGGAACCAGGTTCCCTGCCCGCCTGGTCCCATGGCCTGGCCACTGGACCACGGTGCCCCTCAGATGCTCTGCCAATCTCCTTTTGGGCGGTATTTCCATTTCCTGTCCCAGCCTAGGGCATGTGGAACCAAACGGGAGAAGGTGACCAAGGCTTCTAGTAAAGTTTGGGGCTGAGTTTTGGGTGGAAGTTCGGGCGGGTTTCCCTTTTTGGGTTTTGTTTTATTTAAACTCCCCTCCACCCCCCCCAAAAGCCCTTAGAACAATAAAAGCAGAAAATAAGAAAACAAAATTGGACTAAGTGTCTGCTTCATAGCTTATTGCGAGCAGTTCACCACCCCAATAACAATAATCTTAGTTCAGGTTCACATAGTGTGTTTCATCTTCAGTGCACGGTGCAAACACTGAGCCTGTGAGACAGGTATTAGTGCCTCCGTTTTACAGACGGGGAAGCTAAGGCACGGAAAGGTCCGGACTTCCTCAAGGTCACAGTGGGAGTTGAGAGGAGCCGGAATTACAGCTCGCTACCATCCATAGCTGTTCTCAGACTACAGGTCTCTGTTTCTCCCGCTATGTCTGCAGTGACCTGACTGGATGGACACGAGAGCCGAGGGACATTTCTTGACTGAAAAATGTGATTTCATCAAAAATTGACATTTTTGGCAGGAAAACATCAATTTCAACTAAATATTTTGATTTTCCAATTGGGAGAATAGAAACGAATAATTTGGTTTTGTTGTGTTGAATTGTTTCCTTTCGATCAAAAATGTTGACATTTTCCATTTTGACATTTCTGATTAGAAATGTTTCAGAAATTTTCGTTTTGCAGAAGTTGTCCCTGTTGTGACCTTTTCTACCAATTCAGAGGAGAAAGCACTTCTGAAATGTTTGCATAGAAGGAAACTCTGTTTTTTTCTAACACCTCTAAGAGGCACTGCCTGTCTCAAGTCACTGATCCTCTGTCCAAGCAGTGCAGCAGCGGGATGTCAGGGCAGAGAGAGGTGCCAGTGCTGGTCATGCCCCTGCAGTGGGAATGTCCGTCCTTCCCTGCTGCCCTGTCCCGGGATCACCGGGCCTTTCCGTGCACCGTTCCCTGCAGTGGGAATGTCCCCCCGTCCCTGCTGCCCTGTCCCGGGATCACCAGGCCTTTCCGTGCACCGCTCCCTGCAGTGGGAATGTCTGCCCATCCCTGCAGTGGGAATGTCCCCCCGTCCCTGCAGTGGGAATGTCCCCCCATCCCTGCAGTGGGAATGTCTGCCCGTCCCTGCAGTGGGAATGTCCCCCCGTCCCTGCAGTGGGAATGTCCCCCCGTCCCTGCAGTGGGAATGTCCCCCCATCCCTGCAGTGGGAATGTCTGCCCGTCCCAAGCAGGGTGGCCAGGTCGCTAGAATCACCCTAGTGCCAGAGGTTTGCTGGGAGGCCTTGTGGCAGAAGCGGATGGGAAGCTTGGGGTGATAGGCTCCCTTGCCAGCTTCCCAAGCTTGAGCATGGGGGAAGCCCTCTCTGGAAGGCAAGCAGAGGGCAGAGGCCCCCCACGTGCTGGGGGCGCACAGAGCGGACCTGCGGGTGGGGACAGAGCCTGCTCGGGGAGGAGGTCAAAAAGGCAAAGTTTCCTGGGAGGTGAATTATCAGTGGGAGCAATATTGGCAGGTCAAGCACCTCAGCGCTGGGGTAATAGAGTTAAGGTGCCGAGCCTGGGAGGGAGCCCGGGTGAGGAGTGCAGCATTAAACCAATGAGCACAGCTTAATCTGCCCCGAGCAAGGGCAGCGGGGTCTTTAATATTGTGTCAGGCTCGCAGGGCCGCAGTGGCGGGTTATCCTTCATGGCAGCTAATGCCACCAGGCTAACTGAATTAGCCCCTCCTTCAACGGGGTGAGCATGGGGTTGCTGGGAGGCCGATCGTGCCTCGCAGCTGCAGGGAGAGCAAGCGAGAGCCTGGAAATTCAATCAGGTGAGGAGGCTGCCGTGGTCCCCAAAGACACAGATGTTCCCATCGGCTGGATGCTCCGTGTGCCGGCAGTGGTGGTGGTGGGGGAAGCGGGAGAGCCAGGATGGGAACCGGAGGGGAGTGTTTGTCTTGCTCCCGCCACGGGGAGAGCGCCCCCCTTAGCCCACTGCTCGGTCACGCCTTGCTCAGAGGGGGTTGGTCAGCTTTTAAAGCGCCACAAAGGACCCTGCCCACAACATGCCCCCAACCTGCCGGCTGCCCCTCAGAGCGCTTGGCACAGGCCGCCTGCCCTGCATCGCTGCGTATTTATATCGCATTAGTCACCTCTCTGCACCCCTATGGAAAGTGACTTGCTCAAGGCCACACAGTGCATCTGTGGCAACGTCGGGGATGGAGCCCAGGCGTCCTGGCTCACAGTGCCCCCTGCTCTAATCACTGGACCCTCCTCTCCTCCCAGTTCAGAGCTCAGTGGTCCTGCTGCCAAGGCCCACCTGCTCAAACCACTAGACATCACTGCCTTCCCAGAGCTGGGAATAGGCCCCAGGAGTCCTGACGCCCATCCAGTCTCCTTCCAGTTCCAGTGTCTCCACCTGAGCGAGCGGTGGGAATTCATGTTTGTGAATAGCTTTGTACTGGTTATTAAGGAGAGCTCCTACTTACAGGGGTAGACACGTCTCCCCTTCCACCCCCACCCTTAGAAAACCTCTCCAACATGCAGCTGGTGTCTCCAGTATTATTATTGTTCGTTTCTTTTTTATTACCCTAATTCTGTGTCCTCCTCGACACGCCTGAAACGAAACCCTTTCCAAACGATAGCCATGGTGAACCTCTGTGGCAAGCAAACCCCCCCAAGCAGGGTACCTCAGAGGTGGGCCCAGGAATGCAGGCTAGCGAGCAGGGTACTGGGTTCTATTCCTGACTTCACCACCTGGGTGACCTTAGGAAAGTCGCTTCTCCTCCCTGTCCCTCATTCTGGCCAGCCGTAGATCTCCTGGAGCGAGCGATGTAAGATTATCTCTGCGTGGAGCAGCAGGGCACAGCATGCATGGATGACACAACTGATGCTACCTAGCCCCATTTCCCAGCCGTTTGTCTAAGCCAGTGCAAAAAAGACTCCCATTTTTCTCACCCATTATACAAACAAACCAATCAATCAAGTCTAAAGCCACAAGGAGTGAGATGTCACCCTCCAGAAGTTACTTTTGGTGTCTCATTTTTAATGGCATCATTTTTTAAACCAAGTTAAAACATAACTCCTAGTTAATACATAATAACGTAAAGACCAGGGCTGCTGTCTGTGCACTGCTGCTTCCTCACAGGATGGAATCCACAGCTACGCAGATGTGTGTCATGGGCCATATACTGCTCACATCTAGCAGGGAGAGTTTCCTTTAGTTCAAGTGGAAAGGGGCCTTAGCTTTTGGACCAAGAGGGTGGGTGTTCGTTCCCTGCTGTAAAGAAGTTTAAAATGTTCAGCACAGAGATGTTCAGGTGCGCCATAACAGACACAGTAGAAGAACCCTAAAATCCCAGCTGGCTGCAGATTTGTTAGCAGAGTGACAATGGTTTGCCCCGAGAGGGGAAGGGACTTGCCCAAGGTCACTCGGTGAGTCATTAGCAGCCTACAATAGACTCCAGGAGGCCCGACTCAAGTCTGTGATGCCTATGCTGCGTCCCCTCCCACGTGGCCTCTCTCCTCTCCTTATTTGGGGAGGAAATGGCAGGATTCTGCTCTGTCTTAGGGGGCTAGGCATGCCGAGGCCAGTGACCCTGGTGGGCTCAGGAGAAAGGGATGGCTGGGGGGCTGAAGGGCTGTGGCGGGCCAGGCACCTTCCCCCTGACACTCCCACCCCTGGGGTCTCTCACCCCTTTTCCAGATCAGGCCTGGCAAACCACATTCTAAGGAATGAGCTGGACAAGGCCACGTGCTTTGGGGGAGTCTCCTTCCATCACAAGCCTACAACCCTTCTAGCCCCCCTAGTGCCAAACCCCCTGATCCCACACCCTGCTCGCCCACCTGGCATCCACCTGGGCCCCGGCGCATAGAGATGCCAGCCACAGTCCCTCCCTCCCCTCCCCTGCCTCCTCTCTGGCCCCCCACCTCCTTCCACGGTGTGTGCCTCCCCCTCCCCCCAGGCTTCCACGCGGTTATAAATGGAGGCTCTGGCTGCCTTTAAATAGTCATATCTATCAGGCGAGCTCACGTCGGCCATAAATTTTACAGTAATGATGATTTTCTAAATGGGCCGACTGGAGCTATTTCCGCTTCAGCCTCCAGTTACTGCACACACGTGTCACCCCCCCTCCCGTCCCTGTGTCGTCCTCTCTCCCTGGGGCCCAGAGGCCCATTTGTTGTCCCCCTAATTGTCATTTCTCCTGCGTGCTCTTGGGCAGGGGCTGGAAGTGGAAGTGACCTTGTCTCCCGATCAGCTCCGTGCTGGGGCTCCCACCCTCCTGTGTTCCTGCCTTACAAGATCAAGGCAAGGAGGTGGTTTCGGCATGCGCCGGGGGTGTGTACGGGGGACAGGAACAAACCAGATGGCTCTAAATATGGCAGAGGGGACTGGCTACGGAGGCACAGCCATCTGGATGTCGTTACTGCCAGCCGTCCCCTCCCCAGTCGTGTGAAACAGGCCGGCGCGTGAAAGCTGTAATTATGGGTAATCCCTTCTCACTGCGCATGATTTGAATTTGGCACAACAGGAATGCGAAAGGGAGAAGGGGAAATACTGACCAGACCCTCGGAGGGGCCAACATCTGCATGAGTCATCAGTGCACATCTGGCTCCAGCGCTGGGATTGGAAGCTCCCGTAGCGAGTGGAGATGGAAAAAACCGTTGCTGCCCCAAGTGTAGTAAGGCTGGGCACAGCCACCCCCCCCCACCCCCAGGGGACGTTGGGCTGACACCACACTCGTTATTCCTTTGGCCTGACCCTGCCCAGATGAGCTGGAAAATGCAGAACTAGGTTTGTTTGGAGGACGGGCCTGCTGATTGCATCACAGTGCGCCAGGATAACCAACAGCGTGACACTTTCGGAGCCACAGGGCGATGGGGCAGTGCGGGCTAGAGCTTAGAGGTGGCAGAGGTTAGGAGTTGGGAGTCCTGGGTTCTGTTCCCAAATCTGCTGCTGACTCGCCGTGTGACCTTGGGCCAGACATGTGGCTTCTTTGTGCCTCGGTTTCCCCATCTGTAAAATGGGGTGGATAATGCTCCTCTCTCCCCCACCCCATGCAAAATGCTTTGAGAGCCTCTGTGTAAGTGCAGGGTCTGATTTACCCTTTCAACAAGCGGGGTGATATGATCAGACGCCTCCTGATATGAACCAGAGGTGGTGTCGTGCCACACAGCTCTCTAATGAGGTGCTCTGCAGAGCATATCTGGAGCAGGTGGGAGCAGGGTGCCGTACATGGCGTGTCCTTCAGTCAGTGAACATGGGTCATTCCGGGGCAGATCAGGAGCTCACCTGTGGCACAAACTGCGCCTGTTTGAACATCAGTCTGTTGGTCAGTGACTAGCTTAGGTCTAGGGTGTAGCTTATCAAAGGGAAGGTTAAGCAGTGACTTGCTCACAGTCTGCAAGTACTTACGTGGAGGAGAGATTTCTGACAGCAGAAGCAGCAAAGTGTCCTGTGGCACCTTATGGACTAACAGACGTATTTGACACATGACACATCCATCCGACGAAGTGGGGATTCACCCACGAAAGCTCGTGCTCCGATACGTCTGTTAGTCTATAAGGTGCCACAGGACTCTCTGCTGCTTTCACAGATCCAGACTCTGATACCTGATAGCAGCGGGTTTTTTCATCTAGCAGGAGAAGGGAGAGCATGATCCCATGGCTGGACGCTGAAGCTAGACAAGTTCAGACTAGAAACAGGGCACAATTTTTTACCAGTGAGAGTCATTAACCATCGGACCAACTTACCCAGGGGTGTGATGGATGCATCATCACGGACGGGCTTTAAATCAAGACTAAAAGCTCTGCTCCAGCCCAGACACCAGGCCTGGACTCAGTGCAGGAATCACTGGGGCAGTTCTCCAGCCTGTGTTATGCAGGGGATCAGACTAGAGAGCACAGTGCTCCCTTCTGGCCTTGCCATCTGTGGAGCCGCGACTCTGGCTTCTTTCACCAGCGCTGGGAAATCCGACGGCATTTCTTTTAAAAAGCAAAGTGCAGAGAAGTCCCCTTAAAGTGGGTAAAAGGATGAACTGGACAATCTAAGAGGAGAGCTCTGTGCAGGGACAGTCCTGCTCCCAAGAGAGCCCAGAGCCCATCTGTGGCAGGGCTGTGACCCTTGCTTTGCATCCTGGGTTTCTCCCAGGCTCAAGTCACACGGGGTCTCCAGCCATCCCAGCTTGTCTGCAGTAACAAAGTGACACCCAGATGCTTTGCTCAGAGGAAGAAGGAGGGGCTTGGAGGGCGCCACCAGGTATGGGGGGGCCGGTCACTGCATGGCACGGGGTGGGGAACGGTGAGAGGGGTTTTAAGAGTCAGTCACTGCCAGTGCCTGGGACCTCTTGTTCGTTGTCTTCTTCTAGGAGTTTGCTTCTGCTCTGTTCCCCTGCTCGCTCATTGTGTGTATGACAACTGGGTGCTGGAGGGGGATGCCGGAGTCGGGGGTAGATCCCGAAGGGGGGTGGATAGACGAGATGGCGAGAAATCATGGACAGGTTCCAAAGGGGAGCTCTGTTTTCATCTCCAGTGAACTCTGCTCCCTCAGACTCGGAGCTTGGTCTCCTCTTGGACTGAAACTGAGCCGGAGAAGTTCTGGCCAGTCAAAGCTCCTTGGCGTGCGTGATGGATCCTGCTCTGGCTCCTGGACAGGACATGATGGAAAAGACACGTTGATGTGCTAGTGAAACATCCACTGGACATTCCTTGGGTAGCAGCGTAAGCTCAGAGCGTTCACCACCTTGTCCCTTCCAACACGCTCCCCGACTCCCTGGGTGTATGATTTGCCCAGCCGCCCAGCCGAGGAGCTGTGTGTGTTTAATTTGGGGCTGATCGTTGTGAATTTTAATGTAGGTGCTGCTTCTCTTTCCTAGATTTTCTAGTGGACCTCACTCTGCATCTGCTACTCAATCTCCATCTCTTCTAGTTGTGGTCCCCCCACCAACACTGCTGTGACCCCTCAATCCCTCCTGGCTGATCCAGCATTGAGCTACCCAGACACACGCTCTGCCAGTGCCCCTCAATCCCGACCTGCAGCCCCCCTGCTATTCCGGCCCTGGGATTCCTTACAGCTGTAGCAATAATGCCTTTATCCTGTTACAGGGCTGTCATCTTTTAAAGATCTTCCCCATACCCAGTACAGAGGAAGAATTATGCCCTATTAATAGTACCCTGATTTTGTATGGCAATATCACTTTATAAACTTAAAATAGACAGGACCACTTTCCTGAAATGCAGCTACTTCTGGGGTGGAATATGGAAGCTGTACCGTAACACTGGAAGTGACAAAGGATATTGTTTCTCTTTAAACCTGTGGGGGAAATGTGGGTGGGGAGACAATGATACGCTGAGTTGGAATTTAGCCAGGATGCTGGGGTTGCCAAAGGATCTTTAGTGAGCACTGGCCATCAGGGATCTTTGTTTTGCATCTCAGTCAAAAGCCAGTACAGCACCCCTACCAACGAGAAGCAAGAGTGCCCCCGTTCAATCATTCACTCCCCATTCAATCATCCACTCCCCTTCCTGCAACAGTGATCTTCCAGCTACGCCAGAAACAAGCCTCCCTCTGCTTCCCAAGGCTCACGAGTAAGCCCAGGGGGTTCTGAGCGCCGTGAAGGTGTCCCAGACATTGTCTCTCTCCCAATCAATTTTCCTGATGATTTCTTTCTGGTTTTTTAATTGATGAGGGGCAGGTCTAAGGCGGGTTGCCAGCGGCACCAGCCAAAGCCTCTCTGGAGCCAGAGGCCTCATGCTCGGGCTGTGGCGTGTAATGAACTCTCCAAGGACTCGGGTTGTGCTCTAGATGAGCTGAAGAAGTGTCTGGCCCAGCTGTTAACTGTCCCATTTAACATCATAAATTATTAACCTAATTTTGAGGAGGGTCGGTGACAGCTCGTGCTGATCTCGTCAGCCATTGTGCAGCCTCCGCCTCAGCTGCTCGGCACGGGTGGATTCCGCGGCAGGGCCTCGGGGCTGGAGCAACTCCAGTGGGGTCAGTGGAGCTGCTTGGTGGTCAAGGGGTGGCCGCTGGCCTGTTTTATGGGTGTCTTGAGCAGCTCGTGAGGTCCCGGGAAGCTGATTATGTGCCTGCCCTGTGCATTTCTTCCCTTCTTTCCCCCCCCCCATCTTTCTTTGAGCATGAGCTCAAATTTGTTTTCAGTTTGAACAGCCGCCTTGCTAACCACGAGGGCAGGGGGCCAGGCACAGCCAGGATCTGTCCTGGTGGCAGTGGCTCCCCAGTGGATACAGGAGCCCCATGGGCAGCCCTGGGGCTGGGGGAATGCAGCAGGCGCATCCCTTTCCGAATAAACCTCTGTGCCAGGGCTCGCTGCAGCATCCCAAGCTGGCAGTGGATGCTCTTCCCACTTATCCCTCTGACACTGGCTGCTGCTCCCCCATGCCCCTCTCTCCCCAGTTACCTTTGACCCTTAGAAGTCTTGGCCATGAATATGATTTATTATTATACCCCGGCTAGTGGTGTGACAGCCCTGCCCCTACAGGATGGAATCAGAGCCACTCAGCTGTGTGTCATAGACCCTCCGATGCTTAGAATTTACGGGGATTCTGCTTTAGCTCAAGTGGCAAGAATTTGTGAGTTGGGAGCAGGACGGGCTGGGGCTGTTCCCGGTCTTTCTGAGTCAGGTGGTTTCTGTGAACTTTCAAGCAAAATGGAAACATTTAGTTTTGGTTAAAATTTTTCACAGATTTTTCAACAAATTGAAATGAAATGAAAAAGAACCACTTTGTGTGTTGTGCCCCCGTCCCTCCGCCCCGCACACACCCAGACTTTCTTCTTCCTTTCCAAAAGAGAAAAGGGAGGGAAAAGTGAAAAATCAAACCAAAATAAGCATTTCAAATGGAAATGAAATGAAAATTTTTGAAAAATTTTGGTCAAAAAATAGAAAAATCTCAGCAGAAAGTGATTGATTGATTTACCTGCAATGACTGTTTCTGTCTAACAGCTGTTTATCACTGAAAAAATATATAGACAAATCTGTTTTGACCGGCTGTGCTATCGAGTCCTGAATGGCCTTGGGGTGCTGCCTAGTGATAGCCCCGCTGTCTTGGCAGGCTGTGTCAGAGTGAGTGAATTCCTGTAGCCTCTGCCTGACAGGGCACATCTGCACACAACAGCTGGGAGCGCGCATCCCCACGCGGGCAGACAGACACGCTTGCCTGCAGCAAACAGCTGGATAACCCCCCTCTACTCCAAAGAAAAAGGGGTAATGAGAACTCAGTCCTTCCGACCCCCAGCCCATTCCAAGTGCCGAGGGCTCGATTCTGCCCTCTCTTGCTCCCCACGAGTGCTACCATACTCCCATTGATTTCAACGAGACTTACTCACGAAGGAAGGTGAGCGGAATCAGGCCTCGCCTGAAGAACTAAACCCACAGGATACAAATATCCTTTACTCAGGAGGTCCTCAGGCCCATGAAAGTCAGGGGGAGTTTTGGCTGAGTCAGGACCACAGGCTGCAAAGGGAATGTCAGGAAAACCCCTCCATTCGCCGTGTGCCTAGAGACCGATGAGGAGAGCAATGAAGAGAAGTGGCAGTGGATTTTGTTCTTCACACTCAGACACCACACAGACCTGCTGCGTGCCCACCACACAGCACTCAGCCTACCCAGGTGTAAAATCCTCTGCACGGCAATAAAACACTCACATCTAGTCTATATATTTTGTAATCCCTTTAAAGGTTTTTTTTCTTTAAACCCCTTGCCCCAGCTCCCTCCCACTCTCCCCCCAAAAATTATTATAAAGAATTATTGCCATTAGTATGTCTTTCCCAGTGAAAGGAGAAAATCGCCTCATTCATAATTTATACCCTCAATTACTATTAATAAAGAAATATTTCAGCAGAAAATCGCCTGGGAAAATTACACGTAACATTGCATTAACATTCTATTTGAACATTTTCATCACATTTGTTATAGAGTTAATAAGAGGGATATGCTCCCCTGACTTCTTCATGAAATTATGGGCTGCCTATGAGAGTTTAATCTTTTAGACTTTATATAATATATTCACTTTACTAATTGAGCTATCCAAGGAGCAGTTAGGGATGTTCTTAAATGTGAAAGACAAAGTAATCAGGGCCATGACTTCCTGACTGGAGGATCCGCTTCCGGAGATGAGGAGCCACCCCTGTGAATTACACACACATGCTCACCTCTTCTCGCTTACCTCTTCTTCTTAAAGCTCAGATTCGTCGCCCCACTACAGCCATCCCCATCATCACATGCTGATCTGCTGCCCCCTCTGTTGGGAGACGCCGTGGGGGAGCTGGCCTGGGCGGGTGCTCTCTGTTCTTCTGTTCTCCCTGATCAGTTATTGTTTGCGACTTTGGGTGTCTTTGTCTGAGATCTAGGGCCGGTCATGCTCTGTAGTGTTGAAGAACTTCCAGCCAGCCCCGGATGCCAGAGTATCTGAAACGTGTGTTGGGTCAAAGGGAACAGGCAGGGGAGATAAGACTGGAGAGTGATAGCGCATTCACCAGCTCCTTGGAGAGGGTGTTTCTGAATGTGATTTGCCTCCACCTGGAACACCATGTTGACCCTCCTTCTGGACGATCTCCTTGTCTCAAAGGAGCTGAGCCCCAAGACAGCTTAGGTGGGGAAGAAGCAGAAGGCTAAAGAAAGCTACCTGGGAGCGGGATTGGTGCAGGAGAGGGGACCTTGGAAAGGCAGAATGAGAGAACATGGCTATCGTGAAAACATTCGTAATTACAGCTCATTGGGCCTCAGATTCTGATTGCAAAAGTTACTGTAATTTGTACTTAGAAGTTGTAACAAGAACAGCATCTCTCAAGAGTGTTAAACAAAGGAATGTGTGTGAATAGAATCCATAAGGCACAGAGTGTGTATATAGACTGTGTGTATACACATCTCTGTGTAGCATATACACACTTCCCACCCCTACGGTGTAATAATCTTTTCCCCTGCTCCAACCAGCAACCTCAAACAATGAACATTGTCTCACCCTGCACTGCCGCCCTTTTACAAATAGGGAAACTGAGGCAGAGACTTCAATAACTTGCCTAAGGTAAGATGGCCAGAGTAGAACACAGCCCCCTGTCTTCCAGTCGTCCCTTCCCACGAGACCCTCCTTCCTACGTGCACACCATCCGTGTGTGGTATCAAGCCAAGGGTCTGATCCAAAGCTTGTAGGAGTCGGTGGGAGGCTGTCCCTGGACTATAACAGACCTCGGTTCCTGGCCCACACCGAGTGGAGGACGCCAGGTCCCACTGCGTCGTCTGAACAGGAGGAGGGTTGTTGGCTGATCAGGCATAAGCCCATGCAGCCCGTGCGTGGGTGCAGAGGGTCCACCATCGCCGAGCAATGGCCAGCTGCCCCGGCTGAGAGAGAGCACAGGACCCAGCTGCTGCACTCGGAGCTGCTCCCTTCGGAGTGTCCTCGGCAGCTCTTGGATCCTCTTTGAGGCGGGCAGAAGCCGGGAAGTGGCACCTAGCTGTTGCCAGCTGCAGCCTGGCACGGCATATGTTGAGACGCTGATTGCCAGCCGTGTGCGTGGGAGGGACCCATGTGAGAGCAGAACCTGCCCAGAGGTCCAGGCTGGGAGAATCCTGCCCTCCTGTTCGCTAGCATTGCAGAAGCGATTAAAAGGTGCTGTGGATCACGTGGCAAAGGCCACTGCAGAGGGAACCAAAGAGAAGATTTTTTGTGCGTCAGAATTCGTTAGCTGGGATTCATGAAATAACGCCCGACCCTTCGGAAGGCCCATCTGCGCAGGAGGGAGCCCAGGCGATGGCAGACTGGGCGGCCCTGCCTGTCCTGCCCTGTGGGGTGGCCACAGGAGCTGCCAGCCAAGGGACCTAGCACCTGTCTTTGATCACCTCCAGACAGCCCCAGGATGGCTGCAACCGGCATGAGAGTGAGAAAGTGGGAACGGGCTAAGATCCCCTCGACCCACCCCTCCAAGCCTCCCGCCGCCCGTCAGGAAGAAATAAAGCGAGCAGGCGTTGCTGAGCTTGGCAATTGAATCCCCTCCTATGTAACTTCTGTGCGTCAGGGCACGCGGGACCTCTGGCAGAGCCCCCGCAGGGCGGCAACCCTCTTTCTTCTGGCTCCTTAGCTAGCTGCTTGCCAGCCTTCCCCCCGCCCCTTCTGTGGAGGAGCCGGAGGCAGGCAGGCAGCATCGGCCTCTGGGGAGCCCCTGGCCCCCTGGGGTTAGCGTCTGGACGGGAGCCCATCGCAGGGGAGGTGGCTGCCGGAGAAAGGGCCCAACGGAGCCATAAAACTGGTGGCTACTCATCCAGCACAGGGAGATCAAGGCTACGTGCCGGGATTTCCCTTCCCCCAGGGCGTGTCAGGGCCATGGGGACAGGCGCAGACCGTCTGGATCCTTAGCCCTTCACCGGCTCTGCGGTGCGTCCTAGGGGCCAGCGACTTTGCGGTGCCTCTTGCCAACCATAGACCCCGTGGCAGGGGATTCCCGGCAAACCAACGGTTTGCACCCACGTTTCTGCCCCACACGAGAGGAGCGGTCGGGGACTTTCCCAGCGAAGGGCGTCAGTGTGTGCACAGGCACAGCCACCCCTCTCCGCAGGGGATTGAACGGGCCGTGCAGCACCCCCAGTTGGGTGGCTCAGCCAGGCAAATGGTGAGGCTCATTTGGCAGAGCGCTGCGTCGGCCAGGCAGAGAGAGGCCTTCCGGGGCACTCTGCTTGCACCTTGTCACGCGCAGAGAGCAGAATCTGATACCGAACGAAGACGGTAAAGACAGAAACATTAAGGCTGGAATGCTCCAGCATCACTTAAGAACAGGACACCTGGGTCCCTTCCGCAGGCCAGGTTAGCTGCCATTGCTTGCGCGGTGTCTGCTGTTCACGTAGCGAGCTGTGCCTCAGGCTCCCTTCGCAAGCCCAGCAGCATTGCATTTCGGCCTTGTCCCTCCACCCCTCCTGGGACGTCAGAGACAGAGCGAGGGGGCAGCGGACTGCGTGTCCTGTAAACGCCTGCGCTTGGTTCTGGGCAGGATGGAAACAGGACAAGGCTTGTAAACAGCGCTCCAGCTGGGGGAAATTTAGCCTGTTGGGGTTGCAGACCCGGCGCGGCAGGACACGGTGTCAGGGCATTGTCGAGGGAGAGGGGAGAAAGAAGCTGAGTAAACAAACACAGCTTGTCCCTTTCTCTTTTCTTTTTTCCATCCCAGTGTTGTTATTTCAGCCGGACAATTGCTCTGCAGATCGAGGGAACAAGCTGGCTCCCAGTGCCTCCCTTTCGTATTGTGTTTTCTCATGGGAATTTGTCCTTGCGTGTGTGTGTGTGTGTATCTGTGTGTATGTGTATAGACAGAAAATAGTCTATATAAATATATTTATACTGAGGAGGAGTAGATTTACTTTCTTAAAACCCAGGTGAGTCAAAATATGTTGGATTTTGCTACTGTGGAAGATTCTGCTTTTCCTGAGCGCGTGCAGCACACAATAATGCTCGTGTATGCACGTGCTTGTGCATACGTGCGTATAGGTTACAGTCGGTACGTTTGTGCATGCGTGCAGACCTGCACACTGCATATGCATCTCTTAAGGACAGGGAAAGCTTATGCAGTTGGAACGCTTTGCAAGGCTTTCCAGCTTATTTTGGGACACACAGAGAGGGGGAAGCGAGTTGCCTAAAGTCTGTGGCAGAACTAGGAAAAAAACCCAGGAATCCTGACACCCAGCCCTGTGCTCTAACCACGAGATCATCCTAGGTCTCAAGAGTCAAATGCGTTAAGCGTTTGGGTAAATTCTGCTTTGCGAGGACCTGGTCTGCGCTAAAGGCTGTGCGTTAGAGGCATCCTAATTTTCATGTCTTAATTTTATTTTTCCCACATCTCTCCCTCTCGCTTTCTCTCTCTCTCTCACACACACAAACCTCTATTGGAAAAACGATTTTAATACCCATGGCACATTGTCCGGGTGTGATATAAAATCCAATGGCATGTGGCATTTGGAAAAGGTCACTTCTCCCATCAGGATTCATTATCCTGCTTCAGCCCAGGAAGCCACAGGGTTACCAGACCCCTTGCCCCCTCCCATGAGGCATTTGGAAAGCTGAGAGCAGGGATGAGGAGGCTTCATGGGTAGGGCTGGAAATGGAGCAGTGTCAGCGTGGTCCCTGCAGCTCCAAAAGCACAGGCTGCGGCTTCTCCAGGTAACAGGGATCTCCCTCTGCCGGCACTAGTAGCAGGTCCTGTATCCTCTCTGTGGAGCAGCCACTAGAGGGTGCTGTCACGCGCCTCACTTATCATTTCCGCGACAGTAGTGCCAGAGGCCTCAGGCGGGGATGGGAGGGTAATGGCTGGGCCGTGTTCCGATTGAAAGAGGGCAAGTGCTGGCCCCATCTCCCACTCCAGCTCAGCAGTCCCAGGGGAACATTGCCTCTTCATGTTGAGTTCACAGGCAGGTCCGACTGCCCTCCGCTGGGTGACGTCAGCGCTATGTAGCTGTGCCTACAAAGCGGCGGATTGGCCTGGGGCCGGGTGGGAGTTCTATCCCCAGCCTGCCCCCGGCTCCTGAGCAGCTGTGCTGGGTCACTCTGTTGACTTCAGAGAGGTCACTGCAAGCGGAAAACTGGCTCAGTGACTCCAGCAAAGTGAGATCACGCGTGTGTTTGGCCCCTGTGGTTTCCTCCTGGTTTGTCCATCCAGCAGCTCCCAAGAGACATCAGGTGTCTTCCATTCTTCAGCCCAGACCTGTGAAACGGCCAGGCCGGCCCCTCCGCGGCCTAGCTGATGAGAGGAGCTGTGAGAGCTCTCATCCCAGCCCTGCCGCTGGAGACCAGTGATCCTGGCCACGTAAATTCTGGGTAAATTCTGCTTTCCCTCCCTGCGCCCTAGCTTCCTTCTCTGTGCATACGGCTCCTGTCGGGAGCCTGGCGGTGTGACTGTCTGTGCGTTATCCCCGGGGTGGGGGCAGGTTAGGGTTAGGGTTAGGCTGGGACGGAGTTTTGTGACAGTCTTCTCTGCCCGTGTGCTTAGCAGTCTCTGTTCCTGCCTCTGCATGGACCTAGAACGAAAACGCACCTCTTCCCTGTTTCACTTGCTTTATTTCCCACTGCGCTGGTTTTGAAGCGTCCCTTGGGCTGATCCTCCAGGGAGCTCTGCTGCCCGGCGAGAGTGGAGAGGAGAAACCTGGGCAAGTTCTGGACGCCCAGCTCCTCCACGGTCACCCTCCCTCGCGTGGCCTGCCTGGCCAACTCCTCTTAGCACTTGGGCCTGTCAGCTGGGGGCACTGAGTCCTCTAGGCCTCATCCCTACTCTGGGTGGGAGACCCTCGGTGCTGTGCTGTGCTGCACACACCAGGCTTTCACTTCTGCAGAGCTGCGGTTGAACTTTGCTGTGGTTACAGTGAGTTTGATTAGTCTCAACCCAGCTCCTCAGAGAGCTTTGTCCACACAAGTGAGCATCCTGGGCAGCTGAGCATGGCTGAGGGTGGGGGAAAGGGGCAGGTCGGGATTGAGGGGCACTGGCAAAGCGGGGCGGGTGTGGTGCTCAGGGCTGGGATAGCAGGGGGCTCCGGGTAAGGACTGAGAGCCATCGGCTCCGTGCTCAGTGAGTTCCTTCTCTTCTGTTCCAGTTCCCATACGATTCCTATCGTTGTGGGATCTGAGTGCCCACCCCTCCAGCTAGTCCCTGCTCTACCCTGCCCAACCGTTCCCAGGGAATCGCTGTGGGTCGCAGTCTGAAGCTGCCTTCAGGTCACACACATGGGGCAGCGAGGCAAATCAGCCCACTTTGTGAGGCCTTTGGAGATGGTGACTTCAGGCCTCTGTTTGAGGCCTGGAGCGGGGGGTACATTTTCCTAGTGGGTCGTATCATCCAGAGCTGAGGTGGGGAATTTCTCTTATGTACTGCTGGGGATTTCCTCACCGTTCCCATGTGTCCTCCTGACAGGTCACCTGGTGGGTGAGCCACAGGGACTTGGCCTCAGGAGTCCTGGGTTCTCCTCCCGGCTCTGATACAAACTCCCTGGGTAAGAGTGGGCCCTGCCCCTCCTTGGGCCTTGGTTTCCCCACCTGTAGATGGGTGAGTTGTGAGAAGGAATGTTTGTGCCGTGCACTGAAGATGCGGAGCCCCAGGCGATTACTGGAAGGGCAAAGTCTGATGGAGGAGTGTGTCTTCCTCGAGGCGGGGGGCAGAGGAGTGGCTGTTCCAGGGGAGCAGAGAATCTGATGGTTTTTGCGGAGGGGAGAGGAGTTTGATGCCTGCTGCAAGATGACTTAGTGTGCAAAGGGTGATGGTAAGCGAAGCCCCTTCCTGCCATATAAACACCAGTGAGTTATGGGTACCCCAGCCTCTAATTATGCAGTCAGCCCCAAATAGCTCTGTCTAACGAGGCTGACAGACTAATATCTCAAGAGCCCTTAATGCGTTATCATCTCTCGCTGTATGACCTCATATTTATAACTGCTCTGGTGGGAGGTTGAGAAACGTCCTTTTCTCCCCCCACACATAGCCCCCCCCCCCCCAGAGCAGGGGCTCTTCGGCCTCATCTGTTCGGATCAGGAGGAGAGAGGAGAAATCTCCCCATCCATCACCAGTGGAGTTCGCGCAATTAGATGATTAAAGACATTTTTTATAATATTTGGAAGAGGCTTTGAAACGTCTCTGAGAGCGTGATTAATGCCTGCTTAACCCTTCCCTGGCCTGGCTGCAGAGCCGGCCTCGGAGGAGACCCAGAGCAGCAATGGGCCGCGTGCTGGGCGGCTGCACACAGCTCTGTTCCTCTTCGCTCCAGCTGGCGGTTGCACGGCCCCAGGCCCAGATCCCTGACAAGGTGTGATTCATGGGCCCAGGGCACCTGCAGGAAGCACAGGCCCCACGGCAGTTCCTAACCCAACTGGGACTTGGTGGTTTCTGAGGCTTCAACGGCTCAAGGGCTCAGGAAGTGAGCCCCCCGAGGCTGTTACGCAACAGGCTTCGCACACAGGGTCACACGCATGCTGCACTCCTGCCACCACGCACGGCCATGCTTCCAGTTCCATGCCCCACACTCAAGCAGGGCCCAGCCCACCCAGAAATGGATGGAGATGAGGGGTCTGAGGGTCTGACCCCCCTTAGCCCAACAGGGAGAGAGAGGTAACACCAACCACCCTAACCCCACACGTCTGCTCTCCTCCGAGTTTCATTAGATCTGTGTCTGCCTGGCTCTCGCCCCCATCTCTCCCCTAGCTCTGTGCCCAGCCAGCTCTCTGATGACATTGCTAAGGTGCCTAACGCTGGGACATCTCTTTAATCTCGGAAGGATTCGCAGAGATTTTTGCAGCCACAAATGCTGGCTGAGCACCTGTGAAAGTCAATGGGATTTGTGCATTGGGGAAATGTTTCGTTTCCCAGAAGTCCCATATGTGCAGTGGACACTGGCTCCCCGGCAGGCACAGTTAATAGCTAGGGAACACTTTCGCTCCTTGTCAAAATAGCTGATGTTAATTGTTAATTATTCCAACGTGGGAGTGGCAATTCCTCCTTGAACTTGGGAACTAAACCCTCCTCCTCCGGTCACAGTCGCAATATTTCATAATCTCAATTTCGTGTCAATTGATTGCCAGATAGAAGCGACAGCCAAAGAGGGCCACAAGCGTCTGCGACCACCACCCACCGTATGGTTTTAACTCTGCCCCTCTGTAAGTTTTCATTATTTTATTCTTCTTGTTGTTGTTGTTATTTAGACAAACTTGAAAAAAGTAAGAAAGAAAGAGACACTTCCTGGTCGTACTTCCATTTATAACTAGCTTACAAGGGGTTAATAATGATTAATAGCCGTTTTAATTAATGGTTAATCTGTCGTTAGAGAGTCCAAGAGGTCACAGGTTTATTATAATCATAGCTTATCACTCACTATGGCAGCTTCTGCTCAGATGCTTATAGCCACGTATCACACATACTGCTCCTATCTGTAACACGCCTGTAATATCATCTATTCACCCTTTGTAAATGACTTTAAAGGGGACCATAATTAAAGCATGACCAAAATCCTAATATGTCTGGAGTCAAAGAACCCTACAAAATGGCTGGGCAGGAGTTTGTTATTAGTTTTAACATTGTCTTAGTTGCCTGGTAGACACGGGAAACAGAAAGAGACCAAACTAAAAATACATCCGAATAGTGTTCTCTGTTACCGTGTGCAAGGACAGACACAGAGGGTTCATCGCAGCATTTCTGTTCATTTTATAGTATCCGAATCCTCTTAAATCTTGGGAATTCCTGTAGCATCTAACCACTCCTCCGCCATCAAGGAACGGAGTCTGACCCCCGGCCCCAGCCGTGAGGCCAGGCAGGAAGGCAGCCCCATTTCATGGGTGGACACGGTTTGCTCCAGGCCATCGTGGCATCTTCAGCAGCGTCAGGAACAGAGCCCAGCTCTCCTCTGACCAGTGCCAGGGCCATGAGCCACCCTTTGTGCCCAGAATGCTGGCGTCCTTGTTCTATTTCCCGTCTCTGCACTTTCCCCCTGGGAGCACCACCCGCGCCTGCTCCCCAGGGAACGCCACCTTCCTCATCGCTTCTGTTCCCTCCAGTGAGCACAAAGGGTTCCCCCAGATCCCCCCTTCCAGCTCCCTTGGGGCTCTCGCTCCTGGTGCAGTCCACACGCCCCCGCCTCCCCCGCCCTGAGGTGTCAGCCAGGAGCCTGCAGCAGGAGGGATCAGGCAGGAGAGATCAGGGTGGCTCTTTGCAGTCTGCAGGAGGGCAGACCCTGCTCCCAACCCCAGCAGCAAAACACCTGTCCTCTTCCTGGCTCCGTGACCCCACTGTTCCAATTGAAACCCTAAGAACATGGCCAGTGCTCAGCGTGACTCGACAATTTCCCCCTGCTCATGGGGTTGTCTGTGGCCTTTTAAACTCACATGTCCTGAGTGGAGCGCTCACAGTGGGGAGCCTCAACTGGCCATTGGCTAGCTGGGGCAGTATCATTATCTCCATAGTCCTGATGGGAGAAACTGAGGCACAAAGAGGGGACGTGAGGTGGCCAAGGCTGCACATCAGGACTAGAATCCACGAGTTGTGGCTCCTGGCCCCACCTGCGACAAGCACTAGACTGACGCTCTTCCTTGAGCTGGGGATGGAGCTCAGAAGTCCTGGCTCCCAGCCCTCTCCCCCGCTCTAACCACTGGAACCTACTCCCTTCCCAAGATGAGAGTAGGAGTCCTGGCTCCCGGTTCCCTGCTCTAATCCACTCCATCAGGCTTCCTCTCCTTTGGGTGCCTTGTCCAAAGTGTGTTTCGATAAGCTCTGGAGATGCAGTGATGAATCCCAGAGACACTGGGATCCCACCCACCAGCTCAAGGTCTCTGGGGTCTCCGAGGGAGGAGACGAAGTTTAAACAGACTGACACAGAAACAGCTGAGCCCTTGCAGGCAGGAGTGAGCAGATTCTCCTTGCTAACAGCAGCCGTTGCCAGGACGTAGCTGCAGCCAGAGGTGTAGCAGTGGCAAGTGGCCCTGTCGTGCCCCGTTTAGCCAGTCACACAGCCCCTGATGGGTCAGATAATAGCCTCACAACGCACCTCTGGGGAATGGATCAGTACCATTATCTCCATTTTACAGATGGGGAAACTGAGGCACAGAGCGGGGCCGTGACCTGCTCACATAAGTGCAGCCAGTGCTGTGTGCTAATCACTAGACAAGCGCTCTCCATCCTCAAGTAGCCACTGAGCAATGAACAGGAATGAAAGCTGTGCTGACCCTTCCACCAGGTGGGCTTTGGGTGCCGCCAGGGACATCTTAGCCAGCAACTCCCACTAATAAAAGCTGGGCTAATGCAGCAGAGAGAACCCCATGCTGGGAGGCAGGGGTCTCTAGAGATGAGAGCAATGGAGCCAGTGTCAGGTCTACTGGGGCTATTCCTGTCTCTGCCACTGACTCCCTGTATGACCTTGAGCAAATCCCGTCATCCCTCCGTACCTCAGTTTCCCCCTCTGTGAAATGGGATCATCAGGTTCCCTAGAGCGCTTGGAGCTCTGCACAAGGAAGGCCCTAGGGTAGGGCACAGCGTGGTGCTGAGCTGTTAATGTCTCCTCCCCAGAGCCAGGCAGTCTCTCGCCCCTTCTCTGGGCCCTGCTCAGGAAACCATCCTCCAGAACCTGACTCCCTTTTCACCCTGGGAGCCTGAGCGGCCATCTTTATCATGCCTTCCCGCCCGCGATGAGTGGGGTCGGCTGCCTACCACGGCGGGCACGTCCCCTGGTGAGCAAGGCCCAACCACCTTGTCTGAGGCAGGCCCGAGAGCAGCACTGCTGAGAGGCTGGCCCTGAGAGGCTGCTGGGGGCTGGCGCTCTCCCATCAGGAAGCCAAGGAGCGAGGGCTTTCTGCCGCTGCTCCCCAAGAGCTTTGACGCATTGAGGGGGCCTCCTCCCAGCCGAGCTCCCTCTCCCCTGCGCGGTGTCTCTGCTCTGCTCCCTGCGAGCGGCCGAGGCTGCTGCACACTGTCGGGTCACTGCGCTAGGACCACCCCCTCTTCCAGGAGCTTTGCCAGCACTTCCCGGAGCCGGGAACCCTGCCGGGGCTCGCAGGACCGTCCAGTGAAGCCGTTGTTCGCAGGGTTGTTGGAGCCGTGTTGGGGGCAGGATATTGGCGAGACAGGCTGGGTGAGGTGATCTCTTTTACTGGAGCAGCTTTGGTTGGTGAGAGAGACCTGGAGGAGAGCTCTGTGTCGCTCGCAAGCTTGTCTTGCTCCCCAGCAGAAACTGGTCCAATCAAGGAGATTAGCTCCTTGTCTCTCCTGTGAACCTGGGCAGGCTCCAGTCGTCTCAGCCTCCCACCGCAGGGGCCCCGCAGGCAGAGAGGGGCTGAGCAGACCCCCAGTTGGCCTTAGGAAAGGGGTCGGGCCAGGGGGGCAGTTTTTATCTTCCACTTTGCCTGGCCTTCCTTCCTGCCCAGCCCTCCCGTCCCACGCCCATCCCGCTAGACGGGAGAGACACACCTGCCCAGCATCACGTCCCAAGTGCTCCTCTACGCCATGGAGCGGCCCGTGGGTGCGGTTCCTGGCACTGAGGAGTCCAAGCAGCGGGAAGGGGTGAGGCTGCTCATGCAGCTCTGGGCTCGGGCCGGGTGCAGCCAGGGGAGAGATGCTCCAGACCCCCTGGCTCCAGACCCCACTTCATTGCTTATTTCTGGGTCATTACGTTCGACAGGGAAAATTTGTTTCTGTCCAGAGCAGATGCCCGGACAGTCTCAGGCCTCTTGGGAATTCATCATCCCGAGCATTTGTTTGTGGGTCTCCAGGACCCTCTGCCCCACAGACCAGCCACAGGCCCTTTTCTCTCTCTCTCCCCCGCAAACACAAAGAGGCCCTTCCACTCCCCCCCCCACGGGGGGCGGGGGGACTAGCGCACACACACACACACACACACACGGCTTGTGCTTCGGGCTCAAAGCTGAGCTGCTCCAAAGGCTGCCTGGATTGCAGATTCCCTGGCTTGGCCCGGGCTTGGTGCAGGAAGCGGGTGTGGGAATGGAGTCCTGATGGCCCCTCGAGCAGCTCCTCAATCACCACCCTGCTCTGAGCAGCAGCTTCCACCAGGATGTCCTGGGTGCGCCGAGCAGCCCTCCAGCCTGGGGCGGATAGGATTGTAGTACAGGGCTTGCCCTGTTCGAGGTGGGATATTTGGGTATCAGAAGGTCAGAGTAGCCCACAGCAGACCAATGGTCCATCTCCTCCACTATCTTGCCCCTTGCTGCACAGGAACAAAGCAGTCGCCCATCTAGTCTGGCACCCTGCCTCTGCTGTAGCAGAACAGTCCCAGGGAAGCTGAGGATGCTCAGCACTGCCAAGGATTGGATCAGAAGTGAGGTGTAAACATCTCCCAGTCAGCGCAATGTTGTTAACTCTGAACCCTAATGATGGCGGTGTAATAATGCTTATGTTGTGGAATATTTCTACAGTTAACGATCATGAAGACTGTAGCAGCACTGACATTTTTAACAACTCTGATCATTTTAGCAGAAATGTTCAACTACTCTGAGACTGTGGGCTGAGTTTGGGATTGAGGGTGGAGTTTGTGTTTTCCCTTCAAACTCCCCCCCCTTGCTACATTAAATGAGCAAAGGCAGTGAGACCCTTTGCGTTCTCCCATCACATCCTGGGGGCACAGAGGTTTGTCCCTGGAGCAGCTGGGGTAGGGAGCATGTGTTGAATGAGATGATAAATGGGCCACTGCGCAGTGTGATAAATGGCGAAGGAGCGGGGAACCAAGCCCAGACGTGGTGATAGAAGTCGCAGTCTGTCTCCCCACTCCCTGCCCCCACTGCCATCTACAGCCCTCTGAACAGCATGTGAAGAAGGGGGGTGGTAGAAAGCCCAGATACCAGGCCAACCTTTGGCACATTTATTGACACTCCCTGAGTTCATACCTCAACTCTACAATCTTTCCCCGAGATTATTAAAAATTAATTGATCTCTTTTATATCCCCCCCGATACCCAATGCCGCTTCGAGTCGGGGAGGAAGGTGGGGATATGTGTAAAAAACACACTGATAAATGTTAATTACTCTTTTACGGCCCTTGTCAAATTCCAAAGCAAGTCGTAAATTCATTAAACTCTAACGGATTAAGCACATGCAGCTTATTTAGTCACCATAAACAAGATCATTTGGATGTTGATTTTTCCTTTTTTATTGCTCCGGCAGAAAAGAAAAAAAAATGGAACCAGGGAGCAGTTGGTCAGTTACTAGGGAGTCTGAAAAGTTCGGGTTTTTTTAATACCTTGCTGCTGTAGCTCCATGGCTGCTCTTTGTATTACAATAGCACCTGAAAGCCCCAAACCAAGATCTGGGACCTCACTGGCTACGTGCACAGTAAGGGAGAGTCCCTGCCCCAAAGAACTTACAGTCGAAACAGACCAGGGCAAAGGGAATGTGGCAGTCAGTGGTAGACCAACGACTAGAACCCAGGTGTCCTGATGCCCAGTTAAGTGCCCTAGCTACTAGATGTTGATGCTCTTCAATAGTGGGGCAGGGTCTGGGTGCGGGATGGGACAGGAAGTCCCTTGAATGGGATTCTCCCCCCACCCCCACCCGCCCATTCCTTTACAGTGGTGGCTTGAGCCTGGGTCGGGCGACCTGAACTCTGCGTGTCAGGAACTGCCCAGTGGTGACTCCCATCCAGACTGTGGGCTGTGCTCTGGACACATGGGTCTGTGGTCAGCTAGCAGGGTGCCCAGATCAGTACCTCCGCTCTCTGTGCTTTGCAGAGCCGCATTGGGCCCAGCGGAGAACTCGCTCCAAAGAGCAGCTAGAGTATCTCCCTCCCCACGCCCAGCCACGGGGGTCAGGAAGTGGCCTGGGAGTTGAGGAGTTCCCATTTGACAAGGGATCCCCACAAGTGGCTGCCACCCACATCCTCACTCTGCAATTCATTCGCCCTTGCATTAAGCAGCCAGCGAGGAAGGGAAGGCCAGAGGAGCAGTTCCTGGCCAGCCTCAGGGTGTCCGCAGCCATGGAGTGACTCGAGGGCTGAGCATGCAGGTTCACCGAATGCAGCTGTTTCCACTACACCCCCAGGGGCCACAGGCATTTTAACCATCTAGGCCTGTGCTGCTGTGTACCAGCATCCCTCCTGGGAGCGCTGCCCTGGTGCTGCTAACCGTGGGGATTTTTAAAGTCTAGTGGCCATTTCCAGCTGATCCAAAGAAGAAGAGCCGTGATTTAGGGCCCTTCTGCTTAAGAGACCTCATCAGCGCTTCTCTTAATGGAAATCCATGGTAGAGCTGGAGAGAGAACCTGGCCTCCTTGCCCCCCGCTGTCCCTTCGTCCTTGTGTCTCCTGTCTGCGCCTCCCCCTCGTCTGCGGGGAGACATAGCGAGCTCACCAAAGGGTTGGCTGCCGGGGAGTCGGTGTGAGGGTGTCTCTGTCTGATCAGGGGTGCGGACAGCGGTTTTCTGGGCTCTGCTGGTTCATGTCTGTGATGCGCTTCGGAAGCAGAAGGCCCTGAGTGTCGGGAGGTCACCATTATTTGGCTGGGAGTAGTGGGGATTAAACCCGGACAGAGCCACCTGAAAAGCCACCTGTTCTCCGAGCGTGGGTCAGTTTGGATTCCAGACCAGAGCTCAGTTACAGCCTAGGCCTCCCCTCTCCACCAGCTCCCTTGGGGCTGCAGGAGAAAGGTGAGAGGCGCATCGGGACGTCAGCTTCTCCAGGGCTTCATTTCCCGGCAGTGCTTTCCTCCTTTCAGTCTTCAGCCTTTTCCCTCGGCAGGTACAAAGTGCACCGATAAGTCTCTGCACAGGGCATCTGTCCCAGCCAAACCTGGCAGCAGGTTTGCATGGCCAAGCGAGGGTCTTTTCACCACATTTAGTCTCACAGCGGGCCCCCGCCCCCGCTCCAGACTCTGAGACCTCCTCAGGGCCGGCAGATTGGTAAGTGCAGGGTGGGCAGTCAGGGGTTAACGGAAAGAACGTGCCCCATGCTAAGCAGTAGCTAACAGCCACTAGCTAATAACTTTATGGCTTCAAAGCAAGGCATTTATCATGCTGAAGTTTGTTTATGCACTAGTTATATGGCACATTATACCCGATCTGTGTTGGGCTGATAAATCCTAGATGACAAGCAAGGCTACCGAGGGGACTTACTGAGTCCAAAAGACCAGTAGCTTTTTCCTGAACTCTGCTTTCCGAGATAAGGGTGGGTTTTCCCTCTTTTGTTTTGTAAGGAGGGGAAAACAAAACAAAACCAACCAAAAAATCACCTCCAACAACCTGTAAACGTCACACAAAAAGTGAGGGATGATTTTCTTAGCAATACGTCACCCAGTTTTCTGGGCTTTTGGCTGGAGTGGCTGGCTGTTACCTCTCACGGTGATCCCAGGTGATCACCTCTCCGCTGGAAAGTTCTGAGTTGGTGTGGCCCTGCCGGGGGCACTGTGGGCAATGGAAGTGAAAGTACCCCAGGCACTTTTTGAACCTGGCCAACGTTCCCTAACTCACTAACACAAGATCTAATATTAATAATTACAATTATTGTTCCTAGCCTCCTGACCCCCCCCAATGCGAGGTGGGTCGGTTTTATTCTCCCCATTATATTGATGGGGAAACTGAGGCATAAAGAGAGGACGTAACCTGCCCAAGATCATGTAATGAATCACTGGCAGAGCTGGAAATAGAGCCTAGGTCTCCTGGCTGCTCGAACCACTAGACAACACTCCTGTCCTGTCCTGAAGATACCTTGAGTATGCCTGGGGCTCTGTGAAGCTGGCCTCCCTCCTGTTTAGCGTCCCAGTGGCTGGAATGCCCATGAGAAGTCCTAGGTGGACACACCAGTGGGAACTCCTGTGTCTCTCCCAAGGGGACAGAGGTTGTTCAGTTCTAGTGCAGTAGCACAGCCCTAGTGTCCGAGATGGAGCAGCGAGGTTAGTTAGGGTTCTAGTTACCTGAGCGCCGCTCCTGGCAGGCACGCTAACACGCCCTCCCCAGCTGTACCCAGCCGGGTGATGTGTCACCAGCCTTTGATACCTGCAGATCTGAATGCAGAGGAGGTTTCAGTTCCCCCCCAACGAGTAAAGTCCCTGCTGGGAACGCAGCCGGATGAACTCTGTGGCCGCTGGCATGATGGTGCTGAGAGCTGAACGAAAGAGACAAAACCTGCCCAGACTTGAGGGCATTGGGTATACGGAGTTTGCCCCCAGCCCGGTAATCAGAGCAGCGCCTGCACAATGGGCTTGCGGAGAGAAGTGAGAGGGCACTGGGTTTCAGAGAGCAGGGGCCAGTTAGCTTGGGGACAGGAGAGACTCCGAGCAAGGGGGTCAGCTCCCATGTTGATGGCTGTAGTGTCAAACCCTAGTTAGGGAGTTAAGGGGGGCTGTTCCCTTCCCCAAGTTGGCAGCGTCACTGCCCCTCTGGCCTGCTGGGTTCACCCCATAGCAGCAGGCAGGGGGAGATCTCTGTGTTACCCTCCCCTTGTCCAGCATGGCTCCCACGGCTCTTCTACTGGCACTGCAGCATGTGTGCCCGTGTGTGTGTATGTTCACATCTGGGTGTTTGTATGTCCCGGGGTGTATGGGTGTGGACATGCCTCTCTGCGTGTGTGCCCAGCCCGTGGGTGTTTGTGTGCATGTGCATGGCGGCGTGCGCCCGTCTCTGCAGCCGTGTGTGTGCCGGCCCCTGCGGGCTGTAAATACTGCCGGCGTGGCAGGGAGGTTGAGCAGTTTATAGCTCAAGGTCAGGCCCATGAATCATAAGGAGGTGTCGGAAGGAGCATTAACCCCTAGCCTTCGCTCAGGCGCTGGGTGGTTTCGGGCGGGGCCCTGGAGGCAGCGATTAAAGGGTGCACCTTCCCCTTTCAGTTTTACGGGAAAAGGAAAGCAGTAAATGAGAGGCCCCCGGGCTTGGTGCAGACCCAGCCTCGGCTGCCTGGGTACCTGCCCTGCTGCCCCCAGCGCTGAGCACGCTGTCCAGCTGTGCGGCTCAGCCCTTCCCCGCTCCCACCGAGGAGGGGCACAGGCCTAGCAGCCTTTTCTGAGCGGCTGGTAGTTGGGATGGGAAAAGCACTCCTCGCCCACTGAGTCCATGCTGCCCCCATGGGCTCTCTCCGGGCCGGGCTCGCTTCCTTCGCACCCGGCATGTTGTGCTGGAAAAACACCCCCACGCCCGGCCTCCCCGTACCGCACCAGTCGGCGGCCAAGCCGGCCGAGAGGGGCTTTGAGCAGCTCCCCTTGTAGCCCCCTCCTGCTGCGTCTCTCAGGCCTTTTGCTCTGCACCTTTTTACGACTCCGGCTATAATTAACGTGAGTAATAAAAATTTTTGAATCCAAATAGATATAATTAACATTTAATGCCCGTGGTTTTTGGAGGCTCGTCAGGACTATGAAGAGCTGGGTATTGATTGAAGAGGTGAGGCAGATGTCTCTGTTATTGGATTGGGATTGCAGGGGCCAGGGAGAGGAGGAGGAAGAGATGCCAAGGAAGGGACCTCCTGCAGGAGGGACTCAGGGTCCCGGCCCCACGGTGTCTCCTGTGGGCTCCTACAGCTGCCCCTTAGCCCTACCCCCACCCCGTGCCCGGTACAAGTCTGTGCGGGGAGCAGAGCTGTGGAGCTCCCGATAGCGAGTGGAAGTTGGCTCTGGTTGGGAGGGGGCCGGACACCTCTTGTGATTGCCAACCTATCCCCACCAACCCCCATCTTAGCCTAGGCCTGCAGGGCCATTCCGCAGAGACCGTGGGTAACCATCAGCACTGGCAGTGCAACCTGGCCCTGGCAAGGGGGTAGTTTGGGGGAGCCCGACCCTGGGAGCCCCAGGCTCCTCCTTTCTCTTGGGAGGGTGAAGCGGTATCTCCATCCTGTTTGCAATACACCCGCCTCTGGATTGCTGCACAGGACAGCCGACCCGCTGGAATCCAGGCACGAGCCTGGGGTGTGACTTCACCCCAGGTCGCTCTCCAGCCAGGTTCGTGATCCGCCAGAGCTCTTGGACCTTTCCACTGGTGCCGGGTCAGAGGGCATCAGTTCTGGGCCTCCCTGTGCTCGGGGACCTGGCGCTCACATAAATTCCTCAAAGGGCACCACCTCCTGGTGGAGGCATTCCTAGAAAAGCTGTTTAAAATCACGACTCCCCCACCCCGCACAATCTTTCCCTTCCTTATCCTGCTTGCAGGGCCTAGTGGTTAGAACAGGGGCTGGGAGTGAGGATTACTGTGTCCTATTCCAAGCGCTGCCACTGACTCACGGTGCAATGGCCCCTTTCTGAGCCTTAGTTTTCCCGTCTGTGTAATGGGCACAGTAATACTTGCCCACCTTTGTAAAGTGCATCCAGGCCAATGGGTGAATAGTGCAGCATAAGTGCCCAGTATTATTATTAGCTGGGCTTACTGTACTTCTTGTGAACATGCCATGCTGTATAAGCGATGATGTAATAATGCACCTGGCTCCGAGAACTGCAGGGCGTCTGCAGCCTGGGCATGGGGACCTGCAGCTGCTCATCTCTCCTGACTCTTCTGGGCAGTCCCAGAGCCCCGTGCAGCGCCTGGGATCTCGGCAGCCGGGGTGACGCCCTGGAGTGTAGGAATGGTGAGGGGTCAGCCTATGGGACACCGAGCTGAGCAGACTGACTGGAAAGGAACAGGGGCATCTCTCCCTTAGCTGCAGAACCAGGCCCTCTGTTATCCTCAGCACTGGCCCCTGCCTCAGGGAAAGCTCAGGGTTTGTGATCAACTTCTTGCTCTAGGCTGGGCCAAAGCAGAACTCTGGACCAAACACCCCTTTATCTGGGGGAGATTTGGAGCTGGGCCTACTCGCCCAGTTTGACTCCTCTCTACATACAGTTCAAATGGGGCTGCCCCTCCCTGCCTAACTCGAGCTCCGTGCCCAGAGGCCACGGAGAGGGGCTCACGTTAAATCCCTGTGGTGGCTCCACCCTCCGGAGAGCTCTGGCCAGACAGCGTGGGCTTGCGGCAGAGAGCCACCAGCTGAGCTGGGGAGGCAGAGAGAACGGAGAGTCTAACAGCTTGCCGGAAGGGAAGGCACTTATCCCTCCCTGTGAAAAGTCCTGCCCCCTGGGAACCAAGGCTCAGAGCCCTGGAATTGCTGGGGCTGGCGGTGCTGATGGATGGCGTGATAGCAGGCGCGAGGTGGGTCAGCAGAGCAGAAACCAACACACACAAAGACACAGGCAGCAGTTCCATTAATAAATGCAGGCAGTAACACGCTGTGCCAGGGGCTGGGCTCGGCACAGGCCTGTCTCTGTGACCCTGTCCCGACTGGCACAGCTGGGGTACCTGCAGTACCATCCCCAGGCACCCCTGAGCTTGCCCTGAACGCACCAGCCAGCACAAAGCTGCCTTTCTTTGCTGGCACACAAGTGCTGATTGTTCAGACACTTTCCCTGCCGCCGCCTTGTGTTTCTTTTATTAACCAGAAACAAAGAGAGAACTTTCGACTTCGGCGTGTCAAGAGCCCTTTGGATTTCACTGGGCTTGGGTGACAATTTTAAAGGAGCCAGCAGTGCTCTAGTGGCTTGCGCGTCATGACTCCCGGCAGAGATGACCTGTGCCTGCTGGTTGGGGGCTGGGGGTAGAGTGAGGGCAGCTGGCTTCATGCCGCATTACTGAGCATGCTCGGTACAAGCCAAGCTGCAAATCTGGGGGTGGGGATGTGACCCTGCATTGCCTCCTCCCCCACACACACACATCGCCTCTGACTCCTGGGGTCTTTTACCTGTCCTGTCATGTGATCCTGGGCGACTTGCAATTGCTCTGTGCCTCAACTTCCACATCTGTAAAATGAGTCTAATGATCCTGCCCACCCCCCCCTTTGCCAAGTGCTTTATCTGGACGGAAATCCTATGCAAGTGTGTAGTATTTGTGCTAAGCGGCTAAAGACAAGAGTCTGCTGAGCTGTAATGACACCCTGGTGGCCAGGTCAACTTTGAGCAGGCAATTTTCTCTACCTTTTGATTGGCACAGTACACTCGCCTACCTCAGCTGTCACCCCCCCCTCCTGCCCACGCAGAACACCCCTCTGCCCATCATGGGGATGGGGAACAGGGAAGTGAAAGATGGAAGTCTTGCCTTGCCTGGGTTTCTGAGGGCTGGTCCAAGCAGAGAATCAGACATGTCTTGAGGCTGGTGGCTGGGGGAACTGAGTTCTCCTTGTGAATCTCGGCCGTGGGTGGGGGGAGGGAGGGGAGTCTGAGACACTGGAAGGCTTTGTTAATTTCACTCCTAACCTCAGTGAAACTTTTGTACAGTATCTGTTTCCTTATAAGAGAAACCAAACAGCTCCCCGCGAGGAGCGATAACTTGGCTTCAAAGGGCGGGTGGTAATTTGGAGAGACGGTGGGGAGGGAATTCTGACATGCTCTCCCCTGATCTAATATGGCACAGTTGGGGGGCACAGACATAAACTTCCTAGAGGAAGGCCACCCGGCACTGCTGTTTGGAAGTGTCTGCTGCAGCCGGCCATGCTGGACCCGCAGCCATGTCGAATCAATGTGCCCTACGCCCATGCTCAAGCCAGGGATGTCCAGGAGGTAGAATGGGCTCAGGGGAATTGAAAACAGAGACCCACCATGTTGAACTACCGAACGCACACAGCTCCCAAGAGGGCTGGGCTAGCGAATGAGCACGGGGCTGGGTCCCTGCAGGTCCCAGCTCTCCATTCACTCCTGGAGGGACCTTGGAGATGTCTCCTGCCTTCTCTCTCTGTGCCTCTGGTCCCCCAGGGAGGATGGTGCCTGCCTCACGTGGAGGCTAATGAGTTTGTAACATGCTCTGACGGTGACGATCCTTTGCCCCACCATCTGCTGGACAAACACTGAGGAATTAACCGTCACCACCCCACCCCCAGCAGGGATCAGGATTCCCTGGGAAACTGAGGCATGGGGCCGGGACGTGCCTTACCCAGCGAGTGAGTAGCAGTGTTGGGAGTAGAACCCAAGAGTCCTGACTCCTAGCCCCGTGATTTGGCTGGACCGAGAGGGGTGGATCCGAAGCTGCTTGTTAGGGAGGTTGCAGAAACTAGCTCTGAACGGATCAGAACCAGGGGCATGATCCAGGTCCCATTCAGGAGTCCTGAGCAGTGGGAGCGAGGGTGGGGAGGGGTTCAGCTTCAAATCCATCTCCAGCAGGAGTGCTAAGCAGCTCGTATCCCCATTGTCATTGTAATGGCTGGGACTGAAATGCTGGGCTGGGCAGGGGCTGGGGTCTGAGCTCCGCCAAGGGGCACTGAGGCGAGGCGGGGGGGGAGCTGCGCCAGGGACAAACCCACGCAGAGATTGCTCTGGGACTGGGACCATCAGACTCTTCTCTCCAGTAATGACCATGTCTGGTTCTCCCATCACCTCCCTTCCGGGGGCTCAGCCTAGGGGTTATAGTCTCCCCTTCGCTGCGTCCTGGGGTAGAGCAGCTGCTGGGGGGAAGGATGGCTGCAGAAAAAGAAAACGAGAGATGCAAGTCATCCAGCTTACAGGCCTTGGTATTGTCACCTCCCCATGGCCCTGTGAGGTGAGTGTGCCCTGAAGGGTCACCCCAAAGGCGGTATTTAGGGTAGGGGGTGGGGAGAGAGCCAGGAGTGGGTGGGATGAAACTAAGCAGAGGAAAAAGCTTCCTGATAGTGAGATATGTCAGGCTTCCAAATCCTCTCCCTGGGGCAGGGCTGGAAGCCCCATCCCTTGGGGGCTTTTAAAACTGGCCTGGCCAAGGCTCTGGAAAATGCAGGGAGCAATCCTGCACTGAAAGCTGGATCTTCAGCTGCCCAGATATCATGGTGATGGGCACAGTGTGCAAACCTAGCTAGACAGACAGCCCTTTCACTTCTCGGGGGGGCGGGGGTTATCACACCCACCACAGGCGTCCAGAGGTGATTTCCAGCTCTGGCTGGCTCAGGAACCCGAGCTCCCAGATTAAAGGCCGCTGTGGGGGCCCACTGCTCCTGGCAAAAGAAGAGAGTCTGTGAGTGTCCTGAGAAACAATTCCCTCCACTGCAGCAGTGGCTGGGTGAGATCCCCAGGCCTGCGTTCTGCAGGATGTCAGACGAGAGGGTCACAACAGGCCTGTCTGGTCTTTTCAGACGATCATTCTCTTCCCGTATAACTAGACAGCGGTTGTTTAACCCTAGTTGTCACCATCCGATAGTTTGTTAGCAATTGTTGATTGGGATTCCAAGGTCATCTGACAACACAGGTCCATGGATAATATCCAGCAACGTTATTGTTCCACTGTATCTATCTAGCTGGGTCCGTCTGTCTCTGCCTGTCTACAGAATCTCTCCTTCTGCTAAGTTTATTTCAATCGGATGAGTCCAGGCGGGTTAACTACGATACTGTAGCAATCCCATCGTTCGTCAAAGATAACAATGGGACACGGGCAGGGCTCCTTAATGCTCTGCACTCTTGCATTGTTCCCCGGGGGAAATCATGGCTGTAAACGATCACCCTTCCGCATGTGGAATGGATACAACTGTCTGCGATGGGCATGGGGCTGGGTACATGAGACCTTTTACTCGAAAAGCCTCACACTATTGGTGGCACTGAGGCATTGCCAGGGCTACACAGAGCAGCCCCTGGCGCGCTGATGCCCCTGCTCAGAGCAGGGCTACGCGACAGGGTGGGCAAAACGCCAGCGTTCTGTCTCCACTAGCGCACCCAACGTGGCTGTCCCTGGTGGAGCGGCACCAGTGATGCTAGCGCAGACAAAGCACGCCTGTGGGACAGAGTGTGCTGGAGATTACGTAGGCCATGTGTGCCCGCCTGCTCCATGAGAACGTAGACGTGTGGGTGCTGGAGAGGGAGGACAGACCGTTTATTAATAGCGAGGTTGCCAAGTCTCTCCAGCCCGGCAGGGCTTAAATCCGTCATTCCAGAGCAAAGCTGTGCTCTTGTGATGCCAGGCTGGCTTCTGAATACTAACAAGGCAGCGGATTGGCCCTTGAGTCTCATGGATCTGTTCCTTTGAGATCTGCACCCGTCCAAGAGTCATCTGGGTGGGGATCCACATTTCCTCCTTTCTCCCCGCAACACACACACCAGCTCCCCGGACGCTCAGACAGGGACAAGCCCAGCTGCTGGTGCCCCGGGTTCCTAGTTCTGGGCTCTGTGCAGAGCCCGCCAACGAGGGACCAGTTGTGCTGATCAGAGCCGTGCCGCTCTGAAGAGTGATTTAGTCAGTAATTTGCACCTGGTGTCACTGCTGACTTGTGTGTCAAAAACAAGTATTGACCCCGCCTTGCTCCTGTTAGCCACGTGCAGCCAGCACGGCACTGGGAGGAGGAGCTGGATTCTCTTTGGATTGATGCACCAGCATCAGAATGGTCATCCGCATGCTAATTGCAGACCCAAATCCTTCCTGAAGCGCCTTTATTGCTGGGGGTGAGATACCAGCCAGAAGGAACCCAGCTCACCCGAATCCAGCAGGGTGCTGTCCCGCCCCCGGACACGCCTGGTGCTGAGACGGGCACATTACGGTTGAGACACCAGATCGGGAGGCAATGGCCCTACACAGCAGATGGGTCTGGCTGCACAGAACGTTGTGAAGCTGTGTCGCTTTCCTTATTTCGCCGGAGGGGGGGATTCTGAAGCTGGGGCTTAACTTCTCCTCCCTGCAGGCCCAGGGCAGAGCCTAGTCCAGGCAGAGGCTTGATGCTTGCTCTCAGCTTGGTCTTAGTGGAGGCGGTGGGATGACATCTTGGTGCAGCATGTCTGAGTAGCCTGCCCCTCTGGAGAGGCGCCTCGGGAGCTGTTCATCTAATTCCAGGAGGAGCAGCGTGTCAGGTCGAATGAAATTGGCCGGCTAGTGGATTTATTAATTTTTCCTTCCCTCTGCCATCCGACAGGTGTTGTGCTAAGAGCCCGCGCTGCACAGTCATCTCGCTAAAGCCGAGGGGGCTTAAGGCTTAAATGGTTTTCTGGCCGCTGTGGAGTTTAGTGCTTGTCAACAGCCTGAGATCTCACCGAAGCTCCTAGACAAACAGAGCAGCGGGGAGAGGAGAGTTGCCGGCATCAGTGCAGTGGAGAGCAGGGCTGTGGCAGAAGGTGGTGTCAGAACTGATCCACATGGGGCATCGCTTACCCATGCCAGGGGAGACCAGATTCGGCTGCTGCCCTCTGGGTTTAAAGGGTGATTTAGCCCCAAATCTGAGCTAGTTTAAACCTGTTAGAGTCTGAGGGCTCGTCTACACTAGCGAGCTTCCAGCTGCCCTGCTGTGAGGCTGCTCGTGTCGCTGCTCTGTGCCGACGGGAGGGAGCTCTCCCCTCGACATCATAAAACCACCTCCAGGAGGGGTGGGAGAAGCTCTCCTGCCGACACAGCGCCAGCCACCCCGGCACTACTGTCAGTGTAACCTAGTGTCGCCCGGGGGACGGGGATCACCCCCCCGAGCAGCATAATTTCTACCGAGGAAAGAGGCAGTGTAGCCAGGCCCTGAGGAATTCTCTCAGAGGTGCTGATCTTTGGTTTAAGAACCAGAGCCCTCCCGTATATTTGAAGCCGTTGATTTTGCAGCCCCTGCAGCCGTAGTTTTGGGCTCCCCCACACCTCCGGTGAATGTTATGTGCTGTGATAATTAGCCGGCTGCTACACTGCCTGCGCTCGGGGGCAAGGGCCGCCCGGACCTGCCCAGTGCTGAGCGTGCTGGCGCTGTTTAATAACCGATAAGGCCGGGGCACCTGGGCCATGGTGCGTAGTGTTTTGATTCCAGGAATTTCTAACCCACAATCGGGGCTGTGCTAGCACCACCTAGCTAACCTCTAAGGTAACGCACATTCCCACCTTGCACTGGGGCTGCAAATGGGGCGAATGGGGAAGGAGGCCAGAGGGTCTCCTGTGTCTAGAGTGACCAGACAGCAAGCGTGAAAAACCGGGACAGTGGGGGGTAATAGGCACTTATATAAGATAAAGTCCCAAATATCGGGACTGTTCCTATACAATCGGGACCTCTGGTCACCCTACCTGGGTCCCAAGCCCCACTTGAAAGAGTAGCCCTGTTCCGTGATGAGGCTGGGGTGGGATTTCCTGGCGTAGGTTTGGGGGATGATCTGCCTGCTGATCTCAGAGCAAAGCACACACCACTAGACGCGCCAGGCCAGTCACTCGGTCCACTGAGGATAGGGAGGAGGAACGCTTGCCCCTGGTTTGTTTCCTCATCGGGTGCCGAACTTGTCGGGGAGGCTTTTGCGTTGAGTGTCCAGCTGTTCACGCAACTCTCTGGTATCTAGCTCGAGAATCACCCGTTGCCATGATGCCAGTGCAGCTCCCGGATGCTGGTGGGAGGGAAGGGTGGAGTTGGTAAGTGGTGGGTGTTTGAGCTGTGCGTGCTCCTGAGGGGCGGGGGAGCAGGCTGGCAGGGTGCAGGGGTGCCAGGTGCTTAATGCCAGCCTGGGGGAGGGAATGCCTGCCATGCTGCCCGCCAGCATCCAGGGGAACTGCAGAGGGCACAGTGCTCTCTGCCAGAGCCCAAGAGATGTCGTGTAATAAGCAGGCTCAGGGCGGACAGTGTCCTGGCCTTTGGATCGGTGTCACGCCTGGTGGAGGTGGGAAAGGGGAACCCAGTCCCTCTGGCACTGGCCTCTCTCAGCAGCCAGGGCCGTGCTGTGACTGGCACAGAAGGTGGCAGCCACATGTGGGATGCACCCTTGTGACCGTTTGCTCCTTCGCCTCGGTGGAATTCACCGCTGCAGGAGGGTCGCGGAGTCAAATGCTTGGGCAGGAGCCGGAGGAAGGCTGGGCTGAGTCAATAATGCAAGAGCCAGTGAACCCCCTGCTTCGGGGTGTGAACCAATCGCCTGCAGGGGTCGCAATTCCCACTGCCCCTCACCATGCTGCACATCTGCCCAGCTGCATTATGGGCTCCTTCCTTTCTTTGAAGCATCAAATATTGACCAGTGCCCCATGGACCAGTGGTTCGATCCGGCGTTCCCAGGGCTCAGATGTGTGTGGGCATCCCGGGTTCCCGCTGCGCCATGTGGCAGTGGCACGCGCTGGCTTTGTTGATGTTTGGTCTAAGGTGCCATATTAGGCTGCATGCCCACATGGAAATCTCTGGGCCAGATCCTCGGCTGGTGGAAACCAGCATTGCTCCATTGACATCAGCAAGCTGCTGATTTACACCAGCCAGGGACTGAGATCTTTGTTCCCACGGGACAGGGCGTTATTTTTTAACTCCGCTGCTTTGTCTCCCCATTTCCGGTAGCCATCTTAGCCAGCACCTTCCATTCCAAGGCCACCTTCCGCCCTCCCTCCCCAAGGGGAAGGGGTGCAGGCTGCCTGGGGCTGGGGGGTGCGGTGCAGCTGGCCTTGTATTCCCATCACCTGCTACAGGACCCGGTATGTTTTCATTTAGTTGACATAGTGGAAAACTGTAAAACACATGTCTGCTTCCCAAGGAGAGGGGAAAACGACTTTAACAGCTTGGTCCGGTTAACAGCTTGGGCCCTTGACTCTGCTGTTCGCTTGGCAGGGAGCTTGGGTTGTGCTCTGCATTAGCTGCCGCCCTTCGCTGGATGGGCCCAGGCACTCAGGCCATGTGGATATTGGGGAGCAGGACCCCAACCTGGGAGGGTGGCAGTAGCCAGCCCTATTGGCCAGCAGGATGGGCAAGCTGGATCTCTCTCCACCCCACCCTCCGGGGGCTCCTCCCAGCCCGGCTCCCCATCCGTCCCATACATTTACCTAGCGCTAATGAGACGTATTGATTGGAATGATGGGATTTGTAAAGGTCGTGGGGTTAAAGTACATAAAACCAGCCTTTCTGGAGCTGCAATATCAGGGCCGATGGGTCTGGTGGGAGAGATTAAAGGCCTCGCACCGCAAGAATGGAGAGAGCTGACAGCAATTACATTTCAGATGTGTGCACGATTATAACACACACCCCGGGAGACGGCCAGCCGCATCCCCACCACGGCAGAGGGGTTCCCCCTTCTTTCCAAAGCAAGGCAACTTCTATGGTTTCAGCCAAGCAGCTCAGAGAGAGAGAGCTGGGTGCTTGGCCTCCTTGAAGATCCCCAGCTGAGGTATTATGGTGGAACCACGCTAAGATCACAAGTCAGAGCAATATTAACTTCTAGGACAGGACAGTCCCTTTTGTTAGCGCAGGACTCTGATTACTGGTAATGAGCCGGCAGGTCATTAGAGCCATAGCTGCCCCTGGCCAGGACATCCGCCCCCCAGCAGTGCGTTCCCAGGCACTGGATTAGTAAACGTTGCCAGAGACTTGGGCTGCCAAAGGCTGTGAGTGGATGGACTTCGGCATGGAGGTGGGGCCTGACTGCACCGTTCCTGGGAACCAAACCGGGCAGCGCGATCCCACTGCGGGGCAGGGACAGGAAAGCAGAGTCCGGCATGCTCCGTTCTGAGCTAACTCCACAAAGTTCTCTCCTGTAGGCACCCCAGAGCAGGCAAAGCAAACACCTCGGGCAGAGCTTTTCCTCGCAGCCTAGCCCTGGGCTGGCCAGGCAATTCCACCCTGCAGCACCTGTTCACGCGCTCGGAGGCAGCGTCCTGTCTTCTGCTGCCAACATTCCTCCTTTCAGGCCTTGCTCTGCGGGCTGCATTTGTTTCTTTGGCCAAAACAGAAAAGAATGTAGGAGCCCGGCCAGGGCCATTGTATCATCTACAGGGCATGTGCATCGCGGGCTCTCGTGTTGATGTTGGATCATCCTGTCTGGGCTGTGTTGACTGTCGGCTCCTTAGTGGGGTTCCTGGGTTTCCAGACGGAATTAGAAGAACTGGATGTGGGCTGGGCGAAGGGTCGGTGCTGGCTCCAGGGGAAGGAAAGGATGGCACCAACTCCGAGCTCCAGGTGTGGGTAAAACAGCAGCCGGATTTCTGCTCTAGATGTGATGCAGGCCTGCTCTGGGCCTTCCAATCCCCGTTAGTCTTTGCTTGCACTGCCGACTGTACCGTCCTCCTCCCAGACAGCAGCTTTCATGCTGGAGGCCCTCAGAGTATGGGGTGTGTGCCTGTGTCTTGCATGGTCTCTTTGTGCGGAGCGCGGGCTGGGAATGCTGACGCCGGCATCATGTGCAGCGGGGGAGAATCCCCAGGCTGAGACCCCTGTGCGTGTGTGGGGGGGGGGGTGCAAAAGGCTTTGGGACCGATTGTGAGCCCATCGCTCACGTGAGTGACTGCTCCCCATTGTGAGCAAGGGGCACGAGCTGGCCCTTCACTTGTAAACTGGGGGCGGGGGAGAGAACCGTCCCTCCCTCAGCACTGAGCAGAGTGGGGCCACAGTCCTCACTGAGGCCTCTGTTGCTGCTCTCATACAAATGGTCTATAGTGTTCCTAAGTACAGATCTCACCTGCCGACTTCTCTTCCTTTCCCTCCATCTGCACCTACTGCATTTTGGGCTCTTCCAGAAGGATGTTGCCAGCAGGAAATTCAATGCGAAGCAACAATATCTCCTGCTGCTGTAGCTCCTAACAAGTCTTAGGCACCCGCCCCTGTCACTGTGTCTTTATTTATCCCTCCAAGCCTCCCTCCCAGGCTCTCTCCCCCTCTCTCAGATGGTAATGAGTGGTTTGCAGTGGGAACTAAATGAAGTTGATTGCCCACTGGTGTCTGCCATTAGTGGTAATTAGTTAAAACATCAGAGTATAAACAGTAAATTGGCTCTAATAATTAATACTAGCACTCAAGCATATGAGAGACATGGAGACGGGGAGAGAAGCAGCAGCAAGCTTGTAAAATCAGCTGGGGATGTTTTAATTAAAAAAGAAAGAATGGAAGTAACAGTGTATTGGAAAAAAGACAAAAGCCATTGGGATCTCACTCATTAGGAGCGTGGGTCTGTCTCCTCTGGAATGCGTCAAAGGAAAAGGTTTGCCCCCGAGCCTCAGCTACTCAGGCTCCCAGAAATCGGAGGTACAGAGCCATACAAGGGTAGTAGCCAGCCAGCCACATTCCAGAGGCCAGTGCAAATCACGCCTGTGATGAGGTTGCAGCCTCAATTGCATCCTTGAGAGGAAGTTGGTTATAAGAGGGGAAGGATGTAATTGCAAGATGCAGCTCCCAGCTGTTTGGGGAGTGCGGCATAGCTGCATTCCCTCCCTCCAGAAGGGCTTGGATCAATCCCGCCAGGCCAGGTGGGGACTGGATGACCTAACGGGGCTTTTCTAAGCTCGGCGTTTCTTCCAGGGGAGCGTTCTTCTCAGGGGCTCCCTGGTGTAGCCGTCTCCCTGTTTGATAAAGGCTCTTTCCTGGGCTCTTTCGTCTGGTGGCAAATGCGACCCGACGCTCCCTTTGGGAAGGAGGAGACTGCCGAGGGATTCCTGTGGCCAGCTTTGTCCTGCTAGGGGAGGTTAGGGTTATTCCTAGGACAAGAATTCTTTGCCCTGGCTCAAGGCAGCAAGTGGGGGAAGGCTCCCATCAGTGCCCAGCCTGGGGAGAAAGCCTTCAGCCCTTCCCAGCATCCAGTCTTTGAAACAGCTCATTTTATAAAAGTCTGCCCGTTAACAAGGTGGCGGTGCTGTTCCAGCCCCTCCCGGCTGATCCTGGAAAGTGCTTGAAGTCAGCGAGAGCTGCGGGAGCTGAGCACCGCTCAGGATCAGGCTCCTACTTGGGACTCCCGCTGTGGCTGTGGCAGATCAGGATCCGGGCAGGGGTGGCAGCAGCGTGCGTGCGTTGGGGGGGGTGAGGCTGGGTGTCTGCGTGTGTGTTGTGATTAATCATCCCCCGAGTGCGCTAACGATGCTAATGCTGTAAGTGACAATAGCCCATCTTAGGTCTTGATTTAGGGTCTCTGAACGGAAGCTGGGCTCCTGGGAGTAAATGCGTGAATTCTCCACTGATACTAAACCTTCTAATAAATCTAACACACACCACAAAGCCCTGGGCACCGAATCCCAGAATCCGGTAATTGAAACCCTTACAGCTCTCAGAAAAAAACGGTAACTAGTGTGTGTGTATTTTTATACAATACACATGATATCCAGACCTGAGTATCTCTAGTGGAGGCATAGGGATCCCAGTTCCTCAAATGAAAATACCACATTTCATACAATTAAAATAACATCTTTAAAATAATAGTTGAGCAGTCATGTGACCCGGGAAGCACCCTGCCAATGGGGTTTGCAGCAGCCCCTTGGGATGCAGTTGCTTTGGTGCCGAGAGCAATCTGTGCCCGATAAATGTCTAGGAGCGGTATTACACTCCTGCAGCCTTCTTACCTTGTTGGGCAAATTCTTCAAGGACTTTTTCTGCTAATATTCTCTTTGCTCCAGCCACTCTCCACCGCCCTCTGGTGTTCGCTTTTCACCTGGTCCTGTTGTACTGGCATGAATGTGAACAGATTTTAAACTCTGCTTGTGTGCTCAGCCAATCAGGGGACAGAAAGATGCTGTGTCACCTACCTGGCCAATCTCAGCTGAACAGCAGCTCGGCTCGTGCATATCGACACGCACAGGGAACGATTCACGATCAATCCCTCGTTAACAATAAACGTGGAAAGGAAGGTTCACTGTAGGATGTAGCACCCCGACTGAGATTGGGGACTGTTTGTGCTCGGAGCTGTACAAATACCTAGCAGAATATTGTCCAGACCCCAGAGAGCTTACGGTCTAAACCCCCAATCCTGCAAACATTTACCCGGGCTTAACTTTACAGACACGAGCAGTCTCTCTCAAGACAACAGATTGCTCGCATGAGTAAAACTGAGCATGAGTGTAAATGTTTTCAGGAGTCAGGCCTGATTTAAAGCAATACTGAATCACTTAAAATATGGAATAAATTTGAAATTCATCAGAGAAACGGTAATTGTGAATTAGTCACTGACTCCTACAGCCTGTTTGTTTCAATAGCGAAAGGTTAGACTGATTATATTGTGGGGAAGGTGGGGCGGTTAAATCACATTGTGATTTTTATTGTCTTTTTAGTATTTGTTACAGATCCCTGGATAATGCCTCAGTAGGGGTCATGTTCTAAACACAATGATTCGGATAATAATGTACTTCCTCCACAGGGGTGCGCAGGTGGGAAACAATGGGAGCAAATCGCGCCGAGTCTCCAAGGAGAGGTGCCAGTGAAGGGCACTGGCTTATTATTTCATATTCAAAAAGAATCTGATTTTTTCCTTCCGTAGCCCCTTCCTCGTGCAGCCGTTGAAGCACTTTCTAACCCCTGGCCAATGAAGGTGGGTTAAACTTCCCAATTCCCCCTTGAAGTAGATCATCTTCCTATGCCCCCGCTAGCGGTGGGGAAACTGAGGCAACATGACTTGCGTGAGGTCACACAGCAAGCTGGTGGCAGCGGTGGAAATAGAATCCAAGAGTTCTGACTCCAGGCCGCCAGTTCTAATCATTCAGTCGCATTCCCTCTGAGAGCTGGCACTGAACCCAGGTCTCCTGGCTCCCTGCGTGGTGCCGGAACCACCATCGTTCCCTTCCTTTTAATAGAGTTCCCTTATTAATGGCCCCGGACTACCATGCTGACGCTAAAACACACCCAGGGTGTCCGGGACTTTCTCACACTGTCTGTTGCTCTGTGGGAATTCTCCGAAACAAGAGCTCAGAATTTTTTTTAACCCTGTTTTTTACTGTTATCTGAATGACCCTTTCTATTATTATGGATCATCTCTGTAATTACTATTGCCATGTGGTAGGTTTCCCAAACCTCATGAGCTTTGTGTCCCAGCTCCCTCCCGACTGCTGTAAAATCTGCATTCCAGGAAGTCATTAGAGCTGGGTTTGGAGGAGGCTGTGCTGTGTGGCTTGCAAGCCGAGATGGGTGTTCAGTGGCTCCCCCAAACCCCACGCGTGAATTGTATCAGCCCAGCTCTGAAACATGAATGGGGTGGTGGGAGTGGGGGAACCATTGGCGTATATACGGATCCAACTCTATTTGAGGGGCTGCGCACTTTAAACCTCCTGTCCCAATCTCCCTCCCCCTAAACCTAGAGTGAGCCAGAGCACCCTCATTTCTCAGGTCACTGCTTGGCTAATGGTCTATTAATTTGTTCAATTGTCCCCTGTGAGGCAAACTCAATTTCTGCGCACCGTTCCTCCCTAACTGTCGACAATGTGATTGATTGGACGAACAGCTGTCACCGCCTGCTCTGAATTCCACCCCCCCACATACACACACTCACTGAGCCTCCGGCGTGAACGCACACGCTCACAGCCATAAAGAGCAGACCCGAAAGAGGGCCGGTCCTCTGCCACGTGCCCAAGTATCTGTCGCTGGCAATGAAAAATGACAGAAATATTTAAGGACAAATAAGGTTCACAAACCCAATTTAAAATTATTCCAGGAGGCCCGGCCGCAGATGGGCCCAAGCTGATTCGCGGCGGCAATCAAATCGAATTTCCTTATCGTTGTATTATTTTAGGGCGTTATCTGACGCCGTAATGCAGTTATAAATTCAATTTCGTCTGCGAGCATTCATTGTTTACTGTCGCCTGTTTGCCCGGAAAATGTAAACACTTTGCAGCCCTCGGCTGCGAAATTAATTTCTGGCTGAAAACAGGAACGGGGAGGAAAAGTGTAAGATGGAAAGAAGGAGAAAACAAAGAACGCAAAGTGGCTTGTGTTTGGCAGGGACTCGGGGCTGGCCCTGAAGCTTGGTTCTTTTCTCGACTCTCACCTGGCCTGTAACTGTAGCTAGGTTTGCTGCTGTCCTAGGACGCAGGGTGGCGTATTTGCTGGGCTCCAGTGTAATTCTGGCGTTGGCTAGAGGAAGCAGCCCGTGGCACGCAGACACTGTTATGCTGAAGGCTGTAGAAGTACCTAGGTAGGTGTTTGTAGGCAATGGAATAATGACACTGCTGTTGCTGCTGGGATGGGCCAGGACTGGAGTAGCTGGAAGCTGTCCCTGCAGTGCCCCTGCCTCTCTCCTTCCAGCTGGGAACCGGGGGTGGTGTAGCTGGGAGCTTCCCCGTAGATTGCAGGATGAAATCATTCACTGTAGTGTCTGCTGCTGAGACAGGCTGGGACCGGCGTCACCGTGAGCTCCTCTCACCCAGCTCTCCTGCTCTGCTTCCTGCAGCACCCCCTGCTGGGGGAGAACGGGACTGCAGCGCCTCTGAGCTTCCCCCACAGTCCGCCATCTGAACCCGCTCCTTAGAGCACCCCCTGCTGGGGGAGAACGGGACTGCAGCGCCTCTGAGCTTCCCCCACAGTCCGCCATCTGAACCCGTTCCTTAGAGCACCTCCTGCTGGGGGAGAACGGGACTGCAGCGCCTCTGAGCTTCCCCCACAGTCCGCCATCTGAACCCGTTCCTTAGAGCACCCCCTGCTGGGGGAGAACGGGACTGCAGCGCCTCTGAGCTTCCCCCACAGTCCGCCATCTGACCCCGCTCCTTAGAGCACCCCCTGCTGGGGGAGAACGGGACTGCAGCGCCTCTGAGCTTCCCCCACAGTCCGCCATCTGACCCCGTTCCTTAGAGCACCCCCTGCTGGGGGAGAACGGGACTGCAGCGCCTCTGAGCTTCCCCCACAGTCCGCCATCTGACCCCGCTCCTTAGAGCACCCCCTGCTGGGGGAGAACGGGACTGGAGTAGCCATCAACTCGCTTCACAGCCAGCGCTCCTGCCTCCTGCTGGATTTGGTGTCATGTTTCCCTCAGCCCAGTCTCCACAATCCCCGCCTGCCCCCTCTCCTGTGCTCGCGGCTGTGTTGTCAATATGGCACCGGGGCTGCTTTCACTTTTCGTTCCCACGCCAAAAGCTTTCCCCCCATGCAAGAAGAGGGAAAAAAATCCAATGACCGGCTGGTGCTGCCAAGGGAAAGTTGAAGGTCTCCCATTAATTCAAGACTAAAAATGACAAATTCATCTTCTACGACAATTAAATGAAGTCGGTAATTGATGCTAATTGATCTTCAGCCGAGAGGGTTCTTACTACCCATCTTTTCAGCACTTTCCCCCCTGCTCTCTCTCTCCTCCTTCCTGTGCAGCGTGAGATCTCCCTGGCAGCCCCGCTCTCTCTTCACATCCAGCCCCGCATACGGGGGCCGTGAGTTGGAAACCGGCCGCACGACGGGCACAGCGCGCGAGGAGCGTCTGACGTCCCCACGGGCTGTGATTTCCACCTCCAAACAGGCCCTTCCATCCCCGACCAACCATGTGTGGCTCTCTAGCTCTGAGTTCTGGGTTGTTTTTTTGAAAGCAGGTACCAGGCCTGGCTGAGTTAGCGACAAAGGATTTATAGCCTACAGCTGTGTAGGTTTCCACTTAATTTTTATAAGCCCAGCATAAGAACCAGCAGGGGGTAAAGCACACTTGGATTTTCTCTACTTAAAATATTACAATGTTAGCACTTTTGCTTGAGACCTGAAGAGGGGGCAGTGGGGGGGCTGGATGTGTGTGTGTGTGTTTGGATTTTTTTTTTTTTTTACGAGAGCCCTTTAATCTCGAGCCAATATGTCAAAATCAAATTAAGCCTTGGAAGGGGAATGGGCTGAGCGTGCCAACCTCCCTCGCTCGGTTGTAAATGTACAATTGTTTCTGGGAGCCGTTATTAAGGCGACGTGACTGTTGCCCATTAAGGGAAAATGACGTCACTTCCTCCAGCCCCGCTCTAGAAATAGCGTGGAGTGGCGAGGGATGCAGGTAGCTGGGCTGTCCGGTGTGGAGAACCCCCCAGGGAGTGGACCGGGGGCTGGACTGGGCATCCACTGTAGGCTCAGAAGGGACACAGGCCTTGGGAAGTGACCCAGCCGGTGCGGAACGCATTCGATTGCACTTCCGCCGGGGTGGTAACTCCACTCAAGTCAGTGGCGTGGCCGTGTTGTAAAACTGGAGTAGGAGGGAGGGAAATCTGTTACAAGCTGCAGTTATACTGTGACAGGCAGTGTGTTTGGACAGCACCTAGCACATGGTCCCGGCCTAGGGCTCGGGCTCCGGAGTGCTCCGGTAAGACAGAGAATAGATAATAGCACTGTGCAGTAAGCTGCCTGAAGGCAGGGAGGGAGGCTGGCCTAGCAGCTAAGGGGATGGCTACACAGTCGTTCGGGAGGGCGCTTCCCAGTGTGGGTGCACAGGTGGGTTAGTGCTGCTGGAGCTAAGCTGCTAAAACAGCAGTGCGGCTCTGATAGCCCGGAGAGCAGCTCGGGCTAGCAGTGTGCACACAAGCCAGTCTGACCCCCTGGGAAGGTACGTGGGTGGCCAGCCCACACCACCGCCTGGGCGGCCACAGCCACACTGCTGTTCTTAGCATGTCTGCCTCCACTCTGAGAAGCACCTTCCCAGCTGCTGGGAACAGGACCTTAAGCCAGGGAGCTGGGAGACCTGGGATCTGTTCCCAGTTCTCCTCCAGCCTTGTTCCCTGGGCAGCTGAGGCAAGTCACTTCGCCCCACCGTGCCTCAGTTTCCCTCTCTGTGAAATGGGGATAATGATTCTCACCCATATCCTAGGAAGATTCTGAGTAAGGCTGGCCAAACAAAAAGGGGGAGGAGGGATTCCACCCACCAAGAAGATAACAGGGTTGTTGTTTTTTTAAAAATCCTGGAACTTTCAGTCCTTTGGACAAAACGGTTCCGTTTTTGAACATCAGAAAGAAGTAGTCCTTTCAGGGGGTTTTCCCCTTTCTCTCCCACTGGAAGAGGGGGTGGGACCTCTAGGTGCTACCATAAGACATATAATAAATAATACGACAGCCCTCGTGACCAGTATCGTGGCTCCTCCCCTGTTCTCCTGTTCTGCAGGGGCTGTGGTCTCCTAAGTGACGTGGAAATAGAGATCCACACTGTATCAGTGACTTGGCTGTTCAGCCATGTGGCTTCTCTTCAGAAATGACAGGTCACCAGTGTGATGAGTGTGTTGAACTCAGGTCTCTGCTTTCCTGATGCTCCCTCCAAGCAAACTAATAATAATGATGATGAGTTTTTAAAAGTCTTCTGGGCTGAGGTTTGCCACCTTCTAATTCAAGAAGCAGAAGGGGAGGGGCTTCTCACGGAAGGGGCGGGGCTTGCCAGTGCTACAGGAAGAAGTGGGAGGGGCTTCTTGTTGCAGTGGGATTAGCACTGTAGCCTTTCCCTTTGAGACCTATGCTGAAATGAGAAGGAAGATGAGCTGCCTGCCTTCAGCCTAATGGTTGTGCTCCCACATCCTGAAATCACTGCTCTGCACTCGTTGTGATTAACAGCCTCTCTGCTCCCCCAAACAAGGGGTACATTGGGGGAGGGGTCAGGACGGAGGGCCATCCCCAGAGCTGAGTGTGGGGGGGCTGGGAAAATGGGGGCAGAGGGGGTACTCACTGCCTAGTGATAAGGGTCATATAAGAATCTAGGCAGAGATGCATCAGGTCAGGAGTGAGATGCATCATCAGGGTGGCGTGAGAGGGAAGCTCGCATGACAACGGCTATTCAACTGTCTGATTCTCCTGAGCACCAAAGCATGCAGCAGCCTTCCTCGAGCCCCGCGCAGGGGCCTTTGCCTAAATGACCGCCTTGGCATTATCGGTACCCTGTAAAGAACCCATGTGCAAGCGTCCAGCACTGGAGACACTGCTTCAGCCCACAGGTGGGTGTCAGAGCTCCCGCAGGATTCTTTGGCTACAATGCAGCCGTAACGGGTGTACCCGTGTCGTGGGCGGGGTGAGGGGTGGGACAGCAGTGCAGTCAGAGAGGTTAAAGCTAGAAGGGGCCCCCAGACCATCCAGTCGTCCCGTATAGCACCGGCCACCAGCACCACCCAGCATCTGCACACTAAACCTAGTCACCAAAAATAGACCAAAGTATCCCAGGCCAAAGGAGACTAGACAGCTGCCTGCCACAGGCAGAGAGCGGGAGGGCCCCAGGGCCCCAGGGAATGATTAAGTGAGAGACACCCAGATAATCCTGGCCAGTGACCCGCACCCACACGCTGCAGAGGAGGGCGGAAAACCCCCAAGGTCCCTGCCAATTAGGGTGTCCAGACAGCAAGTGTGAAAAATTGGGACGGTGGTGGAGGGTAATAGGCGCCTGTATAAGACAAAGCCCCAAATATCAGAACTGTCCCTATAAAATCGGGACATCTGGTCACTCTACTGCCAATCTGACCTGGGGGAAATTCCTTCCCGACCCCACACATGGCGACCATAGATTCATAGACTCATAGACTTAAGGTCAGAAGGGACCATTATGATCATCTAGTCTGACCTCCCGCACAACGCAGGCCACAGAATCTCACCCACCCACTCCTGGAACAAACCCCTAACCTATGTCTGAGTTATTGAAGTCCTCAAATCGTGGTTTAAAGACCAGCTAGACCCTGAGCCTGTGAGCATGAACCATGAATGCTCCGTGCCACCTCAGAGTCCTGGCCCTCCCCGCCCAGTGGCCCATCTCCAGCCATGGCTATCCCTGGAAGCAGATAAAAAGGCCTCCCAGAATACATTGGGGTGGGGGGGGGAATAGCCTATCAGAATCCCTGCTGGTGGCCGGCTGAAGCAGGAGTTTTCGGTAACTGCAGGTTAGTTCTATCCTGTGGGCTTTATGGTTCCCATTCCGTCCCCTGTACAGTACTGTAAATAGCTGAAACCAGTGCTCTGCTGGGGCGAGGCAGAGTCCAGCTGCAAACGAACACACTGCGCACTACATCTGGTCCCCGCCAACGCTGGAGATCGAGAGCCCAGTCAGTGTCTCATGCAACTTCCACTCCGTAGCAATGTCTCACATACGAGAGTAACGAGAACCCTAAGCCTTTCTCTGGCACCTCTTATCTACAAATCCAAAACCACTCATCACACCAGGCTGGGTTAAACCTCACAGCACCCGCGAGGCAAGGAAGTTTGATTATCTTTGTTTTACGCACAGGGAAACTGAGGCACTGAGTGTCAGTGGTGTGCCCATGGTCACATAGGAAATCAGTGGCAGAGGCAGAGGCAATAGTAACTAGGGTGGAACAGCCTGAAAGGTGAAATGGCTCTGCCCACAGGTCACACATCCGCTGAGCCTGCAGTAGTGCCCAGGAGCCCTGACTCACCGTTACAGACCTGACTCGGGAAGAGCAGGACAGTCCAGGAGCCTCTCTCATCCTGCGTTGTCTCTGCATGGGGCTCTGAAGTGTAAAGAACAAGAGACAGTGGAATAGTGCCAGTGGGTGAAATACCACCTGTGCTGTGGGACAGCATGAGCTCGAGTTACCATTTAGTTTCACTTAAGCCCTCAAAATACGGCACTCTGCATAGTGACAAATTTCACCCTGGGGCTAAAGTGTCTTGAAATAGGGAAGGAATTACCTGCTCTTCACTTTTATCCCCTCGTAGGCCTGCAGATCTCCTAACAAGTGCAGTCTACAGCCCCAGCACCCCATCCTGGGCGTTCTCTTGTGCCTGGTGCCTCGTGTAGTGACCTTACATTGTCAGGCAAGGGGATGTAAACCTGGGGTGTCACAACGTCCGAAAAAGAACAGCCTCTCCTGTAGCCTGGGTCTGTGCATGGAGAGTTACTGGGGGACGGGGATGCGTGTGTGAAACCAGCCTGGGTCATTCAGCAATTCCGAGATGTGCTGCACTTGCTGGTTTCCGGGAACTGAGAGGGCTGGGTAGAGATAAATAAGTGAAACAGACATCCCGGTGTTAAACACACATGATGCAGCTCCCTCGTCCTCGTTCCCTTCCCCAATGCACGCACTTCTATTAATCCTGACAAATTATGACGTACAGACATGTAATACAAACTGATTCATCATACATTCAAATCTGCTGCGCAGGAGCAGCAGGGGGGCAGAGCCAGACAAGTGTATTACACGGATAATGTATTTGACGTATTAATAAAACCAGCCGCATTGCTCAATCGGGGAATGGGGGAATGCCGATACATGATGACAGATCACATATTGATGGAATCCAGCTGTTTGGAATCATAGTCTTGGGGCCTTTCTCATATTGACTAAAGGTAAAAAATGCAGCCTGTCAGCACATTAAATCTCTCCTCCACTCTCAGAGGCTGTGGGGGTGATTATTTATTTCTGGGCTGTGAGCAAACTGCCCCCGGATTCCTGTTAGCTCAGCCACCTGAGTGCACGTGTGTGCGGGGGAGTTGGCAAAAGTGGTTTTAACCCTCTTGCTTACTTGGTCACTTAGCAACAATAACAACTAGCAGGAATAAATTTTAAAGGGGTCCCATCAGGACCAGCTCCTCAGCTGGGGCGAATGGGCTCGGCTCCGCGGAAGCTGCATCGAAGCTACACCAGCTGAGGATCTGGTCCCACATGTCTGACCTGCGGGGTTAATAATGGCATCACAACCAACGACAGCTGAAAGCCTTTTAACCCGCTCCTGGACTTTTCTCCACTGATGCTGGCTCTTGGCTTTTGTGCACGTCACTCTGCACAATGAAACCAGGTTGGCCAATCAGACTTTTTTTGTTATGTTTCTTGTCAGTTTTGCTTTTTGAGGCAATACCCCCCCCACATCGATGGCTTTGGGTAAACACAACAGAACTGTAGCTTAAAAGGGACTTGTTTCCAGGGACATTTTTTAGAATAATTATTTTTTATTTTATTTTAACAAAATAAAAATACTCTCAGAAAAGTTTTTCTGTTAGTCTTTTTATGGATGTATTTATTGTCAGAGGTCATGGCTTTAACACAAACTTGAATTCAGGGCTTGTTGTGAGCTGACAATGTCCTTTTAAATTAAATAACTTTATTTATGGGTGTTAAAAAAAGGCTGCTTGTATTCCTAGATCACCTGCCCTTTAATTTGCTCTCCATGTTATGCCGTGTTGTATGTACTGTAATAAATATCTGTTACACACACAATGAGTGATAGCAAAATAGATGAATCCGTCATCTCCACATTGTCCTCTTCTGTTTGAACAATCCGATTCGCTCTGGCAGCTCCTGATCTCAGTGGGTACAATTCAGCCCTGTATGCATAGGTAGGGGGCTTAAGCAACACTTCCGTGTTGCCTAAGTCTTATCCTGAGAGCCGGCGGCATGCTCAGCGCTGCGCAGAGCTGGAGGCTACCTGGCCCCTTGCCGTACCAGTATCAGGACAGTCCAGACACAGGGCACTGGGGGCACAGAGGAGAATGGAGCCAGCACAAAGCCATGTAGCACTTTACAATTAATAAAGCCAATGTCAGGGAGGCTCGAGGTGGGTGTGGGGGCCTTGCTCGCATGGAATGATGGGCCCACCCAGGGCCCAACGCTGCTCAGCATGAGCCCACGGGACTTTATGTTAATAAATGCAGGTGGCTGTGGATGGACTGTATATACATATATTACATTTCAGTGCAGAGAGTAGGAGTCAGAGGAGATGAAAAGCTAGAAAAACATAACAGTAATAATAAGAGACTGATAGTATTCAGCCCCCCCCCCCGAAAAAAAGGACCTAGAAACCTGCGTCTGTATCCTTGTCTCCATTTTAGGGTGGGGGGGGAACTGAGACACGGCAGCTCAGGCCAACGTGTGCAAAAGTGTCGCCCAATTTGGGGCTCCTCCATGTTTGGGTGCCTAATTTAAGTGCTCAGGCCTGATTGCCCAGAACTCCAGCTGCAATCAGTGGGATCGGCAGGTGTTCAGCGCTACCAAAAACTGGCCCCAACTGTCTTGAGTTGGGTATCCAAAAATGGAGGCATCCAAAATGAGAGGGGACCCCTCTTGCTGATTTGGAGCTAAATGATGCGGAATAGCACTCAGACCCCTTGCTTAGGCACCTGGCCGCTCCTGTTCTCCTTGGGGCCTGACGTCACTGTCCCAGAACCTCCTGCGTTTGTGGCTCCTCTAAAGTCATGTGGCGCATGCATGATGAGCTGGTTTGGGAGCTAGCCCTGCTCTCGCTAGTGAGTGTATCTCCTTAGCTGAGTGCGCTGAGCCGGATTTGGCCTTTGCTGTCTCAAAGAACCTGTCACCAGACATTCTCCAGGGCAGATCGTTGTTTAGAGGCTGCCCAGTCCATTGCACATGGTGCTGGAGCAGGAATTGGCGGGGGGGTTCTGTTTCTGGCTCACTGTCTGGCAAGTGCGATCTTCAGAGGAATTTCGGAACACCAGTCCCGGTGACTTTCAATGCACTTCTGCAAATCGCATCCAGCACCTCCCTGTGCCTCAGTCTCCCTGCATGTGAAAGGGAGACAATAACCACTTGGGATGAAAGGGCATTATCCTCTGTTCAAAATCAAGGCGATTGCTCCTTACCCAGAGCTCATTTCAGCAAGGAGGCCGAACCGCCTGTGGAACTGGGGGCAGAGTGGGGGGAGCAAACAGGCCTCGGAAAGCAGCCAGGTCATTTTTTCAAGGTGGGGGAAGGCAGCTGAAAGGAAATATAAATTGTGAGGAGAGTGAGAAGTAGGGAGGGCTGGGGAACGTGGTGGAGGGAATGTAAGAATGGCAAAGCATGTCGTTCCAGTGGCGTGCAAGGCGATTTGCTTGAGCTCATTAAATGCTGCAATAAAATATTAATAGTTATTGTCCCTCTATTTTTTGTAATTATCCTTGTGGAGAAGGATCGGCTGCAAGTCACTAATATATTCCCAGCAGCGGGTTGCTTTTTAATACAGCGCCGGCAGGAGGGGGGGCAGGGGGAGGGATAAAAGTGGCTCTGTGTGGCCAGAAAACAGTTGCATGATCAGGGTGATTAAGGGAACGCTGCTGTTTGGGGAGTGGGAGAGGCACAAGGAGTGGAGAGGGAGGGTGCATGCAGGTGAGGGGGATGTGGACTAGGCCAGGAGCCAACGTGAGCCTGACCCAACGGCTAGTGATGGGAAATTGACTTGAGACATCGGAAAGCTGGCAAAGGTAGGAGATGGTGTGAGTTGAGCCCAGTAGAAAAGGGGGTAATTAGTGGGGGAGGGCTCGGGGAAAGAACAGGTGTGATCCAGTCCCCCCCCAAACCTGGGGGAAGTTCCTACTCCAATTTGCCAGCATCACAATGTTCAGATCCGGAATTTGGTCTTAACCAACATTCCCTAGGAAGTCTGTTGATTTCCAGGTAGGTGTCTTATCCGTGGATCTTGTTTCAGTGTAGAACGGGAATCCTTCCCAATAAGCTGGCCCTGCGTGGAGGCAGGCTGCCGTTAGGAATGGCTAGCAATGTACGGCCTACATAGAGGGGTGCTGAATTCCAGGGCCGCCAGCCACCAGATAGCACCCGCTAGATCAGGGGTAGGCAACCTGTGGCACGGGTGCCGAAGGCGGCCCCCGAGCTGATTTTCAGTGGCACTCACACTGCCCGGGTCCTGGTCACTGGTCTGGGGGGCTGTGCATTTTAATTTAATTTTAAATGAAGCTTCTTAAACGTTCTGAAAACCTTATTTACTTTGCATACATCAATAGTTTAGTTATATAGTATAGATTTAGAGAAAGAGACCTTCCGAAAACGTTAACATGTATGACTGGCACACGAAACCTTAAATCAGAGTGACTACATGAAGACTCGGCCCAGCACTTCGGAAAGGCTGCCGACCCCTGCGCTAGAGCTCGAGACATGCTGCCGAAGCATCGTGCAATCACAGCTCTGCAAAAGCCACCCCAGGCCCGGTCTGTCATACGCCCCCCTGGTATTGTCCTTTCATGCAGCTCCGCTGATGTCCCTCACTCTGAGCCATTGCTGGGGTCTCTGTGGAGACAGCCACATGCATTTTGTTTATAATCGGGAACAAGTTTAAACCCAGGGCTCTGGGTCCCTCTCCCCCGACAAGGGAAAGAGGTGGGGCAGGGGGCAGGGCCTTGAGATGAAGAGGCGGGGCAGGGGTGGGGCCTTGGGGAAAGAGGTGGGGCAGGGCGGGGCCTGGGGAAGGGGCGAGGCAGGGTGGGGCCTTGGGGAAAGAGGTGGGGCAGGGCGGGGCCTTGAGATGAAGAGGTGGGACAGGGGTGGGGTCTTGGGGGAAGAGGAGGGGCAGGGCGGGGCCTTGAGATGAAGAGGCGGGGCAGGGGCGGGGCCTTGAGATGAAGAGGTGGGGCAGGGGTGGGGCCTTGGGGGGAAGAGGTGGGGCAGGGGCGGGGCCTTGAGATGAAGAGGTGGGGCAGGGCGGGGCCTTGAGATGAAGAGGTGGGGCAGGCAGGGCAGAGACGGGGCCTTGGGGGAAGAGGCGGGGCAGGGGGCGGGGCCAGCAATTAGAAGGGTGGCAGCCCTAGGCTGACTGCCAGGGCCACGTGCCAGGTCTGCCAGGGCCAGGCAGCTTTCCCCAGTTTGGGGTGTCCTGAAGAACGGCCCCTGGCGCTCAGAGCACCGTCAGACTGCGCAGTCCGAGCACAAGAGCAGCTCAGGAGACCCCAGGGAAGGAGTCTCGCGGTTACGGCCTCTCTGCGAAAGCTCCCGGTCTGACTGACCGCGACCCGGTCTGTTGGGTAGCCGAGGAGGCCTCCGATGGAGGCACCGGCCCCGTAGCCAGCTCTGTGCAGAAGGCAAGAGCTCAGGCTCTAGCTGTGCCTCCTGCTCCACCCCCCGGACGGTGAAAGAGCCTCATTCGGACGGGGGGAGCAGACAGCAGCAGGAGGAAACAGGCCCGTGGCGGGAGAGGAGGCCATCTTAGAGCTGTTAGTGCGAAATCACCCCGGGCAGGGGGCCAGCACACGGTCTGGGCCACTTATGTCCCACTTAAACCTTATCGGTGCAGCTACATGCCGGCTCTCTTCACCTCTAGGGGTGAGACCCACCCCCGTCCCCCCGCTCACGGTTCTGCTTCTCGGTAAGGGGAGGCGGCGTGGAGAGCTGGCGCCCAGCTCAGGTCCCATCAGCCGGCCAGCAGAAGAGAAACGGTGGTGACAAGTAGCTAAGCGAGGCGGAATTAGGGGGAATGATAATAAATGTAGATGGTCAGGCGGGGGAATGAAATGATCCATCTTTTGCATGTTAGGCAGGAGGCGTCCGCAGGCTCCCTCGTCCCCGCTCCCATTCAATCAGGGCCTGTCAGACCTCCGGCAGCCCAGCATTTTTGTGAAGAATCTTTCAGCTAAAAATTGTTGTCATTCCTATTTCCTTGTTATCAGTCGGCGGCCCCTCGCCGGCGCCCGGAGATTACCGCCAAATCACCGGGCGAGCATCCATTCCTGAGGAACCTTATCCATTACGCCGAGCTCTCCGGGTCCCTCCCGCCTCACCTCCCCCATTCATCATCTTTAACGCTGACAGCCCAGCGCAGGCCTTTCAAATTTATCTCGCCGTGTCCCGGGCAGGCTCTATCCGTCAAACTGCGTGAGAGGGAGCAAACGGAGCAGGGCTCCTCTCCTCTGTCGGTCGGGAAGGGAGAGGGGGGGAATCCTGCCCGTGTGAGGGACTCGGTAAAAGATTGGTCCGAGATACACAATTAATCATGGCTCGCATCAATTTGGTTGATTTACTCCCCAGAGGGAGAAGGGGCGTAAACACGGTGTGTGCAGAGGCAGTGTGGAAACATAATGTGTCTGTCTATAGGAAAAACATTAACACATCATCCCCGTTGTGGCTGATTGATGGGGCAACAGGAGAGGGACAGCCCCATGCTGGCTGGTGACAGAGAGCCCAGAGCCTGCCAGAGAGACAGACCCAATGGAGATGGACCCCAGGGGCCACTGGTTAGGGCACATGGAGACGGGCAAACTCACCCTGCCTTGCTCATCTCCCCTGGTACCATTTACCTGCAGTGCACTCGCGCCGCCTGCTTGCCAAATGTCAACCCACGAGCCCTCCATTCTGCTCAGCCTGCTCCTTCGGCGGCCACGGTCTAGCCCCCATGTCAGTCGGCTGTGACCTGGGTTGGATGGGAGCACTCCAAGGAAGGTGCTGAGGTGGCAGGAAGGGATGGTTCAACGGGGGGCGCTTTTCAGTCCTGCTGTCGGAGTGAGGCTCGGGGACCCTGGGCTGCTAGAGGTGTCGTTAAAAATGACACCAAACCCCAAGGGCATCCCCACTTTTGCTTATTCAAAATCCCGAGGCGCTTTTGATGTTAATCCTGAACAAATTCCACTCCCGGTAATTCCATTCTGCTTCCTTGAATTCCCCTTACAGTTTCTTTTGGATAAATATATCCCCCCACCATCGTACAGTGTTGCTGTTGGCTGTTAAACAGTTGCTGCTCTCCATCCTAGAGGTGGGTGCATTTCAGTGAGAGGTGATGAGATCCAACCGCAGAGGGTATGTTTGTAAAGGGCCTTGGAAGGCTTGAGGATGGGAGTTGCTATAGAATTGAAAGATAACTCTTGTGATTAGATGATAGGCACCGGATTGTGGTATCCCTTGATGGCTCTGGCAGAAAGAGGAGGTGGATTTTATGGAGAAAGTTACTGCTGTATTTACAGTCCAGACAGCCTCGTAACCAGCAGCAGGGTGGGAAGGAAATGCAGAGAAGAGTGTGTGATGATTTAATCATAGCGGGTCCTTCTCTAGCATCTTCCATCTGAGGATCTCCTCCTACTCCACAAACATTAACCAAGTCAGGCTGCCAGCCCTCGGTGATGTAGCTCAATCATATCACCCCCATTTTACAGAGGGGGGAACTGAGGCACAGCACGGGTATGTGACTTACTCAAGATCACACAAGGAGTCAGGTGCCAAGGCGAGAATAGAATCCAGAAGTCCTGGGTCCCAGATCCTGTTTCCTCCCTTGATGAGGCTTTCAGCGATATATATTTTTGACTTAAGTAGATCCTAGGCCTTGTGTGGGGTGATGTTCAGTCTGTGAACCTTATAAAGAGGTGATGGTGTAATGAGGCCTTGGGCAAGTCACAGCCCGTCGCCATGCCCCACTTTCCCCATCTTTACCAATGGCGATAACGACCCAGGGGACTATGAGGGTTCATTGTCATTTATATCATTCATATGGTGCCATAGGGATTGCAATCAGAAATACGCAAGAGTGACATCTAGATACTGCGGTGTGACCGGTTAGGTGAGAATCTGAATTACTAGTGTAAATTACACACTTGGTGTGTGTTAAAGGGAGAAGAAACAGCCTATAGAAGCGCTAAATTCTATCTGCCACCGCTCTGTAGGTTCCTGCATCTCTCTGTCGCTGGAGTATTTGCACCCCTTACGAAATGTACGTTATATGCAGAAGGACTAGTACTCCTAGGAATAATGATGGGAATAAATCTTTCTGTGCTGCATGGATCCCTCCAGCACCCAGGCCCACCCAGAACAGCGGAACAGCTATCCCCAAAGTGCCCATGGACATACGCTGCGTCGGACACAGCCAAGTCTGCTTCCAATTTGCCCTGTAGCAGCCGCTGCGAGGATTTATGTCTCCACACCTTCCTGCGTGCTGCCTCTCCCCTTCACCCATCTGTCCCACTTGGGTTTTATGAAAGGTGATTACAAGTAGCTCTCACTGCAGTGGTCACTTGAAATGACTGCAGGGTCATAATCCACGCTGGCATCTCCACTCTCCTGGCAATCGCTTGGGGTTTTGTTAATAAAACTTTTTTGGGGGAAAAAACCAGTAAGGCAAATGTGCACAGCCTGCCCCAAGACAGAGAGATCAGAGGTACTCGCCTAGGAAACTGACAATGACATTAACTCCTTGGCAGAGCTGATGCTGTCACTTTGGTGGACGACTGTCTGTCACTACAGGTGTCACTAAAGATCAAGAAGGATCCGCTTGCCACGGTCCACGCAGCTGTGATTCTGCACAATGCTCCACGACATTCACTGTTCCCCATGGGGATCACGTCCCTGGAGGACGCATGATCAAGTAGCTAGATCAGGGATCGGCAGCCTTTCCGAAGTGCTGGGCCGAGTCTTCATTTAGTCACTCTGATTTAAGGTTTCGCGTGCCAGTCATACATTGTAACGTTTTTAGAAGGTCTCTTTCTATAAGTCTATAATATAGAACTAAACTATTGTTGTATGTAAAGTAAATAAGGTTTTTAAAATGTATAAAAAGCTTCATTTAAAATTAAATTAAAATGCAGAGCCCCCCGGACCAGTGGCCAGGACCCGGGCAGTGTGAGTGCCACTGAAAATGAGCTTGCGTCTCGCCTTTGGCACCCGTGCCATAGGTTGCCTACCCCTGAGCTAGATCCTGGATCCCAGGATTCCTGGGTTCTGTGGCTAGCACTACTGCTGACTCTCTGTGTGGCCGTGAGCGAGTCAATTCCCTCTTGTAAGATGGGTATATTGATCTCAACCTGACTTTGCACGGGGCTTTTGGGGTTCAGAGGATAAGGTGCTCTAGGAAGGCAAATGGTTCTTCCATGCAGCACACATAGCTTCCCTTCCAGCTCCATGGGCGGCGTCACCAGCTAGTATTTGCATTTAGGCCTCACCTCACTTCATGGTTTGTCTCTAAAACAAAAACTGTCAAAAATAACGCTCTGGGATTGGCAGGTCCTGGGTCAGTGGGTCAATACAGACGTGGGTTCAACTCTTGCCTTGGTTCACAATTGGAAGGAGTTTGGCGAAGGTACGTTTACCCACCTCCCAAATCTGTTGTCGTGTTCACAAGGGTCTGACTCCTGAAGAAGGATTACATGTATGTCGATTGTTTATTGAGCGCTGACAGCTGTACGCATCTCAGGGAAGAAACAGTCCCTGTTAGTATGTACAATAGCTGGATACGGTGGCTTGGTTAATGGATGGCTACGGGGAAAGGATGTTGTGCCTGTCTGTAAGTGTCTGAGAGGTGAAGACACCACAGAGGCAGGGGAATTGTGCCCAGAGGGTATAATCAGGGGATTGGAATGGCTTTGAGCAAAGCAGTCTAGGCTGAGTGTCAGGCAAGGCCCCTACCCCAAGCTGCGGGACTGTGCGGGGACGGTGAAGTCGTGTTGCTTGGGAAGCTTTGGGTGGATGGAGCCCCAGGAAACATACAGAGAACTAGGCAAATTGTTCAACACATTTTTTAAAAAACAAAAAAAAGCCTTTTTTCAAAACCATTTTTGCAATTTTTTATTTGTTTTTTCTAAATTTTCCCATTTTTCAATTAATGGAAATTGGGGTGGGAGGGGCTGAAATGTTGTTGGTTTTGTCCCTCCCTTTCCCCTTTTTTCAGTGGCAAAAGGAGAAAAGATGGAGAAAGGGGGGAACTGGAAATGGGGTACAAAGGAATGACAGGAAGGGGAAACAACAAAAAAAATTTTGAAAATTGTTACAAATCCAAACATTTTCAGTGAAATTGCAATGTTTACTTTTCAAACCCCGGAGAACTGAAGTTGTTTGAAAACCTTCAAAATTGCCAGCGTTGTTCACCATGGCTAACAAGGAGCAACCATGCCCTACAACCCCAGGGGAGGGACTAGGTCTGATCTCCTAGATCATTCCCCTCTGGGATACACGGCATGCCAGGCAGCAGAACAAAAGGGAGGAGGATTCTTTGTGACTTCCAGACTGTAGCTGGTTGGTCACACACACCCCTACAATGGCCCACCCCCCCGTATACCCACAACAGTCCGCTCCCTCCGACAACAGTCCTCCCTACACACCTACACACAGAGCAGCCCTCCTCTTTCCTTCCACAGCCCTGCCCCTCACAAATAACAGTCCTCGCACACCCACGCAGAACTTCAAGGGAGGGGAACGTATTGTACCAGTCCCGCCCCACACATGCTCTGCTTCTCCATACAGAACCCTGACATACAGACCATGCTCATTGTCAGATACACACATCTACTCTGCTCACACACACTCTCCCACACAGTTTATCACACTCCCGCGAGCCTAACACATACAATTCTCAACCTGTGGCCATGCTCATCTGCGCTCCCGAGCGGTTGGTTCTGCTTTCTCAAAGATTCTGGGTTACAGATCTCTGCCTGTCTGCCACCTAATCCTTAGCTTCAGACCCTTCCAGCTTCCCATTCAGGCTGATTCATGGATCCATAGATCCCAAAGCCAGCAGGGACCATTGTGCTCATCTAGTCTGACCCCCTGTATAACACAGGCCAGAATAATTCCTAGCGCAGAGCTTTTAGAAAAACAGTGATGGCGAATCCATCAGGACCCTTGGTAAATTGTTCCAGTGGTTAATTACTCTCACCAATAAAACCTTTCAAAGCCTGTCCACAAGCAAAACCCTCCCCTCTGTGAAGGCCTGATCCCGTTCCCACTGACATCAGTGGCAAAACTCTCCATGATTTCTGTGGGGCAGGATCAGGTCCTTAGACCTCCAGTCTCCAGTTTTCTTTTCTCTTGAATAAATGTATCTATATATATATTCCCCTCGGCATTATTCCAGTCTGGAAAGGCTTTTTTGTTTTCTTTTATCTTGTGGAAAGGATCCATAATTTTGTAGTGGCCGTTAAAATATATATACATAAGCCATTTTTTACAGCCCATTTTTATCACCTTTTTATTACCTTGGGTCAAAAGCTTTACTGAGTTGCATTCAGGGAATTATGCAAACTAAGAGAAAATACCATAGGAAAACTATAGATTTTCTCATTAAACTCTGCTTGGACATGTAGTTATTGTAGTAAAACTCTAGTAACTATTACAGGGCCGAATATAAAATTATGGCTTGACTCCTCCACCTGATTGGCCTTGCCTTGGGTTTAAATTAACCCTTTCTCTCCCTTGCCTGCCTGAGATAAAGGCCTCTGCTGGAGGTGCCGACCTGGGCTGTTTGACATCTCTCTGGAGGGAGGCCTGCGACAGGATTGATTGGAATCCTGTCTCCTCAGTCGTGTGAACCATTCCGAAGCAGCAGCAACCTATCTGTGGGTGATGTGTGGTCGACTCCCCCGGGCTGAGGTGGGTTGGTCAGAGTGGGGTATCTCGGGAGAGACAGCTACAAATGGGCTACTATAAAATGAAGCCCCAGGATGGGCAAGCCAGTAGGCTGCTCTTCGATTTTGTTTATCTATATATTTGCTAGGTTTATAGTCCACCCTCCCCGCCCTGGGAGTTGGGGAGGGTTTAGTCTCAGTCATCATGACAATGTCCCCTCCACTGTCCTCTTTTCATCTGAGGTTCTCGAAGGCCTTTACAAGTACAGCAGATCAACCCTGCACTGCGGAAGCTCAGTCTGATTAACCCCATTTTACAGCTGGGAAAACCGAGGCACTGAGCAGAGCAATGACTTGCCCAAGGTCATTCAACGAATCAGTGGCAGAGGCAGGAATAAAACCCTGCTGGTCTAGCTCTTTTAACTTAGGGTTTTCTGTAGCACCCATCTCTTCAGTATCTTAAAACTCCAGTCCTGCAAACCCATAATTATGTATTAACTTTCAGCATGCGAGTATCCCCTTGAAATCCAGGTCGGTAAAGTTAAGCAAGTGTGTAAGAGTTTGCAGGACCAGGGCCTTAGCATTTAACCTTGAATGGCCTTCCTGTTTGTTGCATACACCTCTGGGTTCACACCGTGCAACGGAGGTTTAATTCTCTCTTTGCAGTTGTGCTGCTCTGCACAGAGTGTCCTTCAGAGTGTACGTAAGAAGCAGGGGGGATAGTCAGTGATTTAATTACCTTGGGCCAGATTTTACTCTTAGCAGCACTGGTGTAAATCTGGACTCAGACCATCCAACTCAATGGTGTTGCTCCACCTTTAATAAATCCACCCATATTCTAGAGCAAATTTCTAATCCCCCGCAGTTACACTGTGATAATCTGCAGAGTTTTCCTACAGGCAGCTTTCTGTCACAGGAACTGTGAGCAGAGTTTTAACAGAACTTGTCCAGGCCAGCGGGGATGTGGAAATATTTCCTTCTGATTGTCTGATTAACATTTTAAAGCCATGTTGATAATAACCTGGGGTAGCATGACAGTTCAGCAACTTCATTCCAGGGAAACACTTAATCATATTTATTATGTAAACACAGCTTGCCTTGCCCCCATTAAATTATTAACAGCACCATTAACATATTTACATATAAATCTTATAGCAACTGATGGAAATGGCTGAAAGAACCTCCCGCTAGCTCCCTTTTTTATAATGGATTCTCTCTTGCAAATACCCATTTATTAAAGGGACGAAATATTAATTTTTTGTTAAATGTTCATGTCAAAATGTCACCTTTTAAATTTTGCAAATTGCCATTTATGCAAAACCTACTGACGTATTTTTTCTAGCTTTACAAAAAATTGCTCTTTTAAAAAAATATTGGTTCAATAGGAGCAATGAATGGGAATGGGAATAATATTTGACAAGTCAGTTTATACGTCGTTATTACTAATGAAGATGCTAACCTGAAAAATAAAAATATTCAGGGTTTGTCTCTTTGCCTTCCCCACGCAGGAGCTGCCTACTGTGGCCCCGATCCTGTGACTAATTGTGCTGATGCTTCAACGTAAACACACGAGTAGTAAGGGTCCTGTTCATGTGCTTAAAGTGAAGCATGTGCATAAATGTCTGCAGAATTGGAGCCCACGGTGGAAATGTGAACGGTTTGAATGTTTTGCAATAATAATGACTTTGCGACTTTAATTGCCCAGATGGTTTTATTGCATACTGCAGCAGTGCAGCAGTGCCCAGTCAGAACTGGGGACCCAGGGTGCTATGCGAACACGTAAGACGACACGGCCCATGTCCTGGTGAATTTACAATCTAAATGGACAAGACAGACAAAGAATGGGGCAACATCCAAGCAGAGGGATCGGGGTGATGGGTGGCAAACGTCCTGTTACTACATGGCGTAAAATGTATTCATTGATCTATTTCACGGGAGGAAGGGTGAGGTGATTGAGGACTGTTGTGGGGGGTAGCTTAACAGCAGCACGAGGTTGGAAGACAACAAAATAATAGGGCCTAGGAAGGCAAAGATTTCAGGTGGCAAAGATACAGGTGCATGGAGGGCAGAGGCATTAAAGTTGGGTCGCTCAGCTCTTATTCTGTCTGTCTTTTCCCATCCAGACCAGACCTGTCCCCTAGCTAATAACAATGACTAGGGGCCATTGAATATCTTTCATTCCGCAGGATCTCCAGGCGATTTAATCAGTGTTGCCAACTTTCGCAATTTTATCCCGAGTCTCACAATATCTGGTATTTTTCTTAAAGCCCCAGACCCTGGAGTCCTGAGATTAGGTGAGAATCTCATCTCCCATCTAGCCTCGGGGGAGGAACGTTTGGAAACCTGCCCTGAGTGCACCCCAATGGCTTGGAAACCAGAAGGCAAAGAAAAAGCTTCCAACGTGTATATATAATTTATCAAACCATCTCATGCCAATATTATGATCTTTTAATACTTGGGGCTGGCTTTTCCGTAGATGTATTATAATATCTTATCTTATATTTATGGACTATAAACCTATACAGAGCTCATTCACACACCCATTGCGGCAAATGCAGTCATGTCGGGGTGCCAGCTGGTGGTCACGCCAAACCAGTGACACTACGCATGATCTTGGGCCAGTCTCTGAGCTGGAGTTCCGCTTTCTGTACAGTTGGGATAATGGTTCTTACTGTCCTTTGCAAGGCACTTTGAGATCTGCGCATGAACGGTCCTATCTACGAGCTAGGCATTATTATAATGGAAATGTTATCATGCGGGGGCGGGGGGGGGGGGGATAAGGGGAAGGCAAAGAAGTGTGGATTTTTTCTTACAATTAAACAAACACAATCCCATAACCCATTGTCCTCAACCCCTAACGTGCGCTGCTACAATTGTCTCTTAAAAACTGTGTCTGAGTTTTCCAGCAATTTCTCATGAAACAGGCACTTTCAGAAAAATCATAAGAAAGCAATCGTTTCAAATTGGTCATTTGGGACTCAAATTACTAATCTAATACATTTTTTATTGAGGGTTGCTGAAAGGTTCTATAAAACACAGTCTATGAAGCTGCCCAAACTTGCCAGCTTTTGATTTTGACAAATCGAACCCAACAATCAGTTCAGGTTTAGGGCCCTGGAAGCCGCCACCGAGATAGAAACAGTTATATTTCTACATCAATAGAGCCGGTCTCATCAGATGTTTAATGTCTATGGGGGTGATTTTTCTGAGGGGGGGCTGTGTTAGGATTTTGTTTAGTTTTGGAGGGGGAGGGCAGGTGGTTGAGAGAAGGAGGTGCAGGGGGTATGAACGAGAAACAAGTATCTCCCCTCCCCACCTCCCGGCTGCTACGCAGGTACAACGCGTGGCTTGGAATACCCAGCTGTGTCATGCCACTATCCCTGGCAGCGGTACAGAGTGACTTGGGTAACTCTGGAGGGAGATGGTTTGATCAAGAGAGCAGAGTACTGGAGGGCAGGACTCCTGAGTTCTATTCCCAGCTGACTTGTGGCCTTGAGGACATTAGTATTTGTCTGACAAGAGCAGACAGAAGCCCCAGTTGTGATCCAAGCCCCTTTGTGCTGGGGCACTGTGCACACACATAGTGAGAGCTGGCTCCTGCCTCAAAGAGTTTCCAGTCCACAAAGACAAGACGAAAAAAAGAGTGGCAGAAAAGAAGGATTATGCGCCCCATCTACAGGTAGGGAACCAGAGCACAAAGAGCTTAACAGACGTGCCCAAGATCACACCGGGGGGCTTTGGTGGAGCCAGTAATTTAACCCGGCTCTCCTGAGTCCAGGCCAGAGCCATCATGCCCCTCCCGGTGCCTCAGTTTCCCCGTCTGTAAAATGGAGACAGTATCGACCTGCCTGCCCAGGGATGCTGTCAGGTGTGATTCCTGATTGCAAAGCACATTGGGCTCCCCGCATGTAAAGAGCTAATCAAGTGCAAAGTCAGTATTATTTTGGCTCATTGCTGCCTTGAGGTAGAACAAACTCTGATCGGCGTTAAAAAATAAAATAAAACGCAGGTTGAGGGGGAGGGAGTAATAGACAGCAAAGAAAATCTAATTGAGACAGCAAAATGCCAGCTCAGTCCGCCAAGACCCAAACCAAAATTGTTTTTCCCCTTCTGCATCAGAGGAAGATTTATCCTTTGCAAGATCCCCTCGTTGGTAACAACATAGAAATGCGGCGGGGGGGGAGGGGGATTTTTGGTAGCACCTTCTGTTCTGGGCCAGCCAGCAAGAGAAGTAGAGGGGGAAGGAGAGGAAGGAACAAGTTCTTTGCCTGGGAGAAGAGAGCACACACGCTGGGAAGGCCACTCCCAGCAACTGGGGGCTGCTGCGGTCCCACCTGACCCGGTTGTCGTTGACACGTTGTACCGCTGCCTTATGAGTCATTCTTCTCCCCCAGATCCGTCGAGGGGGTACCAGTGGCTATTAATCATGGTCTTTCTTTCCATCTGCAGAGCGGGTGACTAACGTGTGTCTCAGCCAGGGAGCTCTGGTGCTCACAAACCCTGCGGTTTAGCTGTGGTGTTGGCAGGAGGCTGGCTGGGTGTATGTGTGCGAGGAACAGCTCTGTCTGTGCGCCTGCCTCCCCACCTATCCTCACTGGATCTGATAAGAGCAGCTCAACTTCATGTCATTCACCCTACTGGCCACATGTTCAAGGGCTCAGCACACGCGACTGGGGCCAGTTCCCAAAATGCTCAGCTCCCATTGTTACATCCAGGGCATGAGCAGAGCGTGGTGGAATTTCACCCTCGGAGGGTAACAGAGTGAATCAGTTTGACCTTGTCCTTCTCCCAAACCACTGATTTCTACCCACTCCCTTGCTCCACATTCAGCTCATTCCCCCTTGCCCCCCTCAGGTCTGCAGGAAGGGAGGTTTCAGTTAATTCGTACAGAAAAGAAATAAGCCGAGAAATGTGTCTTTTGACGGTGCAGCGTTGTGTATTTTCCTCAGTGTTAGCACCACTCTGTGCTGACGCATTCCCCTGTGATGCCTCCAGAGGGGCCTGTTACTGTTTAGGGAGTTCGTGTGGCGTTTTCTGCTGCCATTACAGGTTTACTATGGGTATAATACACAACGTGTAGTCAAAAAGGAGAGGAAGAGTTGCCTTCCAAACTATTCAGAGACCGCCAAGGGCGGGCATGTAAAATGTATTCCACTAGTCTGCCCCAGTGGTTCTCGACCTTTTCCATACCTGCATCCCCTTCAGACCTAGCCAGGATCTAGCCGGGAGCCCTCTCCAGGGTGCGAATGCACGGTCCGCATTGCCTGCAACGCATAGCCGGGGGGAGTTTCACTCTGGGGACAGGATCCTGCAAACACATACACAGGCAACCCTATGCACAGCTGTAGTCGCACTGAGGAGCAGCATGGGGTTGCGTTACCGGCCATACATCTCAGGCTACTTTTGAAGAGCTCCCAGCAGTGGGGCTCCCACTCTCAGAGAGGCCGTGCAGCTGCCTAATAGGATTCACCGTTGGGAAACGTTCCCCAGTATTCACCCAACCTTTTGCTTTTCTTTAGTTTAGCAAACTATAAAGCTCTCTGCTCCAAGCTCTCTGCCCCAGAGCCCCCGTACAACCCCTGAGCCGCGTTAGCAAGTCGTAGTCAGCAGCCTTGTCTCCTCCTCCTCGTTATTCTCTGTGCTGCTCAGGGCCCCACGGTGCTAGACACCACACAAACACCGACCAAAGACCTGTTTAACCTCCCGCTCAGGGAGCTCCGCGCAGACAGACGTTACAGGGTTGGGACCGAAGCCATCACGCAGCCAGCTCGATTTAGCTCTTTTCACCCTCCATTCCCAGGATCATTTTGTTTGTGTTTCTTTGACCCCCCTCCAGTCTGTCGCTCGCTCGCTTTGGGGGATGAATGCAGTCGAGGGGTCTTTACTTTTATGATTAGCACTGAATAACTCCCCCCCGCCCCCGTGTTTTTAGCCCCCTTTTGTGGGTACCATGGAGCCTCGCCACCACGTCGATCTTCCCGGGACAGCGTCTGAGTAGTTATTTGTTTTAGCCAAAGAAGCAAAGTCCCCCTGAGAGAGCACGATGCGTGCGAAGCGGGGGCAGCCGTGATGGGGTGTCTCCAGACAGGAACACTCACCACGCTTGGATGCCGAGAAGCACGAAAGTGCCAAGTGCTGGACTGGCTCACACTGGGCGTCACTTCATTGGGGCCAATGGAGTTTTTCCAGCTTTACCCCGAGTTGGGAATTTGCCCTGAGGTTTCCGTGCCATTGTAAACCTGCAGGAGCCTTAGGACGCAAAGCCAGGCTGTGGATTGTGTTAGGAAAGAGAACTGGCTTCACACTTGGGGCAGAGAGAGAGGAAAATAGCCCCAGTCCTGTTCTCTTCCTCCTGCGCGCCAAGGCCACCCTCACTGCTGCCCCTGTGACCTAGCAGCAGGGGACGGACAGGCAGGTCAGGGATGTGGAATGTGAGCTGCTGCAGGGAATGAGAACCTAACCGAACTTGCGCACCCTTCTCCAAGCATCTCCACAAGTCCTTCCAACAGGGACGGTGCATTTCTCCATCCCCTCCATTGTGCACTGGGCCGAGCTCCCTTGAGCCAGGCGGGCCCCGAACACATCCGGTGAGAGCAGCCTTCTGTGCCAAAAAGCCTGGTCGGAAATGCACAGGACGGGGCTGTGTGTTAGGGGATGGCATCCAAAGGGAGCAAAACTCACCAGCTAGCTGGACACCAGGGCACGTCCTTCGTGTGCATCGCAGCTCAGAGGATTGGCAGGATCGGGGCTCTGAAACTCTCCCCCATGGAGAGAGCCAGCAAAAGGCTGGTGCACCACCTACATCCGGCTGAGACACTCAGCACGGGAGGGGGAATGAACCCTCCCTGCAGAATAAGTCAAGAAGAACCGATCTAAAACCCACACAGTGTCACAAGCGAGCCGCTCCTCTATTAGCAGCTAAAACAATATTTCCCATCCTCAGAGTTAAATGAGCGGATAGCTCGATCATGGAATGAGAACAGGGCCACTGCGTGCCTTGGTTATTGGGAATCTATGCGGGAATCACAAGCAGGCATTGCCTGTTTTCTCAGCGTTGGGCCGCCTTGCAGTGTTATTCAACAACCTATTTGCAAATGACATCTATTTCCAAAGGCCTTTCCCCCCCCACCCTTTCCCCTCGTTAGAGCTGCCGCGGTAATAGGGCGATTACAGTGCAATAAGCCAAACGCAAGCCATTAGCGGGGATGCAGCCATTTTAGATCTAAAAAACCCCCATCAAAGTCATTTAAGTTTTCTTATTATGCACATTAAAGTTGTGCAGTGTGGTCTGATCAAAGATAGCAACACCCCTGTGCTGCCTATCTGCCCTTCCCCCCCTTCCACCTGATTTCTGGCCTCCCTCTCTCTGTATTCATTAGTGGTCACAGCTGTGCAGTCGGCCAATTACTTGGGAATAATAAGTACATTTTGCAGTAAATTAAATATTAATTAGCCCTTGGCAGGTTGTTTTTTTCCTTACTCCCCCCCCCACACTAGAAAACAATGGAAGGCTCTGATGGGAGTGCGGCTGTGGGTTGCGAGAAGGACTTGCCCCTTGGCCGCAGTCGATTCTCTGCCCTGTGGCCATCGTTTGTTGCTGGCCCTGGTCATTTCTGTCCTTACCGGGAATGGGGTCACTTGGGCCCAGGGGACTGAGAGTCACAAGACCTGGGTTCTATTTACAGCTCTGCCGCTGACCTACTGTGTCCCTCCCCCACTCTGTGCCTCAGTTTCCCCACTCGCTCTTTGTTTGTGGAGATGGTAAGTTCTCTGGGGCAGGGACTCTTGCTATGGGTCTGTGCAGTGCCCAGCAGGGTGGGGCCCTGACCTTGGCTGGGGTCTCTAGGCACTACTGCTGAAACCTAAACATGGGCCGTGCTGGGTATTCACCTGACACTGTTTGGTGTTTCTGTTCCATGCCATGAGCCTCCCAAAGTCACCTATCTGGCCATTGGAGGCCCCGGCGGGCAGACTGGCGCTGGAGGGAGGCATGCCAGGGAGCAGACGCGACCCCTCCAGGGCGGTGCGTGCGTCCAGGCCCCAGCAGCCTGGGCTGCACTGGTCAGGAAGGTGTATGTAGCCAGTGCCATCCCTGCACGAGTGGAGCCAGGGGCCCTGCCCCCAGCCTGCCTGGCCGCACCGACGCTCTCGGAGCAGAGACACTAAATCCGGGTGGTCTCCAGTCAGGAAGGGATGGGGAAGGGGCCTCAGTTGCCGTGGGGCAGCCATAACTTGCCCCTGAACCCAAAGCAGGTGAAAGTTGCCCGAACACGGGCCAGGTGCACCAATCTGGAACCAGCCTGGGCCAGTGTCTGATTCCGGGTGGAAACCAGGCCAGCTTGATGGAGTTTCACTTATCATGGACCCCAAACAGGTCATGGGGCCTGAGCCCTGCAAACAGGGTTTTGTGCACAAGGATCCCAAGCCTGGGACCCTACCAGCCGCTGTGGTCTTTGCGCCCTGACATGGGCATTGTCAGAGCTCGACCCTGTCTCCTACCAGGAAGCAGAGGCTGGGCTTGGGAAACAACAACGTCAATGCACTATTAAAAGCTAAGGGCTGGAGTCCTCGTGTGTACGTGGCACAACCCCGGTGTGGTGGGCAGAAGTGACCATGGCGAACCGAGCTGAAAGACCAGTGTGGATTCTCAGGTGAGAGCAGCACTTCAAGCCCTTCCACTGGGCGTGACAGTGTAGATACAGAACCTAGAAGCTATCAGTAGAGAGAACGAACTCATCCGATGTAATGGAAAGGGGTTGGACAATGAAGCAGAGAAGATCAGCGCGCCTGACTCTGCTCCCTTTTAAGTAAATGGAGATTTTGCCTTTCATTCTAAGCCACCCCTCCTGTCAGGGTTGTATCCGAGCACCTCACCACAGTCTTCAGTGCACACAACACTCCTGTGATCTGGGGCAGTACTGTTAAACCCCCCTGCCCCCCGGAGATGGGGCACATAGAGAGAGTCTGTGGTGCATGAGGGAACTGAACCTGTCTCCAGAGTTGCTAACCAATACACCATCCTCCCTCTCTTCCTATGTGAGCATCCCAGAGTGCCCTGTTTGATCTGTGACTTATGTCTTTGTTAAGAGTTTCTGGTGAGGATATAAGCCACAAAGGCAACGTGTGAGTAGTTTGTCCCTGTCAGCAGAATCCCAAGGTAAAACTCCACTTGTCCAGCAATCCGCTTTATATTCGACTAACTGACCACTGGGCTGATGTGAACTGTCCCACGCACTGGGTTTCCCCTTGGTGTGCTGAATCCAATTCAGTATTTTTGTTTTAAATGCAGTTTGACAATAAACAGGTTGGGCTTGTTTTATTTATAGTTTATACTTAGGGACCAATAAAAGCACAGCTGGCTAATGTGAGATTTAAATTTTGCATCTAACTCTTGGCATCACACGATCTTTTGTACCGTCAATTATTTATTTGTGTTCCATCTTGTACAAACTTCCCATGCTGGGAATGAGTAACTGCAGGGGCTCTTTGAAGGCCTTTTGCTGTCGAACAGTAACTGGGATTCTCTTTAAACATGTGGACCTGCTTTTTCAAGCCATGGCCTCTCCTTGTAAACACGCTGTTGTGTTGCGTGTGAGTTTCCCATGCAAAGCTAACGTTTGCACATGCACTTGGCATTTGTGCTCACAGCTCCTATTTGCTCATGTAGAGTCTGTCGTTTGTGCTTGCATATGAGTGTGAGCAGCAATTCCACATGCAAAACCTAGAGGCAGAGTTGAGGTCATTTTAAAAAGGTGGATTTTGACCTGGCAATAAGCTTGTAAGTGTCATCACTCATCCAATTAGGCATCAGAAACTTGCCATGTGATCTACCTAGCCAATCAAAACACCTCCAATTTTGAATAGCAGATACTTGGTCTGCCTTCTGCTAAGATTTCAGGTGCTCGTTAAATCGTGTTTTAAAAATGTTTGTCACAGACACCCCCTGAAATGATTATGTGACCTCCAGGATGTTAAAGAAATAAACCCAACCCATTTCAGTGACAGTAATCAGGCATCTCAGCCCATTAGCATCCTCCTGGAGACTGACTCTGGTGTGCATTTGTCAGATGCATTTAGGGGTCAGCCTGGAGGTACAACTAACGCAAAACTGCTGCTTAGCTGCATTACCTGGGTTCTCAACCTGGCGGTCAGAACCTCCCGCTCTTCCCTTCCTGCTAAATGGCAGGGACCAGAGGGGTTCTGAGGCTGCCGCAGTGGGGGATGGATTGAGAACCACGCCTGCCATACGCCGGTTATGATCGTGAACTCCATGGGGCAGGGACCTGGGTTTGGAGAGCATCTGCTGCTGCTTGGCTACTAACACAATGCAAAGAATGAGCAGGGAAGCTGGCTGTGTCAGTGCTAAGCCATGGAAGTCCACAGGATATTGGCCATCACCTGGTTGTGTGTCATGCCCAGATCCGCACAGGGAGCAGCCGCCCTTTTGTCTCTTGGAGCCGTCGGTCCTTTGTTTTTCAGGCCCAACAACTGGGGTCTTTTTCTATTTTTAAATCTCAGTGGATATTTTTGTATCCAAGTAAAAATAGTTGGACAAGTTCTAGGAAGAATATGACATTGAGAAAAAAAATTCTTTCTTTCTCTCTCTCTCTCTTTCTCCCCTTCCAGCTGATCTAAAGGCTCTCTAAATTCACAGTAGCTCTTCCTCAAGGTGAAATGAAGGCGCTGGGTTGTGTTTGGTGCCGCGGTGGGGGGGTTGGGGAGGGGACAGCAGGGAGGGTGCAGCGGAACAATGCAGCCTGATCTAGTGATTAAACAAAGGGATTCAGCCAACATGTGTAAAATTAAGTGATCAAGAGTTGATTACAGAGTGCATTGATTGTGTACTGATGGATTAAACAGAGTCGTGCTTGGGATGCGATTTTCCGAGCCAGCGAAAGAGAGTGCAGGCAATTGACGTGCTGGCCAGAAGGACCTGCTTCTCCCAAGCCCTGGCTTTTATACATTCTCCGGATAAATCTGCAGAGAGGCCCATGGAATTATAATCGATTATCCATTTCTCAAAGTCACTTAAGGGCCCTGAGCTACAAGCTAAAGTGCCGGTGCTGCGAAGAGGCATTGGGTATGCGCCGGCATGTGCGGGTGCTGGCGCGGGGGGAGAACGTGGCATTGACCCTGCCTGCTGCAAGCTGATGAATCTATTTTCTTGTAGGAAACAGTTTTGACAGTTCAATATCTGTGTTTTTGATATGTGCCCCCCTCCCCCCACGCGCCGGAAGGGAGGAGGGCGCAGAGCAGGAAAGTGGGGAGGAGGGGAGGGGAGGCAGGAAAAGACTCTGCCCCGTCACCCTTTCAAATGATAGGCATAACAACCGAACAGGCTGCCCTCCAAGGCAAGGACATGGGCGCTGCCAGCCTGCCTGCACGGATGCGTTGTGGGAGAGGGATGGGGTTGTGGTGATAGGTGCTGGCACCTTGGCAGCACTTGCACGGTTCCAGGCTGAACGCAGGCACAGGGAAGGAGAGCGGGTGCTAATCACCCCTTCCCGAAGGGGGGGCAGGACTTTTCCTGGGCCCTCATTTGAAAATCAAAGGAAGAACGGAGAGTCCCCATTTGCAGGCTGTTTCTGTCTCCGCGGGTACGCTCGATTCCTTTAGTGGGTAGTGGAGATACCAGGCCTTGGCTACGCGGACCTCAGTAGCACAACAGCTGGGCACCTGATGATTCATTTAAAATCCGCCCCGTGGGCTCTAGAGAAGAGCTCCGATAGCGCCGCAGTGAGACCCCTGCTGGAAGTAACGAGATGGAGATGGAAAAATTCCCGTCTAGTCCCTCCCTGGAGCCGATGCAGGGTCGTTCCCCTACAGGACGTTTTGCTAGTGGCTGCATCCCGGGTAGTTTCTAAAATGGGGTTTCCTCCTTCTATCAAGCAACTGACATGGAGACCAGCACCCATCTAGGTGCTGGTTAATTTGCCTCAATTCCCTTAGCTCATGGACCGGTGTCACTGTTTCCGTGGCAAAGTGATACTGTGGCCCCTGGATGGTTTTGGCCTCACTGAGCCCCCTGCAAAATCTCATTAGCGCCGCTGGACAGATGGGGAGTCAGAGGGGACAGCCAATGTTTTCACAGGCTGGGTGTCTTGAGTCCCCTCGAGCCTGGTGTTCAAAGGTGCTGAGCACGGACTTCGGCTGGAATTGCAGGTGCTTGGCACCTCTTGCAGCCCCAGAGGTCTCATAGATTCATAGACTCATAGACTCTAAGGTCAGAAGGGACCATTATGATCATCTAGTCTGACCTCCTGCACAATGCAGGCCACAGAATCTCACCCACCCACTCCTGTAACAAACCCCTAACCTATGTCTGAGTTATTGAAGTCCTCAAATTGTGGTTTGAAGACCTCAAGCTGCAGAAAATCCTCCAGCAAGTGACCCGTGCCCCACGCTGCAGAGGAAGGCGAAAAACCTCCAGGGCCTCTGCCAATCTGCCCTGGAGGAAAATTCCTTCCCGACCCCCAAATATGGGACTCCCCAAAATGGAAGCACTCAAAGCTAGTGGGCACTTTGGAAAACGAGGGCCTACGTGAATTGCTCAAGGCCACAGAGTCAGCATCAGAGCAGGAGCTCCTGGATCCCAGATCTGGGCTTTCGCCAGGCCTCCCTGGATCAGCACACCCTGAATAATAAGGGGTGTGAGCCCCGGAGAACCCAACAGCTGTCCAGGATTGGAAGGAGTGGCCACAAACGCACTGTTGAGTTGTTCAGCCAGCTCTGAGAATGACAGTCTCACAAGCTACTGCCCAGAAAGGGACGGGATATCCATACTGAGGTAATGCGCGCCAGCCGAGGACCCAAGAGACAGTTATCCCGTGCATGGGGAAGTGCCAGCACCAGTCAGAAAATGGGTTCCCAGAAAGATGACAGCCCTGAACCAAGAGTCTGAGATCCTGTTTGCTCAGAGGCTCCATACATCTGTGACCTTAGCATTGCTCCCCACGCCTGCCTTCCTACTCTGCAAGGCACCTTCTTGTCCTTCATTCCAGCCTCTGAGAGTGCTTCCTGGCCAGGCGCGGTCTCCACATTACACTTCCACCTCCTGCCTCTAGCTCCTACTGCCATTGCCTTTATGGAACAGACGGAGGAATTTTGGACCATAACCATCTAACCTTGGCCCAAGAACAAGAGACAAAACACAGAAAATTAAACTGGATCCTCCCGCCTGGGCAGCGCAGCTGAGCAGACCCACCCAACCCCCAGCTGGTTCTGCAGGTGCCATTGTTCAATGGTGTGGCAGACGAAGTCGTGGAAGTAACCTTGGTGATGAGTGAAGGTTCTTCTGTGGCCTGTGGCTCTTCACGATCAAAAAACAAGCCGGCTGGTGATGGTTGCCTGGCTGACATCCCTGGAGACTAAAATTCCCCCCTTCACGTGATAGTTGCAGCTGCCTCTGCCTGCCTCTACCTACCCCAGCTGGAATGTGAAGGAGGACAGGTGGCATTAATCCTTAGCCTCATGGGGGGAACTGCCAGCAAGGACACCTGCCCCCTGGGAAGTGGCCTGAGCCCCAGCTCGCTTCACATGGGGCCATGAAAACGGCTTCCGACAGCAACAACTTTTAGTCACCGATGTTCTGGAGCCAGGCTGGAAACAGCAGCCCTAAAGGTAGAAGGATCCACATCCCATTCCTGACCCCCTGAGACACCCAGCATATGGGTGCTCAGCACCCCAGCTGTCGGCTTTAATTATTGCCCTGGACTCTCCTGTATTTTGCCCTGCTGAAGATCTCCAGCCTGAACTCGACAACCAACCCCTGACTCAGCGAGGCACTCCCCATGTGTCCTAGCCAGACGTGCTGCGGTCAAGCGGAATAGAATCAGAGGCCCCCTGTGAGCAGAATGCACCTGGCAAGCTGGGTTGCGGGAGGAATCCAACGTTTCTAACTTCACTGAGAAGCCAGTTCCCCCATTTCTCCTGGCAAGCCCATCTGGACATGAGATCCTAGCCCCACTGACATTCATAGCAGAGCTCCCACTGACTTCAGTGGAGCCAAGACTTTGCTCGGGGTGTGTAAATATTTTGGTGCTGAGGCAGCTAGTTAGAGAAGACGGGGGGGGGCTCCATTTTCCCTAGCGTCTGAGCTCTGCTCAGTGCAGAAGAGGGGAGAAGTCAGCTACAGGCAAGAGGCGCCTCCTCCAGTTTTATACCAGTGGAGAGTTCACCTGCCCACGGGGAGTTCACTGCCGGCCATTGACAGAACACGGCACCAAGGGTGCCACCCACACAACACAGTCTGGCCTCAGGGGTCTGGCAGGGGAAAAGCTGGACAAGCCAATAACCAGGGGAAACTAGGACAGACTCCAAGTTTCTTCTTAACATTTCTCTTTCTTGCCTGTAAATCTAGGGGACGCGTTGCTGATCCGCTCCGGTGCTAAGATGCTCCGTGTGCCAAGTATCAAAGCAGCACTGGTGAGATGGGGCGGCAGGCTGTCCCAGCGCCTGTGGACTTTTCCTCTCTTCTCCTTCCCATCCCTGCCACACTCTCCCTTTCCTCCTCTCTTTTCTTTCCAAGGCCTGCGTTCCTCTCATCGAGAATTCATTGTCTTGTCAGCCTCTAGTTAGCCGGCGTGCGTGCGAATCATAAATTACACCGCCCGGGCCTTTCTGCTCTGCTTCAGCACAGACAAAAAAATTGCACTCCATCACCGTGTCGCCCGGCTTTTAGTGGTATTGATCAACGTGGGCCCCCCCCTTTTCATTTTAACCGAGCCAGTTAAGTGCAGTATCTTATTTTGTGCTGGGACAAATGAAAAGAATATTAGCAAGGGCTGAAATATATCTCTTTTTTATCTCTCTGCTACTTTTTTATTGAATCTTTCTGAGTAGGTGGCTTTCCGCAGGATGACAGCCTCATGACAGGCTCCTCATTAGAGCTCAGACAGTAATTGTGATGCATTTCCCTGCACGGCCTTTTCACTTCCCCCCCCACACCCCCCTCCCCTCTCCCTTTTCCCTGATTTGTAAAGTGATTGGATGTACAGACTCACTCCGTTTCTTAAATTATTGCCCAGCGCAATCCATCTTCCTCTCTCCTGCGATGGGCAGCTGTGCTCTCTGCAGATTGAGCACAGGGGCTTTGGGTTCTCGTCCCCACCCGGGGGTTTCTTGCGCCTTCCTCTGCAGCATCTGGTACTGGCCACCTAGCTGGACCCGGGGTCTTATCCGCTTGGGCAGTTCCTGTGTTCCTCAGGTCACTCTACAGAAGTACCAAGCGTTATTATGATTTATAGTCGTCACATATAGTCACTTTGGACCAGTTCCTCCTCTGGTGCTAATTGGGTTTACCCCAGCTAAGTATCGGGGCCTTCCAGTTAAACGACCCCATTTATCCAGAGCAGCAGCTGCACTGGGAACCCACCTGTGAAGTACAGGAAGATGGAACCAAACTAGTGCAGTAATAAAATCAGTATTTTAGCAATCTTCTCCCCATTGGAGCCCTCCATAGCCCTCCTGTCTCAAGATGTTGTCTCGAGAAATCAGAGCTGTAGCTAGATGAGCTACAAAGGGAGGATGGGGTTATGGCTGCAGCACTGCACTGGGCCTCAGGAGACCTGGATTAAACGTTCAGCTCTGTGGGACTTTAGGCAAATCATTTAATTTCTCTGGGCCTCAATTCCCCCATCTGTCAAAGGGGGTGGGGCCGGGGAGGAGGCGGGGCAGGGGGGGTGGCCCGGGAGGAGGCGGGGCAGGGGTGGGGCCGGGGGGGGAGGCGGGGCAGGGGTGGGGCCGGGGGAGGAGGCAGGGCAGGGGGTGGGGCCGGGGGAGGAGGCGGGGCAGAGCAGAAAGTGGGCGGCCCTATGGGGCTCAGTCAGGTGGGTGATGCCTGTCTGCAGAGGCCCCCGGGGGACGTGCTGGTGTCCCCCCAATGGCCTCCTGCAGGGGAAGCGGGAGAAGGGGCGAGCACAGATGGTGGAGAAGTCAAGGTGTCTTCTGGGCAGCCTGGGCCTGTGGGTGAAGACTCAGCTCTCCCCCTCCGGGGATGGAAGCCGTCATGAGTGTCCCAGAGGAAATGCCGCTGCGCAGGGCTCAGCTCAGGCAGGACAAAGAACCGTGGGCCCGTCTCTGAGGGCCCTGCCCCGTGACAGCCCTGCCCTCCGGCCCCTGAGAGAGCTGTCGCCACAACAGCCTTCCCTCCGCCTATTCCCATGCCCTCCCTGCAGACTCAGTCAGCGATCGCCTGCAGCAGCCGGCCTCCCGGCCTCTCGGGCCGCGTTTCCTTTGCCTGCCCGGGTCTGAGAGGTGGCTTGGGGGTCGCAGAGCCCCGGGTTTTCAGATTCACTGCTCTGAAACTGACCCACAGCTGAGCGTCCTGATCCTGCGATGGGCTGAAGCCAGCGGATGCCGTGACCGTTCACCACCACCCAGAGTCGGGCCCTAGGGAGAGCCCTGGAAACCCCACGGAGGCAGTGCTCCGTCCCTAAAGCAGGACAGTAAATAGCCTGGTATGATCCACATCCACAGACAAGGATATGCTGATTAGAGAATAAATACGGAAGGCAAAGATCAACATTATTCATGTTCTGTCACTTTATTACCAAATAGTTTCTGCTTCCCCACGTCTTTCTGCCTGTTTGCAGATACTCTGCGCTGACACCTACACCGTATCCCTTTAATCGCTGTGTGCTTCTCCTCCGCCCATCAGCCCACCACAGCCCCCGCCCCACCACTTACTGTCACTGCCGAGCGGTTTGCCAGGGACGGCATTGCCCAGTTCACGGGGAGGAGAGCGAGCGTTTGGCTGCTTCGGAGCTAATATGGGGCTTGCTTTGAATGATTGTTTTGTGAGCTGGAAGGAAAGGAGGCCTGTCACGCAAGATACCTGCTATCAGGACACAAATAACAGCAGGCCCATCACAGACCAGAAGCGAATTGCTGCGGAAACGTGTGTAGGCGTGCGTGGGGGGTGTATCATCGGCGCTGGCAGCGGTGACAGCCCCAGGGAGGCTGTGTCAGCGTGACCCTTCCCACCCACCGGTTTCAGTGCAGCCCGACAGGCGCAGCCTAAACTCTTGGGCCTCAGGTCCCAGCATGGGGTTGTTTTTGTTCAGGTCAAATGACTTGGATTGATTTTAAGTGATAGAGGCATTTAAAAAAAAAGAAGGCGAAAATAAGACGAGGACGTGGAAGAGTGGCCTCAGTTGCACTCACACGCCTGCAGCATGACTTGGGCCACAACAATGAAATGGGGGGAAGGAGTTTTCTGATCATTAAGACGTTTCAGTGCGATGAGACAAAGACAGGGAGAAAAGCAGCTGAGCACAAGGAAAGCCGTCCTGGTGGGGCGATCTCTGGGGAGGGGCTTGCAGCCCCATTGCTGGGATGCTTCAAAGTAGAATGGGTGAAACACTAGCAAATAGCCTGTAGCAAAGAACCCCGCTTTTCATCCTCGCTGCCCCGCCCACCTGGGCCCCCACTTACATCCCTAGCCAGGGAGAGCCGGAGAGACGCATTGGCTGGGGCAGGGCTAGATGAGCGGGTGCTAATTCCAAACAAATAATCCAATTACAAACAATGTATTCAACTAATTTTGCATCTTATTGAGTTCCCGGAATGAACCGACACATGATTCTTCTCAACTTTGTTGATTCAAAGTTACGTGTGAATTTCTCTTACCCAGCGGCTGACTTGTTCCGTAAGTCCCATGGAATCATTTCTGTTTGGTGACTGGACAACGGTCGTTCTGGTCTAACGCTCACCGAAAATGAATTCCCGGGTTTGCTTTCTGCATGCACTGGGGGAGGGCGAGTTTGAAGTTGACTTTCCTTGGTGCCGGTGCTAAATAACACGTGACCCACCAGCATTCACAGACACCAAAGGGGGCAGAGTCCGCCAGAGCAAATTGATGTGAGGATTTAGCCGATGTTTCTAGGGCATCATTTGCAGTGTTCTCCCAACTCTTCCTAATGGGGCTGTTCCCAGCTCTCCTTTTGCTGATCTTTCTATTTTAGGGTTTTGTGCTGTTGGCCATCACGGCGGGATCTGAGCCGCTCCCACATAAAGTACCATAGAAATAGCAGAGTTCCTAGGGGATTAGTGGGGTCTGTGGCTCTTCTCTGTGCGTCTCAACTAGTGTAGGGTTTTCTATAGTGCCATAGCAGCCACGTCTCTTCTCCCCTCCAGCTAGAGCTTTGGGAGATCTGATCCGCCTGTGGCTCCAGGAGCTGAGGGGCTCTAGCTGTCCATTTATAGGATATGGACATTTATAATATTCAGGATTCCTGGCCCTGGGGAGGGGGGTGTGGTTTAGTGGCTAGAGCAGTGGGGGGAAGGGCTGGGAGTCAGGACTCCTGGGTTCTCTTTCCAGATCAAGGAAAGAGTGAGATCTGGTGCTTGGAGCAGGAGGCTGGGGGTCAGGCATTGCCTCACTGCGGGATTCATTTCACCGCCGCATGCCTCGGTTTCTCCATCTGCAGCGGGGATAGTGACACTGACCCACCCTTGCAAAGCGCTTTGTGACCCAGGGAGGTGCTCCAGAACTTCTCGAGGTTGCCTAGTGCCCATCATGACACGTGAGGGATGGTGGCTGCCTTGTGTTTTTAGCTGGCTGCTAGAGCTGGTGCTGATCCGGCCTAGCTCTGAGCTCCCTGGTCCGGTGCGATCCCAGTTGTTACTCCTGCTCTTTGGGCTCTGGTAATAACGCTGCCCTAGGAACCCAGCTCATCCTTCGCCATGGGCAATGGAAAGGGCCAGTGGGAATTCAGCCGTGGGTCTCAGCTGCCTGATATGAGCTATTGGGGAGCCATCGGACCCCCCATTACCCTCCGGTACCGTCCGTGGCATTCGCCGGGATCTCGCCTTTTTGTAAAGCTGAGCGGAGGAACTTTCACTTGGTGTTCGGGGGCGATTTACAGCTCAGAGGGAGCTGAAGGAGGCTGAGAACTTCACTGCCCAAAGTCTCTGAGAGGAGGAGGTGCCGCCTTTGCGTTTCTCTTGCTGTTTGAAGTGAAGGAGTTTCCCTTCAGTTGTTCTTTTTAGAGTCACTTCAGCAACATACTTACACAGGTCTGTTGATGCCCCTCACTCCTGACCTGCAACCCCCTAGTATTCCAGCCCTGGTATCCTCCCACCCCATCCCCCGGCCCAAGCTCTGCCAATGCCCCTCAATCCCGACCCGCAGCCCCCAGGTACCCAGCCCTCAACCCTTCCCCCCACAACAGCTCTGCTGATGCCCCTCAATCCCGACCCGCAGCCCCCGGTATCCCAAACCTGATCCCACCCCCCACCACCACCATGCAGCTCTGCCGATGCCCCTCAGTCCTGACTCACAACCCTCTATGCAATTTCAGATGTAATAGGTGGGCACAGGCTGCATGTGTGTCTGTTTTCTAACAACGGAGCTCGTCAGGGACTGAGCTGCGACTGCCAGACTCATTTCAGGGATAGCTAAGCTACGTTCAGAGCCCAGGGACCCGATCCTGCTTTCAGTCACACTGGTGTCAATCTGGGGTCGCACCCTGGAGATCAGTGGAGTTGCTCTGGATTTGCATTGATGTAACAAGACAAGGATCTAGCGCCCAGTCTCCAGAAGGGAGAGGTGGGTGCGTTACTATTAATTCAGTAGCCGCCTGGGTTGTGATCCATTTGCAAGCTCCCTTGGAAGGGGCCGGTGGAAAAATTCCACAGCGCAGGGGTTCATTTGTGTATCAAGAACTCTGCGTTCAGGGCAGGAAATATTCAGTTTCAACACTTACATTTAAACATTTCCTCAGAGCCTCAGAGACCCTGCAAACAGCGGGAGCGCCCAGGCGCTGCCTTTTCATCTCCCTGGCACTAGCCAGCGAGGGGGAAATGCGGCGGAGTCGAGGAAGGTAAACACTGGAGCAGAGCCCGACAGCATTACAAGGGACCTACGGGGGGAGAGAGAGCGGCAAGGGAAACAAAAACACAGCTGCCAAAAACACACCCTGAACAGAGCCGTTCAGGGTCTCCCAGGAGCCAGCTTGGCAAAGGTACGGAGAGCGGAGCTGGGGGCACCGGCTGCGTCCGCATGGGCAGGCAGGTCTGACCCAGAATGGGAACTCTGGGCAGCGCCTGTCCCAGGTACCCAGCGGAATAGATTTACCACCCTAGTTCAGTTCAGAGGTGGCTTCTGCTGTTCAGTGGCGTGGGCTGGGTCAGTGACCTGCTCGAGATCCCAGAGCCGGACTCCCTCCTCCGTGGTGGTGAGTGCCCTGCCAGCCTCTGCCGATGCCAAGCTGAGGATGTCTCGGCCTCCTTTGCTGTTGCACTCAGGGTTCGCTGCACCCTTCTCCAGCATTGCACAATGCCCGGGTGTCATCCCCGCACGACAGAAGAGATCAAAGGGTGGGAGTCTGGCTGGGCCCTGAGGCCAGGGAATACGGTCCGGGGCGTGTTCTCAGTTGGCCTTGCACACAGACAACACATCTGTGGCCTCAGGAGCGCTCCCTATTTACCATTAGTCCTGCAGGCCTGGGAGCCGTGCGTAGGAGTCAGAACGGGTCCCCTCCCTGCTGCTCATAGTGAGACTGGCAGCTCCCCTGGGCAGTGCCGTGTCTTTCCCTCTCTGCCATGAAGATCAGTAACACCCCCGCAGTCCCCACCAGGGTCCGAGTAGGGCAGCTGTCCCGTGCTTGGCTGGCACCGATTTGTTACCATACAGTGAGTGCAGCGGGCAGCTAAGGGGAGCACTGCTCATTCCTCCTGCTAGACTGGCCTGAGGGGGCTGCTGGACCCTGGACGGGGAGGCTGGGCTTGGGGGCGCCGGGCCCGATCCAGCGCCCAGCAAAGTCGGTGAGAGTCTTTCCGCTAACGGCGGCGGCGCTTCGCTCAGGCCCTGGGAGAGGAGGGGGGTCTCCTGGCGGTGGGGAAGCCATGTGGCCCCTTGGAGGCCAGGCAGGTTCCATTTCAGAGCCCCCAGCGTTCGAGGAAGGATCCTGCAGCCTACAGCTCTGCTCTGTGCCAGGGAAACGGAGCCGATTTCACCCGTGGCTGCAGCCCCTGGGAGCTGACTGCAGGGCCGTGTCCGCGTGTGCCCCGCGTGCAGCCAGTGTGCCGGCACCGAGCGGGTGAAACAGGCCGTTCGGTTGGGGGTAGCAAAGCCCCCCTAGCACTTGATGGGCGTGTTTTGCCCTGGTTTCTTGAGGCGGCTGCACCGTCGCCCTCTGTAGCAGTGCCGCTGCTGCATGGCCCCGGGGGAGTTTCGTCCTAAGGCCCCCGGGCTTGGCCCTGAGAGCACGGCTGGAGACGGTGGCCCCAGAGCGCCCCTAGTGGCGATGGCAGGAAAGGGAGCCCGCCCCATCCCAGGGCAGCCGCTACTGTTCTGCATGGCAGGCAGCCTGGGGCTCAGAGGGTGCACGCCCAGCGCAGGCGGATGAGGCGGGGATCCAGGAGGGCAGCGTGTTTACCCAGCGGGGACCCAGCAGGATTTCCCGTCCGCTCGAAGACGGCCTGTTTATTTTGGGAGGGAGACTCAGACAACGCCATTGTTTGGTTGCTGGGGCTAACGTTATAAATAGCAGGCGGTGGGGGGTCCCTCCTGGGCTATTTCAAGCCCCCGCCACACAAAAGTGGAAAGGCTCCAACAGGAAGCTGGAATTGCTCAAATGCCGGCCTTTGCCGCTGGGGTCAGTGCGCGCTGGCTCTTCGGCTCTGGTTTGGTTTCGGGGCATTATTTAAACACGAGAGACTGAGGAGAGAGCTTGTGTCAGAGGGCGGGGGAGACATCCCAGGATAGCAATGCTGCATGTCTGCAAATCTGCCGGGAGGGAAGTGGGGTCCAGTGGATGGAGCAGGGAGGCGTGGGAGAGGGGTCAGAACTCTTGGGGTCAGTTCTGGGCTGGAGGCAGAAATTGTGTCTTGTGGCTAGAGGGGGCTGCGAGTCAGGACTCCTGAGCTCCCTGCCTGGCTTTGAGCTAGTGGTTAGAGCAGGAGGGGCTGTAAAGAGAGTCGATTCATGGTGTTGTTCCGATCTCTGGCTCTGACCTTGGGCAAGTGCCTTCCCTCTCACTGTCGCCATTTCCACATGGGAATTCCTCATTTCCTGTGGTGAGCGGAGAGGAACCCCCGGAGCTCCTGGCTTGCTCCAGCTCCGGACTCAGAGCACGCGCCTCTGGGGGCTGGGAGCTAATTAACGGCTTTGCCTAAAGTGCTTTGCGAGCCCCATCACGGGCTACTTGTGCCCTTGGAAGGCAAGGAGGAGCCAAGGTTAGTCACACACCTATTTCAGACCTTGCCTCTCGTTAAATGTGTGCACGGGCCCTGTATACGGTGAGCAGCAGGCACCCCGGAAAGCTGCCGGCACCAACATTTCATCCTTTGAGAAGGCCTCTTCCTTTAACGGGGATTCCCTGAGCTGGGCTCCGCCGTTCTCAGGAGCCATAAAATGGCACCTTTGGGCTTGTGGTTGGAAGGCCACATTGCATGCAGCCCCTTGTAGCCAGCGCAGACTGCTTCATTGTGCATTACTGCCTCTCGCTTGGATTGCACCAATCTGATCCGTGTCTAACACCTAAATAAATAATCCAGCAGGAGGGTTCACATTAGATGACAACGGGCAGCCATAAAGCATGCTTCCCCTTGCAGGAGCGCTCAGACCTGGGCTCGGCACGCCCCCTTATGAGCACAGGCGCTAATACAGCTGGGAAACAGGGATTTGGAGGCCGGGGGGTGTTTCTCCTTTATTGTAGCTTCATTGTTTGCTTTAGAGTTTTATTTTATGTTAAATAGGCGCTGTATATTCCTAACGGAGGGGCAATAAAGTTTCCGAGCTGGAGGAAATTGGCTTAGGAACAGGGACTTAAACAGAGAAATCTGGTTGTGCAGTGAAAATAGAAAGGCAGCGTTCTCAGGCCTGGGGCGAGCCGCAAGAGTGTTTCTGTGCTCTCCCCAGGCTGATCCTGCAGGCTTCTAAGCGCCCTCAACTCCCAGGGAAGTCAGAGACACTCAGCACCTCTCAGGATCGGCCCCCTGATAACTACAGCCTATGGGGAGACGAACCACATGAGATCGAATCGATCCCTGGTGTGACTCCGTCAACTTCAGCGCAGTGAAGCCAGGATCTGGCCCCTGACCTTTCGGGTGGGCTGCCAGCCTTCGTCCTGGCGCGCTGGGGAGCGGCCTGAGTGGAGCTGCTGTCAGGAAGCCAGGCGAGGCGTGTGGCCGTGGCCACGGTGCAGAGCCCCAGGGAGCACAGGGTGGGATTTGGTAATGGGAAGCTGCTGCAGAGCAGTAGGGAGCCCCTGCCAGGCTCCCACATGGCGCTGAGCCCTCCTTTTATACGTCCTGTTACTGGCCGTGTGGGGCTGGGCCTGAGGGAGAGGCGTGTGCTCTGAGTCCGGAGCTGGAGCAAGCCAGGAGCTCCGGGGGTTCCTCTCCGCTCACCACAGGAAATGAGGAATTCCCAAGGCCTTCAGTGGGACTTACTCATCCCTGAGCGGGGTGGGAGGAGGAGAACTGTGCCCTGGATTGTCGACCGCTCTGCCACTGCCTCACTGCGTGGGCTGGGGGAATTCCCCTCTCTGTACAGGGGGGATAATTATCCTGGCCCACCTCACACAGGGGCCGTTGGGCTTAACAACAATAATTAGCACTTTATCGGCCGTCCATCTCCAAGGGGCCGAGCAATAGCGTCATTCCACGTTTTGTAGCTGGGGAGACTGAGGCACAGAGCGGGGAAAGGTCCTGCCCTAGGCCACCCAGGGAAGCAGTGGCACAACCAGGAATGTTATTTAGGAGCCTGGCGTGCGAGGTGCTGTGCAAAGAGAACAAAGCCAGGCCCTGCGTCAGACAAGAGATGGATACAGACAGACAGATGGAGGAGAACAAGGAACTAGAACCCGCTGCCTCCCGCTGGTGCTGATGTGTACAACGTGCCTGGCCGAAGAGCCTTTAATCTGCAGGGGCGTTCGTGCTCTCTCTGTGTCTGCTGCCAGGGAGTGAAATTCATTAGAAATACGCTATGGAATAGCTTGTTCCATTAGCCCATATTCTATTAGTCGTGTTCAGATCGTCACGCTGAAATTCAGCCAGCCTCACGTGGGAGCGTGTCACTCACACTAGCAATTTCCCACCCAGCCCTGTCCCCAAACACCCCGTCTCAGTCCTACGAGGGAATAGGACCTGGAGGCTGTGTCTGACCCGGCTGGGAGGGCTGGCAGCTCCACAGGACCAACAGGTCCATGGGAAAAGCTTGGAGCTGCCTCGATAGAAGCCAAGTGGCAAAGCTGCACCTTTCCTTTCTGTTCCCTCGGGGTTGCTATGCCGTGGGGCAGGGCAGGGCAGGGCGCTCACCACCTCCCTGTGAGCATCTGTCCTGGGGTCTCTCTCGGGTCCATGCGCTGCCCTGCCTAAACCTGCCTTGGGCCAGCAGAGAAACATGGCTGGGGTAATGTCAGTGTCAACCCAGACTGGGCTTACGCAGGCACGGGGGTTAATGCTGTCTCCACTCCTCTCCCCACAGGCAAGAAGAAAGCAACCTTGTTTGACAGCCAGGCCCCGATCTGCCCCATCTGCCAGGTCCTTCTGCGCCCCGGCGAGCTGCAGGAGCACATGGAGCAGGAGCTGGAGAAACTCACTCAGCTGAACGTCAGGTAAGGGGCTGCCCTGTTTTTCCATCCTCTCTCCGCCAGAGCGGCCAATTGGCCAAAGCTTAAAATCCAGGCGCCTTCCCAGGGCTGGCCAGCCATGGGCACTTTCCAAGCAGCCCTGCCAGGGATAGTGAACGAGGTGTGTGTGTGTGGGGGGGGGGTTGTGGGCGTGAAGCACCCAGGGGACTGGGCTAAAACCAGCAAACTCATTTTCACATGGGAGCCCAGGGCCTGATCCAGCCCCCGTGGAAGTCAGCAGGAGTCTCTCCATTGGCTGGACTGGGAGCTCCCCTCTCCCAGGGAGAGGAGCGCAGGGCCCACTAGAAAAGCCAGGCACCCAGAGAACAAAGGGCCAGTGCGTTTACCCGCTGAGTCCCCAGCAACGCTCCCTGCACCTCAGGGCCTCAGAGCTGCTCTTCACCCACCTTCCTGCACGGGGCTGAGACCCTCCTTCCCCCAGCCCTTGGCCCGTCGTCCTGCTTCCTGCGGCCATTCAATACACTCCACTGAGTAATGGCTCCCTGATGTTCATTGCAGTTGGATTCAGAAGCACTCCTTAGACATAAACTAATGGATCGGTCCATCAATGGCTGTTAGCCAGGCTGGGCAGGGATGGTGTCCCTAGCCTCTGTTTGCCAGAAGCTGGGAATGGGCGACAGGGGATGGATCACTGGATGAGTCCCTGTTCTATGAATTCCCTCTGGGGCACCTGGCACTGGCCGCTGTCGGCAGACAGGAGACTGGGCTAGATGGACCCTTGGTCTGACCCAGCCTGGCTGTTCTTATGTTCCTCCAGCCCCACTAAAACCCAGGGACATGCTGCTTCCCACTGCGATGCAGCTTTCGGGCGAGCAGGTACTTAGAGCTGTCAGCTCGAGGCATCCCTGGTACTTTGCTTCAGCAGCTTTGGGGCTCAAGGGGGCAAAACCAACCCCCCCGCCCACCCCCACCCCCGCACCAAGGCAGCAGGTATTTAGCAGAGAGCCTGCTGCCCTGGGCTGCCTTTCAGCTCCCACTGCCTGCCGCTTTCCCCAGCACAGCAAAGTCCCCTAGTTAAAAAAAAATGAATTGCAGTTGAACTGCTAGCAGTTATTTAGGGAATGACTGTAGCCAAGGGTTGGCAGATCCCTGCCCCTGCCTTCATAAAACTCAGCAGCCTTGGAAAGAGCGTGTTTATTTCCATTATTAATGAATTCCCCGGTTATTAAAAGGTGAGAAAAAGAATCAAACTGCCGACTGGAAGCTAAGTTACATCACCGAGGGATCGGGAAGGGAGTTGGCGGCAGCGGGGGAGTGGCGCAGATTAATTGCCCCATAGCACCTGGTCAGACCACCGCTGAGGTTTGGAGAGAACCCACTGCAGACTCAGCTCGGTCTGGGATATTTTCCAGCCAAGCAGTGACTGTGATTGGCTGCAGAGGAGGGGGGAATGGAGGGAACCTCAGCAGAGACCTCCTGATGGAGACCTCCCAGATTCATCACCCAGGTGGAATGCAGATCCATGGCTCGTTAAAAGAGAGACAGTGGGGGGGGGAAGCGAACAGCCAATCCATTTATCCCATGCGACACCCAGTCCCCTTGTGTGCGTAATTTATGGTGTAATTTGGGCTGCATCCAACTTAATAAAGGGCCACTGCAAATTAGTGAACAGGTTTAAATGAACAGAAGCAATTAGTGGTCAGAGCAGCCCATCAAGGAAGTTGGGCCAATCTCAGAGTGAAACTGAAACTGCTGAGCAGCCTCTGGTCGGTGCGCGCAGTGATGGGAAGGTGGCGTTTAATGGGAAAGGAAAGGAAACCCTAAATCATACAGCGTGACAAGGGCCATTGTGGGCCAGCTGACAAATGAAAAAGAATGGCCTTATTCCTTTAAACGCGAGCGGCAGTTAAAGAGCAGCCGGCTCGCTGTGGCTCGCCCTCTCTTCCCCGGCCGGCTGGTCGGCCCCGCACACGCTGAAGAAGAAGCAGAGGTCTTTATTAATTATTAAATAACTACTCCCACCGTGCCATGATAGATAACAGTCAATCTACTCTATGGATTCAGGCAAGAGAGGCTAATCTGCAACAAAGCCACTCGTCGCCCTGCCGCTCTCTCCCCGCCTCCTGGCCGTGGCCGCCCTCGCTGGGGAGGGAGCCACCGAAACTCCTGCCAGGGTGGGGAGCAGGACACAAATGTGGCTCCTTACCTGGAACCTCTCCCAGCCATGCAGGGCCGATTGGCTGTAGCAATGCGAGTGGCTCCTCTTCCACTCCCTGCCCTGGAGTCCTGGCCACAGGAAGAGCCGGGAGCAAGAGAACAACACATCACCGAGAAAAAACCCAGGCGTCCTCGTGGCACGTGGCTAGCCCACGAAAGCTTATGCCCAAATAAATGTGTTAGTCTCTAAGGTGCCACAAGGACTCCTCAGTTTTTTTGCTGATACAGACTAACCCAGCTGCCGCTCTGAAACACATCACCGAGCGGAGCGAGAAACTCAGGATGATCTCAACTAATCCAATAAACATACAAATAAAGGCAGGGCTCTAAACGGGATGGGGATCGGGGCAGGAGCCCAGCCCACCCCTGCCAATGCCGAGTCATTATGGAAATAGCTGCGCAGCTGTTACTTATCAGGCTGAGGGGGAGAAACGTGCCGAGGGGTTGCTTTCCAGGGGGGTCGGTTTTTAACAGAGGACACGGCCAGTCATGGTTCGTGTGGTGACGTTTTAATAAACCTGAATCATTTTGCAGCAACAAAGACAAATGGGCAGCGCTTGCGGTGAGGCAAGGCGGATCCCCTCAGGCCCACTCTGCAGGCATCGTCCCCCAGGCCGGAGGAGGATACTGGGCTGGAAGGAGCAGACCGCTGGGTATGGGGCGACCTTGCCTGGCACGCTGGGTTTCAGGTTAGGCACCTTCTCAGCAGGAAGTTAGTGACATCCTGGAGGGAGCGTGGGAAGCAGTGGCAAGACGAGGCATTCCCAGGCTGTGCACAGGAGGGATGGGATGGAGTGCAGGCTGAACTGCAGAAAAAGGCTCCTTGCAGGCCTGATGATTCGGGCTGTGGAACCATCTCCACAGGGAGGGGCGGGAGCCCCATCCTCTGGGACCTTTGGGAAGCAGGCTGGACAAAGCGCTCATCAATGTACCACAGGTGCAGCAGCCCCAGCATGTTCCGTAGCTTCCTGTCTCATAGCCAGTGGTGATGTCGGCAGGGGCTTTTCAAGGTCTGCCAGCCACGCTCCCGCAGACTGGCAGAGCGCTCAGCGCTGGAGCCTTGCAGAAAAAAAGCCACTCTCAGGCAAGGAGGGGCACGACTGGGCCAGTGTGGCCAGGGCAGGCAGAAGATGCCGTCCCAAGGGGCTGGCAACCAGCTGTGACTGCAGTCACCTGCGCTGAGAAGAGACCAGGGGTGGGAGAAGCAGCATTGGGGCCAGTCATTGAAACAGAGCACGTAGTGAAGTGGAATTTACCAGAAGCCTCTGGAAATGTTGAATGGGTTTGAGCTGAGATGGGTCCACTGGATCTGGGTCCAACCCCCCCTTAAAGTGGCTGGGGCCTGAGACCCGCCCCGCCAGCCCCAGCTCAGCCTTTCGAGGGAGGGAGGGAAGGAAGGAGAGGGCTGCATGCAAATTTCATTTCTGAGCCACTGGCGCTGTTTCTAGAGCCAGCAGCCTCGGAGCCCTTCTCGGCGTTACATATGTAACAGCCTCATTGAACCTGACATGTCAAATTCAGGCCATTTGTGCGAAATCTCCCTTTAATAATACCGTTTCATTTCGCTCAAATGAGACTTGAATGCATGTAAAATGGAGAAGGATATTTAAGCGCTAACATTAGGCAGATGTCTTGCCAGAGGCCGATTGAATGTATGAGATTTTGAAGTGTTTAACACGTTTTCGGTGCTCCCTCTTAGAATATGTCACCTGGCTCCCCCCCCCCTTTTCTTTTTTTCCCCTCTTTAAGCGAAGGGTATAAATTGAAAGTAAACAAAACTACAAGCCTCAGCGTTCTGGGATTAACTCCTTCAGTGCCGGAAAATTCCTGCTCTCCCTCTGCAGAGAGATGAAGTAGGAGCTTATCTGTGGGAAGTCCCCGTTCCAAGGAGCCAAAGGCCAGTTGTGACGAATAGGATTTGGGTGTAGAACCAGTCCCAGACACTCTTTAGGAGAGGGGCCCTCTGTTCACTTGATCTAGCACCCAGCCCCATGGAGACCTAATCCTCGATTGGGCCTCTAGGCATTCGCACAATAGAAATAATAAATAATACCAGCGCCGCGTCAGACCTATATGCACGGCATGTATATATGCCCCAGGCCCCACTGAGCCTGTACTGAATACATGGATCGGGCCCTGCCCCGTCTGTCTTGCCCATAGTTCTGTATTTATTGACACCAGCTCTGGAGTAGCCAGGAAGCAGCAATCAGGTCTATTGTGAAATTTCAGGCGTCAGTAATATCCCAAAGCTGATCTGAGTGTCTCTCGGAGCAGTGTGAGTTGCATCTCCATCTCCTATCCAGGAGGTGGGGGTCGTTTGAGGAATCAAAAGCATCTCGGTAAGGTCCAGATTCCCGCAATCCCATCCCCTGCATGCAGCCTCGCGCTCCTTCTGATGTCAGTGGGAGCTGCGAGCACTCACCCAAGGGAAGCATTACGCTCCCCATGAAGAGCGCACGCCTAGTGTGATCGGCCTGGAACGTGTGGCCCCGAGAGGGCGCGGGAGGAAGTGGTGTAGGGAAAGGGGTGAACGGCAGCCCACTCTTTGACTGCCGTTTGTGAATCTGGGGTCACCGGACTGTGTGGGGCACGTTACAGCACACCCTCACCATGTGCCATTGGCTAAATATCCCAGCCTCCACCACCTCCCGTCCACATGGTTCCTGACGGAGCCAGCTGGGCACTGGGCCCTCAGCGTGACCATCAGTTTGTTCCCTGTGCAGCCAGCCCATTGATGTGGTGGCTCCTTGTACATAAATATGCCCTGATGCACATGTATGAATTGTGTGTCTGGGTGACTATTATAGGTGGAGCTGGTCATGACACGTCTATAATTAAGGATGCCTAACACTTTCCATTATAACACCCTTCTTTTTAGTTGCTTATCACTTTCCGAACTTAAATCACATGGGCTGAAATTTCCCATGCTGGGTGTCTGTCTCAAACTGAATTTTGGGGGGAAATTTAAGCTAAAATGGGTCACTTCTCCCCTCCCATCCTTTGTTTTGCCTGCATTTAGTTCTTGGGGATAGAGACTCTCTCACTAGGTGTGCACTGGCTTTTGACGTCTCTGGTGCCGCACTGTAACCAGCCGTGTCCATCAGGTCTCTCTGTGCCCTGGCATCCTGGTAATATCAAGCCCTCAGGCACTGCCCTGGTCTCAGGGCTATATTGTGTCTCATGTGGTTTGGTTTGGTTTAATGTGGAGTCTTGCTAATGGTGCTTTAGTCATATTATTTCAGTGTCAGTGGCCTCAGCCTTTTGGGATAATTCAGCAGGAGACTTGCTGGATTTCTTATTCGAAGGGCTCATAGATCTACATGGAGCCTCTTTAGCTTTACCATGAAACAGCTGATCACAAGCAGCTCTTAACGCCTTGTCAGGGCTGCTCAACAGGTGCCTTTAGTTACAGGGACGTATGTGGGACACTGGACAAAAAGGGCGACGTAGCTTTCCCAGAGCACCGTTTGCTGCATGAGGCGCAGGGATATTTGCCTGGGATAAAAGGTTATGAACAAGGATACTTAAAGAAGCTACAATGCTTCTTTCTTTCTTGTACCCATCATTGGAGTATCTCTGTGCACAGGAAACAGTAGCACCTATGGAGCAAACACGGGTCCTCTTTATTCAAGCTATTTGAATAAATACGTATTTTAAAATCCCTCCGTTAGCTGCTACCTTCCCTGGTTAATGGGCTCTGGTTTGTTGCCCACATGAAGAGAGTGGGGGTGAGGTCTCTGTGTGCACAGCATTTCAGGCATTAACGGGGGCCCCACTGAGCCAGACCTGTCTTGTGCCCAGAGCCAGCACACGAGCTCTCTTACGTCCTAGCTGCTTGCAAGGCATTTCCCGAAATACAGCTGAGGCCGGCTCCTTCAGCTCCTTCAAGCTGGGTGCAAAGGAAAAATGCTCCCAATGGTTTTCCAGTTGGCAGGAAGCGGAGAGCCAACGCTGCCGGGGAGAGGGAAGTGGAGCAGGATGCAGTGGGGCGGCAGGAAGGACCCATTCAAAGCAGGGTAGGTGCTCGTGGGGGAAGCACAGCTCATCCCGTTGTGCCAGCTTTGATTCATGGTGAGGGAGGGAAAGCCAGACACAAGGACTTCAGTGGCTTCCGCGCCTACGGAGGCTTTCAGTGAATCCTGCCAGGATTTAAATCTTCTCTCCTCATTCCCCTTATGGTGGGCAATCTTTTCCCTTTCTCGCTATCTTCCCTCCTTTGGCAGGCAAGCTGGGAGCAGAAACTGCTGCCTCGGCTCCTGGCAGCGCTTCCTCCGCCCTCGCTCATGCCGAGAGGGCTGTCTCTCAGGGCTGCTGGGAAAGAAGGAGATAGCTACAGATATCCACACTCTCCAGAAGTTGGAAATGGGGCCCTGTCCCCGGTGGGACCAGAACACCGGAGTCTGGAAACATGCTTCAAATACGGCTCAGTCCCACCCTTACTGCCAACCTCAGTTATCTTGGGGGGCCGCTGTGTTGTAAGTGGGGCCTACCGCTGGTACGAACGTGTAGTGCAGATGGGACCTGCAGCGCGGTGTCACACCACCATCCACCCTGCTCCGGGGAATCCTGCTCCTACAACAGCATTTAAACCAGGCTGCCGCTTGCACAGCTCGGATCCCCGCGTGCACAGGGCTGGTTTAATTCCAGAGGGAGTTCCTGGGCTTTATGTCACTCGGCTCCTAGCGTGGACCAGGGAGAGGCCTGAATGATGCAAAACTTGACTGGAAGCCCTGCCCCTCCCTTCAGCTGCCCAAAAGAATCCCACCAAGCCGAGGCGCACTCCCAAGCCCCAGCAGGATAAACAGAGTGTGTAAAACCCCAATTAGTTCTGTTGGCACATGTCATGTCAGGGTCATGGCTCTCGCCTCCGGCCTCCCAGATTTATGCCCAGGGACATAAACCCATCAGCCAGCACGCAGGCGCTGCCGCTGCACTCCCGAGCAGCCAGTGCCTCAGACTTACCAGCCTTTGAATGAGTGAGATTAGAGACATTTATGAGTGAGATATTTTTTTTTTACAAAGCTCCATTGAAATACATAGTAAATCTCCCCTTAAAAGCAGTGACACAGGTGAACATAGCTCCGGGGGGAGGGGGGGACTGAATGATTGTCACAGAGGGAGACTAGACATCTAAACCTGGCCTTCTCGCTCCCTTGTGGGCTAACTTTTCTTTCTTTCTTTCTTTCTTTCTTTCTTTCTTTCTTTCTTTCTTTCTTTCCAGGCTCTTTCCCTCTTTTTTCATCTTATTTTTTCCCCATCTGCTTGTTTCTTTCATCGCTTCTTCCCTTTCTCCCCTTCGTCCCCCCGCCCCTCCCTTCCACCATATCAAGGCGACATCTCCAAGCCAAGTACTTTTAATTTCGCCTGTGGCCCTTGCTGACACGGTGGATATGCACAGCAAGTTAAATTCCCGCCTGATCAATAAAACAGAAGCAGTGTGTCCGACCGGTCGATATTTTTTTATCTGTCTTCAGCCCAGTCCTGCTGATGACAGCCCCCTGCGCTTCAGCAAAGACACTCAAGGGCATCGGGCTTTGGCAACACAGCGCTTTTCTTTTTTTTTATTTAAATAAAAAAAAAATCCAGATGCCTACAAAAAAAAAAAAGTTCATGGAGTTTGGCCTTTGCTTAATAACGTTTTTATGATTTATCTTAATTTTTAATTGAAAAAAATTTGCGAATTAATTGATTTCTGGGACTTGCCAATTAACATTGTAATTGGGTGCATGATAAATTTTGAAGGAGCATCATTTTTCTCCCTCTCGCTCTTGTCAGCGAGAAGGGGATTCAGGCGGGCAGATGCTTCCTATTTAACCCCCCCTCCCAGGTATGACCGCTCCCCCCCGCCCCCCCACTACTGTATCTTAAAGAAGGAACAAGAAAGCTAATAAAGTCATGTTATTAGAGTCTCAACAGAAGTGACCTCGCAAGGCATAAATCCAGGCCTGGGAGATCCTGGGGACAGCTACTATTAAGTGCCTCGCAGTACTTTCTGCCAGGCAGCCGAGGACGCCCTCCCCATCTCCTGATTGATCTTCGCAGAAGCTTGCCCGACAGCCTGTGTAAGGTGGCTCGGCCAGGCCCAAAGCTTGGAGGCAAGCAGCTGACGCAGGCAGCCGGGCCGGGGGAGCTTCCTGAAACTTCCCCTAGCAAAAGGGCTTGAAATTTAGGGCCACATCCTGCCGGGTGCTCAGCTCTCAGTGGGGTCGGTGGGAGTGGAGGCTGCTGGCTCAGGATCTGGCCCTCACTCAGGGCTCTCATGGATTGTGACTGGCATCTCCTTGGCTTCCACCTCAGAACCCGAGTTCAAAATGGAGGTGGGGTGGGGAGAGATCGCATAGCGCTCCCCTGGGCCGTCGCTGCGGGCAAGGCAGGGCTGTCCCCCCCCACCCCCCGGGGCAGTTATCCAGGCCTACGTCCCGTCTAGCTGTAACTGTCTCAGCCCTGGGCTGCTGCTGTTTCCGGGTCCCCTGGGGTCCCTACATGTCCAGACTCACGACCAAGGGATGAGGGATGGACGCCTTGAACTGTGCCCATCTGCGGTCTCACCCCTTGGCTCCCTTAGACAGCTCCTAGGAGCTCGCCGGCCCCAGTGGCAGCGCTGTGTGTTTGTGGGGCAGCAGACGTCACCGTCAGAGGCACCCGAGTCGATTTCCCTGTCGTGCTTCCCTCCTGCCCCGTCGTCAGTGGAACAGACCTGAATGAGACAGACGGGTTTCCAGCGTGAGCTCGGCGTGTAGGCAGCTGGGATCTTGTGGAAGGGCTGGCGCCGTCCCTGTGCCAAAGGAAAGACACCAACAGCCTCACTCCGTCTCCATCACACACACATTTGCTGGTGTGCTCACAGCCCTCACACATCTGTACACAGACACACTCACTCATACCGCCACACGCGGCCACACTCAGATGGACCCCCCAGTGGGTCCTGTGGTCACACGCTCATGTGGAGTCACATGTACATGGAAACACACATGTTCACCCCCTGACACATGCACTCAACCTGTCACCCATGGGCGCTCTCTCTCTCTCTCTCACACACACAGACACATACTGTGATACATCCACACAAACCTGGCCTACACTTAAAACTGAGGTCAACAAATCCACACCGCTGTAGCTACGCTGACCTAACCCTGGGGGTGGATGCAGCCACATCGACGAACGAAGGCTACCGTTGACCTAGGTGCCATCACTCGGGGAGGCGGTGTTCCTATGGTAACGGAAAAGCTCCTTCATCGTTGTGGGCTGTGGCTGCACTGTGGGGCGACAGCAGCATCACTATGGCCCCTGAGCATAGACATGGCTTCACACTCACTTGTGCTCGCCCTTACACCCACACGTGCACATCCCACATATCCTCCTGTGCACTTATACATCCCTTTTCACATGCTGTCATACATGACACAGGCTCACAGATCCACACGTGCTCGCTGCCTCTGCTGCTCGTGCAGTCATGGGCACACGCCTGCGTTCTCTGTCCCCGCCTCTGCTCAGCTCCCATAGAATAGGACAAGTCCCTAACGAGGCTATTTGCCATCCTCTGGTAGCATCGTGAAGGGACGGCCACATCCCTGCCGCTTGCTTTGCCCTGCGGCTTTCGAGCGCTGACCTGAATGAGCCAGAGGGCAGGATCTTTGCTGAGCTTCCAGCTTTGTCTGGTGGCCAGTTCCCAAGCCCTACAGTGGATTATCTGCCTGTTTGTCGGGATCTGCCCTGTGAGTAATCGGCCCAGGCATTTCTGTTCCAAGGCAGCCTCATAGGAAGCACACCAGTACCCTCAAAGCCCAGTTACGTTTGCATGAAGCGATTCTGGACTGTTTGCAAGGCAGTGAATGGAAACCTCTGCAAAAAGTTGCAAGGAACTGGCTGGTGTCTATGGGCACCACCACCCTCTAGTGTATAGAGTCAGAATTGCTTGACCATGTGTCATATACCTTGCTCTACAAAACACTAGTGGAGATTCCCATCCCCTTTTAATCAAATGGCAGGGGGCTGGGTTCTTTCCCTGCTGCCTTAGAGAAACTCCAAGCAATGCTGGCATGCAGCCTAGTGATAACTGTGGTGTCCTCCCAGTAGACGGTGATGTGTTAATTGAGCTGGAATAAATGGGCCAAAGGTGTTAACATAACCCAGTCACTGTCCAATATTAAACCGTGGTGAATAGGGTGTACAGAGACCTGAACCTGCCTAGCACCACGGCAAACACATCATTAAAAATGCTTTTAACTTTTTATTAAAAAACAGAAAAGAAGGAAAATCAGTTAAAGCCTTTGAAAGGTAAAGCACTAAATAATTGTTTCATTTTAACACCATCCCTTGTTCCCTTTCCCTTTATCTGGTGGTTAGAAGGACCCCCCCCCCCATCTTGTTTGGCAGTCGCTTCGTTGGTATCAAAACTGGTAATGACCATCACCCCCGCTGGGACTTGGGATTCAGCTGGAGCCGGCAGGGGTGGTGATGTCATTTGGGTCTCTCTGTCTCCAGCCCATTCTGGTCAGGATACCTTATGGATGAGGATGAGAAAGGCCTGGGGTCCCAGGAGACGGCGGGCTGGCTCTCTCCAGTAGCTTCTGGCTGTTCTTCCTGTCTGTTCCTGGCTTTGTTCTTTCTTTCGCCACAAAATCTCTGTCTCTTTAGGCCCCAAAAGGGCGTGGTGAGTGGACTAGCCCATCCCCTCATTATTTGGTTCACCAATGAGGCTTAATGGCCAACATGCTCATTTTGGCTCATTAACTTCTGGCTCCACATCCCCTGGTTTTAACAAGCGTAATTTCAACACAGTCCTTGAATCATCCCAGGAGGCCTTTTCCCTGTACCCAATAGGACGTTTCCGTCTCCCTTTCGCACCGTTTCTCATCAACGTTTGTTATGAGAAGTTACTGGGACGTCCTATGAACTTTTACATCCCGTCTGCAGTTGAGCTCACAGTTTGGGTTTGTTTGTAGATCCAGTTGTCACAGCAGCGGGCACAGGCTGGCTCCAAGAGCCCCCTCGCTAGCAGAATCAGCACATCAGCTCTCACACTGACGGGTCAGAACGAGGCGGGTTGAGGTTGACTGCTCTGGCCTTGCCAGTCCTGAGCTCTTGCACTGTTTCATCAGCTCTGGATTTCAGCATCCAAAATTCAACGGTGTCTGGATTGGGGACTTTGGCTCAGGCCCATGTCTGGCTCTCCAGTTGCCTGGGGAACCTGCCCTTTGCATTAGCCAGCTTTTTCCTTACCAGCCTGGTTCAGACTAGATTTAATCTAGACCCACGGTGTGAGAACTAGGGGGCCAGCCGGGAAGTGAGAACTTCTCAGTGATGCCAAACCCGGGTGCAGGGAGATCTGGGGCACGTGTTTCCGGAGAGCAGGAGAAGCGAGGTGCAGGAGATGAAGCTCGGGGGGATAGGGCAGGTGGTGGTGGAAGCCATGGGGGAGGATGGGGAGTGGAAACGTAATTAAATTAAACAGCGTCTTATATTTACCGAGCTCCCTCCATCCTGAAGGATCCCAAGGCTCTTTAACAGCTGGAATCACTTCCTGCACCACTGAAATACATCCGCGCTGGAGTGGAAGGCAACAGCAGAGGCACATTTACTAGATAACAAACACACCCCCTGTAGGTGTCAGTGCGGGGTAGATGATGTGCGGGTTTTGTGCTGGCTGGCTGCACCGAGGGCCCCAATCCTGCAAAGGCTTATGCGGGGGAGTGATCCCGCTGAGCCCAGCCGGACGCATTGTGTACTCACAGCTGAGCACGTGCGTGAGTCGTCTCAGGATCTGAGCCCTCGGACGCAAAGAGCCATCTGCCCAGACAGACCATCATCTGCCCCTCGCCGTGGCAGATTAACCCCGGAGGGAGAGGAAGAGAAGAGAGTCGTCCCCAAGCTGTCAGAGGGTGACAACCATAACGGCCCTGGACACTTTCTCCAGTGCAGAGGGAAGGATGAGAAATGCAGCCACCTGGCCCAGAGAAAAACGCCCCTTTCCTCTCCGCCCCTGACAAACTCTGGGACCCCGGGGGAAGCAGGCTGGCTCCCAGCTTTACTCCTGCTAAAGCCAAAGCTGCTCCCACTGACCTCTAAACACCTTGCTGGGGGTGGGTGGGGAATTTTTGCAGTAGTGGCTCTCTCCTGAAGTCCATTTCCTCTTTAAATTAGCCACCGTGTTCAAAACTTTTGGTGCCTAAAGTAAGTCTTCCAAATTTGTGGGGTGGTCTTATTCAGGCCCTGGTCTGGGCCTTCAGAGACCTGGGATTGATGCCTGGCTCTGCCACAGTTTCCCTGTGTGATCCTGGGCAAGTCACTTAATGGTTCAGTGCCTCAGTTCTGCACCTGTAAAATGGGGCTAGTACTTCCCTACCTCACACAATAAAGCCATTGATGGGAGGGGCTCTGATACTCTGTCAACAGGGGGCCATGTATGTACTAGAGGGACGATCCTAGCACACCTTCAGATAGCCTGGTTCTGTGCATGAGAGGGGAATTGGAAGGAACACCTAGAAAAAACAGAGCTGGGGAATAAATCTTGGGTCCATTTCCCCCCCTAAGCAGTGTACATCTGATACTGGAGCCTTTTTCTGCACTAGTACCACCAACGGGGGATAATTATCCACTCATTACCCCAGCAGTAACAAAGAGCCCCCAAGATCAATCTCACATCCTGCTTCTCCCTCTGACTTTTATCTTCCCTTTATGGGTTTTTTCTGTAGCCTCCTTTTTTGCCTGGGTTTTAAGCAGCGTGTGTGACAAACACAAAGCTAGGACTGAGATGAAAATGAAACCCTAGTAGAGAGAAACCCTCCCCGCCCCAACCTCCACTCCATCATTCAGCCCCTATTGAAACCAGGGTGCGCTCAGGGAGGAGGTTCCATGCAGAGACGCTGCCCTGTTTAACCAGAGCTAGGGAGGCAGCACACTGGGCTCACCAGTTGATGGATGCAGGCTGAGGCTCAGCCCTGAGCACTTGGCTTGCAAGTTCCTGGTGGGTGTCGCAGTCACAGGGCCATGGGGGTGAGGTTACGGAGAGACGTCAGGATTTGAGTGGGGTCAGGTGACGCCTTGGCAGGGTTTTATGCCGTCCGGATGATGCCACAATCCTGCTGGGGTTCCATTTATTTTGGGGAGCAGGGAGAAGGATTTCAGTCCCCACACGCCACGTTTTCAAGTATTCTGCAAGCCACTGGGGGGCTGAGCTCTTGTGAAAATCTAGCCAGGAGGGGCACCATGGTCACTGCTGAGTGGTGAGCACTTGGGAAGGTCCAGACCTGACTGTAGGCACTGAGCCTTTGGGAATCTGGCCCCGCAGATCAGGTGCTGGGCGATCCTTTAACTGGAGTATGGAGCAGGTGATGTTGACAGGGCCTTGTCAAATTAAAAATCACGGGCCAGTCACTCAGCTGATGTACTGTAGCTCCTTTAAAGGCTATTGGAGTTATGCCAGTTGACACCAGCTGAGGATCTGGCCCTATGTAGTTTTTTAAAAACCCTAATTTCTCTATTTAGGTTTTAAATGACACCTCCATGTATTTAAACTGACATTAAAAAAAATTCAATTCACTTTCCTCCACCACCACTTATTTCCTTTTTGCATTTCTCCCAGCTTGGGCAATGCGAACTGAGAGGCCCATTTTGTTTTGGGTTCTGACAAATTTCATTTTCAGGTGCTTCTGCCCCAGGGCTGAGGTGTTTGTGTTGCAAATCCTGCTGCCGGGGCCATTAATTTGCTTTAAAAATAAATTGTTTCCATTCAAGTTTATATTTAAAGTTTCTTTGTACAAAATCTAATTTGGGAGCCAAATGCGAGCTGGCAGGGTCTCTTTCCAGCCAAAGCCCTGATGAGAATTATTTTATGGAATGGTTTCATAGGAGAAGAATAACAGGTATGTGGCAATCAGCAGTTGTCGACCGCATCCTCACCCATCTCCTTAAATATCTTCTCATTGAAATTTTATATTAAGCAATAAACACAAACGATCTTAACTGCCTGAGCACAAGGAACTTCTTCCATCAACGTGATTATTTATAATTATTTGCACAGTGGTTGTGCCCAGGGCTCCAGACCCATTGCACTAAGCACTAATGATCTTAGACCTTGCCGTGACCAGCGTTCTTCACGACCATTTATGTTTAACCTGCTTTTGGGGGTTCTTCATGGTCTCACTTGAATACACTTTCCTGAGAGTCAGTTGATGTTTGCAAAGTATTTAAAGATTTTTAGACAGCAGCATGGACTAGTGGTGAGAGCAGAACACTTTGTCTTACAATAGAAGCCAACCAAGGTCAGGGTTCCATTGTGCTGTCCATTGTTTGTGTATAATGAGAGACATCCCGGTCCCAGAGAGCTGACACTCTAAATAGACAGAGAAAGGAACATTATCCCCATTTTACAGATGGAGGACTGAGGGAGACAGAGATTAGATGATTTGCTCAAGGTCACACAGAAAGAGATGAGAACTGAACAACCCCCTCCCCCCCAAGTCCTAGCCTGGTACCTTAGCCCAAGCCCAGCCTTCTTAAGCCTGTTGATTCGATTTAATTATCAACCCATATCTGTTTTTAAGGCCCATAACCAGACTGTCAGTCCATCCTCCAGAGCTGAAGCCAACGTGTTGAGCAAACAGTTTGGCAGCTTCCACTCTGCATCCCCAGGAAAGCCACCCATGATGCTCAACCTGGGAAGTTGACCCTCCGTCCCCCCGCCCCCCCCACTTGTGTCTGGAAACATGGTACCTGCTAGAGTTACAAGTTGCACCGGAAAATGGACTTGGGCTGAAACAAGTGAGCAAAAGCAAATCTCCCTCTATGTTGTCAGTTATTGGAAGGCTTGGAAGATTCGATTTTTATGGGTAAATGTCAGGAAACATTGGTTTCACCACACACACACAAACAGACTACAAATATTTCCATTGATAATAATTGAAATTTACAGCTAGGCAAAGTAAGACAAATGCTGCTTGAGAACTTATTAGAGTTTGATTGAAAGTTGTTTACTTTGTATATTTTGCCATATGATATTGACAATTTGTGCTTTAATGGCTATAAAGCTCTAACTTTTCAAATCTCAACATCTACTATGTTTAATAATTGTCTGACCTCCTCCCACATTATTTCCTGCAACTATGAAAATTTAAATCAATAAACATTAAAAATGTTTAAAAATAAACATTGATAGTATCCGGCCACACTGGGTGAGACTAATGGCCCATCTAGCCCAGTGTCCTGTCTGCCGACAGTGGCCAATGCCAGGTGCCCCAGAGGGAATGAACAGAACAGGGAATCGTCAGGTGATCCAGCCCCTGTCACCCATTCCCAGCTTCTGGCAGTCAGTGGCTGTGGACACCCAGAGCCTGGGGTTGCATCCCTGACCAGCTTGAAATCCATGGAAGCTTGAGGGGATCAGCACTTCTGAAAATGATGCCACATTTATCTAGGTGCCTAACTATAGCTGTGTCTAATTTTAGGGACTCGGGTTTGAACAGTTGTCCTGAGCCCACTGTCCCCATGCACATCTTCCATAGGCTGGAATCATAGGAACATAGGTCATAGGACTCAAAGGGGCCGCCTGGGTCATGGAATCCAACCTCCTGCGATTGCAGGCAGGCTGGCCATAGCTTGCCCCTGCACTCAGGTCAGCACGATGTGCCCCAGAGATGCTCTGTCAGAAACACATGCCACATCCGCATACACGTTTTCATCCTGCCAGATTCCCAGAGCTGTGTCTTCTTCATTTCCATTGCACGAGCACTGTGATCTCGGGGAATCAGGAGGTGTTCGGTGTCTGTTGGCAGCTGGAGGACAGCCACTCCCTGAGATGGCATCCCCTGTTTTTGGACGGAGAGGGTTCCTGGGAAGGAAAACTGGCAAAGGTCACTATACGTGACAGCGAATGTGGCGCTGGCTCTGAACCGACGCCCCTGGGACTGCAGGGCGTGTGGTGTTGGATGTGGATAACCACCCCTTGGACTTCTGGGTAATAGAGCAGCGGCCCTGGGGACGTCTGGGTGTTGTTTAGCATTAACTGGGGATTTTTCTCAGGAAGTCAGAGCCTGTTTTTAAAAGACTCCTGCCCATCCATGCCTTATCGCCTGTTTCTTTAAGCTTTGCTGAAAGGGAACGCTCCTCTTAACAGCTGGTGTGAAATAATAAATGGAGAGGTAGAAATCACCATAGCGCTGATATGGGTTCCCGGCAGCACATGGGTATCCGGCCACCTGACTCCCATTAACACTAATACGGGTGACCAGCTGAATGCCTTCACAATGATCTCAGGGCATAGGCCCCCTGATGAGGTTTTAGCTCCAGCCATCTGAGTCAGTGACTTTCCATCCTGGAGTCTGAGATCATCACAACCCAACACACACACACACACTCTCTGTGCGGTACAAGTGCATATCCCCGAAAAATGGATTAACATAGAAGCGTCCATGTAGCTGATCAAAACAAAAAGCCACAACGATGTCCCCGCCCCCCATATGCCCTTTCTCTCTCCTTCATAATTTTGTTGTGTAAAAGAGAAAGAAGTTGTTTTGTTGTAATGAACTAGATAAACAATTCCCCAAATAGATTAAAACTAACTGTAACTTATAAAAACGGGTAGTAATTATATTTTATTAGCTAGCAAAACACCATTTTTTTATTTCAAAGGATAATTCTGTGTAAATCACCTTAATTAGAAGTGTCAGAGGAGCCTGTGAATATCATACTTAGTAACTAATTTCCTATGTACAGGTAATAATTTAAAACACATGGCTCACTCACCGAGTGGAAATACGCTCGCCATGAAATAATGTGGGGAGTGTCGGGGTTATTACTATGTAAATGTGTGATCATTTCAGACCACTGCAGACTTGCTTAGTGATTAAAGAGAATTCCAAGGTCTCCAAAGATTGTGCTCTCCACAAGAGCCTAGAGCGAAAAACTTTAAAAGGCACCGAAAAGTGTTTGAACTTTAAAGGTCTTGATTTCCCTTTTACCATTTTTAATTTGTCTGCGGTGTTTATGGAATGGAAGGTTTCTCTTTGCTGATGGCCTTTCGATTCTCAGCCCATTGCTAGCTTCTCTTAACAGTTCACTGCCTGGAAGCGCACAGCCTCCCACGAAGGAGAGTGCTGCTAAGCCTTTATGGGAGATTATTATTTAGAGGGGCAAAGGAATTGCTAGACTAAATCAGACCCAAGGTCCATCTGCTCCGGTGGCTGCCTCCAACAGAGGCCGGCACGGGATGCTTCAGAGGCGGGTACAAGAAACCCCACAGCAGGCACATTTGCAACAATCTGTTCCAGAAAAAGTTTTTTCCTAAGCCCCAAGAGCTGGAGATTGGCTTATGCCCAGAGGCATGAGAGTTTATGTCCGTTCCAAATCTCTCTCTCACGCTCCCTCCCTTTCTTTTTTCTTTTTCATTTTTAATATTAAAAGGACTGATGTAACAGGACTAAATTTGGCCCCAAACGTAGGGTTTTACTTTGAAAAATTACAAAAACTAGGAATAATAGAAACCTTTCCATTAAATTTAAACCCAAATCCAGTGAAAATGTTCCAAGCCCCCAGTTATCCCTAGGGCTTGACCGTCAGATTTTCAGCTGCATGGGTTTGAGCCAAATCCCGGTGAAGTCCACGGAAGACTGTCCAGTGACTTCAGTGGCCTTTGGGTCAACTGCGTTGAGGGCTGAGTAACTATCAACCGTAGGCTGCTCTCCTTTGTGGCCTGTCCGCGAGAGGGGCACATGCGACACACTGAGCCAGTGGTTACAGAAACAACTTTTTGAAACAAAGATTTATTCCTCCTCCCACCCCCTGTTCAGTAGTGTTTGCAACTCAAAGCTGCAGCCTTAGAGGAGGGGAACCAGCAAATGAAACTGGCTAGAAAAAGTGTGAAACTAACTAATCTTTCCTTGTGGAAGGTGGAAGGCTTTGGAGGAGACAAACAAGGGTATCATTGGTGAAAAATAAATGAGATTCTCAGTGTTGCTTTTAAGTTGAATCATTTCAAGCACCATTAACAACAGAGGGAATGAAACTTGTTTTTTTTTTAAATATAATATTTTGCCTAAAAGGGAAAGAAGTTGCTTCACACCTGGCAGAATGATTTAAATAAAAAGATAACATTGAAAAGCAGGAATCAAGCCGATTGCATAATATCTAGGGCCAGATTCTGCTTGCACCGGATTGGAATGAATGAGCAGAGAAAAAAAGGTGGAATCAACTTCACAACTCCTCTGTGAATCCTGCATTGCTCCAAGGTGCCATATTCACAGCCCTGAAGACTAATGACCCCTGCCTACCCCATGGGCAGGACGGGTACAGCACAGACAGTACCCTACACTGTCCTGCCTGTGTCCCCCCCCACACCCCTTCCCTATTTCCCCCAGCACACACAGAGTGTGCCTGTGGTAGGGAATACACACACCATGGACTTGCTGGAGACACTGGGTAAGCAATGTTCTGAGCTTCAGCCCCAGTAACTGGCTTGTGCAAAGGGGAAATCTGCTGGGTCTGATTGGGAAGGGACCCCCCTTCCCCCCAGATTGTGGAGTGACAGCAGCGCCTGCAGTAGCTACCCTGTGGTTGCAAATCTGTCAGCTCCAGCCTTCCCCCTAAACCAACCCTTTGACGACCCACAGAGCTGTGCTCCAGGACGTGCACGGGTTGCAAAGCCATTGTGTGGGCTCCCCCTGCATTTCAACCCTGTGCCGCAAACCTGCATCTGTTCTGCACAGAGTGTGGGTAGAATATGTCCCAGTGGAGCTGGGTGGTCCAGGCCCTGTGCTGCTGAAATCTCCGCATGAGAGAACAGAGAGAAACAGCTTCCAGCATGTTCCCCTGTTCAGCTGGCTGGTGCCACTGCAGTCAGAGCTGGCACGGGCAGGCTGGGCTGTGAAAGTGGTTCTGGAAGGCAAAGCACCCCCATTACCAAGGCTGCTACAATCAGCAATCCTAGAGAAGGATAGATGGGAGGGAGACGATGACTGAGACGCTCATCCATGTTCATGTCCATCAAAGAATCCAAGTAACTGCAGCTGTTTGGCTAAGAATCATGTTTTAAAAGTGCCTCGTTGACTTCTGTGCGTTGGGGATGGGAACGGAGAGGAAGCAAAGCCTTGATCTCTTGCGCTTTGGTGACCCGATCATGACAAATAATTCCTTATCTCACCCCTTCTGAGGCCCACAGAGGGGTACGGGCGGGTGTGGTGGGATTGTGGAGGTTTGTAGCCTGAGGAGAAAACACCTTCCTCCATCCCTTCTCATTTCATAACACCCAGCCATCTGCCAAATCAAGGCAGATTAAAGCCAGCCAAATTCAATTTCTCCCCACTGCCACTGCAGCGCAGCATCTGGGGCTAGAGTGTCCCCGACAAAGCGAACATGACAGCCACATTGCTTTTTTGTCACATCTAGTACCATGTTGATCTTCTAAAAGTCTCATAAAAATGTATTGATGTCTCCCATATTGCTGTGATTGGGAAGAAAGGAGAGTGTGTGTGCGGGTCTGTGTGTGTGTCTGTATGGTGTGTATATTAATGTTTCTGAAGTAGATCTGATTTGATATGTCTTGTTCTATTGTCAGCAGCTGTTTAGCGAGGCTTTTTAATACTTTCTGGCTGCCGATCACTCATCCTTAGCCTGGGATGCAGACTTGCATACAAATTTTGTTATTAAACACAATTCCATTCCCCCCCCAACCTCCGCCTCCACCCGCTAACCTCCCCCCTCCACCCACCCATCCATCCATCCATCATCTCCCCGGGGCTATGGAGAGGTGGGAGCCAGCCGCCCCGCCACAATGTACTTACAAGTGCAGGCATCAGGTTGGCAACATATTTCAAGATCCTTTTGCCTGCTGCAGGTGCTTTGCATTGACAAATCGAATCATGGGGAAATAATTTATTTCCTAATGCTGTTTGCAGCGTGTTAGCAGGAGAATTTACATGAGAGAGATTACTTTAATAACCAAAAAATTGCAGTGCGGGCCTCCCCGCCATGTCGGCTTTGATATGTAATTGTTTCAAGTTGAACCTGTCTGGAGGGGGGAAGGCGTTATTAAATCTGCAGCATCTCACGCCAGGGAGGGGCAGGCAGGGAGGAGGGCCCTGACAGTGATCTCGTCCCCGCCGCTAAATGGAAAACAAGCGGAATTAACAAATTACTCCGGCCAGTGGTAGAACTGCTGCCTCCTTGGCACTGGTTGGAAGAGGGGGAGTTTTCTTCATCTCCTTCTTTTTAGGGGTTAATCTCGCTCGCTTCCTCTTGTTCTGCTCTCCCTCAAGCCCGTTCCCACGCAGCGCTGAGCACCCTCCGTTCCTTTCAGAAGGCACTCGGCATCTCGCAGGATCGGGCCCCTCGGCGCGGTCACAGGCAGAGGCGGGCAGCAGCCGCAGGAGGAGGGAATGGATTTCACTTTGCAAAATCTCATCAGCTGGATTTGGGTTTTGCGAAGCCAGGACTGGCTCCACCCTAGGCCCCATTTGATCCAAACCCTTCCAGTTCGGGAGAGTTTGGTTAAACTGCCCCGTCTCTGATCAGAACCAGGATCCCTGGCCCCCGGTATTTAACCTCCTTTATTTCCCCTGCACGATCTCTCCCCACTTCCCGCCCCTGCCCCTTGCTGTCAGGCAGTGGCCAGGATGCTCACTCTCTGCTTTTCTCTCTTGGCAGTAAGAACTCCATACTGAAGGATTCCATGGCACCTGGCACCCCCAAGGTAAGTGAGGAAAAGCGACACCTGTTGTCACGCTCCGTGATTCACACCTGCTCCCTCCTCACATACACGCGTCCCATGTGGTGAGGTTCGCGCACCAGTCCCCGGGATAATGGGTGTCCCTTGAATGGGGTCGTCTGTTGTGACTCTCCCCCAGAGGTGAAATGCTGTGTAGTTTCTGGGCTCATTTTCAAGCACCAGGCTAACCAGGGGATCGGAGGAAGCTGCTCCTACTTGGCCAGCTGCCAGGAGGTTGCCTGCTGCTCCATTGTGGCTAGCTCCCAGCGCAAGCTGGGCCACTCCTCCTTGCGCCAAAGGGGCCATGCAGCCGAAGAGTGGGCAGGTCACCAGGACCCCAGGTTCTGTCTCATGAGCTGACGAGCGTTGATCGTGCTGCCGGAGCTCAAAGCACAAAGCCGTGCGCTGGAGTTCGTGGAGTCCGAGCCGCATTCTGACTCTGTAAAGGTGGGAGTCAGAACATCCTGGGGAAATGAAACAGACCAGGAAGAAGAGCCACTGCCCCATGTTGAAATGGTACCAAGGTACTGTAGACCCCTCCCTTGGCAGTGACCTGCCACCCCCTCAGCCCAGCACAGAGTTCTGAGAGCCACATCTATCACCCACAAAATGCAGCAGCAGCATCTCTGTTACTATTAATACTCCAGTGAAGGGGGCCCAAAGTGTACCTAGACAGATAGCTACATCTCCAGGAAACTTGCAGGAGCCACTGAGCAGCGCTATTCCCCTTTTAATTGATTAGGAAACTGAGGCAAAGGGAAGTCAAGTGACTTGCCCAAGGTCACAGAAATTAAGTGGCACAGGCAGGGGCAGAACTGAGGCCAGGCTGCCAAGCTCCATCCACTAGGCAGCAGCGGCTCCGTTGTGTAGTTGGACAATTCAGCAAGATTGGAACCCAGAGCTGAAAAGGTCTCAGTTGGGTTTTAGCCGTGCCCTGTTCAACATTTAAACACACTTGTTTCCATGTTATCGGGTAAGACAATCACATGGAACTGGGTGTCGGAGCTCCTGGGTCCGACTTTGTCATTGACTAGCACTGTGACATTAAGGAGTCGTTTCTCTTCTCTGCGCATCAGTTTACACGTCACACACCCACACGAGATGGGGCTGGGAGAGCTGCAGTGCAGTTACCTTCCAGATCCTCCAACAATTTCCCAAGACCTCCAGGAAAAGAGATCATAATACTACTTCGTACTCTGATAGCACTTGGCGTCTGCAAAACGCATTCCTCCGGTAGCACTTACTGACTCTCACAGGCCTGGGTCACGGCCCATGTTTTACCCCGGGGCAACTGATGGACAGGGAGGGTAAGTGACTTGCCTGAGGACAAAAGTAAGTCAGTGACCCAGCCAGGACTAGAACTCGGGAGTTCCCAGCTTACATGCTGAGAGTGAGACGTGGCTGTCTCAGCATCTCTCGGCTAAGGCAGGCCCTGAGATGTCTGATGTGAAAAACAAGCATTGAAAAAACTCCAAAGTGTGTTTGAAAATCAAGACGCTTTGAGGCTGTCTTTTGACATCGCAAAGGAGCAGGAAAGGGAGCAGGTGAAATGAAAGCACCTGTGCTTTGCAGGCTCCCCTCTCACTGGTTGTCAGGGTTGAAGGCTGATAACTCAGTGGTCCCCACTGCAGAGCCCAAGAGGGGGAGTGAGGGCTAGAGAGACAGATTAGCTGTTTGGAGGTAAATACACCGAGTCAGTGACAGACACCAGATAAAGAAGAAGGGTCCATCTCTCGGCAGGGCCGGGCTTTTGAAGTTGCTGTTGACAAAGAATCCCATTTGCCTTGAGAGAGGGGATTAAACTGGGACTGGAGAGTTGTTCTATGTAAAAGAGATCAGTCGCCTCCTGTCACCACATGGATCTTTTTCCTTTGCCCGTCACGTCCAGGCCTAAGAACATTAACTTCAAGAAGCCTTGGGAGTGGGGGGGGAGAGGGGGAAATCTGGAAATCTTTCATTCCGCTCTCAGAAAGCCTGCAAGCTCCTTGGCCCTGGAGGATTCATTATTTCTAGGTGGCTTTTGCTGGGAGACAAGTCTTGTGTGGGGTGGAAAGGCCCAGTGCTCTCAGTTCATGTTAGCTTGGTATTAAAGGCCCCTTTGTAATGGTGCTGGAGTTGAGCAGGAGGCAGCTGTGGGATGAAGCTGCTCCGTCTCTTTGTGGCTGGCTGAGTTATTGCTTTCCTGGCCTGGTGCACCCTGTCAGAACAGGCCGGGCCTGCCGCAGGAGCGCAGTCTGATACACCTGCGTTGCGGGGAATAAGGCCAACGGGCTGGATCCAAGCTGAGGAGCACTGTGCGATGTGACAGGATCACAGCCCGGAGGGGGGGCGCGGGGCCAGGCCTTTTCCAAGTGTCCGCTCTCAGGCGTGCGATGAGCCAATAGGGGATGGATTCAATGTTAGTCTGACTCACTTAGCAACAATCTTCCCCCTCGGCCAGAAGATCTTGGCCCTACGTCCTACTGTGGGCTCCTACGCAGTGCTGGCATGGCAGTCCTGGGGCCTGTTACAGCGAAGGAGGGGCCAGGCTGGGGATGAGATGCTAAACCAGGGTCCCTGCTGCCGGTCTCTGCTGTGCGCATTGATAACCTGTAGGAAATATTACCCCAGTGTCCTGACTGCTGGTCGCCTTCTCCACAAAAGAGGGTCTCACCCAAGGCCGTATGCACTAGTGGTGGGCATGCACTGGGTGTGCATTACTTACCCAGTCTTTAGCACCAGACCTGCAGCTTTGGAAAGTGCTGGGGGAGCTCTGAGTAGACCGTCGAGAACCAGAGTTGATGCTCTCCTGTCCTGAGGCGGGTGGGGCAGGGACCGGCCTGTCATGACAGGCGGGGGTGGGTTATTTTAACCCCAGACCGTCTCCAATAGTCTGTTGTTTATTCAGAACCTTTCTGTGTGCTTCCTTCTCGCCCTGCACTCCCCCAGAATTGCCCCACTCCCCCGGCAAAGACCTCGCCTGGAAATAAAATCCCTGGTGTAAACACGTGTTTTTCATTCACTGGCTCCCTGCCCCTTAAGAGCTGTCACTCACCGCACTGGGTCAATTTTCATGGCAACATGTCAAAGAAAATCCAATCACTCAACATGGTATGTGATGAATCCAAGATTATTATATCGGATTCTTCTATTATTGGAGCTGGCAGAGACAGCGACGGCCGGGCTAGGGCTCCAGGCAGCAGATTCACTCTCCCTCCCCACCGTTCAGCTGCAGCGAAGGGCGGTGTTGAGAACCAGATGGTTCTTCACAGCTCGGATTCCCTGCGTTCCTTCTCTGGGAGACCAGCACTGATCTGTCCGCGGCGCTGTCCTGTAGGACAAGCCACGGGGGGGCACTTTTCTACCAAGCCTGGGACTGCTGCTCAGAGTAGACCAGCAGGTGAGTGGGAGGTGGGCTTGACAGTAGCAGCTGCTGCTGCTTAGCCTCTGGCAGTGGCGGCTCCTTCAGCGGAGCCCCAAACAGCTGCTTCTGTTGCAGAGCAGATCTTCCCTGGCACATGCCTACAGGCTCCAAGCCTATGGGAGCCCTTCACTGTCCTGATCTCCTCCCTTCTGCACCCGGCGCTGTTCCTGGTCCTGAACTGATGCCGTTTCGGCCCCTGCTGGCCTTGGTTCTGCTGCTCTGCCTCAAGCCCACCCTGCCTGTGATGTCCCTTGAGGTCTTGTTCCCAGAGCTCAGCCCACCTGCTGAGTCTGTATGGGCCAGGAAAGGACTTGCTGATGCAAGTCTCCTCTGCAGGCAGATCTGAAGCCCCTTCCCCCCACATCTGCCCTGCATCTGAAGACCGGGATTCCCCAGGGGCAGGGGGAGAGTCCCCCAGCCCCCCCTCACCCTCACCCCCTGTGACAGCAGCACACAGTCGTCGGTTCTTCCAGGTGTCCTCCTCTCCTCCAGTTGTCCCAGAACAGGAGGACAAGAACAGGAGGGAAACTTTGGAGGGGGCCACGGATATGGCAGAGCCCGGAGGTGGCCATCGGGAAGAAGGACAGGAGGGAAGGAGGCTGGGAGAGGTGGCTCTCAGCTGCTCTGTTGTGTGTCTGCTCTGCTGCTCCACGTGCTGCTCTTTAGAGCTCACCGGTCCTTCTTTCCTCCCACCCCCCCCTGGGGCAGCACTGCCTCGGCCTGCAGGGTGGGCAGAGAGCAAGCAGCAGACAGAGCAGCACATGAGCGCACAGCAGAGAGCAGAGCCTGAGAAGAGAGGAAGGCCCCTTCTATAGTCCCTGTGGGGACTAGCTTCTGTGGGGCTTGGCGCCTGAGCACCCGTCCCAAGGGGGCCCCGGTGCGTGACTGGACTTCCTGGCACTACCCTGATAGAAACGACAGGCTAATAACAGGCAAATACACTCAGGGGCTGCCGGCGCGTGTGCTCCGTTAGCGGCTTCTTTTCAAAGTGCTGCCCCGAGCAACGAGAGAGGAGACACTGAACCCCGAAGCCCACACGCATGTGAGCTGTGGATGGGCGGCTCTCCAGCCAAGAATCGACTAGTCGCTCCTTTGGATCACCAATCGCCTGCAAAGAGACTCCGCGTCTCTTGGTTTGTAGTCCTGATTTTTCACATTTCCCCCCATTTGTAATTCTCCACTGAATCCTCTCTGGGACTAGTTCCTTCCGGGGGAAGGGCTTGTCCATGGGCAGTTCGCTCGGAGTATGTGATATCCCCAAATCAGCCCTGCGTTGGTTAGTTTTTATCGGGCACATAAGTCACACGGTATTACTGCTGTTCCGTGTTTGGATGAGCGTAACTCTGTGGAGCAGGTTGCTGATGTGAATCCCGGTGAAAGCGCTGCTTCTTACACACTGCATAATTTGCCTAGGGAACTCCCTGCCACTGGATATCATGTAGGGCAAGAGGGATTAGGCATTTATATGGATAATGAGAACATCTGCGGGGACAGGTGAATAGAAATGATCTCACCTGTCTGGATTCAGGGTATTAGCCAGTGTCTAAATGATGAGGGCTGGGAAGAAACATCCCCTATGGGCACATCATTCCATGGTTGCTCCCTAGGGTTTTCGTGCACCTTCCTGTGGAGCAGCTGGTCCTGACCACTGCAGGAGCCTGGGCTGAGCTGGGCTGATCTGCTCTGGGAGTTCACAGTTTATTTCCCGGCAGCATTTTCTAATATTGACTTTAAAGTTACTCTTTGCGTTAATGTTCCAGCCTGTAAACTGGCTGTCATTGCAACCTGACGGCAAAGGAGAAGGACTAGAAGCAACTTCCATTTCTTATTCCTGAGAATGTTGGTGGCTGATTTGTTTAGGTCTGTGCCCAGCCTCAGTGAGGGCCCTGCCCAGAGGCCGGCTGCGCTGGGAACCCATCTACAGGGCCAGATCTCTTTGATTCCCCCTCCCCCTCCCATTCTTTTACAGCCTCCTAGAGCAGATTGCAGAAGAATTACTGCCCCTATTGGGAAATCTGACCGCTAAAGCCCTCCAAGGAAAAAGAGCTTTGAAGGCCGACAAGACGTGAAGCCTTAAACCTTGACAAAATCTCTGTTTTAAACCCTTCCCAGCTGCCTCCCTCTGAATGCAATGGCCAGCACAGCCAGTGATCTCCTCTGGAGCACGCTCTAGTGGTAGGAACAGGAGACTGGGGGCAGGACTCCTGGGTTCTTAGTCCTAACTCTGCCATGTCACTGGGGGAGGCCATTGAACAGAGCTGGGCCACATCTCCCCCGGCTGTAGCACTGGCTTATGAAGAACGTTTACAAGCGAAATCCGTCTATCATGGCTAAGCCCTGGCTACGGGGTGGGGGCTCTTACACTGTCGCTGTGTTCCACATTTCGCTCCCAACTCCACCGCACAGCCAAGGCCCCTGCCTTGCCCCTCTGCTGAACCAGTCAGAGTTTTTCCCCTTGGCTTTCCTGGCAGCAGGATCAGGCCTGTAAGGAAGTTTCTACATAGGGTGACCATATTTCCTAAGGTAAAAATGGGATGGCTGGGGCTCACCAGAGACACACACACACACATACACACACCCAGCAGGGCTCACCAGAGACACACACACACACACACACACACACCCCAGCAGGGCTCACCAGAGACATACACCCCCAGCAGGGCTCGCCAGAGACACACACCCACCCCCCCAGCAGGGCTCACCAGAGACACACACACACACACACACACACACACACACACGCACCCTGGCAGGGATCGCCAGAGACACACACACACACACCGGCAGGGCTCGCCAGAGACACACACACACACACACACACACCAGCAGGGCTCGCCAGACACACACACACACACACACACCAGCAGGGCTCACCAGAGACACACACACACACACACCGGCAGGGCTTGCCAAAGGCCCACACACACACACACACACACACCAGCAGGGCTCGCCAGAGCAACACACACACACGCCTGCCAGCAGGGCTCGCCACACACACACACCCCTGCAGAACTTGCCAGAACCACACACACACACACCAGCAGGGCTTACCACACACACACACACACCCCTGCAGAGCTCGCCAGAGCCACACACAACACACACCCCAGCAGGGCTCACCACACACACACACACCCCTGCAGAGCTTGCCAGAGCCACACACAAACACACACACACACACACCCCAGCAGGGCTCACCACACACACACACACCCCTGCTGAGCTTGCCAGAGCCACACACACACACGCTGGCAAGGCTCTCCAGACACACACACACACACACACACACACACCAGCAGGGCTCACCACACACACACACACCCCTGCAGAGCTTGCCAGAGCCACACACACACACACACTGGCAGGGCTTTCCAGACACACACACACACACACACCGGCAGGGCTCAACGCACACACACACACACCCCTGCAGAGCTTGCCAGAGCCACACACCCGGTGGCTAGGGCTGACCCCCTCCCCAACCAGAGCTGGGGCTGCCCCCGCCGCAAGCTCCATACCCCATGGTGCCGCGGGTGGGGCTGGGGCTTAACCCCACCCCCAACCTCCACACTGCAGCTGGGGCTGCCCCCCTGCAGATCCCGCCAGCCGGGGCTGGGCTGTGCCTGGGCTCCATTGCCAGCACCTCGCCTTGCCGCCCACGCCCGCACCCGACTGCTTTGGTAAACTGGGCATCTGTTTCTCTTGCCAACTGATCAGCTGGGAGGAGCAAACAGGACAAAGGCCCATTTCTGTAAAAAAAAAGAAAAGTCGGGACAACCGGGACAGAGCTTAAAAAGGGGCCTGTCCCGGCCACATGGGAGGTCTGGTCCCCCTCGTTCTAGGACTAAACTGGCGTTCGTTGGCATCTTTGTGTCCACGATCCTCCAGCACTAACATCCCCCCCAGCCTGCGGGGGGGCGGGGGAGGAAGTGGAGCCCAGGCCTGGTATCAGTCGTTGCTTTCGGGTTACAGTTCCCAAGTGATGACAGCTATTAGCAACACTTCCCCTGCTTCCCTACCGGAGGGGAGGGCAGGAGACAGCAAACATGTCAAGCTCTCACCTCCCTGCTAAGTGATAAGTACCTATTTAGACGGCAGAGTTAAGGCTGAATGCATCAAGCAGGAAACACTTTGTGCCAAACTAAAAAAGGGCCACAGAGATCTAGAAAACGAAGGGCTGGGGTATTTGTTCTGCTGACAGCCACTGGGATAGATTGTTTAAGAAAAATAGACTCCCTGTGTTTTTCTGGGGCTATCAGAAAGCAAGAGTCCAGCACTTAATAGTCTCAAATGGCTGCCTTGAAAGGAGAGGGAATGTCAAAGGCATCCGCCAGCCTCTCCCTGCGTTGACACCTGACCCATCTGCGGCACAGGGAGAAGGTAGTTAAGGGAGGGGGAGGCGACGCTGGCAATTTCAATCCATTTCCTTGGTGCGGAGGGCTGCACCCTGACAGGAACCAGCTCCTGCTCCCTCCCATACGTACACCGCTCCCTCCCTCTCGCAGGGCCAGAGTCACACGCGTGCCAACCGAGGCGCATAGACACACGCAGCAGGCCCCCAGAGATCTGTTTGCACCTGCCGGCACCATTTACTGCTCACATGCAGCTCTCCCCGCTGCACACACAGGTATGCCCATACACGGGAACACATATTTGTGTAAACACGCAGGCACAGTCACTCACACGCGAGCAGGTACACCCATTCTCCCACAGGTGACATACACGTGAACACCCAGAGCCACCCATGGAAGAAGTCACCCCTCCTGGAACGCTGGGGATTCAGGTTTCATTTCCTCGAACAAAGGGCCTGGCCCTCTCATGTAATCTGGCTGCTTGGCACAGCTCCCGCAATGTGGCCCAGGGAGATCCCTGCAGGAGTGATCTGTTTGGGGCAGAAATAAGGGCTGTTACACGACACTCCCTTTCCTCTCCTCCCCACTGCTGGTGTAGCAGAGGCATGGCCAGAACACACTGATGACTGGCTACACTTTGGTCCCTCGGGCAGTGTAAATTAGAGCTCCCCTCGGGCTGCTCTAATTCAGCAGAGCAGCTGTGGGGGAGCCGCTGTGCCCAGCCTTGCCGTAGGATCGGAAGAGCATTGAGTTTTAAACGCATGGGGCTTCTGTGCTGATGGTGGTATCATTTTTACGTCATTGAGAGCATGCATTTTTTAATTGAAACAAAGCTTCTGTCACCTTTCCAGTCACTGCCCCAGAGCTCTGCAGAATTGCACAGTCCCTGGAGAGGTCAGGTCCACACACACAGAAGGTGAAATTCAGCCCTGGGCAGAGGGCCAGCACACGGTCAAGACACCCTCTGGGACTTACGTGGTACCCAGGCCTTGTGCTCAGCCCTCTGCCCAGGGATTGAATTCTACCCGATGAACACGAACAGATACAGCTGCCATCTCCATGCATGCATACATGTTCACGTATGCCCATGAAGTCCCGCCTGCACCCGCTCCCCCAAACACACACAAACCCTCTTCCCACTCCGCACGGACAGCACATGAACTGGCTGTTGGGGGAGGCCCCTCCTCTTCTGCCCGAGGACCCTCCCCCACCCATTCCACCCCCATCTCCTGACGGAGCCCAGAGCACCCCCACTGTGGCCCCCAGCCCCGAAGCAGCTGGCGGCACAGCCCCCAGCCCCCCCCCTCCCCAGCCCCTGAGCGCTGGCAGCGCAAGCACTGGCTCCAGACGCCCCGAGTCCCGGCCACAGGCCGGCCAGCCGCAGCCTGGGCCACAGTGGAAGAGCGGGAACTGGAAGCAGACAGGAGAGGGCCTGGGGGTGGAGCAGGAGTGGGGCCACGCCGGGCTTTGGGAGAGGCCTGTGATACCCGCCACCTATGCACTCCGGCACCTGGAAGTCAGTGTCCTGCGGAAGGGGGCGGCAGGAGGCAAAGCATTTGAGGGGAAGGCAGAAGGTGGTAAAAGATGGCTCCTGGGAGCCACGCCGGAGACATGGCTGCCCAGCCCGGCAGGAGGGAGGGAGGAGAGGGTGAGCACACGGCTTGGACAAGATTGATGGCCTCGTTGCCATTAAGAAAAAAATTAGCCGATGGCGGCTATCATATTAAAGGGTGAAGAAGCCGTGAATTATTTTCTTAAAGATCTTATCGCTTACAATGATAATTTTACCTTCCAAAAGGCCACTTTTAATGAGGCGAGCCAGGCAAAAAGTCATGATTTAATGCCAGATTTTTTTTTTCCAAACACATTTTACGGCTTTTTTGTCCATGTTTAAAAAGCGCCGGTGACCTTTTTTTATTTCGCTTGCCCCAGGTGTAATGCTGCGGCTGATCCTCTTCGGGTTGCTAACCTCTACAGAGAGCGCCTTTACCCAGCGGAGAGATGATTTAAAGGGGAGGGAGAAATATGAGGCTGGGCTGGTGTTCGCACAAGGCCCTTGCTGTGTCTTTCAACACCCAAAGAGGGGCTTGGCTTGCCTTGGGAAAGTGCGGGAGGAGCTCGCCCTGAGACCTGGGCCCAGGGAGATGAAGCCTGGTCAAACACCATCTGATCAGGCTCTGGATCTGAGTTACTGGCCAGTACCTGGGGGATGGGGGCAGGGCTGAGCTCTCCGGTACCCATTTCCCCTGGAAGAAAAGGAACAATTCAGTGTGTAGGTCCATTGTCCACGCAGCAAGGAATCCTGCTGGGAAGTGCATGGACATATATACCTGCCCTATCATATGGGAAGGGGAGCGGCTCCAGTCTCTACCGCTGGCACAGAATGCCTCAGAGGCAAGGAATCATTGTAGTCGGGGTGATGGGCAGAGAGTGATGGGGGTGAAATGTGACGTGTTACTGTCCCCGCTGGAAACATCCAACATCTCTGAGCCATGTCTGCATTGCCTTTGCCTGTTTCACATGTACAAACACACCATGGTCATGCGTGCCACAGAGCCGGAGAACTAAACCAGGCATATATGAGTCATGTGTGAGGGATTAGATCAGGGATGAGGGGATTGAGCTGGATTTATGCCCTCCTAAAAAGACAGATTTCTCTCACAAATTATAGTCCCATCTGCGCCATAGTGAAGGAATGCAGTTACAACACAGATCGGCCACTGACAGGATTGAAACACAGTTCATCCGTGTTACCAAAGCAGTGCGCCTGCCATGCAAAAGTGCGTGGCTGTAGTGCGAGTCGGGGAGACAGATGAAATGTGGCGTGACCCAGATGGCACTGCAAGACAGAACCGTGTTGATCTCAGTTATAGCCCCCCAGCATGATAGTTCCTGCACTGTAAAACGCAGGCATCACTCGGGTGAAGCAGATAAAATAATGAATGGTTCTAGCAATAGCGGCAGGATTTCAGTAGCTACAGGAAAACACGGCTTGTGCAATTGGCTGCATACTGTGGTGACTCGGTGACTGTCGCAGAAACTAGGTGTTTCTAGAGACAGCTCCCGGGGACAAGCTCCGATCTGGGTGGGTGGAGCTGGGAGTTTGCTAATGATTGTTAGCACCTTGTCAGCCCTCAGATGTGAAGTATCATTTTTTACTAGAGCCGTTTCCTACCATCTTGAATAGTGAAAAACTCACAAGGAATTTGTGTGAGATTGTAGCCACATCTAAACCAGGCAACAGGTCCCTTCCAGCTCTTGATCTGAGCTAGAACCAAACCCATAAGGATGGACCCAAGGATTTGATTCCTTAGCATCCCCCGCCCCGATCCCTGACATTCAAAGGGACCTGGATTCAGCATTCTGGATTGGGCCTTTCTCTCTGTTACTGATCTCCTAGTGAATCAGGATCGCATCCCCCGCCCTCAGAGTCACTGCCATGAACTGACCCATTGTCTCTGGGCCCCTCGGTGGAGCCAGTGATTCTGGTACCTCCAGTCTGGGTGCTGATAGGCTTTTAACATGAGGAGATTCAACTTCAGAGTTTCTGGTTGTTTTCTCCATGGAAAGCCTGAACCAGAATTTGCATCACAGTCCAGTGGTTTGGACTGTGACAAGCAATTGCTTCATCTTCCCTATTTGGCTGTCTTGAGTCGCCCTGAGGCTGGTCGTTCTGCACTGACATTCCCAGAGGCCAGATGATGGCGCTGTCCAAGGGCTGGGGAGAGAGAGCACAAAGGAGCCACAGTCTTGCCCCCTGAGCACAAAATCTGGGGCAGCGTTAGCACCACCAGGCATTGCAAGGGGGGGCTCAGGGTTACAATTCCCCTCCATACTAGCTGGGCTAGAGGGGCACGCATGAGCTCTGCCTGCAGAGGGCAGATGCCCCTGGGGACTGGTGCCATGACAGTGCCCCCACCCCCCACCCCTCAAATGCCAGGAGACAGTCCTGAAATGACTGGTTAGGAAAGAGAGGCCAAAACTGGGAGGGCAGCGAGGTCGGCCTAATGCAGCAATAAGGTTGGCCTCAGACCACGCGGGTTCCTAATCCTCAGGCCCTGCGCCTGCTTTCCCCTGTCTGCAGCGGTGACAGTCCTGCCTACGCGGCCGGGAAGGCAAAGCGTTCGCCGTCTCGGGGAAATGAGAAAACCAAATGAAGTCAAGTTTGCTACCAGCAAAGGGGAAGTGTGACTTGGCATCGCGAGCGCCGTGTTTAACATGCCGGCGAGGGGTTTAGAATTGAAGTGCTTGCACACAATTTAAAAATAGACAGTTTATTAATCTAAACAGCAAGTGTATGTAGAAGAGGCCTCGAGATTGACATCTTTGGGATTAGTTTAGCCCTGCGTTTTTCCAGAGGTCATCGCCATGGTGCTCAGGAGGGCTGTGGAATAAATGGGGCCGGCGTGCTTCCCGCACGCTAAAAACTAATACATAACGTTTAATTTACTGTCTCCAGAGCTAGCCCGGCCATTTTTCACATAATCATATTGGATTAGAGCTACCAGCGGCTGTGGGCGGAGTGGGGGGCGGCAGGGATTGGTCTGCTGGGGCGGGGGAGTCGGGGGGGCGCGATGTATTTTTCTCGCCTGGAGGAGGACTTGTTTAACGCCCCCAGCACCAGGACGGTCAGTTTATTTCAGGAGGGATGGGGTATTCCTCTGCAACGGGAGGCTCCCTTGCTTCCAAATCGCTGGGCTGACTCGGACTTGGAGCTCTCAGTGGCAGGCCGAGACCCCAGCCCTTCATTTTAAAGTTCCATTTGCAGTCTCAGGCCTTTCAAATTCCCCCTTGTCCCCTTTTGGTGGGGGGTGGGGGGAATGGGGTTCCTTTTTTTTCTAACAGGAACTCAGTGTTTTTCAACAGAATTCCCCCTGCAGCTCCTGAGAAATATTAAAGAGCTGCTGCAGAAATAATTAACCTCAGCACTAAGAAGGAGATAGGGAAATCCAGCCTTATACAGCTACGTTAGCAGCCCAGGAGAAGGCAATGCATTGTGGCAAACACAGCAGGAGGCAGGAGCCTGGAGACCCTCCATATGCCAACCCTGCCCTGCTTTCCCCAGTCACAGGCTCACCTGAAATGAACAAACATCCCTCATTGAGGGCAGCCATATCCACGCAGACTCCCAGTGGAATTAAGGTTACATCAGGGCTTTCCAGTAAACCCTGCTTGGGTCAGGATGATTCCCTGCTCCCTGATGAACAAGGGGTTAACTCCAGCTCAGCTTCCCTCTCCCCTGGCAAGGGCAGAATCCCCCTAGGTTGACCACTCAGGCTATGTCTACACTACACCCAGGCTCTGACTCAGGTTTGAGCCCAAGCCCCCCCTTCCATCCACACCCAAATCAGTCTGACTCGGGTCAGCGAGCACCCAGGACCCAGGTCCTAAAAGACCCTTGAAAGAGCCCAGTCCAAGCCCTGTCATTTTTCAGTGTGAACGCAGCTCAATTCAGAAGTTCTGCATCGTGCAGTGTGGACGCATTAGCATGGCTGTGAGAACTGGATCCAGCAATTATAAACCCAATTGATAAAGCAGTGTGGACGCTCAGACATGGGCTTAGAAACACTGAGTCCACAAGCCCAGGTCCCCCAGACCCAGGCTTATAATGCAGCGTAGACATGCCCCAAACGAGATCAGGGCCCCATGGGGCCCTTGAGGATCACATCTTGCCAACTGGCCATCTTTTTCTGCTGAGTCATTTGACATGCTGTTTCCAGCTGCTCATAACTTTCCAAAAAAGTCACATTTTGGGTTCAATTTTTTCCATGTTTAATGTCAGCCCAAAAGCAAATGTTTCAGGAAAGTTCTCCTCCCTCTAAGGAATTGTGTCTTTTAACAGTTGGCCTGGACATGTCAGATGATATTCTTTTATCCCTTTGCAGACTTCCCTGCCTCTGAGCAATCATTTCTTATTGTTGCATCCTACTGGATGTTCCTCAGACACAAACACTTGGCGAGCTGGATTTTCAGGGGATATTGTTTAAGATCGCTTGCTTTACTATGTCTCTTATGCAGAAGTTCAGGCTGGGTCTACACTAGAAATGCTACAGCGGAACAGCTGCAGCTGCACTGCTGCAGGCCTGTAGTGGAGACACTTACTACAGCGACAGAAGGGGTTCTCCCACAACTGTAGTAAATCCACCACCCCGAGAGGCAGTAGCTACGTTGACAGAAGAATTCTTCCATCAACCTAGCACTGTCTACGCCGGGGTTTACGTCCACTAATCTACGTCTCTCAAGGGACGAATTTTTCACACCCCTGAGCAACGTAGTTGGGTCAGCGTAACTTTCTAGTGTTGACCAACCCTTAGCTAATGTGTATTTTTCATAGACTTTCCCCTCAAACTCTCCTACTACTAAAGTTAAATTATTACTGGAAGTAAGTCCTGTCAGCCTAGCCCTGCGATTTCCCATAAGCGTTGGGTGCACTGAATTTATACTTCCCCACTGTTGATTTGAAGGCTGTCAATATATTTCTTAAGTCACAATAAAAATAATTTTCAGATTTTTTCCATATCCTTGTGCAAAAAATCTGTGTTTTTCCAGATGCTATGTATTCAAGAGTAATAGTAAATTACAATGTAATGTGTATGAATGAAGCATCTTTGTTAGTGATATGTCATTATTGAGACAGTTAGTGTAATTTAAGTGTACGCTCACACAATGCTTGTTATTGTTGCAGTGCATTGTTATGCTTTCATCTGTAGTATCCTGTTTGAGGATGTTTTCTGGTGTGGGGTTTGGGTTTCGTGCATTCTGTGTCTATTCAGTGCTACAAAATGCTACAACCATGTTTTTTACAACCTTAGATAAACTACCTGATCATCCATTCTGACCTTAAAATGAAAGACTTTTGCCCAGTGCACTAGGGGGCAGAGTTAAGGTTGCACTTGCTGACTTAACTCTCACATTTGACCGTGTCCATTGTACAACCTTCACGTTACATGAATGCATGTGGATGTGTTTTCTCTGTAAACAGGTCATCAGATAGGAGGCTATGAGACAGGACTCCAGGCTAGGATGGTACATATCATGCTAGGCTATCCTTTTCCCTTTTCAGAGCCCGTTCCTCTCCTCCCACCCAGCGCCTTGAGGTGCCGCTTACATCTTTGCACACTCACTAGCAGGTAGTGGGAAAGCAATGGGCCCATTGCTGCCCCTGCTGGAGAGCTCGAGCATTACCTCTGCAGCACTGCCAGCCCCATGCCCGTCCCACATGGAGGGCCCTGAACACTGGAATCAGTGCAGCTCCATGAGAAGGAGAGTGTGGAGAAGTTGGGCAAGGGGTCATAGGACCCTGCTCCACAGCAGCCTCCGCAGCAGACCCACAAAGAGGGGATTTGAGGGCAGGATGGGTGACGGTCTCAGCGTAACAGCTGGGTCTGCAATGACATTGCCCTACGTGTAGGGTCTGCATGCAGGTCATGATGCCCTGAGGCTGCAGGGATGGTCGCAGAAGGGCTGCGGGGATGTTCTGCTCCTTGGCCCCAGGATGGGGAGGAGGATCCCAGTCCTCCCCAGGGCAGAGTAGCTCCTGTGTGAACGGGCTGTGTATAGGGACTGGGATTCGGCAGTTGCTGCTCTCCCAAACCATCAGGCTGTCAGCCGGTGCTAACATGCCCCCTCTGGGCCTGTCACAGTATTTATTGGCCAGAGACAATACATTCCTGCTGGGAATGGGAAAGACCTTGACACTGCCTGTGATGTATCTTTGCTCTGCCTTGCTCACCGTGTAAATTTCTCCTTTCCTCTCTTTCTCTTGCAGTCAATTTTGTTGTCAGCCTCAATCAAGCGGGAAGGAGACTCTCGGACAGCATCGCCTCACTCCTCAGATGATATCCATCACTCCGACAGATATCAGGTGAGAGAGCAGCCTGGAAACAGCCAGGCAGCGCAATCCCTTGGTCTTAGCGCAGGACTAGGAGCCAGGAACTCCTCAGAGCTACTCCCAGGTCCCTCTGTGACCTTGGCCTAGTTCCTTAACCTCCCTGCCCCTGTTTCTCTGTGTGTATAATGGGGGTATTAATACTTCCCTCCCTCACTGAAGAGCTGTGAGGCGTAACACATTACAGTGCATTGCACTTTGAGATCCTTCCATAGAAAGGGCGATAGACATGCAAATTATTAGAAAAAGTAAGTCATCTAAGAAATATTATTTATTATTATTAGCAAAGAGCCAGCTCTCCGGGATGCCCCCAAAGCATGATTACGCCCCATAGAACTGTCTGGGACTTCTGGCTGCATTGCATCATGGTGCGTGAGCATACAGCTCAGAATGCAACAGAACACAACCCTACGGGGTCAGTGCAATACAGTGCAAGTTAAGAGACATATTGTACCCCCGGTTGTGTGTTTCATTGATGTGGACTGAGGGTAATTTGTGGTCTCTATGCCTAATATATAGCCAGGCCTGAATCATGCACATATGACAAATGTATTGCCATATACGCATGGTAGAGTCAAGGAAAATGTTTCCTTCTGCCTCCCTGATTTACAATTTCCCGCAAAATGACACTGATCAAAGGCTCAAGAGAGGTAACATTCAGCCATGTATCAATGGTCTGTTTAAGCTCCAGTAACTCACACCCCGTCAGGGCTCTAGGAATGGGAGCTCTACCTCATTAGGAAGCGGAGAAGTCCAGCACCCTGATGAGATAAATAGCACCTGCTTCTCGCTGTGGAAGGTCCAGAGGAATCTGACTTTAACATTACTGTGTTGCATGGGAAAAATCTAGCTTAGCTCATTTGTAGTGGTTCCTAAAATCATATTTGTCATATCTTCCCTCTCCCTCTGAGCCCTGTACGGTTGGGCTCACCGCTTGCAAGGATCCTGTATGTGAAGAGATACAAAAATTAGTTCCAATAACATTTTTTTAAACTTTCTAAATCATTTTAAAGAGATTTCTCTGTAAGAGCCAGAATTTGGCACACATAGAACACATGCCCGCATGGAGTGGCTCAGTGCCACTGGTCTGGGCTGACCTGCAGAACTCACCTCTGGCTTCTGAGTCATAAGATAGTTATTTCTTGAGCATCCAGAAAAGCCCTTGTGCACGTCACAGACATGCAAGGACAGACGCCCTGCCTGCAGGAGTAGATGCCTTGGTTTGATATTACGCAACAAGTAAATGTCAAGGGTGATGGGGGCGGGTAGGAGAGAGGAAGGACAAGGGATGGTGACAATACGATCGCGAGGTAACTCCTGCAAATGGATCCGCGTGGGCAGATCCCCACTGAATGAAGCGTCATGAAGGAATCTGTTTTAGGATTAGGGCCCACAGCATGCACACATCATGACTGTGCAAATTATTATTATTATTTATCATTTAATATTCATTGGCTACCATTCTGCCCGTCACTTCTTGAAGGCCCATTTCAAACCCAGACCAACATACCCGGCATCCCGCCCAATGCAGTCATGTATTCCATATCTATTATCAAACGTGAGCCTGACGCCCCATCACCCTGACTCACGTACACCAGTGCAAAGGGAGTGTCAGACAATTCCATTCTGATTTAGCAGAACTTTATACCCCCTTTAGTGGAGCCGGGCAGTTGAGAAGCAGGCCCTGGGTATGAACGAGAAATGTTTGACCACAATATGCTGCCCTCTCTCCTGTCACAATACTTCTTTCTATTAAAATAAATAGTGAACAAGCTCAAACAGAGCTTGGATGAAATTTTCTCAGTGGTCCTTTTTGTGCTATATAAACTTGGTCCTGGGGGATGTGGAGCACCCTGCCCTCTCAGCTTCTCAGAAGTTTTAGGCTCTATGAAATTTGTCAACGTAATTTTTTATTCTCCCATCCGTCAGTACAAGGATTCGCATTGCACCCCTCCTCCATGTGCTGAGTCTAGCTTGCCTGACACATATGAAGTTTGTGAGTGTGTTTTATGAGGGGTTGCAGCCCCTTAATGCACATACATAATGAGAATTATAACTCTGCGCTGCAGGGAGAAAAGACCTCGGGGCCTGATTTTCATTTGCACTGCAGCATGCCACTCTGGCAGCGTAAAGGGACCTTCCAGTGGATGCCAGAGCGGTGTAAATCCTTTGTGTAAATGAGAATTTGGCCCCTCTGCATTAACAAGTAAAATGCTCAGGAGTCAAAGAATGGTGAAGCCTGATCTACCGACCCTTGTGCAGAAGAGTCTCCCGGTGACTTCAAGGGCTGCAGAACTGAGCTTTTCATGTGCAGACGTGTGCTGTGATGATATGTGTTTCTTAGAGCTGCAGTGGCAGTAATTTTGCATTGCAAGTTCCTTGCGTTATTTATGATGTAATAGAGAATATACGATGTATTAGTAAAATGCTGGAGCACAGACTGCTGCTCTATGGATTTTCAGAGGTGAATTCCTAAGGTTTGGCCTTAATAGCCCTCTGGTCCTTTTTACAAGCAAATTTTTAGTGGAGATGGAGATTTGGGAATAGGAAGATTAAAGAAATATTGCGGGGGGGGGGGGGGGGAAGATTGAGCTGATTACTTCCATGGAGGACCCAGTTCTTCCAGATAGAATCTGAAGGGAGCAAATGCAGTTCCCATGAGAGTGTGTGGCTCGAGTTCAGCCGGGATGCACATGGCAAGGTGCAATCCGCAGCGGGGTGAGCAGATCAGAAAACAGGAGTAAGCAGCAAGGTGGTGTAACTTGAACCAGTTTGGCATTCAGTGGGTGTGAAGAATGCGCGTGACTTACACACTGAACGGGAGTGCAGCTGGTAAAGCAACTAACATGACAGTGATACAGAGGTTCAAACCGTGCCCCCTTCTTCCCCCGCTCAGCCACACAGGGCCAAATTCAGCAGTAGCGTAAACAGGCACATCTGTTGATTTGAATGTAAGTTGCACCCTCTTTTGCCACAAGCTGAATTTGGTCACCGCTGAATGGCCAGTCAGTGCAGGTTGTCTTGCTTTCCTTCTTACATCCATTTGCCAAGCAATTAATACCCAGTGTGTAACTTGCATCATCTTTGTGACACCACTGAATTGGGGCCCTGGTGTTGTCTGAGACCTTCCTTTGTGCTCCTTGATACAACCATAACCTCAGCCTACAGCCACTGAGCCGCTGACCTTTGGCAGATAGAACACGTCAGGATCCTGCCTGGCGCATAGATGAGAAGCCTATCTTAGGAGTAGCCATAAGTATCCTCTCATTCCGACTGGAGAGAGAGACGTTACCGTGGACTGGAGATGGGCCACTGAGGCAGTGGTTGGATCTGGAGCTGGTTTAGGAAGCTGGGTTCGAAGGTTCAGGTTCATGGCAGTGAAAACTCATAGGGTTTTGGCTCCAAATGGTGGAAATCTCATGAGATCTTTTAGACTCTAAGCTCCTTGGGGCAGAAGCAATCTCCTCTTGTGTTTTATGCCGTGCTGAGAACGTCAGCGCTCAGCAAATGATCCTAATCATCAGATTTCTGCCATGCAAATCTTGTGGGATCAGCTATTCTCTTGTGAGATTTCAGCAGCATCTGACCTGGAAAATGCACCCAGAACCAAATCCAAACCTGAATCACCCTGGAAAGCTAAAGGGTTTGGATTTAAGATTAAGGTTTGGCCCATAACTATTACAAATATTCCTCCTCTGAGCCAATGCCTGTAGACCTGGCCCCTGCTAAAATGAACCCCCCACCCTAGCCAAAACAAGACAGGAAAATAGACTAACTCTGAATGCAGTTCATTGGAACTTGAACTAAAAGGGAACAGGTTGGAGTCAAAGAAAGTTGTTGATTCTAGGATCACGTATCTGGGAAAGGCTTTACCTTGGGAAGATTATGCATGGTGACCCCAAGGATAAACAGTCCTCAGGAAATTCACTCTCAGCTCCTCTCACACATACACTCCCAGACACCACCCAGCCTTTCATGCACTCTCCTCTGTTGAGTGGGGCCTTGTCTACACTGCCACTTTACAGCGCTGCAACTTTCTCCCTCGGGGGTGTGAAAAAACACCCCCCTGAGCACTGCACGTTTCAGCACTGTATAGTGGCAGTGTAGACAGTGCACCCGCGCTGGGAGCGCTTTAACGTTGCTAGTGAAGACATGCCCGGAGAGAGTGTCCGCAAAGGCGCTAGTGGCTACAGAGTGGCTCCAAGGTCTGAGGATTGGATTTGGCCCCTGACACTGCCCAGCACAGAATCCCGCTGTGCCAAGCCCATTGATTGGAGCTTGGTGCAGGACCTTTGGCTTGACCGTGCTGTTGCAAGTTGGTATAGTACAGGACGTTGCCATACAGTGATGTGAGGTCTTTCTAGATAGCATGCTTCTGTGAACAAGGGGCTCTCTGGGTGTTTCCTGGAGGAGGGGAGAGTGAAAGCCCGAACCAGGAGGCTTTTCCAAGCACAGCAGTTGGGTAGGGAGAAGGTGTGCAGAAGGTGCAGAGCCGGGAGTGAATGAAGGAGCTAAAGGGAGCGGTCAGATGAGAAGCATGGGCAGATGAAGGAAGAAGCTTCTTGCTGCTGCCCCTGAGAGGGAAGGCTCATGCATGACTTTGAGATGATGATCGCGGCTCCAAATCTCTTCCCAGCTGTCTCATTCCTTCCATTGTCACAGGCATTTCAGCCCTGTTCATTTGCTTTGGACCCAATCCAATTCCCTTTTTTCACTCAAATCCCACACCACTGAATTCAATGGGAGTTTTGCCTGCATAGTGAGTAGGCATCAGGCCTTGCCAGTTTCCTTGCTAGTATCTATCTACCGGCATTGCCAAGGGAGAATAACAAAAAGAAAAAAAACCTCTAGAGTGAAACACTCCCCCTGTCTTAAGGATAACATTTCAGGCACCTTCTCTGGGGGGAGAGAACACCCTGAATGGGTTAGGGAAGCCTGCTGTGGAATATTTGTGGCTGAATAATATGTGAAGTAAGTAAAAATGAGTGGCTGAAATCCTTGTCCAGCAAAGCCTCACCTCTCTCTGCTATTTGAACCACAAGAGTGAGCCTCTACCCAGAAACAGGCTGTAGCTTAATTCAATAAAGATGTAGAAACAAGAATCAGCAACTCTGATTCAGTAACTGAGTGTGCTGTGAAAACATGGCCACTGCATTTCAAATCCCAGAGAAAAGCTGCAGCAAGCTTTAGGCGTTAGCACCATGCAAGATGTAAGCTACGTTGCTAACTCTCCCTGTGGCAAAAATATAAAAAAAAATTATCTAGAAAAAGTGAAAGGCAGAAATGTAGCATCAAGTAGGCACAAAATGTAGGTTGGGTTTAAACAAACGAAGAGCAGCTGCTTTTAGAGACGCTAATGTGACTGTTTTCGAAGTTAAGGGGTTGGGGTAGGAAGCAGATTTTGTTTAGGTTGAAGCCTCCCACAGCTTCATTGGGCACCCACATATTGCAGCCTTTGGCGAGTCTACCAGAGCCTCCAGGTGAAACTGACTAGAAAGAGGAAGGAAACTGTCCAAGTTGAGCCCAATGCAAAAAAGAAAAGAAAAAAAAGCAGAAAATGAAATCAGATGATGGCAGTTGTTTGGTTTCAGTAATCGGAGGTGTTGTTAGCAACTCAGGGAAAGAAATATTGCTTTCAAATAGGATTTTTAATCTGTGCCCCTTCTGTCTAACCCTGTGCATTTCAATAGGGGTAGTTACGTGTCTGTATATCTGCCTTGACAGATGGATGGAAATGTGCCAGTTAATGTTTTTGTTGACATCTCTGTCACACACAAACCAGCTAGGAGCCTGGTCCTGTTCATCACTGAGGCCCAACACCTCCAAGATATTAGGCTCCTGATGTCCATTGATTTCAATGGAAGTTAGGAATCTAATCTGGGCCGCAGTGACCCCAGATCCCGTTGAGATGGGTGATAGTTTGAGAATGCTTAACACCTCACATGTGGTGCTCAGCACTTCACAGGTCCAGGTCCTAATATACCAAACCAGGGATTTGCACAGTACATTCCCAAACAGAGCAAAATGGGGTGGCATCTGAGTGGGGTACATCTGCATAAAAAACTAAAAAGCCAAACTCCCTCTGCCTTCATATGAGCTGCTTTGATATTCTAACAGCCCCTTTGATGTTCCAATAGCCACAACTACTAATATTGCTTTGATGGCCTCTGACAAAGAGATCAAGGAATCCTGTATTTTTATTGCAGAGCTTCCTTTCCACTTTCCTCTCCCCAGCTCCATTGGTCCAACCCGTCTAGTTTTTATAGGCCATGGTCTTCTCTCTTCCTACTCGAGGATAACACATAAACCCTCCTAGCAGATGTGTGTTTGAATGGTAGAGTGTGAATGACTTCCCTTTGGTGCCCACTAAACTCCAAGTTGTGTTAGAGGTTTCTATACACAGAAGGACAAATATTAGCTAATTGTGATGCTCTGGGTTCTGGCATTAGTCGCTAAGAGAGATTCCACCGACGACCTGTGTGCATCAGATAATATGGATAAAGCTTCTAACAAGACACCAATAAAACACACCCGCAGGAGGCTTGCTGTACTAGAATGAATCTGGAAGCTGAGGCTTTGCTTGAAGCAAGAATTACCCTTTTTCAAAAACCCAATAATATGCATTTTACAACTGTATTACTTCCCAAACCAGTATCTTCCAATCTATGAACTATAGAGAATTTCATTCACTTTGCAGTTTGTGGTGGGTGCAGCCACACTCAAGAGACATTCTTATGTCATTTGTTGGTTGTCTCATTAATCAGAACAGAACAGGCAAGGCAGCCATTGCTTAGGATGGTTGGTGGCTGCCATAGAGGGTAGAAACCTGAAAGGGGTTTGAAAAAATTCCTCCCACACAAATCTAGGCTGATCCCACTTCTGTGTCCCTGTTACACCTCTCCAACCCAATTGACTTCAGTGGGATAGCATGGGCGTAAATGCTAATGGAATTGGAATTCAGGGTGTGTTCACCTCTCTTACCTGTCTGTACTGGGGTTACTGGCATAAAACTGCTCTACGTACAAACATGAAAATAAACTTCAGTTGAATGCCAAATGTTTCCTTTTATTTTTTCCTCTTCCTATTTGTGAGTAATCTCACCTCAAGCAAGGGAGGAAAGATATACAAAGGGTCAATTATTTCAGGACTCTTTAGACACTCTGCAGTGTAGTGACCTGCCATTTTATCCTGTATGCCGGCTCCAGCTTACTATATAGTGTATTTTAAAATGCTGCAAAATGTTGCTACTCTCCCACTGTTACAGTGGGTGCATTGGGAACACAGTGGGGGAGATTCCATTATATTCCAGCAATTCAAAAAAACTGGATTTTAGGAGAACATTTGGAGGGTCTTAAAGATTTAAAAGGGGTTTTCTTGCATTGGTTAACCTGTTTTTTCCAGCATCTCTTCAGCAATTTAGGTCTTCATCCTGCAAACACTTTCACTTTACTTAACTTTAAGCATAAAAGTCTACTCCTACTGACTTTAACAGGAGTACTCCTGTGAGTAAAGTTAATTATGTACAGAAGTGTTTTCAGGATCAGGGCCTTACACAGCGGAATAGAGAAGACCTGTTTGCATTAGTCTTTTTTGCAACCATTAATTGGGACTTCAAAGCAAGGAAACAGAATAAGAACCATTTTATTAATTGCAAAGGACTTAGTTGGTAAACTCGTTAGTCATGCCCTGAAATTATTCTGATGCAGTAGAGCCGACCGAAATACACGGTCTGTGTGAGTGTTTTGCTGGACTAGGGCTATAGGTGTTGTGGCTGTGGGTTTGTGCGCACACAAGTGATGTGCAGTATGAGTACATGGAACAATAGGCGGGAGGCCCTTCTCTGTGCTGGGGAGGTCTGCGGAGATGTATCACAGTGTGCAGGGCACGTGCAATTTTACTGGGAGTTCCACATCCCTTGGTGGTTTCCGTCCAGCCCCAGCTCACAGAGTCAGGTCCTTCCATGGGGATCTGAGCTCTGGCCCTGGTGGGACACACGTGCCCCGGGGTGAGCTGCAGCCCGCTTCGCGGATCTGTTTTGATCTCGTGATCTGGGCAGGGACTGTGGGTCGCTGGGGAGCCAGTCTGCAGGGGGCCCCGCTCGGGGGCTGCCCCCCTGGATGGGGGGAGGGGGGGCCCTGGCCCCACTGGCCGGCCATCCGCCGCCTGCCGGTTGCTATGGGAACCCCCGCCTCCCCTTCCCGTGAACTTTCACCCCGCGCGGCGGCGGGTCACATGACCGGGCCCAACATGGCGGCGGCCGCTGGGAGCTGATCGGAGGCGCCGGCTGGGCCGCTCTGCATCCGCCGGCATCCCCGGCCGCCCGGGGGGCTCCGCTCCGGGGCCCGGATCCCCGCCCCGCCGCGAGCCGGCCGCGGCGCCTGCGGCTATGCAGAGCGGGAGGAGGGGGCCCTGCGGCGGGGGCCGGGAGGAGGTGGGTGCGGGGCCTGCGGGCGGGGCGGCGGGTTTGTTTACATCGGGGCTGCGGGGGCGGGGAGCGAGCAGGGTGTTTTCATGCGGGGGGGTGACCCAAAGAGCGCGTCTCCCTCTCCCTGGGGCGCTGTCCTTGGCCCCCCTCCCCTTCCCGGCCACTGAGGCGGGCTAAGGCTGCGGGTCGCCCCGGGATGGGGGCACTGCTGCCCAGCTTCCTCCCCCGCCGGGCCCTGACACTGCTCTGCTCTTGTTCCCTTTGCAGACCTTCCTGAGAGTGAGAGCGAACAGGCAGACCAGGCTGAATGGTGAGTGCAGCGGGGACGGTGCACCTGTGTCTTCCACTGGCACAGCCAGGGCCTTTCAACCTTCCCCTTTTTCTCTCTCCCTCCGTGTTACTTTGAAGCATTAATTGGTTCCTTTCACCTTGCTGTTTAAAAGCCCTGTTTCCATCATCTCCCTCAGTCAAATTGTGCCAGCTTTATAGCCCTGTTACTTTCCTCCGACCCCCCTCCCTAAAAACCAGAGGATACAGAATAATTTCTGATTCCTTTAACTCCATTTTCATTCTTACAATGAAGAAATGCAGGTATGAACAGTAATCTAACTTTTGCTGAGCACTAAGTTGTTTCTATATATTTTTATGTATTTGCTTTGTAAATAATTGAAAGTAGCATTTAATCTTGGGGTATATCACTCAGGCTGCGCTCCTACAAGTTCTTCTATAATCTGCATGCATAGAACATCTTCCAGGTTTAGGATCTTAGCTATGACATGTCACTTAGCTGTATGGTCCACGTTTCCGGGTCAAGGCCTTAACAATAAACATTGATACTAGCAATTTTCAGTGTACTTGAGTCTATGGTGGCAATACAGATCCTCTGATTTCTTCCCCTCGACCCTCTAGCGATGTTGATCCACCTGTTTCATTGTACACCTGAATGTGTGTTGGAAAATAATAAATATTTTTATTTAGTGAAAAACAGTTTACATTTAAAAATCAAATATTGCGATCAATTTTCTTTAAATGACAAATTTCCATCTCAGTACATGAAAATAAGTCAGTAGAACATTCTTTGTTCTGTTTAATTCAACCAAAGCCAATTCAATACTTTGAACTCACTAAGATCAGAAAATTCAAAAGTTATTCATGTAGCAATAGTAATATTTGTCTAATTTTATATTTATGTTTACTGTTAAACTTGCTTAAATATAGATGATGAAGCCAATTTACAGTTCCTGGGAGATTTTTAACTTGGAATTTCCTAACTTTTGATGGTTCAGAAATACACCCACAAAGCTGCATTGATGTAGTTCTTACATTGAATTTCCTTGTGCTGCTTCTAAGCAAATAGAGGATTTAAACAAAATAACAGAAGATCCTAACTGAAACTCTGTTTTGGGTACTAGTATATACCGGTATGTATAATCTGGAGTATTGGACCTTAGCATTGTGCTAAAGAAATGAAAAACGTGTTAAGCAAAATCTCAAAATCTTAAAACTTTATTTCTAAACCCAGAGTCTCTATTTAAAAAAAAAAAAATCCTGTGTACTGGCTCTCATTGTCAACTGAATCCAGGGCAAGAAGCATGAACATTTTAAAAAAATTTCAGCACAAAAAATAAATCTGATAAGTGTTCAGTGATGGAAAATACCTCTTTCCCATGCATGGGAATCTCAGACGGAATTCCATCAACCCTTCTTGCCACACAAATCACCTTTGGACTGAGAATAAGCATTGGAAATTTTTGCTAAGAGAGAGATTTTAACACCCCTAAATTTTGCATCTTAGAAGTACTCAGAATTTTTGAACCAAGCTACGTGGTTATGACGACATTATCTCTAGCAAAAGACTACTGACAAAACAAGAATTACGCTGCTGACTTCAGTAGAGCCAGGATTTTACCCCAAGGTAGGGCTGCAGTATTATCTAAGTATAGGATAAGGAACCTGGAGCTTTTAAATTCTAGTGGGCTCTGCTACTGGCTAGTTATATGAACTAGGGCTGATCATTTAAAAGGGGGTTGTTAGACTTGTAGATCACTTTTGTCACTTTTTTTTCTGACTCTCCTTTATTTCTGCGATATCCTTTTTGGGGCATGGTGACTAGAACTGAACACAGTATTCTGCACGAGGGTGTCCTGTTGATTTATATAATGGTATCATCATTTTGGTACATCCTAGTCATTCTTTATACATCCTAATACTGTTTGCTTTAACCGTCGCTGGGGACTGAGCAGAGGTTTACAGTGCCGCCTAGGTCCTTTTTCCAAGTAGTTGGTTAGCTTAGAACCCAGCTGTGCACATGAGTAGTTCAGTTTATTCCTTCCACTGGGCGTTACCTTGCATTTGTCAACACTGAATGTCACCTGCTATCATATTTCCCTCTAGAGTTGCTCAGTCTTCTCTTGTATTAATAAATGTCTTTGTGATATTTTACCACCTTACAATTCATTCCTTTTTCCAGATAATTGATGAATAGAGAACCTTTAAACACATTGAATATTTACCATTTATTAATCTTTGTTTTCCATCTCTTGGCCAATTTCTAATCCATAAGAGAACTTAACTTCTCACCATATGGCGATTTAGCATCCAAACTCCAAGTTAGTTTCCTTATTAGCTTCTTATGTGGGACTTGGTCAGAAGATTTTTGAAAATCCAAATATATTGTCATCTGGTTTTCCTCTCTCCATCATTTTGCTGACACTTCAAAGAATTCTAATAGATTAGAGAGTCCGAGGTTTCCTTTGCAGAAACCGTACTAATGTGTCCCTATTGTCCCGATTCATCTAGATGTTTTTAAATTATTTTAAATTGTTATTGCAACCAGTTTGTACCTTGGTGCTGAGGTAAAACTCACTGATCTAATTCCAGGATCATCTATAGTGGCTTTCTCTTACAGAGGGGGATAGAAGATTTGCTGTCCTCCAGCATAGTAGCTGATTTTAATGAGCATTTATTTCTGTTCATGGCTCAGACATCTCATTCCTACATCCCTTCAGAACTCTTAGATACATATCCGGTTCTGGTGACTTACTGCTCTTTAATCAGTCTGTTATAATATCAGCTGCCAAAGAAGAGTAACAAGAGAGAAATATGGCTCCTAGGGGTAAACGTAGACTGCAGCTATAGACCTGGTAGCAGCATAGTTGATCCTTGATGAAATTTCTGATAGGGTTTACAGTTAAAGGAGATTTGGACCTAACCTAAAACTCCTGATAGTCCAGAAGTTTAGTTCTATAGGGCAAACCCTTTGAATTGCAAGCAGGTTGGAAGCTGTTGCAGGTTCTGGAATCCAAGTTTAACATGTTTCATGTGGGAGACACCAAGTGGAAATCTACATTCTGTACTAGAGTTTCCAATTGGTTTTTGTGCATTAGTCCAGCACCTTTCACCTGTGATAAGCTCATGTTGTGTTGTTCAGGAGGGTCTTGTGCGCTCTTTTTGGAGATGGGATTATGTGTCCTTTAGGATCATGTATACAAGATCCCAAACAGTTTAAATTCTGACCATCTGGAGAACTCTCCATTCTCTTGCGCTCCCCTGTTCTTGAGCTGGCTTTGCGACTACCGTAGCTGTCCATGTTCTCCTGGATCAAGCATTCTTCCCAGTGGCTGCTCTGGGCCCCAGAAGGTTGTGTGAGTCTCACCAAAGTGTTTCCAGCCCTGGTGCCAGCTAATACACCAAAATATTTTAAATGTGTTTTTGTTTTTTTACTGCTATTGAGCATGAAGGTAGAACAAGAAATAATGGGTTTTATCTGCAATAAGAGAGATTAAGATTAGATATTAGGAAAACCTTCCTAGTGATAAGGATAGCTATAGGCTTCCAGGGGAGGTTATGGAATCCCTATCGTTGGAGGTGTTTAAGGTTGGACAAACACCTGTCAGGACTGGCCTAGGTTGACTTGGTCTTGCCTCAGTTCAGGGGGCTGGGCTAGATGACCTCTTGGGGTCCTTTCCAGCCCTATGATTCTATGATCTTTGTCAAAACCTCAGTAGAGCTGGAAAAGGTGTCTTATGTACAGTTCCCTCTCCTCTGAGAGTCTGGCCGAGTCCTATGCTGACACTGACCCAAAACCTGTTGTTGACTCTGTGCCGACGGATGCCTGGCTAAGCCAGCTGGGCTTTGTGTGCATGGTCTTGTGCACCTGCGTGGCGCCCCACTGAACAGTGTCTGTTGCTGGACTGAAGCTGCCATTAGCAGTTCTTGCTTCCATAGTTAGGGCAAAAAATGACAGGCCAGTGAAACTAAGGGAGAGAATATAGGGTTTCTTTAAAAATGACAGTATCTGTACTTTGTTTGGGCAGTAGTAGTGTGTCCTAAGTAACTGCCGCTAATTAGGTCTGCACTCAGTGAACCGCCCAAAATACCATTGATCTTTTTTGGCACTTTGTATTTTAGTGTTTACGTAGTGCTCGTCACTTTTGGCTTCTCAGGTAGGCTAGATCTTCCCCTGGTTGTTGATAAATTCTGTACTCAATTGCTTGACTGCACTTCGATTCGTTATGGAATATATACAGGAACCCAAATAACCAGTATCCTCGGGTTTATTGCTAAAAGTCAATAATAGTAGAGTACAGGAAGAAAGGTTCAATACAATACCAGCTTCTGGGGAGCTATCTCATGCAGCATTGTGAGATTCACCTTAGGCAGGTGTGCTCCCAAAGTTACACGTTTCAGCTGGTAGTATTTATAGGAGTTACAAAACTCTTTACGCATCACTAAAATCCAACCCACCAGTTCATCTGGGTTCCTTAACTTCTTGTTCTGTACCTTCCTCATCTTTATTTTGGATACTAGCATTCCAGGTGCTGGTCTATGAAAGCCCCTCCCCAGCTAGTATTGGCACAGAAGGTTAATGTATTTTGCCTTTGGCATTAGAAATAGAAAAGTTGTCAGAGCTGGCATCAGCTTTGCAAAGTGTTATGGGATATTTAGCATAAGTGACCAGGATATGGAAAGACATAGGCCAGTTCAGGCCATGTAACCGGTAGAAATACATATACGATATAATGTTATGTTGATATTTTGTGTTTAATGGTTATTAATGTATGTGGTGTGATAAATAAATATATATATATATATCTCGATGATGTGATATATATGATGGGCATATACACACGCGCGCGCACGTGCCATGGTTACAGGAAGTTCTCTGATACTGAGGATCTTACAAAGGTGGTAGTGAAAATTAAAACCAGGTCACTCACTTCACCCTGCAGCTGAGATGCTTTGTGGGAGATGTGATCAGAAGTGACTAGAAATGTTTAGGCCAGGAAGGGAGCAGCCACTGATCTGGGAGACCCTGTTACAGAAAGATGGCAATTCACCTGCCCAGCATCCCCCGCTACCATTGATCGCCAAGGTGCAAGCAATTTTGAAAGAGGTGCCGGAGGGCATGCTCCAGTAGCTTGAAGTGGATGGGGGTCCGCTGTATGTGTGGGAGGGCATGAACTGAGCAATAATAGCAACAGCAGTTTTGAATCCAGCACTCTGTCAGTGCCCAGAGTCGATACTAACAAGCAGTGGTCTTTGGTTCTCCTTTCCACACTGGCAGCAGCATCTCGGCTTGTCCAGTCCAGGGTGACCAGTAGCAGAAGAGAGAAGCAACTTCACCTGCCTATGTTGCCTCTGGGGGCTAATCCAAAGGCCTGACCTCACCCCCTGTCTAGCAGAGGGCTGAGGCTTCAGTTCCTTCAGTATTCCACTTGCTTGTCCGTGTGCTGTGGCCTGCTAACCCCCAAACTGCTGAAACTGTCACTTCTGGGAAGGAATTATCTTCTTGGGACCGGCTCCCAGGCTAGCAGCTGGGCAATCCTAGTCCACCTGAGAACAAATGGCAAACGTGCCCTTGTCTCTGCTCCTGGATGTGCCCATTGGCTCCCTTGCGAGAGTGGCAGTACTGAGGTGCTGCTTACACCCGCCGTGAAAGGGCAAACCGAGTGGTTATTTGGCGCCGCACAGGTGAGAGCACGCGTGGTATAGTCTGGGGTACCGCTGATCAAGCACATCAGTTAAAATTGAGGCCACGATGCTGCTGAGAAGCCCTCTGACGGCCTAATAATAATTATTAATACTAATAAAAATCCGTGAACTCCTCACTTCTTGGCAGAAGTCTTGAATAATAACTGGAGAGGGTTTGTTCAATCAGAGATTGAAATGAGGCCGCTTCGTGTCTAGAACACACCTTCTCGGTAGCACTCAGGGGCTCTCGAGTGAAATCCTCCATTCTCCTCTTGCTTACCGCAGGATTTCGGTGCTTTTATCTTACTGGCTTAAGGACAGGAAAAAACCCCGGCCCCCCTTTTTGTTCTTGCGACAGGAGCACAGGGGAGAGGGATTAGTGAGCTAATTAGAAATGATCGCATCTATCAGCACTAATTAACAATACTGTGGTCTCACTTGCGTGTTCTTTTGAGCCGTTCCCCTTCGGGACAGCTCCACAATCACCCCCTGCCTTTGGGGCCGCTCTGGCCCTTCTACGCTGATTGGAAGTGATAGCTGAGCTCCGTGGCGTGTATAGGAAATGCTGCCTGGTATGTGCTTTCTAGGATGCAGCATTCCCTTTTGCTCTCAACCCTCACCAGGGGCACCGTTCGCTTCCAACAGCACCACGCCGCTGCTAATGACCACAGAATGGAAATGGCAGAGGAATTTGGTTTCAACACCTCTTTCCTCCAGTGGCTGTTTCACTCCTGGCACTATAATGTAAAGGAAAAGAGTGCTTGTCTCTGCTAGGAAGTGAGGCAGACTGGGGTGGGTGCAGTCTGTTGGATCTAGCATGGCGCTGGGAGAGACCTGGATTCAGTTCCCAATCTTGTTGCTGACTCCACCTGCCCCAAGTCACTGTCTCATGACCGCTTTGCGAGGGTGGGTTAATTTACCAGCCCAGACACACAAACTGCCTGCTTGTTAGGTATGTTGTTAGTGCCACGGTTGGATAATGGTGGCAATGGGGGGGGGGAGATATTTAATAACTTTTAATGTGCCCAGCAAACAGGTTTGTTTCCCTAGGGGATTGGGCAAGGGGATACTTGCAAGGCTGCTTTTAACTCTTCCGTGCCTCTGTTTCCCTACTGTTTTTGAAAAAGTGAAGGTGGCTGGGACAGAGGAATGACACCAGTATGTACACAGTGCTTTGAGCTCTGGGGATCTCATTGGAGTGAATTTCTTTATATATGACTGCTGATTATCTTTTCCCTTAACTAATCTGCATGTGTAGACACATCTTCTGACTATACTAAGTTCATGTTATTTCTTACTATGCCTGTTAACTGTTTTGCCTCTGCAGAGCTATGGGAGAGGGAGCTGGATTCTAATCTGCATGGAATATCATCCCAAAAAACCTAACCAGGATTGCAAAAATCGCTCTTGTGGGTGATGAAGTGTGAGCTAGAGCGTGCTCCACTTGACTCTCAGACCCCAGGTGGAGTTTGCTTAGCAGGCAGTTAGAAAAAACTCTGATTTATTTAGGAATGGAGCAGAGTTGATCTGGACTTATTGAGATCATAAATAAGGCCCTGTGGTGCCTTATTAGAGTCACTTCTCTGGGCAAAGCTGACTTTAAAATACTAGTTTCCCTTGGGAGGAAGGAGGTGATAACAGTGAGTGAACATCTGGTTTAGAGCAGACAAAACAGATGCTGAAACTCGAGGAGTGCTTCCCCCCAGAAATGTTGAAGCATCTGAAGCTTATATTGGGAGGCAGGCATGTTGTTAGCCTGTCGCTAACCCTTCGCCAACGTGAGATACACCCCACTGGAGCAGATGGATAGGATTCTGGAGCAGGCAGGGTGGATGGATTTTAGGGGTTTGCTGACACCAGTGTGTATTAGCTTAGGGAACATCCTCGTTGTAAACAGGATCTGGTCCCTGGAGGCCTTCCATTGTCGTTTCCAGGCTGCTATATGTACTCTAGGAGCAGTAGCTGCCTTTGCACAATCTCCTCTAGCAGTGCCAGGAGCAAGGAGAGTATCTTTGGGAAGTAGTTTTTCCCAGGGAATAGGTTTGAGGGACTCTGATTCTGTCCTAACGCATGGAGTGCAGTGAGTATTCTGGCCCAGAGCTCTGTAAGTCGGGCACCCAGATACAGGGATAAGTTTGTCCAGACAAGCCAAGAAAGCTCTACTAGAACGATCAGGAATCTTGCATCCCCAGTACGGCTATCTTAGTTTAGCTCATTCTGTGAGATGGATACGCTGGACGGGGGACAATTCTAGGTCTGTTGTCTCCCTGCTTTGTTGTCCGTCACCTAGCTAGTTCAGCAGCACCTTCCCCTTCTCGCTTTGATATTGCTATCCATCCAGACGCTGGCATGAACGTCGCCGCTTTCGGAGCACGTGGTAGTGCTTACAGTGTCAATACCAATCTCTGACTAGCCCAACTTTTCAGTGGTGTCATCTCTCATTACCACATGGGCTTTCCTTAGGCTCTTACTTGTCTCATGTTCAGAATTTTGACCTTCCTTGTTAATTAAACAGAGACTTTTCTCCAGCCAGTGATTGAGCTATCCAGTAATACCTGCCTAAAGCCATCATCATAAAGGACAGAAGTTCTTTTTAATGCAAATGATTTGGTTCCAGATGTTTTGATCATGTTTAACGATGGCTCAAATTAACCAGAGATTGGATTAAGTAACAGGCTGTCTCGGCTGCTTTTCCTAATCAGCATGACTCTGTGTCTTTTCCCCAGATTGCTCTCTTGTGCGCACAGTGCAGCTTCCAATTTTTCACTACGTGGCTTGGATGTACTTTAAATAAAAATAACACAAATGCAAATCAGATTAAGAACCAGGGAGACTAAAAGCCCTATCCTGGGATGCAGAATACCTTTCTTTCATCCCAAACCAACCTGCCTACCCTGCGCCTGTTGCGCCTAACTGTATCTGACATTCTAGGAAGGGAATATTCAGGCATGATTGGGCGCGTGAGAGGTTGATAGTGACTGTTGTGTAACTTAAGCAGGACACCTCAGGCAACTTAATCTCAAGTCTTGCAGGGCTCTGAGCAAGAGCCTACATGAAGAGGAAATTTCTGATAGCGGAGGGCTCTTTGAGCCATCAGAAAAAAGGCAGAACAAGGTCCAACCACCGGATAGTCCAGGCTAGAAAACAAGGTGTGAATTTGTAACTGTTGGGCAAAAGGCACAGTCCACACCCAGTTATTACAGTCATCAGTTTTAAAGCTTTATTAAAAGAATTTTGGGGATACTGTCCCCACCTCAGTCAAGCATAAGTAAAGCAGAGCAGGCTAGGGCAGTGATCAGTTACCCCATCAAGGGACACTGGTAGAATGTTGCATTCTGACCTTCCTTGTTAATTAAACAGAGACTTTTCTCCAGCCAGTGATTGAGCTATCCAGTAATACCTGCCTAAAGCCATCATCATAAAGGACAGAAGTTCTTTTTAATGCAAATGATTTGGTTCCAGATGTTTTGATCATGTTTAACGATGGCTCAAATTAACCAGAGATTGGATTAAGTAACAGGCTGTCTCGGCTGCTTTTCCTAATCAGCATGACTCTGTGTCTTTTCCCCAGATTGCTCTCTTGTGCGCACAGTGCAGCTTCCAATTTTTCACTACGTGGCTTGGATGTACTTTAAATAAAAATAACGCAAATGCAAATCAGATTAAGAACCAGGGAGACTAAAAGCCCTATCCTGGGATGCAGAATACCTTTCTTTCATCCAAAACCAACCTGCCTACCCTGCGCATGTTGCGCCTAGCTGTATCTGACATTCTAGGAAGGGAATATTCAGGCATGATTGGGAGCGTGAGAGGTTGATAGTGACTGTTGTGTAACTTAAGCAGGACACCTCAGGCAACTTAATCTCAAGTCTTGCAGGGCTCTGAGCAAGAGCCTACATGAAGAGGAAATTTCTGATAGCGGAGGGCTCTTTGAGCCATCAGAAAAAGGCAGAACAAGATCCAACCACCGGATAGTCCAGGCTAGAAAACAAGGTGTGAATTTGTAACTGTTGGGCAAAAGGCACAGTCCACACCCAGTTATTACATTCATCAGTTTTAAAGCTTTATTAAAAAAATTTTGGGGATACTGTCCCCACCTCAGTCAAGCATAAGTAAAGCAGAGCAGGCTAGGGCAGTGATCAGTTACCCCATCAAGGGACACTGGTAGAATGTTGCTGTCATCATCGGGTGCATGCTGGTCCAACGTGTGGAGGTCCTGCAGTTCGCCATCTGTGCTCAACAGACCACATTCTTTTCTACTCTTTTATGCTTGCTTACCATCGCGCATACGCCGTCCTCGTGTTACCTAACCGATCACTTCTCACCCTTATCCGTATTTGATGTATTCCGTGCCATATACATGCTGCATTGTCACACACCACTCCTTTTCCTGAGTGGGTTACGTTTTCCTGGCACGTCTTGATCACGCATCTCTTCACTCATATTGTTCTCTACATGGCTTACTACTTCAGCCTAGGTGTTCCCTTGTTGTTTTTTCCTCAGTTTTATCTGTCTGTGCAGCCGTGTCCATTTTACCCGTCACCCTCACTCCCTTGTTTTTTCCATGCTGTTATCTATACATAGCAGGCTACTCACACAACTTCTGTATACCCGGTTTCTGATGTGACCCGTCAGTGCTTTAATTCTCTCACATGAGTCAGGGTGATTGCCACTGGGAGAACTAGGCGCATGGTCATTCCAGCAAGTCTGGATGTCTTTCTAAAAAACATGCTCTAGCTCAGCTCCTGGATATGGGCTTGATGCAGGAAGTGTGGGGGAAAACTCTCTGCTCTGTGCTATTCAGGAAGTCAAGCTGAGTGATCACAATCGTCCCTTCTGGCCTTGTTAAAGTCAGTGAATCCGTGTTCCTGTGTCCACTCAGCCTCTGCTAAGGAGTTTGTTGGGGGAGCAGGCAGGTGAGAGCGGCTCGCTCTGGCAGTTACAAAAGGTGTTGTGTTTTTCTTCTCTCCCCGGTCTCTCCATGCAGCTCGGATTGGGAAAATGAAACGGAGGAAGCAAGACGAAGGGCAGGTATGTCCCCTCTGCAGCCGGCCTCTGTCGGGATCCGAGGAGGAGATGAGTAGGCATGTGGAACAATGCCTTGCAAAGGTAGAGGCGCAGTGGGACCTTCTGCTGCCATTCCCTTCTCCCTACTCTCTCTGCAGTTGCCCTTCCCACCCAGGACAGAAACCAACCTTGCTGGTTAAAGGCCAGGGCACAGGGTGCGCTGGCTGGGAGCTGCAGTCACCTCGTGCCTGGAAGACTGCTCCATATAGGTTCCTGCCTCATGCTAGAAGCTTTGTTTTTTCATGTCCCCTAAGCCCTAATAATGAACTCCAGCTTAATAGACCAAACTCTGCAGGTCTTTGGCCATCTGAAGCCTTGTGGAATGTGTTCAGATTCCTGCCTAGCACAGCAAGAGTTCTTTTCTGTTCTGCTTTAACAGCCATTTTGATGTTGCCCTTTTAAAATAGATTTGTTAAAAATACCACTTGAGCATTGCACACCAGGAGTTAGGGTCTCTAAAAACTTCTCCGCCACCTTCCCATGGAACTGTAAGCCCTGTCTCTTCATTAGCCTTCCCCAAGGCTGAGGGGTAAACTCCAGAGATGTGCTGCAAGGGGGAGAGTGGGCGCTTTGGGCTTTCTGTAGTTTCCTGTTTCTGCCAGTCATGGGCGCTTTACAGACTCCCAGCAAGAACGTCCCAAGTGAAGCATGTTTTAAAAGAACTGTTTTCTGACCAGCCTTCCTGAGCCAGGTGTCCTGAGAAATCCTTCCGCTTCCTGCCCTGCTGAGGGAGCCACCCTATGCTCCTGGACCAAGGGAGCTGCTGGCTTCAGTGCATGGGCAGCAACTCATGAGCTGGGATGGTGCCAGACAGGTTGCATTTGGACACATGCCAGGATTGTCACTGGGAACGAAAGCTGAAGTGTCCCTATGTAAAATGGGCCCACTGCTGCTCATTTTCTTGATCCTGAGCGGTCCTGAGCGCACTCAGCTCCCATTGACTCTCAGGATCAGGCTCGTTGTGCGGAAGCAGATGCTGCTACCCACTCCTGATAGAGCTCCCAGTGGGAGCAGTCCTGACCCCTAAGGGAATGTAGGGTGTCTTATTCTCTGCACCCTCTGCCCGGCACAGAGAGAAGGCTCGTGCATGACCGAGGATGACTCCGTGGACATCGAGAACGAGAATGGCAATCGCTTCGAGGAATACGAGTGGTGTGGGCAGAAGAGGATACGTGCCACCACCCTCCTGGAGGGGGGATTCCGAGGTACGGATGGCGTTTCGGGGGGCTCTGACTTGAGGCACATCTGTGATGCAGAGAGGACAGTTCTGCTGTGCTTTAAAAAAGAGTCTTGAGTCAGTCACTTCTCTTCAGAGGGAAGGGTTCAAGCTGCATAAACATCCACAGTGTTGCCTTTCAAGATGGGTGGGAACGTCAAGTTTTGCCAGCACTACACAGGGATGATTTCAGATCTTACCACACCTGGGAAAATAAGGGTAACATTCTGTACTGATCTTAAATACAGAAGAATTGCTTTACTTAGTATTCGGGAAACGTAGCTGCGTAGGGGGAGAGATTGGGAGCAGGTAGAGGGGAGATCATTTGGGAAGGAATCAATTCCTTGTTTGCACACATTAAGAAATACATGGATATATTTGAAGGTTGGGGGGAGAGAGAAATGAAATTGTAAAAATTCCCAGCCTGGAGTGACGAAAGCTGGTTTATCAGCCGCTGGTGATGTATTGAAGGTGACAGCGGAGTCGCTTTAACACCTGCATAAAATATTAAAGGGCCGGTTATGCATTTATCACTCCATCCCTTTTAAGGTTGATAAATGAGAATCCAGCAACCTGCTGTGTACCTCCAGCGCTGCAGGCCCTCAGGGCTCCCAGACAAACACATTTTATTTTCCCTCCTTCTTCTGTTCCTTCCCCAGTGGCAGGGAAACCAGTTACAGAGGAGAGAGAGAGTTATAGCAAAATTTGACCTCGTGTGAGCTTTACTGGTGAATGTAATTGTAGCTGGGACCCTGGCCTCTTTCTTACATCAGCCCTTTGGCCTCCAACAGCAGGATTTACTAAACTCTTCTCTGGTGTGACCTGCTAGCGCTAAGGAGAGAGGCTCTCACACAGCCCTAATGAGAGCAGAAATGCCGGCTCTGGCCATTCGATAAAGAGGAGGGGATGCGATCTCTTCATACGTCAGCTTGGATTTGAATGGAAAATGTCTCAAGGGGAGAGACTCCCAAGGGAACGAGTCAGATTTACATGCCCAAGCACCTACCGGCTGTTAAGTGACGCCCTGGCCCTCCTGAGCTACTCTTGCCTGCCTGTGGAATTCAGTTGTAACTCAGGAATAGGGGAGCAGACGCTCCGGAACACGGGGCAGCTTCTCGGTGTTTCTAGCGAAGGCAATGCTGCGTGCTCCTGACTCCCGGAAATAATTGTTGCAACCCCACAGCTTCATCTGCTTACTCACAGGCTTTACACATGATGCTCTAGAAATGCGGTGCAGACTGTTAGACTTTGTTCATTAACATAACCATTGGCATTGGTAGTATGGGGCACGGGATGCTGGTCTGTTCCCGTGGTCCAATCAGTGCTCCAGTATTGATTATCCTCTTACGTTAAATGAACAATGACCAGTCTGCCCTATTTCCTGCCCCTCTGTGCTTGTGTGACCTCTCCTATGGGCTCTTCTGGTGAGCAGGGTAGACTCCGTCGCTCGGCCCCTGACGCTATCGCTGGGTCACCTCACTCCGATAATATTCCCAGACCTTTCTAGCTAATTAACTGGAGTGTCGTCTTAACCTTTCAGTCCCACCCCAGTCGCGGGGACAGTATTTCAAATGACGCTGCAGGTCGAGAGAGAGCTCTACAGCCCATATGATTAAACTTCATGAACATGCAGGGTCCTTGCTCATTGTTCTCTTTTGAAAGGGGTCAGCTGCACAGGAGTCTTGAAAATGCAATAGCTCCATTGAGTGAATTGGTTAGAGGTTAGCCAACTTATAGCAGCAACGAGGGCCATGCTCTTATCCCTGTAGCGGACTGCTCCTACCGTGCATGGACACTTCCAAACACAAGTATCCAACACAGATCTCATCGTAACGTCCCATGTTGCAGGTCATCCTCCGAGTGAGTGCAGGGTTTCCTTCTGCTCTCTGGAGAACCTCGCCACATGTCTTAGAGGGGGGGTGGCGAATGCTGGTTGGCAAAAGAGCGCAGAAGGTGGCTGGGGGATTGCCACTAGATGAGATGGAGGGAATCAAGCTGGGAATATTTCACAGGATTGCAGTAGTCACCAATGGACCTATCGATTGTGGACTCCGTTTCCCTGATAGTCCGGCCAGCCATCAGACGGATCTAGTTCTTACCAAAAGGCCAGGCAGAGTACAAGAGGCTTTCCATTCTGATGTCTCCTCTCTCTGCACTTGGAGAAGGAGAAACCCCTGTTCTTTCATGGCTGAAAGAATTCCCCAGTCAAAGAGGGGAGGGGATCCCTACAACGCAACATACTCCCTCTCTCATCGGACTCGGCAGTTCCCACCTAGGGTCTCTCTTCTCTGCGCGTCTCATGAAAAGTGCTCAGGTCTCTCTGCGTGCACTAGTCAGGGCAAGCCAAGCACCAGTGGGCCACTCCCCTAGGGAGATGTGTTCTCTGCTCAGCAGGGGGATGTTTTACCACCACTTCTCTGCCTAGGCTCCCTAGAATCCTGCGTAGGCTTCCCCAGAACATGCCTGCAGCCTGCCAGCTGGAGATCCCTGTTTTAGACAATGGGAGCTCCTGGCTTGGACCAGTCCCTGAATTTGGAAAGGGTTGGGGGGTTCTTAGCCTGAAACAGGTTACAAGTGATGCAAGCCTTTCCCTCCTGTCTGGGCCCCAAGCTCCTCTTGCATGCCTGTCCTCTGACTCCCAGCGCGGTGAGGCTTCCTTTGATAGACCTGCTCTGTGTGCTTTCAGGGGAACGAAGTGCAACTCGCCTTTTCCTCTCCTTGTATTAATGTTGACTGCTCCTTTCTGGGACAGAGGGGTCTTAATTTGTATCCCAGCCGTGTGGTGCAGCATTTTGGAGATGCCCTGCAATGATAAAAACTGCTTCATGCAGGATTGGTGGTACCATTATTACCCCTTCCCACTCCAGCCCCCATATTTGGCCCAATTCCCTTGGCTGAGAAGGAGCAGTGATGTGGAAATCAAAGGCCTTTTTAATGCCCAACAGACCTTGCTAGGCTACGTAGACGTCGCTAGTGTCTAGAGCGATGACATGGAGAAATGCATAAAACTGGAGGGAGAATAGATGTCCATGTGTCTCATCAATTTCCCTTTTAATAGTGTGTGTTGCTCTGAGGAGATGTCACAGCCCGGGGGGATAGGAGATTGTGGCCAGCATTTATTGCGCAGTTCCAGCTCAGATCTAGCAGGCAGTATTGCAATACTGTCCCCAAACTGGGAACAATTCGTAGCCTTTTATTAGTTTTTTTGGTCTGAATGTACAAAAATCACATCAGTGATCATGCTTTTCACACGTACAGGAGCATAAACGCTGGCAAGTCAAGTATAAAAGTATAACAAGGCAGGCCAAAAAAGAATTAGAAGAGCAACTAGCTAAATATAACAGCAAAAATATAACAGCAAAAAAATTGTTTGAGTACCTCAAAAGCAGGAATCCTGCTAAGCAGTCAGTGGGGCTACTGGATGATCAGGGTGCTAATGGAGCAGTCAAGGAAGACAAGGCCATTGCAGAGAAGCTAAATGAATTCTTTGCATCAGCCGTCACTGCAGAGGATAGGAGGGAGATTCCCACATCCGAGCCATTCTTTTTAGGTGACACATCTGAGGAACTGTCCCAGATTGAGGTGTCATTAGAGGAGGGTTTGGACCAAAGTGATAAATTAAAAAGTAATAAGTCACCAGAGCCAGATGGTATCACCCAAGAGTTCTGAAGAAACTCAAATATGAAATTGCAGAACTAATGACTGTGATATATAAACTATCACTTAAATCAGCCTCTGGACCAAATGACTGGAGGGTAGCTAATGTAACGTGTATTTTTAAAAAAAGCTCCAGAGACAATCCTGGCAATTACAAGCCAGTAAGCCTAACTTCAGTACCAGGCAGATTGGTTGAAACTATAGTAAAGAACAAAATGATCAGACACATAGATGAACACAATATGTTGGAGAAGAGTCAACACTGCATGGTGAGGCATGATTTCCCTTTACAAATCTATTTGAATTCTTTGGGGGGTCAACAAGCATGTGGACAAGGGGGATCCAGTGGATACAGAGTACTTGGACTTTCAGCAAGCCTTTGACAAGGGCTTTCATCAGGGGTTCTCACACAAAGTAGGAGTCATGGGATAAGAGGGAAGATCCTTCTATAGAACAGTAACCAATTAAAAGATAAGAAACAAAGGTTAGGAATAAGCCGCCTGTTTTCACAATGGAGAGAGGTAAGTAGTGGGGCCCCCCAGGGCTCTGTACTGGGACCTGCACTGTTCAACATAGTCATAAATGATCTGGAAATGGGGCGAACAGGGAGGTGGCAAAATTTGCACATGGGATAAAATTACTCAAGATAGTTAAGTCCAAAACTGACGGGAAAGAGTTACAAATGACTCTCCCAAAACTGGGTGACTGGGCAGCAAAATGGCAGATGAAATTCAATGTTGATAAATGTCAAGTAATGTGCAATGGAAAACATAATCCCAACTATTTATACGAAATGATGGGGTCTAAATTAGCTGTTACCTTTCAAGAAAAAGATCCTGGGAGCCATCGTGGATAATTCTCTGAAAAGATCAGCGCAATGGGCAGTGGCAGCCAAAAATGCTAATGAATGTTAGGAACCATTAGGAAAGGGAGAGACAAGACTGAATATCTCGTAATCCATGGTACACCCACCCCCGACTACTGCTCGCCCCATCTCCCAAAAGGCCCGTTAGAATTGGGGAAGGTGCAGAGAAGGGCAACGAAAATGACGCCAGGCATGGAACTCTCATATGAGCAGCGTTTAAAAAGACTGGGATTGTTCAGCTTTGGAAAGAGAGAGCGTAAGAGAGGATGAGACAGGGGTCTGAAATCACGCCTGGCGTGGAGAAAGTTGACTAGGGAAATGTTATTTACCCCTTTACATAACCCAAGACAGGGGTCACCCAGTGAAATGAATAGGCAGCAGGTTTAAAATAAAAGCAAGTATCACTGCACCCAGTGCAGAAAGTCAGCTTGTGGAGCTCGTTGCCAGGGGATGTTGTGAAGGGCAAAACTATAATGTGGTTCAAAAAAGGTATTCGATAAGTTCATGGAGGACAGGTCCATCAGTAGCCAAGAAGGTCAGGGATGCAAAACCATGCCCCAGGTGTCCCTAAACCTCTGACTGCCAGAAGCTGGGACTGGGCGCCAGGGGATGGATCACTTGATAACTGCCCTGTTCTGTTCATTCCCTCTGGGGCACCTGGCATTGGCCCCTGTTGGAAGACAGGAAACTGGGCTAGATGGACCCTTGGTTTGACCCAGAATGGCCGATCTTGTGTTCCTATACCAGATTTTTCTGCTTTTTGCAGAAAATACCAAAAAGCAAGTGTGACTGAACCCCCCCCTAATGCCGGCCTGCACAGCTTTTCTGTCCAGAAGCTGAGTACTTAGCTGTAGCGTCTTCAGATATTCTTATTGTCTGTGCTGTTTCCTGGGCCAGAGCTCTTGCACTCTCTAAAACCTGACTGGGAATAGTCTCATCTGTGATTGGCGAGGCTGTCCTTGAGAATCGGACTCCTCTGTAGGTTGTACATTACTAGTATTGTAGTGCCCGGGGATCCCAATCAGGTCCCATTGCACTAGACACTGGGCACACATGGAATAAAGACCATCCCTGCCCCAGAGAGCTGAGCGTGTGTCCAGAAACAACAGGTGGAAAAAACAAACAGAAGCCCAGGAGAAGGTAACAGTGACGTGATTGTTAGGTGTTACAATCAGCACGATGGCTCTCTGGCCTTGGAGGGTGGAGTGGGCATTTCATATAGGGATTCGCTGGCATTTTTAACTGCCTTCACATTTTTTTAAAACACTGGCAGTTGTCATCACTAAATCTGTTTGCTAAAACCCGGTACTGTCGTCTTGTGTGAATCTAGAACGTTAACAACTACCTAGGAGTCTAGTTCTTTTTCTTCTCCCGCTGCTTTCAGGGAGAGATCTTTGTTTAAACTAGGCATCTGCCTTGGACAGGAAGGGCAATCTTCTTTCTCCTTTGTCCCCTCCCTCTGCAGCCTCAGAGTAGTGGGGGAAATGTGCAAATGTGCAACATCTGCCAGATGCTGCTTTTAATCAGGTCCTTGTTGTAAGCGAGAGCTTAAATAGAGATCATCTCAGTGAAACTGCTGAAGAGCTGTAACACCGCCTCCCCCCAGCAATAATGGTGTCTGAACACGTGTTCCTGAAGTGCAGTGTGTGATACTGTGGGAAGAGGTTTTGCCCAATATCAGGAGATCTCATCCCTAGTGTCCTGGGATGAAAACTTGTTTTGAAATATCTTAGCATTGACTACCCATCCATTTACATAACTCTGATCAATGGGGAAAGATGCTTGCATTAGTCATTTACATCTTCCATTTCTGTTGCTCTTTGTTACAAGGGATTATTTCATGCAATCTGTGTCTAATAAGCTTCGAGCCAGGCTGTATTTAGGCAGCAGCCAAAGCTCAGCCAGCGAAAGCATTGAGCGTTTCCCTCTCTGATTTTTAACTCTCAGCATATTTGTACCAGTTCTTGTTCCTCTCCAGAATGGATGCACATTACCCCACGTGTTTACACGGCCAAGTTATCCCTTTAAAGAATTCCTAAGAGAAGCTCAAAAGGGGTTTTTTCTTTGAAACATTCAGTGTCTCTTTTTGCGTGTGTGTGTCTGTTGGTTGAAAGGAGGAGGGGGGGAGAGGAAAAAAGGGCTTTATCTGAAAAGAATCGCATCAGCTTCGCACTGATAGAAGCCGCTGTCGTCTCTTAAACGGCTTAACGCAGTCAAAAGGCAAGCAGACTTAAAACAGTGTCTTACACAGGGATCGATGGTGGAACACACAACTGGTAACTGGAGGAAAAAGAGAGCGAGGGAGAGAGAACAGTAATGATTGCATTGAGGGAGGCTGGTTCTTTGTAGCAGCTTCAAAGGTGCCTGGACTGATCCTTGAGCAAACTGTCCTCTGGAAGTCACCGTTCCTGTAACTCTGTGGGAGAGGGATGTACGACTGCCCTTTTCTTAGCAGATGGGCCAAGTAGATCAGGGAGTGATGGGTTAGCAGCTCCTGTCTGCATCACATTTTCGGGGGGATTTTGATCCATTGGCATCTCTTGTCATTGCTTCAGCACAAGGGGTTTGTCTGAGAGGGGAAAGACGGGGCGGAAGGTGGGGAGCGATTGGGGATGCCGGCCAGGGAGGGGGGACGGTATGTCAGTTTATCGATCGCACCTCAGCCAGGAGAGCTGCAGGCGCAGTGCTCTGAGCAGGAGCGGCAGCGTGCTTAATGTGATTGAAAGGCAGTTAAAATGGCGGTGACCTTTTCAGGGGGAATTAGATTGCCTGCCAAGAGTGGTTAGAGGGAGTGATAACGCCAGCTTGAGGAAGCTGTCCAGTCAACTTCAAAGAGAGAGAGACAGAGACAGGAAAAGCAAGCTAGCAGCAAGTACCATTTAAACTCCGAACCGCCCTGGCTGATGGAACAGAGATTGCTGTCCTCTTTAGATATGAAAGAATTGAAGAATTGCAGCAAAGTTCTCTCAACCTGCCCATTTCCCCCCGCCCTTCCGGTGGGCACAGTAGTGAGCCGCTCACCCAGTGCTTTTATGGATTTCTTTTCCTCAAGCAGATCAGATGCCTTGGAAAGAAGGTAGAGGGGAAGCCTTTGAATTCATTAAGACGGTAAACAAGGCATTCTCAGGGAAGGACACTTTCTAACGAAGATCAACCAGACAGGAACCTGACTAAGACAGATTGCAAGACTCTGAGGGAAACCCATAGGGAGTATTTAATTCTTGAGTTTCTCTTTGTTTCCCCCCTTGTGAGGTGGCACAGGATTTATAGCCAGCTCCAGTAATGGCCTTAAGAAGAGAGGAGCCCGCCCCCACAGGCGTTCCGGGTCTCCTCCCGGAGTACAGCAGCAGTTAGTGTATGCAGGGGGCTTGATGAAGCCTGATACACTGTGACAAACCAAAGTCACTCCGGGGTGCTCATTTGCTTTGGTTCTTGTGTCGCATGCAATCAGTGCAGCTGCTTGAAAAGTGGAACTTATTAAAATACAAATGCCTGAAAGTTTCCAGCAGATGGCTGTAGTCCCGCTGTCAGCTCTCGGTCAATCCTCGCAGTACCAAGACGTGCTTCAGCAAATGTCGTTAGGACAGTGTTTCTGCAACAAATGCCGCTCTGCTTGTCTGGAAATGAGGGGAAGTGCAGTCACAGTAGCTGTGGGCTCCTCCACAGCCTGTGCTTTATTTAAACGTGCGTTGTACTTGAAGAGTGCAAGCAAGACGAGGTCTCCGCCCAAATCATATTGCACTGCAAACGGACATGGGGGCTGAGGTGAACCAGAAAGCAGATGGTTGAACAACACTCAGCACCTGTCTGGTAGCTCCATAGCTGATGGTTTTCAATTAGAATGGAGTCTGAGGGCAGGTTCCAAAATTGAGGAGAAAATACGGATCTCTTGCCCTTCCAAAGCATTTTTTACCCCAAGATCTCAAAACTTTGTTTCACAACATCTCACTGAAGTGCTTATCGTTCCTGTTTTACAGATGAGTAAACTGAGGCACACAGCAGTGACTGCCCCATGTCATGCCTGCAGAGTCAGTGGCAGAGCCGGGGTTAGCACCTCCAATTCCTGACCTCTACACCCCATCCAGCAATCAGCAGCTTCTTGTGTCTCAACCAAAACCAAAGCCAGCATACAAGAGAGCCTGCAAAGATGATAAAACCCTGCCTCCCTCCATCTGTCCCAACGAGTTAAAGTTGCAGTTAAGGTCAAGCCAAAGAGAGAGGAAGCAGGGCAATACATTTAGAGAGACACGGCAGTGACGTTGCTAGTGCGTGAGTGGCGAGAGAGTGAAATTTCCCAGGAGACTGGCCAGGAAATGGAAGGTGTCTGTAGTGTCTTCAGAGCCCTCTGGATGAATGAATTAGTAACCAACATCGTTATCCCTGTTTCTGCACTGACTAAACAGGGTACCCGCTGAGAGAGTAGAGTGAACTTGAAGTCGGATGCAAGAGTCACCAGCAGAAGAGTGCAGGGAGGGGTCTGAAGTCTTTAATCTCCCCTTCCCTCCAGATCCTGGCTTGAAATGTCCTTCTCTGTCCCTCACTTTTTTCATTGCCAGCCTCCCTCTTGGCTTTGCCCCTCAATTAAAACGTCTTCCCACAGTATGTACGTGGAAGCAACTCTCATGATCTTTCACTCTTACAACCCTTGCCCTCCCAAAACTCCTTTTGTCATCTTTGCTTTTGTCTCAGACTCTAAGTTCTTCTGGGCAAGGATCTGTTGTATAGTTCTGTGCGCCCCACTGGTGCTGTGTGTGCCCATCCCCAGCGAGTGCTCTTTCCAGGGATGCAGTTCTTAACACAGCTTCACACCGCATCTTCAGCTTTGATGTGTAAAATGACATTTCTCTTTGCACTGCTCCAAGTGATAGGAAAGTCTCAATCTTGCTTGCATTGACATCTGCTCTTGAGTGGGAAAGGCAGATCTGTGTCCATGAGGTGGTTCTTGATCTCAGAATGCAGAAAAGGACCTGTTTGTTGTGAACCCTTGTTGTAGGAGTGTAATTAACAAGCAAGAGTTAAGCTTTCCGGAACGGTTTTATTAGTGTGTGGGAATTGAGGGAGAGGTCTGTTCAGTGGCATTTGAACCTTTTCTGCCATAAAGTAGCCAGGCAGCAGTATTAAAAGGGTTGGGTTTAATGAGGAGGACAAAGAGATAAGGGGAGGGACTTAGGAATTGTCCGAAGCCGTAGCATTGTATAACACCCAGTAATTGATATATCATCATATCGATAACAGGTCTCACGTAGCACTTCACAAACATTAGTAACACTCATTGTGGAACATGCTAAGCAAAAAGGGTGAGATCAGTGCTCTGGCTCTGCTTAGGGGGGGAGGGATAGCTCAGTGGTTTGAGCATTGGCCTGCTAAACCCAGGGTTGTGAGTTCAATCCTTGAGGCGGCCACTTAGGGATCTGGGGCAAAAATTGGTCCTGTTAGTGAAGGCAGGGGGCTGGACTCGATGACCTTTCAAGGTCAAGGTCCCTTCCAGTTCTAGGAGATTGGTATATCTCCAATTATTACCTTTAGATACTTTTTTAATGGGACACTGCAAAGTTAAAAATCTTTTGTCCAATTCTTCTAACAAAGGTGAAGCATATCCTAAAATATTAAAGTCCTGTGTACTCTTCAGCATTTGATGCAGTGTGTTTACATCAATTTTTATAATGAAACTAGACTAGTCAGCTTCATTTGGGGGTTCTCGGTCAATGACCCAATGCATAGGGAAGGTGTACATCTCAGTAGACTGTTTCTACTGTGATGGTGTTGGACTTTTTTTTTTTAACAAGTTTCAGTTTAATATTAGTCTTTATTGAAATTTAAGAGAACCTAAATTTTGTGCTCAAACTGCTGTACAGTGTTTGTTTAAAGGGAGGTGATCAACTCGACACTAATGTCTAATGATTTACCTGCCGTGTGAAACACCTAACATCACCGTAGCTGGGAAGAGATCTGGAGGGGGAATATTCTCTCCTTCAACTTGCTTGGCTCATTGGACAGTGTTTTGAGTGCAGTTGGTTCCCCTGGTGTGTGTGAGTGGGTCTGTCACACAGCAACAAGGGAGGGAGAAATATTAATTAAAAATAAAAAGGAAAAGTGGTTGTAAAACTACCAAAATTGGCAGGGAGAGTCAAGGGGCAGGCCTAGCACCTGAAACTACTCAGTTGTTGAAATTGACTAGATTTCAAGTTGACAGCATCCCTTTAAACTTCTATTTTCCTAGATGTTAGACATACAGTATAAGATCATCCGGTCCCATCTGCTGCACACACAGAGTTGCTCCCTCCAATCCATTTTTCTAGTGCTTTGTCCAGTCCAGCTTTGAAATTCCCAGGCTTTAAGACAGTCATTTGATAATTTTTCAAACCGTCTGCAGTTTTGCTAGAACTGCAGCCTACCTCTTGGGCTCTCAGGTCAAACTTCAGCCTTACCCACCAAGTCGCTGATTGACGTGATTTTAATAGCGTTTTAGAATACAGTTGTTAAGTCTGGGGCAGTGAGATTTTTCTAAAGGAAAAGCGCTTGCGGGTCTCAATGGCTCTAAACAGCTCCTGTCTCTGCATGTCGTCTCTTACACTAGGCGGTGAAACGCATTATCAAGTAGTGCCCGGAAAGTGGCTAACTGCGTTTGACACACGCCAACTCCCTGCCTCCACACTGGATAATTGCATTGTCAACTGTTCAGCAAAGTGGCAGGTGACACTGCAGCCCGATTGATTGTCCTAGCATCGAGGCTCCTAAGGCTGTCAGCCACCCAATCGATAGAGTTTACACAAGACACCGTGACTGCATCTGTAACTAATTTCAGTTTGAAACTCGCAAGACACTGCTATCCCTGTTCCCTGGCTTGTGTTCTGATTCACTTGCATCCTCTACCTGGCCTGGGAAGTTGCTTCTTCCTTTGAAAGTGCATCTTGGGTTTTTTTTTCTTTTTTTCTTTTTTCCTTTTGGAGCAGCAAGTGAAGAAATCAATGGTGTGTTTTGTGGTTTCAGATTTGAGGGCATTACTGCACATGGCTAACTAGAAGCTCCAGTTTCGCAATCAATAGGCTGATCAATTGATTAAATTAACACTGATTTTCTTTCTTCTTCCTGGCCTAGAAAAGAATTAGTTTGGAGTAGCGCATGTGGGTTTAGCTTATGAAATTTAGGCCTTGTTATATCAGCCCGTGACCATTTCCACCCACTCTTCCTCCTCTACCCACAAATAAAATCTCTCTGCCTATCATTACTTCAAGCAAATGACAATGGGGCCTGCCGCTGGCGATGGCCTCGGTAAGCCGGGGTGTCACTTTCAGCTGTTCACCAGCCTCGCTGCTTCATGCTCGGCTGCTTTAGAAAAGGCATTCTCTGCGCTGCTTTATTATTGGCAAAGTTGCGACATTCCTGTGATCCCTGTCAGCGGTGCTTATTGATCCAGTGATGTGAATCTGCTTAGTGATTCAAGATTACTTTAATTCTCCTCGTCCCTTTTTTGTTTCCACCCTCTCTCTACGGGAACTAAAGCTTTCAGAGCCACCCTTCTTCGATCATGGAAATCAAGCCAATGGCTGCTAAGACCGTGGTTCTGATTCTTCTTTTGTATTGCAGCAGTGGGGTTTGAATTGCAGCCTTCCAAAGAGCTGCAGGCTCGTCCCTCAGTGCATTACACAGGCACAAAGCTCCAGGAAGCTAGGTAGGAATTGCCATGTTGGATCAGACCACTGGGCTGAGTGTCCACTTCGCTGCTTCACAGGGAGGCATGAAAGAAATCCCTGCAATATTCCTAGCCAATGCCACAATGTGGTGTGCGGGAGAAACCAAATCCTTCCCGACCCCTGCAGTGACCAGCTCATGTCCTGAACCATATGTTTGATTTCCCTTTATATTGGGATGTGTTGCTACCAAATGTTATTAGTGGTCATAATGCCATGCGGCCCTTTCTTTAAAGCCAACTGTTCTTCTGGTTGTTAGTAAAGATCACTCCAGGTGTCTAGGACACTGATTGTTCAGTCTAGTGACCAAACAGCACACTTTTAACTGCCAGCCCAGGGGTAACCTGGGAGGGACACATCTACTGGACAGGCCTGTGCAGATGTGCTCTTCTGTGTCCATTTCCCTGATAAATTGCAATTCCATGTGAACTGGATTTGGGTTCCTGACATCACTTGGAAATACAGTTCTGTCCTGCAAACAGCTTTCCATGATCTCGGAATGTACATTTCCCCTGGTGAAAGTTGCTAGCCGAATTCCTGTATGTTAAGTCCTATGGTACACGGGAGTAGAGGAACCACTTCACTGTCTGATAATCAGATCCGCTGAAACATTATTGATCTGGAGAAAGATGGCTGATTAGGATGGCCTCTTCTTCTGTTCCCCTCTGTAAAAAGAGAGAGAAAAAGCTTTCTCTTCCCTTCCAATGCGCTTTTTAAAAATCAAGCCACATCTGTGCCACCTTGTCCTCTTAGCACTAGTTTGGGCTGTTTCAGCAGCTGGGGTGGTAGAGCTGTTCTTAGGAAGCCTTGACGGCCTGGTAGTGTCTCTGCATAAAATGCTTGTATTGCCGCCTTTGGTTTTGCTCTCCAAGAAGCCAGTGAGTGACATTTCTTTAAGAACATGCACTGCCTGTGCTAGAAGGAGAGGCTGTGCTGAGGCAAGTTATTGCAGTGGGTGTTGTGGGGGGCGGGGGGTGATTAGCAAAACCTACAGTCTTGGAAACTTACGGGAGGCTTTTTCTTCCTGAACATGTGTAAATTACCTGTGAGCAGTACAAAAGCTTCTCTTCCAGCCAACTCAGCCCCCATCAGGCCTGCGCACTGCGGAGTTGTGTTTGGAGTCAGACCCCCTTGTAAAATGGATTATTTTTGAAGGAGGCATTGAGAATTTTATAATGTTCCTGACCAGCGTTCAAGCCCTCCCTCCTTGGAGCCCAGCAGCTAGAACTCAGATCTGCTTCAAGAGGGTGTCCCAAGCGCTCCCCAGCTCGACCCCAGCCTGCAGACCAGTTTTCATGCTGTGGGCTGTTGCCTTTCCCGGTCCCTCTGCTCGGTTAAGAATTGGGTGGTGCAGTCCCTATCAGCTGAGCTTGCTGAGGGTCTGAGCAATGGAGGTGAAAAGTGGGACCCTTCAGGAAGCAGGAATAATGCCCGGAGGTATTTGGTCCTTACGAGTCCAGTCCCTGTTCTGTTTGCGTACGGTGCCTTGCGGAGTGAGGTCCTGGTCCCTGGGTAGGACCGCTAGGCATTACAGGAACACAACTAATAACTACAGTGTGGCACGGAGCACAGCACTGAAGGGTTAGTGTCTCCTGTTGGGTTTGCATTTGCAGCACACACCAAACACATATACTTAAAACTGAAAAAAATGAGCTCACCCGCCAGGACGGAGTTGAGCAGTGGAGCCTGGGCTAACGAGGGCTTTGCCTGCCCTGCTGGGCTGTGGTCATCTCAGTCTGTGCAACTTTGCTTCGTTCTTGCCTTTCTGTTTCCAGCTTCGCCAGCCTCCATATAGATTCAGGGTTCCTCCCTGCAAGAGCTGCTGCTGATACTGCAAACAAGTGAAGCAGCGTAGACTGTCACTGTGACCATCTGTTATCAGCCCCTACAGGAGAAACACACAAGCTGAATTCAGGTCCCTTGTAAAAAATCTCTTTATTCTCTAAATCTATAATCTAAATCAGATATTCAGTTAATGACGGAGTCTTAGACAGCTTGAGTTGTATACACTGAAAATGCTAGGTGAGCTGCCCTCTGAGGGCGTGTAGAGGGAGGTGGGATTTGAGGAAGGCCCTGTGACATGCAAGGTCGGAAAAGTCATTCTAGATATAAGGAACAGCCCCCGGGCTTGGGAGAAGGCACAGGCGTGCTGTGGAAACTTGTGTGAGGAGAAAAGAGCACTTTCTGCCAGGATAGCCATCTCCATCCATTTCTCATCTCCACGTATAGGAGGCCATGGGAAGCATTTCCATTCTCCTTCGAGCCTGCGGCCTGCATGGTGGCCAAGAGGCGTATGAAATAGGCCTCCTTGTTTTCACATTGAAATATGGATGTGAAGCTTTGCAGTGGCAGTGTTGGTTATTCTGAGCTCCTAGACTAGTCAGAAGTAACTGGATCTTGTGCTAAGGGCGGTTAACGCTGTATGCACCATTCCGGAGGGCTGCAGACACTCTAGGTAAGTGATCTTGATAGGTACATTCTGATTGATGGGAGAGTTTGTCTCCCAAACTGTCACATGGTTTATAAAGGTGCCACTCAGCAGCAGTGCTGGAATTGCTTGTCAGCGCACCTGGCTACAAGAGCAATGGGGATAGGAGACAGAGCTGTAACTTTGTTTTTTCTTGGCTTAATGGCCCCAGTGTCTGACCTGCCTGCCCGCTCTTGTTTGTCTGGCCCTTAAAGAGGCAGCTGGGATTAAGACTGTCAGAGATTTGCACCGCTTGAGCACCGGGAAGGTTAGTGTTATCACACAGGGCAGCATATGACGTGTCTGCTGCAGACAGAACACAGCATAAGCAGAAGAATGCTGCAGCTAGAAAATGGAATGATGTGTCAGGGTTCCTTTTTAATCCGAAAGCAGTGTAATTACAATGCACTATGGGCCTTATCCTACTCTCCTTCCTTGTATAATCCATGGCTTCTCATGTGAGTAATGGCTGCAGGATCGGGCCTCTTACGAATTCCCAGATCAAACTTACACCTTAACTTTCAGGTGAAAGCTGTGACTTTATTCGCATGTTGGCATAAAGTTCAGTCCTCAGAACCGTCCTCTTTGTGAAGAGGAGGGAGGCACTGGTGTTAAACCTCCTCTGTAGGTGGCTTTGCCGATAATAGTGAATTACTGTGTCGCTTTCAGACAACTAAGCCAGCCCAGAATAACCCCTCTCATGTTCCATCGCATTGTAATGAGCCATAAATCAGCTGGGTGAAACAATGTGATGTGGTGTCTCCTGGAGATTCACATTTTGTTGTAGTACAACAGCCTCACTTCCAAGTACAAGCTACTCTCTGCAGCCATCCCAGCGCTCCGTTTCAGATTTTCCCTGTTTCTGGATGGCAGCATGCCCATGGCAAAGGGTAAGCAGGAGGTGGGAGTTCCGAGTCCTTTTTACACTCGGAGTGAGTTAGAAGCAGGTGTGATCCTGTCAGGCCTTCCTTGCATTTAGTGGTTCTCTTAATCCATTTATAACAGCACTTGTCCAGAAATCTGGTTTGAATGAGCCTGAGATGAATAATTAATGTCAAGCGGTTCAGACGTCAAATATTTGAACAGCTGCTTGGGTGTTTTCACTGGCTTTGTGCAGGGAGGCAACACCAGAAAAGTTACATCAGGAGGGACAAGTTAAAACTCTGGCTTCAAACCCTGACCTATCGGAACTGGCCTTAAAACTAACCTTCCCTTGGGTGAAACATGTTTGAAAGTGTGTGTGATGGGCCATCGGTTTCACAAGCTGATCTATTCTCTAGCGTTCTCCTCTATGTAGTGGCAATTCCAGGATCAGTGGTCTTGTTGTTCAATCTTGACACCTCTCAGAAACCTGTTTTTCCTTCAGAGAACAGGAACCTGTAAATTTCTAAAACTTACATTTTGACTTGTCCACTAGGTAGGGGGTTTGCTTTTGTTCCACAGACCGAGAAATATAGTTCCTGACTCAATTTTGTTGGCAACGCATAATCTATAACAGCTCACATTCTTGTTACAAAAATCCTGTCTCTTATTTGGTAAAGTTAGGTGAAGTCAGGATTGTGTGTTGGAGAAACACGTAGGGCAGGGTTACCTGGGATTACCCTCTAAGTGCTGCCCCTCCAGGCCCAGAACTGGGAGTCCTCAGCTGATCCGTCTGGAAAGCATGCCCTCCAGCCTCTTCGCTGAACGTCCCTGTGCTGCAACACGTCTGAATGTTTAAACCGTGCACTTTGTTTGAGGAGGCTGCCCTGCTTGACATGGCTTTCTAGCTACGTCAGATCATAATAAAGTATCTTCTTTTGTAACACACCTTCATGGCTTCCCACACACATCCTCCTCCTCCTCCTCCTCCCCTCCCCACGAGGCAGGCTGGTGCTGGCCGGCCCCTGCTACCCGTCACCTCATCTGGCCAGCACTGCTCCCATCAGTATTATTAAGCCAAGGTTTTCAAAAGTGACTAGCAATTTTGGGTACCCAAATTTGATGTGGCTTAAAGGGCCGGACTTGCAGGAAGCACTGAGTACCTGCCCCTAAACTGAGGCATCCAAAATCACTAGTCTCTTGGGGTTAGTCTGGACTCAACTAGCACTAAAGAGACGACCAAGGGGAGATATGATAGAGCTCTATACAATCATGGCTGGTGTGGAGAAAGGAAATAAGGACGTGTTGTTTACACCTTCTCATAACACACGAACTAGGGGTCACCCAATGAAATTAATAGGCAGCAGGTTTAAAACAAACAAAAGGAAGTATTCTCACAATGCACAGTCAACCTGGGGAACTCCTTGCCAGAGGATGTTGTGAAGGCCAAGACTATAACACGGTTCAAAAAAGAAGTAGATAAATTCCTTAAATACATTTATCTATTAGCCAGTATGGGCAGGGATAGTGTCCCCTAGACTCTGACTGCCAGAAGCTGGGAATGGGCGATGGGATGGATCACTTGATGATTCCCTCTGAAGCAGTTGGCATTGGCCACTGTCAGAAGACAGGATACTGGGCTAGATGGACCATTGGTCTGACCCAGTGTGCTCATTCTTATTGCAGTGTCAGACAGATGTTGTTTCCCTACTGGTGATCAAAGAAGAGACCTGCTTTCATGCTCTTTTGCACGTGATGGTGAGGTAGTAGGAGGCTCTGGTGGGAAGGGAGTGAGGTTATATAACAGGGAGGATGAGTGGATTGTGTGCATCCATCAAACATCTCAGGAAAGCTTTTTGTCCTATGGTCTGAATTGTCCACCTTCCTTTATTGCTCTGACATTGCACTTTACAAAACTCCTCCCAAGACTAGTAACTCAGTACTGACTGAGCAAGCGGCTTATTCCAGGGGCTGAGATGGGGGCCAAACTGAGATCTCCGAGGTCAGAATGGAAGTTCCCAGACCTAGCGGTATCGCGGGTGTTCAATATCACCATGATTCTTCCAGTTCTCCATCAGCAGCTCCCATAACTGAAAAACCTGCCAAAATGGCACGCACTCCCCATGCACAAATGAGAATTCGGTGAGGATGGGGTTAGGATTCTGAAATCAGATGCCTTAATGTAGGTAAGCTACACCACCGAAGCCAGGCTATATACTCTGAAACTCTGACCCTGAGCCACTAGACTCTTTGGCTTGGACGATTTAGAAACCAAATGGACGAAAACATGCTTGTTTCCCCTGTGCCTGGCATCCTTCAGAGGGACGGGCAGATAGAGGAACCAAAGAAGAAATCCCTTTTACACTCAATTGACCCTCGATGACACCACCACCTCCCTCAGGCACTTGTTCCAAGTATTCATTATCTGGCTAACATTCAAATCACTTCTGGGACTGGCCAAGTCTCTGCTCCAGCTTTGCATGATTTGTGTTCCCCACCTCTTGGAAAGAAAAATGAAGACCTGTACATCCAAAGCTTATGGCCTTTGAGAAGTGATGGGCTACAGTAATGCCAGGTGCAGAAGATGGTGTTACTGGAGGTTTAATGTCGTGCTTGTAAATTACCACTACATCTCTCGCTGCCAGTTCTCAGGCAGCATTGAAAGAACATCCAGCTCTTCTGACAGGTCTCTCGTATTACTTTAAATCTTCTCCGAAACATTGTGATGAACTGAAAGAGTCAAGATTTAGTGGATGAACCATTGCTATGAGAGAAGGAAACTCAGGATGTACTTTGGCCGCCAGCATATAGCATGACTCAGCCTGTACTTGAAACGCTTCTGATGGACTCGGCTGGCAAAGGCACAGCCCTGTATGCTTCTGAAGGCCGTGCCACTTCTCACAAAGCTGTGCCTTGCTTTCAGAACCCGATGTTGGGTGCTGCACTTCCATAGGTGTCAATAATCGCAGTTTGGTAGCTCTGGTGAAAATTGAAAGCTGGTCGTCGCTTTGGGAGCAGGGGCTGGCTGAGTTAATCTGGAGAGGTGATCCTGAAAGCTGATGGAGTGCTGAAAGTGCCACTCTTTAAAGGCCCTCATTTTATATGGGGGAAGAGAAATATCAAGTCTTTATAAACAAATTTTATTAGCAGCTTAACTGATAACGTGTACGTTCTCAGAGACTGACAGTGACACACTGCATTCGAGTGGTGTCCTTGGAAAGAGATCTCTATCCTGTCTAGCTCCCACTGGGGATATAGCCAGCTAGAAATACTGCTCCACCAACATGGGGGGGTCAGGGAGGGGGACGCAGATCCGGTATTGACAGCATAAACTGGGTTGAGAGCACAGTGGACTGGGAGAAGAGTCAGGCCCTTGTGTTGTCAAGAGGGTGACTTGGGGGATGGGGGGAGTTCTGTTTTTATGAGGAGCAATTAATAATCTTTCCCCAAATTAGTATCCCTAACTGAAACTCACCATCTCTTCCCTTCCTGTGCGCATTCACACTGCACAAGAAGCCTTTGCTCTCAAAGCCCAGTTAAAACTGACATGAGCCAGGGTTAGTGATCTGGTACCAAAATGTTTTGACTCTGCTACAGCCCTTCAGCACGGAGGGAGGATGGCCTTGTGATTAATGCATTGGCTTGGGACTCAGGACATCTGGGTTCATTTCCCAGCTCTGCAACAGACACCTTGTGTGACCCTGGGCAAGTCACTTAATTATTCAGTGCCTCAGTTTCCCCCTCGATCAACGGAGCTGTTGAATTGTAACTGTTCGGTGTAACCCCTCTTGCTGTGTTTGTACAACATTTGGCTCAACAGAACCTGATCCTGGCTGGCATGCCCAGCGAGCGATAACAACAGCGCTCAAAGATGCTTCTTGCCTATGTTGGCTCTGTCCTAAAGATTAGCACTTCTGATGTGGCTTCCTAAATACTTTCTACTAAGTATTTGGGGGCACTTAATCCTGTGAGAGCCTGGGCACCCTCAGCTCCCCTGGGAGTTAATCAGGGGTGCTTAATACTTCACAGGATCTGGGGCTATGCAGCACTTCATACTTCAGCAGGGATTCTGCCTGGGTAAGAAGTGCTCGTTAGGGCCCTTAACACCAGTGTGTCCTTATCTGCTTCCCAGAAGTAGTTTTATTCTCATTCATGAACATTTAATATTGGACAAAATTAAGCAGAGGCCAACGCTCGTTACAAAAATAGGTGTTTTATTGTCCTGGTGTTTGTTTGCCCGCAGTGATAGTCCTCATGATGAAGATTCAATTCACTGTTTCCCAGTGGCCTTATCTAATCGTGTTTGGCTGAGAAACCATGTGATGAACAAGCTTAGCTACACTAACTTCTTTCGATGCTTGAGCTTTCAGCCATGAGTGAGACACAGTCCCAGTTTCTGAACCACCCCCTATAACCCTCAAGCTCCCCTTTTTCCTTGCTACAAAAAGTAAAGTTATGATGAGGGTGATGGAAATCTCTAAAATTCCCTTCATAATTGAAAATTAAACTGTTTCATTCTTTGATTGGCACTGGTTCCTGCTGCTAATCTGCTCAAAATACATGACTGAGCTCTGAAGGATAGCCCACGCAGCCCAGCCTCTGGCCTAGGATTTCTTTCAAGGGATCTCCTTATGTTGCTCTGTGAGATGTTTTGCTACAGCGCACTGATTCGTGATACTAGTCCACCCGTTTTATTCCCTCCAGGCTCCGGATTCATTATGTGCAGTGGCAAGGAGAATCCGGATAGCGACGCTGATCTCGACGTGGATGGAGATGACACACTGGAATACGGGAAACCACAGTATCGTTTTTGAGAGATTCTTACTCAGTGGAACCAGAGCCGTGTGCCTGATGCCTCTGACACCGTGATACAGAGTTGCCCTGTGTAACGTTGAGTGAACCAGGCTCAGCGCCCGTGAGAAATGCCAGCAGCTCCCCACACTGCATATCATACACTTGATCCTTTTGGGTTATTTCCCTAATGTCTCTGCCACAACACTTCCTTGTCCTTGTTAGTTACCTATACCCCATCCTGGCATGTGCCTCCTTCGTCCACACCACCTTTCTGTATGTCACCAAAAGTGAATCATTCTCTGTCTCCTTTTTTCATACTCAGATTTTCCCAAAATGCACTCTGCTCCAGGAGTGTCCGAAGCTCCCTAAAAGCCGAACTGTGGCCCTTCCCGTTCCCCCGAGGCCCCACCCCTGCACTGCCTGTTCCCAAGCCCCCTTCCCCCCCAAGATCCCACCACCTGCTCTCTCCTCTCTGCCCCCACCCTCCCATTGCTCACCCTTAAGGCCAGTAAAAAGTAATGGGGCCATGGCTCCCCCACAACCCCCTGTTCCGGTGCACTTGCTCTGCTCCAACTATTTGGTTAGGGCTGGAGCTTCTCCATCCAGAAATTTGGGCCAGAGCAACTGGACTGTGCCGAGCAGCTCTAGTAGCTGTTTAATGCAGGCATCTAGCAGGAGGGGGAGCAGCCAGGCGATCTGAATTCCCTGAAGGCCGTGTTTACACTCTGACATTCGGGGGTGGTGAGACTTATTGTCTCTATTCTGGGATTTAATTAAACCTGCACCAGCTGGTGTGAGTCAGCATCTCTCTAAGAGAGGCAGTGGCACTGTGCTGGCTGATGCCTGCAGAGGAGCCGGCCCTAAAGTGTCTGTAAGCCAAGGCTGGTAACAGCTCTTCCCGCATGTTACTATCAAAGGAATCTCTCCACATGGCACAGGGTGTTACCTTCCTGTCTAAGTTGGTTACCATGTTCCATGTTGCCTTTGAAATCAAAGCTCCGGGAAGCTAGCTGTTGAGGTAGATTGTCCGAATGAACTCGCTGTGTATCCTTTGTAGCTAAGTTGGCTGGCTGAGCCCCCAGTGCCGCGAAATAGGGGTACAGCAGAGCACCCACTCCTCCCCCTCGACAAGGCTGTATTGCTCCTTAACCCTCTGTGCTCAGGTACACAGAGGCAGATATCATCCCTTGCACCGGGGAAGAGCCGGGCGAAGCCAAAGAGCGGGAGGCACTCCGCGGTGCCGTCTTAAAGTAAGCGCCCGGGCTTTGTATTGTTTTCACCAAACTGGCTGGCTGTGAGTTGAGGGGGAAACCCCTGTTCAGTTGTGTGTGTGTGAGACATGGCAAGAGAGAGGCAAAGCCACCCGAGGAAACAGTCGTGTGGCTCGGGCTGAATTCCCCACTCAGGGTGTAGGAAGGTATGGTTAGGGGGTCGTAGAAGCACATTCCCCAGCTACTCTGACCACACCCACTCCCCAGCAGTGCCGCCTACTCCGAGAGCAACATTGGCCAGCTGCTAACTTCTGGTGGAGAAGACATGGGTGCTGCAATCCCCCTCTGGGAAGACCTTTCACAGTCAGGGGCCCTACACTCGGCCACTCCCCAGAGCGGACTAGAGTTGGGTAGATCTGCAGCTGCCGCTTGCATGCCGTAGCGCTGTGTGCAGTATGTGTCAGCTAGCACCGTGCGGGGGGCTGCCCGGGGTGGGGGAGGACAGGCCAGTGGACCCCTCTGCATGCTGCACTGAGTAGAGGCAGCTGTGTGCCGCTCCCTCGTGTGGCAGGCCTTTGCACTGGGAACCGAGAGCCCTGCCTCGCTTGCTCCAGGCTGTGAAATGCAGGCAGCCAGGGCGCCATGGGAGCCAGGCGCTGGGGGAAGTACTTCAGGCAAATAACAAAATGACTGTGAACAGGGACCTAAGATTGTTTTTCGAGCCCTCTGCCCTGTATGAAAATAGGGCTTCCATTTCCCCTTTGTCTCTTGGACTGAGTGATCCTGTGAGGTCACGGTTGAAGTGATTGATAAAGCAGTGTAATGAAGCTTTCTTACTGCTTAGCCTGTCACAAACAGTGGCTCAGAATTAGGGTCCACTCTGTAGAAACATGGGATTTGCCACGCTGGATCAGACTGTTGGGCTTTCAGCAGTGGCCAATCCCTATGCTTTGGAGTGAGGTAGAGCCGTTCCCCTCGCCAGATGAGCACATTGTGATGTGGGGGAATCCCTCGCCAGTGCCTGCAGACAGTATTGGGAAGGTGCGGTGTGGGGATTACAGCAGGAGCCTGGAACCTACCATGTCACATTCCCATATGTGGCTCTGTCACTCAGACACTATTGCCTTGCAGTCCTTGACCCCCTCTCCGACTCATTTGCCCCATCTGTAAAATGGGGGTGATTATACTTCATATTTGCAAAGTGCTTTGAAATTCTGGCCGAAGGCTCCGGTGAAATGCAGAGTGTAATTATTAGCTCATGCCCTGAAGCAGGAGGCTAGATTACCCTTTTAATGTAACCCTCTTAGCTCACAGAGCTGAAAATGTCACTTAGTGCTCATAATTACCTAGGCGCCTTTAAAGATTCTCTTGTGCTGTTGCCTCCTTTATTCTGTTGGCTCACAAGTGACTGGTCACGATTGCCAGTTCTATATGCTTTAGTGCAATGGGTGTCCCAAATTTGAAGTGTTAAAAGGCCCCGCCGTGAGAAGGTGCAGTTATTCTTCGAGGGAGTGTTTTGTTGTACATAGAGAGAATCCTTTAGCCTCTGGAATCCTGGGTGCAAAACTCAGCCTTAGGTTACAAGGCTTCAGTCAACATCACAACCACTGAGTGGTTGAGCACAGCAGTAGTTGGGAGCATTGGGAGAGCTGTGCGGGGAACCTTGTATGTCACTTGCCAGCACAAAGCCCCCGGTTCTGGAGAAGGCTAGTCCCTTGCTTAGATGCCCAGATTTAAGTGGGAGGGAACGTTTGTATTTAAGCTGTTGAAACTTACAAAAACCAGTGAGGCTTGTGTGTGCTGTAGGGGCCACGGACTCCCCGTGACCCGCTTTCAGCATTGTCTCTCTTCTCTGTTTTTAGTGGTGGCACGCCCAGTACCCGAATAACGCCAGAGTTTTCCAAATGGGCCAGCGATGGTGAGTGTTGGATCCATAAATTACTGTTCCATCCTGAACAGGCAGATTTTCTCTTGCAGGTTTAGATGGAGGGTGTGGGGGACAGGGGGAGCGGGGTGATCTTCCACCGTTTTTGAGTTGCAGTCACTTGCCTATGTAGTGGTCATGGTAACTGCATGTCAGTAAAAGCAGGCAGTGATCATGTGTATAGATAGCCCTTTGACCCCCAAACAGTATCATTAACAATACTCGGCATTGGCAGAACACCTTTATTCTGAGGATCTCAGCGGGCCCCACACATATTCCTCATCATGGGCCTTTGAGGGGCTGACCCCAAGGTGGAGACTTGTCAGTCAGAGACAGGATTAGAACTCTGGCATTTTGGGCTCCCACTCCTGGGCTCTGACCATTAGGCCGCACCAACTTCCTGTTGAGCTGAATAATGTCATAAAATAGCATCTGAATGAAAGGGAAAAAACCAGCTGGTGACTGCTTGGCCTGGTGACACAGGAAGCCAGTTGGTAACCAGTGAGGTCTCTTGTGGTGGGAGCCATATCTTGTCTCTTGGCATTGAGGGCCGGAGTGGGATCCCATCTGTAGAGAACAGGGAGTTTTTCAGGCCAGCAGTCAAATAGTGAGAGTGGTGACCTGGGGGCACTGCCCTCTGTGGTCGAAGAGTCTAGGAGCAGGGTATCTGAGGAGGCTGGTCAGGAGGCCTTCCCAGCAGGAACCACACTGCCTTGGGTCATCCTCCTCCTCCGTTCACCGAAGCAGCTGTTAGAGCTTCGCTCCCAGTGCTGCTGTTCGGGTGTTGGTGGCGTGACCCAGACGCATGTTAATGCTGCCCTTCTTCTTTGCCATCCCATGTTTTAAAGGATATATGAGATTAATGCAGCCTCCGAAGTAGATCTTGTCCTCTGTGGTGTCAGCATAAGAGAATAGTGCCTCCGATTGCTGTTCCCATGGACTTCTTCCTTCAGCCCAAGTGGCAGAGGCCTGTGCTTTTAGCATGGAGTGTCCTGGCTTCTGTCCCAGCTGAGGATACATGGTGGAGGCTGCCCACAATAATGATCTGCGACAAAGAAAAGGGTTTGAGCTGTGACTTACGTTGATGCTCATTTGAGAGCATGTGTCGTTCTTTGAGGTTTTTTAAACCCATGGGGGGGGGTATTTTTAAATGCCAGCGGCCCCTGGGCACATACCCATCCCTACAATAACAAACTAGTTGGAAGTGTGAGCAGCCCCCCAGTAATAAAACTTCACATGTTCCCACTGTGGAGCCCCAAACACATCACAGCATTAGGCAAGTGCTGTCGTCCCTGCTTTCCAGAAGAGGGAACTGAGGCAGAACGAAGTTAGGAGACTTGCCCTCAGTCACCAGGGAGCGCAGGAGCTGAACTGGGAATAGAATGCTGGTCACCTGACACTCAAGCCTCATAAGAGTCCACAACCAGGGGCTTGGCCAACGGCACAGCACCAAACTGCACAGTGTGGATAGACTCCAAGGGTCATAACAGCCAGATACATCACAAGCTGCTCTGCGTAGACTCTTCGGCCAAGATGGTGGCTAGTGACTTTGGGGGGCCCCTTTAAAGATACCTTGATGGAGACAGATTTGCAGAGGGCAGGTGCTCAGCAATTTCAGTCTGGCCCCTTTAAGGCATCTCTGGCTGGGTGCCCAAAATCCCTCAATCACTGGAAAATCTTGGCTTTTTATTTTATTTTCCTCTCGTGGGGTGAATTTCGTCCAGTCCTGCCTTGCTGGAAACCTGCTCTGCATGGCTGCTGTAGCAAACCTTTTCTGAAATAAATCTTAGCTGCCCACTGGGCATCCATCGGAAGTGAGGCGAGGGTGGAATTTTCATTTTCCCTCTCAGATCTTAGGAGCGCTCTGTCCTGGGCACAGGCGTTTCAGACAGCCAGGAGCAGGCAGCGTCGGTTCTGCGAAAGTGACTCCTGGGTCCTTTGCTCCTGCGCCCGTTACACGTTTAGACACTTTCCTTTCACTAAGTGCCCTGTACCTTCCCTCCACAGAAATGCCCTCGACGAGTAACGGGGAGAGCAGTAAACAGGAGGCTCTGCAAAAGACCTGTAAGAACAGTGACATCGAAAAGTGAGTAAAGCGCACAGCCCCGTGAAGCAACTGCCCCCAGCTCTCTGAGCGTCAGGGTAACTCAGAGGCGCACACGGGCGTATTTTGGTACCCTTGACCACTGAAGCAGTTATCCCTGAAATAAGCGACTTCCGTCCCAAACTAAATATGAGACACCCTGAGCCTCCAGCTCCCAGGATCTGAGCATGTTTCATCTGCACCCTTCTATCCCTGATTCAGGAGCCTGCAATCCAGTGTTTAAGCTATGTGATAGCCCATTGTGCTGCTGCTGCTAACGGGGGGTTGTCACCATCTCCTTCTCCCACTAGTTCATGTACGCATGACCTAAGATGGAGCCATGTCATGCCCTTGGCACTGTTCGTTTCAGATTTCTCTCTTGTGGGGATGCCCCCCTCCCCAGAGAGTGGCTTGTCCCTTCACACCCTCTTCCTAAAGGCTTGTGGGGAAACCCTGGCTGCTGGATGCCCAGCTGCATGAGTGCCTCTGGAAATCCCAGCCTAGTACTTTCAAGATCCTCCATTGCTGTTGTGGATCATTTTAATTCCCTTTTTAAAAAGAGAGAGTTGATTATTGCCTAAAATCAGCAGTGATTGGGTAAGGAATAGAATGGCTCTGAATGAGACAGAAGCAGGGGGGAGAATCTCTGTGCTTGAAGATTCCAAATAACTTTATCTTGGATTAGTTTGAAATCCAGTTCCTTCTCCTCATTGGCCTGCCCAGGCCTGACTTCAGGGTTCTGTGTCCCCTGCAGACTGGAGACTTCTAACAGCTAAAGCAGCTTTAAGACGCGCTAGTGCATGGGTAGGTGTTAGCTGAGGTAATTCCCTGCTGCCCCTGACCTCTGGTCTTGGGACCTTTTTTTCTGTTTTAAAGCCTCTCTACCCATGAGTCCCAGACATGGGTGGTCTGCACTGCTCATACTCTACATATATCTTCTGATTTCATACTTATCAATCAGTGGGTTGAAAGCTAGCCCATAGAATTTTGGGATTTGACCACACAGCAATAGGAGGCCTATCTTTCAGAGTAGCCACTCTTGTGTTTTGTGTCAGAGGTAAGGTGACCATTTTTTTCAAATTTAAAACCAGGACATTTAAAATTGGTCAATTTTGGTGGGCTCTGTGTGATGATGTCATCATTGAGTTCCCACGGTCGGGCTCTATGTAATGCGTGGGAGTATTATCGAAGAGTCGCCGCGGCCACAATATAGTGAGAGTGCGTGTGCTGAATGCCGAGTATTGCCGAGATCCAATGACGAGAACCGTCGTGTAAAATAAAACTAAAACTAGGATAAATTAATAAAATTGATTTAGGCTGGTTTATCGAGGATTGATTTGATGTACTCCATCTTTTGATAAATGAATAATTTTTGATTTTGTAGTCCTAAACTGTACTAGTTACATCTCACGACTAACCAGACCAATGTTCAAAACACCAGTACTGTAGTGGTAAAACCAGTATGTATGGTCACTTTAGTCAGAGGTGTTGAATCCCTTCGTAGGGCCTCCCAAGTTCTCCTTAGAGTCAGTGAGACTCTGCCCTCCCAAATCCACTCCTGTTGAAAAGCTGAAAGGGTTTGACCGTTTCCAGAACACTTGAGCTCAAGTGATAAATTGACCTTGCCTCCTTGACCAGGTTATTAAAGCTGGATCTAGAGTCCCTGGAAGGATCCCCAAGCACTTTCAGATGACGCGTAGAATAACTACATTGTGAAATATGTGTATCCGTCCTGTCCCATCATAACCTTGCCCCAGTTCAACTCCCAGTCCTGCTGGAGCTGCAGGAAGGCAGGGAAAACTCCTTAGAAATTACAGGTAATTACTGGCTTATTGACTCTTCTCAAGAAATGCTTCATTTAAAGGAACGAGGAGAGCTGAGGTGCTTTTATTTAAAGGCCTTTATTTCCATCAGGGTCAGAAAGTAAGATGGTGTTGGAGGTGGATTCCCACCTTTGCCTTTTTCCCTGTGAGATCTGTGTGTGATAAATAGTTTCTGTCCTGCTGTTTAGGGAGCCTGGATGCTCTGCATGTTTGTCTGCGTAGGGGGGTTGGTGTTAAATTAATGGATAACAGCGATCAGACCTAGAATCCTACAGAAAGCGGGGGAGGTGTTTCATACTGTCTGGCTGCTTCCCACTCTGCTGAGGAGCCATGATATATGGTGACCCAGCCCAACAGGCTAAATTGATTCATCTCCAGTTCCTGTTTCTTAATCTGGAGCTAAATTGGTTTCATTTTTCTTGTTTTGGATGGCGCTTGCAGCAAGTTCTAGGCTGAAGCACTTTGCTCCGTTGTTCATAACTTTAATTTTTGCTTTTAAATCTGGATGTTATTGATTGGTGTGTTAAGCTCCATGTAGCATCTGATTAGCATTTTAAAAAGTTTAGAAGCACATGGTTTATCACCTGTGTCAGCTGTGCTCTCCATTTAGAACAATGGGTAATAGAGTTAGTAGCGATTCCATTTATTGATCCTACTGTTATAAGAATGACATTCCTTCCCCCCTTTCCAAAAATAAGTCTAGGCATGGAGAGTATTTTTTTAATTAGCTAATACGATACAGTACACTGTCCTTGTTTTGGCACGCCGCTAATGTACTTTGCTTGAAAGTTAATGGAATTTGCACTTCAGGCTTCCTTAGAAGACTCTCTTGCAAGCAAATTGACAAGCCTGGAGATGCAAGGAAAGTCCACACTGATTCCCTACCTCCATGTCTCCGTTGTTTCCCATACCAATGACCTAGCCCCTGGCATCATCTGTGTTTGAACGTCAGATGGTCGCCCTGGTTGACAAGATGGAACTAGGATTGGTCTGGGGACAAATCCCTCTACACTCGGGACGGCGGGATCTAGTGTGACTTTCCAGTCTTGACTCCATTAACTTTCTGAACCAACGCTGTTTAGTTCTAAAGGATCAGTAGAGGGGGCTAAAGGGGGATTGGGTAGGGAGAAGGGTGGCTGAAGCCCTCAGCAGATGGGCAGATCTCCAGACGTGAAACACACCTCTGGACTGGAGACACGGATTTGTGTTGGGCTTGGAGAGAGTAATCGATTCCTGTAACTGTTCAGACATGTGCCCAGTGTCTTCCACTAGCAGTGACATTCTGCTGGGTCTTGCAGTTGTGTGTCATGACTAGCTATGAGCTGCAGAAGCTGTAACCTCTTTTCTCCCTTCCCCCTCCCTCCCAAGACGTTACCCAAGTAACCTGGCGCCATTTTGAAATCAAGGTTCCCAGGGGTTAAAAGCCAGCATCTTAATTCAGAGTGCCAATGTTCAATTTTGCTTTCTGCCACCAAACTAGATTGCAGGCCAGCGAAAGAGTCTGGGTTAGTGGCCCACTGGGTCACCTCCCATTTGTTTTCCTCAATTTTGTGTTGTCATAAATTCATTCCAGTCCGTTGTGGTTGATCAGTTTATCTCAGTCAGGGCAGGGAGCGCTGCTAGCATGATATATGACATGAAACATTGTAGCCAGCCTCTCCATGAATCACTCCAGCTGTTTGGTGTCAGCATGAAAGCAAACAGGCCCAGGCTGCTGAGTGTTGACTGCGATGAGCTCAGTATGGGAAGAGACATGACGTATGAATGTTTATTTAATAATTCTCTAATATTTCCAGCGGAGTGTGGCTGTGCCTTTTGGGGGGGGAAGCGGAGGGGAGGTTGAAGGGGGAAACTCTAATCTGTTGGGGTGGGTCATAAATCAGGCAGACAACCTCATTAATCAGGGATGGAACAGAACTGGAAGGAGGTGGGACTCGAGCTGCCATCCGTGGTGGGAAGGGGCTGTGCTCTCTTTTTTCATAAAACAAATCTTGTTTTGGATTCCAGTTAGCGCCATCAGTGCTGCTCGCATAATAGCAAACCGGAGCACCAGGCTGTTTAAGCAAGTGCGCTACCTTTGCTATAAAGCTTGTGATTTAAGCCCACCAAGCATTAAATCCCTTTATAATTATCTTCTTTCTATAACACTTCATGCTCATCACGCTCCGCTGGACGAGCTGCTTGTTGGGCTAAGGAGAGGGTTTTAGAGAAGAAAAGCCGTTGCGTTTGGTTCATTTTCATTCCCTCCCCCCCGACACACACACCTTTCTGAAGCAGCTTTTGAAAAACACCAATTCCAGGGGAGCTCAGCGGCCCTGGCAAAACTAATGGAATTGGTTAATATTGAAGCAAGCTAAGCTGCTGGGTTGGCTTGGTGTGGACTGACGAGTCATCGCCGAGAGCAGCACATGAAATAGCAATGTCTCTCTTCAGGGGACTTCTCTCCTGCTCAGACCCGGCGCTGGAGATGGGAGCAGGGTGGCTGTGAAGCCAGAGGATTATCGCTGGCCTAAAAGGACAGATCTACCCTTAAATCAGCATGTTGGAGGGGACTGGAGAGAAGATGCCATGAATTCACACATCAGGATAATCTCTCCCAGCCCCGTCTCCGTAGATACCAAACCATTAATGGGTTTTGGATGCCAATGCAGAAAAGCAGATCGAGAAGAGTAAAAATAATATTGAGGTGGTGCTACAAGTGCACATGGGCTCTCCAAAATAGAGGTAGGGTCCCTGCCTGGAAGAATGTACCATCGGAGGGCCTGATCCTGCGGTTGGGTCCCCAGGGATTTGCCGGCACTGAGCCAAATGCAGGATTAAAACCCAAGTTAAGACACACACCAGAGCAGTGCCCAGTGTGGGGCTGGGTTGAGGCTGAATCATGCAGTCACTGGGCAGAGGGCTGCACCTGTCTCGGGGGGTTGTGCGTGGATTTTTTAAAGGTTATGGTTCTCCTTTGAAATGCCATCGCCAGTACGTAATAAGTGCACAGAACTGATGCCACTGTGTAACGTTGCTCTTCAGAAAGGCTGGTGAATAGGTTTCAGGGTTCGTGTAAGGTCGTTAATCTGTGTTAGCGGATCCCATGGGGCTGAAGTTCAGAATGAGTTTGCCAGGGAGGAGAGAGCCGGGCTGAGATTCTTAACTCAGCCCCTTGTCTTCGAGCTATGAAGAGAAATTGCCTGTACAGGCAATAGTTTAAAACAATAATATCACTATGCCAACCTAGCTCTGTCTAAATCCTGGTTAGTCTTAGATAGCAATTCATCTGCAGCCTGGCAGGGTATAACTCAGCCAGGCAAATAACCAGGGCAACTCCGAGCTGTCAGTGAGCCTGGTATCTCCCTTTACTTTAGATGCACCCAGAAACACGGGGAATCTGCTTCCCTGGTAACACTTCCTCTGTATACCCACGTTCTGCAGCTGCCCATAGTGGAGGAACTATATAATGCTTTAGCTCAGGGGTAGGCAACCTATGGCACATGTGCCGAAGGCGGCACGTGAGCTGATTTTCAGTGGCACTCACACTGCCCAGGTCCTGGCCACCGGTCCAGGGGGCTCTGCATTTTAATTTAATTTTAAATGAAGCTTCTTAAACATTTTAAAAATCTTATTTACTTTGTATACAACAATAGTTTAGTTATATATTATAGACTTATAGAAAGAGACCTTCTAAAAACGTTAACATGTATGACTGGCACACGGAACCTTAAATCAGAGTGACTAAATGAAGACTCGGCCCAGCACTTCTGAAAGGTTGCCGAGCCCTGCTTAGATCCTAAAGGCCTCAGGCTGTAAGTCTGGGGCCAGAGCTGCAGGTTCCACTGAGTCCAGTGCCTGGCTCTGGGACACTTGTATTCCTCCTGCCACAACTAATCAAGGAAGGATGTTTTTGTGTCAGAGGTGCAGTTCAGGCATCTTTGCCCTTCAAGCCTCTCTCCCCTTTCTTTTAAAGTTTCAGAAATGCTGTTAACTTTAATTTGCGGAGTTGCTTCTCGAGAGTGAAAAATCGATGGGGGGCTATCACAGTGTGAAATTCGACTGTCACTGTTGAGCTATAGAGTTAGCAAGATGTCTGAGAAGGTAAAAAATAAATCGTGGCCCAGCAAGTCCTCAGCTGTGCTATTTCAAAAGGGATCTGAGGCTGATGGGCCGTTAGAGGGTATTTCAGTTAGATGGATGATGATTCCCTGTGAAATATTGGGGTTATTCCATAGGTAAGAGAAACTTTAGCTTATAAAACACAAACAGCTGCCTTCTTGCCGTTTAATTCTGCCCTCGGATGTGTGAGCAGCTTGTCAGAGAGGGAAGCTGGCCCTAAAATCAGCCTTTTCCTCTTAATGATGCCTCTGATGAGGGCCTCTTGACCCCATTGCACTGTTTGTCGTATTTCAAGGATTTGATTGAATGTTTTCTCCTAGATTGTAAGCTTGATGGGGCAGGACTGCCTTCTTTGGGAGGGTTTGTGTGGTGCCTCACACACTGGGGCACCTGGGCCCTACTGTAATACAAATAATAAATAAGAATTATTAATCATAGGCTGAATTCTGAGTTTGATCATACGTTCCCATATTCATTCAGCTCGCTGGAGGATGGAGGCTTCAGCAGGGTGTGACCAAACACCCTGTCCTGGGCAATGCATTGTCAGCTAGGCCCTGCTTCATTAGCGGACCTGGCTGTGCTTACCTGTTATGTACCAATTTTTTACGTGGCCACTCTATAAAATAGTGCTTTAGTTTCGTCTGTACTAACGCCACTAAATAAGGGGCTTGGAATATGGATTTCTGGCCCTCTGAGCTGTTTAATGGCTACCATGGTCGTGTTCAGAGGTCACGGTCAGGCTCCCCATTGTGCTAGGTGCTGTACAGACTCATAAAGAGAGTCCCTGAGCCGGGGAGTTTACCATGTAACACATTTCTAACTGGTACAATCTATGTTAACCCAAATGGGAAGTGAGGAGTTGGGGCAGATGGGGAAATGGCCCTGTGGGTAGCCCATTGTTGCTCCTCCGCTTTGTCTCTTTCTGATGGTTTCTGGTTTCTTTCTGCCTAACACTGGGTTAAAATGCAGTATAAGGAAACATCATGTAAATACAGTTGGCCCCTTCAGTGACTTTACGCTGCCTTCTTTTCACAGCAAGGGAGCTGGCTGGCTGGCTTAAATTCCACCAATTCTGGTCCATTCGTTCAGCACACAAGGAGACATTGAATAACTTAAGTGTAAAAGTTCCAGGGCCGGCGGTGTGATTCCAGGAAACTACCTTGGGGAGATGTTGTTATCGTGACACCCTGGTAACTCCCAATCAATTATCATTAATTGGAAGTTCTGCAAAATGCATCAACTAGAGGCTAAAGCCCTTAGAAAGCTGCAGAGCTTTGAATTCACGATGCTACGGTAGTAGCCTGGAAAATTCTTGTTTCCTTCAGCTGTTGGATTCTGTCCCCGGAGAAGAATTTCTGTCAGAAGAATTTCATTGTGCAGAGAGTGGACACGAGACTCTGCCAAGTGCCCCATGTTCTGAAGAACCTCTCTTAGCCCCAGGAACTCGCCATCACTATTTTACTTTGGGGCATCCGTGCTTCATCTCAACAGGGCCAACCATCCAGTCTACATACAAGTGTAGATTACGGCCACCTTCCTTCTTTAAGATAGAAGCGCGGCCTGGTTAGACTACAGATCTCTGCGTGACGTGCCCCGTCGTAATCCAAATAGGTTCATCCTTAGGGTACGTCTACACTGGAGCTGGTTGTGCAATTTCCAACTCTGGCAGATAGACCCACATTCTAGTGCGCTAAAAAGAGGCATGTCTGGGCAATGTGACGGGGCCGCTACACCAAGTGCAATCCTGTCAGAAACACCAGGTACATGCGCATGGCAGCTAGCTCATCCCACCGCTCACACCACCACAGTGACACTGCTATTTTTATGCTATTTTAGCTCAGTCAGAACTAGCACATGTCTGTCTACCCAGGCTGGGAGTTACTCCTCCAGCTCCAATGTCAGCTGTACCCTTAGAACAAGATGGAATGGCGTCTGCTGCAGCCTGTCGTCTCCGTGTGCCACGGCCCCACATTGAAGAGGAAGGCTGCATTTTCAGACTGCACAGGCTGTCCTCGGGGGCTTCCCCTGTGCTGCAACAGGGAGCTTGACGCCTGTGCACGAACCCCGCTAGAAATACTTTTAGCAGCACCGCTACGACCTGACATATTAAAGTATCAGATATAACAGTAGCTATGTTTGGGAATTTTGCCTAGAAAATCATTTCATAAAACGGCCGTTGCTGCTTCAGTAGAGAATCTTACTGCATCAGAATAGTTGTCTGGTGTAAGACCTTTCTTTGATAGCCGCAGCTTCTTCAGTAGAGCAATGCGACTGCATTTATTGTCTCTTTGGAGCGGGGGACTAGTCTGTATATCTGAATAAGGATGACCCTTGGAGTCTATCTCCCAGATTTCATGTAGAACTGTAATCACTCAAATGGCACACTTAGAATTTTGGCGTAAGTTCAGCGGTTCTCTAATCTCCTGTTTAAATCATTCTCGGTGGCCAGTGGATACTATGTAGCCCTACAGATGCCTCTAAACATGCTGACTCGGAGGCTTCTTACGTTCTGAATGTTCAGTAGTGCCATGTGGTTCCGTTTTGATTTGGGGCTGGGCATGTGTCCTGATAAAATGCAAGCCAAAAAAAATGAGCCAGTGCCTGAATTTACTCCCTGCTTGTGGAAAGCCATTTGTTGGGCTCTGTGTGCAGGGGAAGTGTGAAAGCGTAATTAATTCTTCTGAAGTTTAATTGTTTGGGGAATCTATACCCAGGTCCCAACTAAGTACGGCTTAGAAAGCCTCCCCACAATGATAAGCCCCCCTCAGTGCTATTGCGATGGTGCATGCAAGTGTAAGAGAAATAATTCCTTTGCGGGGAGAAAAGAGACAATGTTTTTGGTTTGCATCAAGATGAAATTAGTCAGAAGCGAACTCCAAGCTTGGCAAGCAGCTGCTGGCATTAACAAGTTGTGCAAGCAAGTATAAAATAGAGGCGTTCGTGACTCCTAGAGCCTCTGCCCTACATGTGTGTGCCCTTGCATGCACCCCTCTCCGAATCCACAACTTCAAACACAAAAATTAGAAGGCGAAACATTGTATTATTCATAAGGAGCCAGGGCACTTCGCCAAAATAAACTATCCCCTATAATTACAGGTGAAGTAGCATTCTTTAATATCTTACAATACAAAAACACACATTAATCAAGGCAAGAGGGCTTTTTTTCCCCTAGAAGACAATAAATTAACATCCATGCCAATACATGTGACAGTCCTTTACAAGATTATAAATCAGCCTTTTTAAGGGAGGCTAGTTTATAAACAAACCCAATAAGTGAGATTTTCAGTTTGGGGATGGGGAAGGTAGCGTCTCAAATATTGATGTCTTGCTGGAAGAGTCACTTGCACGCTGGCACTCCCAGAGACAATAGGCTGGATCCTGAGGTGATGCAAGTCAGCATTGCTCCATTGATTTCAGCATCGCTAGGCAAATTTATACCTGCTAAGGATCTGGCCCCTTCTATCTTGGCTGCTCATCCAGTGAAATAAAATCCCAGCTTATCCGCCACACTGGTAGCCCGCACCTTCTGGGGTGGCATGTGATCAGTCTGCCACAGAGTTCCTGCAAAGTCCTGAGGCTCTCGAACTGTGCGCTTGTATCATGTTTGTCCCCTTTTAAAACTCTCTGGCTAAAAAGGTATTTGTGAATGTAGAAGGTTCTTCTTTGCATTGCTGTTGGTCACATGCTGGTTCACCTTTGTGTCCAGTCCCGCAGTCCTGTCCACGCGAGTGTGCAGAGCGCCAGAGACTTCAGCAGGACTCTGCATCGGGCTGCCCAACTGGATCGGTGCAGGATCAGGGCCTTTGTTCACACTCTCCAGTCACGTTGAAAGCGGGTGACAGGCTGGCCTGTCAGCTGAAATGTTTTCAACTCTTTGGTCCCCAAGAACTGAGCGTCACCCTTAGCCAGATGAAGTAGGCTGTGCCCTTTAGATGTGCAGGACTGTGGGAGTGAGAGGCAAAGCTACCTCCTCATGCCGTGCCATTCCTCGATTCTGAATAAATACCTCCCTTACTATTTACACAGCGCCAGAGCTATGCAGGGACTGTACGGACTAATAAAACCCCGTGCCTGCTCCACAGGACTTGCACTCGAGTTCAGACGTAAATTGAGTGGTAGGAAAGACGGGGGTGGGGCAGGGAAGAAAGGTCACAACAATGTGCTTGTGGATTTGCATTGTTTTCTTGGGTGCATCATGATTCTACTGAATCAAATCCATTCCCTTCCCCCCAAATTATTCCATTGTAGGCTAGTGACCTGACCCCTGCCCTTCGCGAGAGAAAATGGAGTGTGTTTTCTGTCCCTATCAGCTTCTTGAGGAGAAGAATGAATAGTCTGTTTAAAAAACAATTGCCCACGAGTTTGTTTGAAGTACGGTAAATTCTCCCACCTGCCCTCAATGAAAACACAAATAAATGTGTAAGGAAGAGAAGGGAAGGTCAGAATATCAAGTGTCAAAAGTAGTTCATGAAATTTTATTGCTGGTGCATTTAATCAGCGCTAAATGTTTTGTACAAGGTGCATACAAACCGGAGCTGTAAAAATTGATGGAATGTTATGTACAGTGTGACCATTTATGAAGAAGGGGAAATTTATACCCAGCTGAAATAAACAAACCAGAGGGATGTTTTATGGAGCGCACTCGATGACAAAGTTCCTTGAATGAAATCCAAGGGAGGTGGGGCCCTCTTTCAGAGCCTGCCATGCCGAAGGCTTCCCTGGCCCTCATGTTGTTGTGGTTTGCATCACACCCTGAATACACAGGGAGTTGAATGCAGTGGCATTCTTCTCTGTCTGTTCTGTGTAACTGTCCTGTGCAATGAATCCCTGCTGAACTGCTGCAATAGGCATCCCGCAGGGAGGAAGGCTTTTCTCCGTACACACAGCTCTGATTCCTGAGCCCCTCTTGATCTGACATCTCTTGCCGCTTTTCCCAAAGGGCAGTCTGTAGTAACCTGTTGCGAAGGGTTAACAGAAGTGAGTCGCGCTGACATCAGCATTTGTTTTCTTTTGGTCAGGTATTTTGTTGAGAAAGCACAATCCTCAGTATATTGAGAGATTCCAGGGTTGCAGAATCAGAGCTCATTTAATTAACAGAATTGCCTGTGATTGCCCACTGGGACGTCAGGTGGGAATTGCTCAGTTTAATGTGAAGAAACAAAGATTGCACGCCTGCAAATGTTTGACGATGACCAAGGGGCATGGGGGGGGAACTTGACTCTCCTAACCCATCATAGCTGAATAATGATGCTAATTGACTTACACATGGATCATTGCATAGTGCATCTATGTTCAGGTACTGGAGAGCAAGAGGACAGAGCGGGTGTTCAGTTGGGGTTTGCTAGATAGTAGTGGGGAGGGTGTCTCTCTTTTTCAGTGTAGAAAGAAAACTGCTGTGAACAACTCCAGGAATATACTTCTGATGCTGTTTTTAGTTAGTCTCCCAAATTCTGTATCCCCAGTTCCATGGAACTGCTTCCTGTCTCGCAACAGACACAGCCGCCTCGGCCGTGGGTGGCTGCATGGCTGACCACGAAATCCAGTGACTAGACCATGAATGGCATTGGTCAAAGCTTCATCTTCAAGGAAGCTTTTAGATGCCTATTTCCCCGTACAGGTCACATTGCTATGGTTCTCCAGCCAAAGGGCAGATACTGTGCACCTGTAAACATTGTGAGCATAGGACCCTCCATCTTGAAACTGAGTGAGCCAACTTCATAGTGCTCCTGGCCTCTATTGGCTACAGGATGCAAGAGACAAGTGTGTTCTGGATACCTACCACTGGGAGATGCAGCAGCTAAGCAGCTTGCGTATGTAGTGATGACTAGGTGAAATGCTGGTGCCAGAGGCCGTACCAGACATGTCCTCACAGCTGCAGTAGCAATAGTACATCCTAGATCTCTAAGTAGTTTACCAAAGCTGAGGAACGTGGTTGTCCACGTGTGTGAAAAGGTGGAACTGGCATGCAGACGGGTCAGATGACTCTCCCAACGTCACACAGGAAGTCAGCAATAGAGCTGTGGCTAATACCCAGGAGTCCTGACCTCCCACCCTGTGCACTGTCTGCTAGTTATTCTGCTTCCCCTGGCCAGCAGGACAGTTGTACATGACCTGCTTTCACCCAGCAGTGCCTCTTCAGTGGCTGACTCCCTAACCCTGGTATTACTTGCTTCTTAAGCACTGCACAAGCCACTCCCAGCCTGCTCCAGACGAAGTGTAAGGGGTGGGGGATGTCTGGTGGAGCTCCCAGTTTGCCTGTTGCAGGAAGAATTGCTGTTGAGTGATGCTTAGCTTTAGGATACAAGCAGCCGGTTGATGGTAAAATATGTCAGTGGAACAGCTGATGTTCTGAGTGGCATGGCCACTGCTGGAGCCAGGCACGTGGGAAGCGACTCCTCTCTTTACCCCTCCTTGGAAGACGCTTCAGTTTCCTGTGTACTAAGCTTCTTCCCTGGACCTCATTTCCTCCCTCTCTTTGGAAGCAGCGGCGTGAGTAGCTCTCGTTTTGTTTGGACCCTGAGCCTCCTGTCCTTTGTTTCTGCTGCTCCCCCAGGAGGCTTTCCCGAAATCGCAACCACGAGACGGGCACTTATGGGCAAATACTTTCTCTCGAATCACAAGATGGGGCAGGGTCTTATCCACTGACTAGCTCCTTAGGATTTGTTCTGGGGTCGAGCTTGACGGGGAGGAACAGGGAGGTTACAGACTCTAGTGGCTGAGCTTTGATCAGAGCTAGGAGAGGTTGCACTTGTTAAAACTCCATCTACCGAATGCACCCCAGCCTTGTTAATAAATGTATATTTAACAGTGTCTGGAGCGTATGAAGTGATAATAACTAAATCGATAGCTCCCACATTGATTGTCCAGGATCCCGACAGCGTGACGCACGCAGCCATGCGGTAATTTTCCAGCTAACTAGCGCCCTGATCTACAGCCCTCCTATTGATTGGCCATTGTATCAGGCAGGCGCTGAGCGCTATTGCTTATACCTCTATTCAGCGTCCTTTTCTGATTTCATTCATTTATTACTGGACAGGCGCAATTATCTCAGCGCCAATGAGATCAGCCCTTCAAACTTCTGCCAGCAAGCCATTTGCTATCCCCTCCAGTTGCACTGGTAAATTTCCCTTTCAAACTCTGACCCTGATCAGACTGGGACTGAGCTAGAAACACTCTGTTTTAATGTGAACATGGAAGAGTTCAATTAGCACTGAAGTTTTCCTTGTCACCCACCTCTGCTTGGTTACCTGGCGAGACTCTGGTTTCTGGCAGAGCTCGAATGCCATCAGAAATCTCCTTACGCCTTTCATGAGACAGAGGGGAGAATTCGCCTCCAACGTCGTCTCACTGTATCCTTCAGAGTTCAAATGCAGCAGCGCCCAGGTCAGGTGGGCAAGTGAGAAGGCTGTTGGTGGCCCGTCCTGCGTCGCAGGCTAGAATTGGAGCCGCGTGAGCTCTGCACGGATTGTGTCCGAAGGATGCTCTGTACTGATTGTTCCTAACCCCACGTAGGCCTGCAGCGCCCCTTCCATCTGCATCCTCTTGAGCGCTGGTTTTTGCTCAGAAAAGTGACTCTGAAGCACCTTTGCTACCCAGATCCATTTCCACTGTAACTCCTAGCTGCTTGCTTTACTGCCCACTCCGGGCTTTTCATCACGTTGGCTCTGCCCAGCCAACATGGCAGTGGGAGAAACTAGCTAGACTCCATTCTGCTTATGAAGAGCCAGCAGAACGGCTGTCTGAGTTATGTTTCCAGAGCCTTGACTAGAGGTGGTGATTGCTAATACACAAAGCAGCAAGTACGTGGGTGTGCTGGGACTGCTGCTGCTTACCCCAGTCATGATGGTTTCACTGGCCCCTGCCTCAAACCACTTGTTGTGTCCACCGGTTAGCTCACGATTTGCTAAATAAGTTCTTTAGCACAGGCACTGGTGTCTGTTACTGGTGTTACTAGGGTACATAGAATAAATTCTACATTCTCAGATCGTGGGTTTTTCTTGCCGTTCTTCTGACGTGGAAGCTGCATAGATTTGACCTGAAATTAACTTGGAATGACTTGTAAACTGCTCCGCTGTTCCTCAGCCGCGAACTCCTTTTTCTAGCTACAGCCCCACTGCAATATCCTGTAAGAGGTTTTAAGAGGAAAGTCAAAGGGCACTTAGTTATGTCTACACGGTGGAAAGGCCAGTGTTTCTCCTCTTCCTCTGGAGTGAGACACCCTTCTCGGTAGCTCTCAGCATGCATCCCATTTTCTCAGTGTTGCTGTTGCCGCGGTTGCCAGCTAACTCTTTCTGTCAGCCTGGCGGAATCATGAACGTGTCCTCGCCTGTCCGTAGGACGGTGCCTGTGTGACAATATAATGCTGCCTGTCAAAAGTGACCCTAGGCAAACGGGCAAGCCGGGCTTGCAAAGCCCCTTGATACGGCGTCTGCAGCTTGGGCTTTCCGCTCCATCCCCTCTCCTTTTCTCCAGCGCCAGTAGGCTGAAAAGCGAGACTTCATTTAGCAGAACACCATTGCGTCCTGTCTGTCCTGGTGCAACATGTGGCATTCGTGTCCCGAGCTACCAGGGCCAGTATCCCAGCAGGGGCAGAGCGCCTGATTTTAGATGCAGACGTTCCAAGGCCAGACGAGACCATTATGATCATCTAGCCCAGGGGTTCTCAAACTGTGGGTCGGAACCCCAGAGTGGGTCATGGTCCCATTTTAATGGGGTCGCCAGGGCTGGCTTAAGGCTTGCTGGGCCCAGGGCCGAAGCCAAAGCCTGAGCCCCATCGCCTGGGGCCGAAGTCTGAGGGCTTCAGTCCTGAGTGGCAGGGCTCAGGTTACAGGCCCCCAGCCGGGGCCGTGGGGCTCGGGCTTTGACCCCGGCCCCCCACCCAGGGTGGCAGGGCTTGGGCGGGCTCAGGCTTTCCCCCCACCCCCCTCCTGGGGTCACACAGTAATTTTTGTTGCCAGAAGAGGGTCGCGGTGCAATGAAGTTTGAGAACCCCTGAGACACTAATCCGATGTCCTGCATAAAACAGGCCATGGAACTTCTCCAAATAACTCCCAGAGCAGGTCTGTTAGAAAAACATCCAACCCTGATTTAAAACATTGACGATGGTGGAGAATCGGCCCCGACCCTTGGGACGCTGTTCCAGTGGTTGGTTACTGTCAAGGTTAAAAAATTATTCCTTCTTTCCGGTCTAAATGTGTCTAGCTTCAACGTGTAGCCATAGCATCGGGTCCTGCCTTTCTCTGCTAGGTAGAAGAGCCCATTATCAAATATATTCCCCATATAGGTACTTATAGACCGGGGCGGGCAGACTTTTTGGCCTGAGAGACGCATCAGGTTTCCGAAATTGTGCCAAAATAGTGAGGCATGGCCCGGCCCCCGCCCCCATCTGACCCCTCCTGCTTCTCGCCCCCTGACGGCCCCCTGGGACTCCTGTCCCATCCAACCCCCCCGTTCCTTATCTCCTGATTGCCCCCAGAACCTCTGCCCCGACTGCCCATCCAACCCCTCCCCCTTCCTGACTGTCCTCTGGGGACCCCTGCCCCCATTCAACCCCCCTGTTCCCAGGATGTCACCCCCAGGCCATAGTTTGCCCACCTCTGTTATAAACTGTGATCAAGTCACCCCTTAACCTTCTCTTTGTTAAGCTAAATAGACTGAGCTCCTTGGTTCTGTGACTGGAAGGCAGGTTTTCGAATCCTTTCATCATCCTCTGGGCTCTTCTGTGAACCCTCTCCAATTTATCAACCTCCTTTTTCAGTTGTGGTCCCAGAACTGGACACAGTATTCCACCAGTGCCAAATACAGAGGTCAAATAATCTCTCTACTCCTATTTGAGATTCCCCTATTTATGCATCCCAGGATCATATTAGCCCTTTCGGCCACAACGGCACACTGGGAGCTCATGTTCAGCTGATTATCCACCACGACCCCCAAATCTTTTTCAGAGTCACGGCTTCCCAGGACAGAGTCCCCCATCCTGTAAGCATGGCCTATGTTCTTTGCTCCTAGATGTGTATATTTACATTAGCCATATTAAAATGTACAGTTTGCTTGTGCCAAGTTTACCAAGCAATCCAGATCGCTGTGTATCAGTAAACTGTCCTCTTCATTATTTACCACTCCCCAGATTGTTGTGTCATCTGCAGACTTTATCAGGGATGATTTTATGTTTTCTTCCAGATCACTGATAAAAATGTTAAATAGCGTAGGGCCAAGAACTGATCCCTGCAGGACTTCACCAGAAACACACCTACTGGATGTACATTTACAATTACATTTTGAGATCTATCAGTTAGCCAGCTTTTAATCCATTTAACATGTGTCCTGTTAATTTTATCTTTCTAATTTTTTAATCAAAATGTCACGTGGTACCAGGTCAAACGTCATACAAAAGTCTAAATATATTACATCAACACTATCAACCAAACTTGTAGTCTCGTCAAAAAGAGGTATCCAGTTAATTTGGCAGGATCTGTTTTCCATAAATCCACATTGATTGGCATTAATTATAATCACCTCTAGTCAAGTCCTTTAATTCTTTATTAATCAAGTTCTTTGTGACCTGCTCCGTTATCTTGCTCAGGATCAATGTCAGACTGACAGGCCTGTAATTACCCAGGTCAGCCCGTTTACCCTTTTTAACTATTGGCACATCATTGGCTTTCTTCCAGTCTTCTGGAACTTCTCCAGTGTTCCAAGATATATTGAAAATCAGCATTAGCTGTCTAGAGATCTCCTCAGCCAGCTCTTCTAAAACTCTTGGATCCAAGTTATCTGGGCTGCTTATTTCAAAATGTCTGACTTTAATAGCTTCTGTATAACATCCTCCGTAGGTACTAGTGGAAAGGAAAGAGTGCCGTCATCACCATGCGATATGACGACTGTTGCTCTTGAGAGAAACACACCTTTGCAGCTCTAAGCAGCTCTTCGAGCTTTGTCGGAATGGCGTTGACATGAGGAAAGAAGGGAGTAAAGGGGCATGACTCCTGTTTCCACCATTTAGTTTCTGCTGAAACACATTCTGTATAATGTTATCCACCCACAATCCTTCTCTTTTTCAGATCTCTGCAGAGGCTTTACGTGACCGTGTGTTTGCCAGAGCTCCTGGCTGAAAGAATGCAAACCATGGGCTTCTTAATAACCCTCCATTTCAAATAGATCTTTGCATATGCTGAATTTGTTTCTTTGGGCCTTGTCACTGCATCTTTTGCACCTACCAAAAGGACCATAAATTTAACTTTTGTAAAGCCTACCCAGTAGCCCTGACTTTCATCATCTCTTGCAGAATTACAGAAGACTCTGCAGTGACAACATTTGAAGCGTTAAAGGCTCGTGTCCGGGAGTTAGAAAGGCAGCTTTCCCGTGGAGACCGCTATAAATGTCTCATTTGCATGGTGAGTAGCACTCCAGTTGTGGCAATGAATCAGAAAACGTCTCGGTACCTTTGACTTGTCTTTGCTGAGGTGGGGAAAGGGGCAAATCCTGCTACTCTGGTAAGGTGAATGCATCCCTGTCCTTACACAAGTTAAAAATCTCTTCCTTTCTCTGGGCAAATGTGTCGCAAGTTTCTTTCCAGTTTCTGTGTGTGTGTATCAGTTATAACATTTCATTGGTGTTTGTAGCAGTCTGCATTAGGAGCAGAAATTTCTAACTTCATAGAACAGCATTCCCCTTTCAGACTGACCATGCAGCGCTCCCAAGTGACCGCGTTCTCCTCCTCCTGCATGTGCAGAGTTGCACATGCGTAAGGAGAGGAGACTGCCTGATTTGAGACCCACCATGTGGCTTGAAGGCAAGAATTTTGCCTGTGCGTTTAAAAGTTGCTTGTGTTATGTGTGTGGTGCCGCTTTGGCGTTCCTAAAGAAGGGCTGCAGCTCCCTCTACTGGCTCAGAACCTGCAGCTTTTTGCCCCTCGCGTTTGGTTTTATTTCCGAGCTCTGTTTGTCCCATGGTTCAATAGAAGAAGAAAATGTTGCTGGGATGATGGAGTTGCCAGTGGAACAGCTGGATCAGACAGACTCCCATCTCTGAGTCTAGGCAAGACGTACAGTCTGTTGTTGATTGCTACCCTCACTAATAAATCACTTGAAAAGACTAGAGCGCCAGTACGTGCCTGCTGAAATGACAGCAGTATTCTCGGTGCATAGCTACGCTATTCCAGCAGAGTGGGCAGTTGTGATGAGAGTTAATTTTATCCCTTATCTCTGCTCTTGCGCAATCTGGTGACCTTTCCATTGGACTAATGATACGTGGGCACAACTTCCCTGCGATAAAAGACCCAGGGAATAACCATGGCTGGCCCAGGGCAACTGACTCAGACTCAGGAGGCTCTAAAATTGCAGTGCAGACGTACCTCTCTAGCTAACCAGGTTGTGTCCCCACCAGGTGGGTTATGGGCTTCTGTCAGGCAAAGCAATGGCCTACAGGAGACTTTCTACCTCTGTTACTCTGGACCTAAAGTTTAGATCCCGGCTTAGTTTTCACTCAGTCCTGAAGTCAGGGAGCGTTTGCCCCATTTCTGTGCTTTGTTTCTGTCGGATGCATCGTACCTGGCCCACTGTGTAAGGAGCAGCTCCCGAGCTGTGTTCTTCTGAAGATGGGAATAATGGGGAGTGTTGACTCTGGGTAACTGCCCTCTTCTCCTGCCCCCTCCCCAACTCCAGTACCCTGGTGACATAATTGTAGGCTGGGAATCCGCCAGCCTTTTATGTGACAGGAATGTCTTTGCTTTTTCTCTTCAGGACTCTTACACGATGCCCCTGACTTCCATTCAGTGCTGGCACGTGCACTGTGAAGAATGCTGGCTGCGGACTCTGGTGAGGCACTTGGCTACTTTCTCATTGATGCGTAGACGTCTCCCTTTCCACAGACCTGTACTTACATTAGAGGAGAGGTTCTTGCTTGATATGAAGTGGGCTAAGTGGGGTTCTCGTTTGTTATTAACCACCCCCGTCAGACTGGAGTCCTTCCGGTTTGATTTCACTGGGCGGAGCTGGGTTTGAGTTACCCTTGCTGAAGAGTGGTCACTCTACTCACTGCCGGGAGGGCTCAGGGCTGGAACGGCACCGCGCGTGGAATTCCTGTCGACTTCCAAAGCAGTTCTGTGCACTGCAGCTTGGAGCCCAGCTTAGATCCACTTCGCTGGGATCCGCTGACCTGGGCAGCACCCGTCAGTGCTGTTTCCTTCCCCTCTTCTGAATAACTGAAACAGCGTCATGCCGTTTTGAACTAGTGCGGTTGGTTGTCTAGAAAATTGGGCACTATTGGAAGTGTAGAAGAGGTGGCCCAGTGCCCCCAGGATTTGCATTTTTGTTCGTTTCAAAGGGACACGCTTGTGTTAAAATTAATATTTTGTTAAACAAAGTGACGCCCTTTCCTTTCCTAACCCTGACTTCCTGGGTTTTCGTCGGCTTTTATTTTCCCCAGTGATGCTGACCACAACATTTTCATTTCACTCAGCCTGGGCAATGGAGATTTGAGCTAGTCACTGTCACTTTGCTGCTCAGGCATTAGCAGGCTGCTGCAGGGTTGGGTTGCAAATGATGTACGGGGACTCGCACTCTTCTGAAAGCTGCTGCTGGTAGGTCCTGCAACATCGTATTTTTACAGAACACACTGTAAACTTGGAGCTTCAGCTAATCTGGCAATGGGCCTCCAGATACTGCCTTTTAAATACCTTGGCTGAGAAAAGTTACTGGGATGGTGAAATGCCTGCAGCATTGGGTATTAATAGCAACCTCCGTAACTTGACTGTCCCCGGGCTGTATTTTCTAGCTATTCAGCTACGCCCCTGTCGCTCTTTAGATTACACAGGCTTTTTTAGGCATTTAGCAGCACACTGCAAAAGACTCCTGCCCAGCTACGTAGCAGGCGTTCAGATGAATGTTTGCGCCGCTGCTTCTAGGTATAATCCAATTCTGTAGTGCTGGCTGCAAACGCAGAGTAGAGCATTTCTGTTCCATGTTGGATTTGATTCCTCCATGTCCTTCACCCCTCTGCTCCCCGCCATCCCAAGATGGTCTTTTAGGCCAGTAGCACCTATTGTGAGCCCTTCTGAGCCTCAGGCACACTTCAACGTCTGTCAAGCCCCTTTGTTCCATTGGCAGCATCCTGCGGCCTGCACTAAGACTGAACCCCTAGAAGATTGCGCTCCGAGCATTAAGGGGTTAACATTCACTTCTCCAAGGAGAGGAGTGTTTAGATTTGGTCTCACCCCTCCCTCCCCACACTGCTGTGTGGTGGGGTAGATGGGGACTGGGTTTGCTGTGTATTGGCCATGCCCTGAGCCTGGCTCTGACCAGGCAGGAGGGAAGGGAATATTCCAGCAGGACGTAAGGTTAGGTGCTGGCACTTGTGGGGGAAGCAATTAATAAGTGGCCGCTCATCTGTTCCCCAGCTCTACCCTCTTCCTGCAGCCCGCAGTTGATTAAACCAGGGCCTTTCACGAGGCGTGCTTGGGCTCTGTCCCTTCTCCCAAATCGCCCAGCCTGCATTCGCATGTTTCTAATGTAACCATTAAAATGTAGCCCGAAGACAGCAATAAAAACCCTGGAACGCGTTGGTGCTTTTGTGTCTTGATCAAAGTCAATGTGTGTAATCTCGTTAAGACTGCCCTCCCCCACCCCACCCCCCTTTTTTTTATGAATTTAATGGCATACAGCAGCTGGGCTCACTGTTTAATACTCACCAACCTGCACTGTTCTAATTAAGGTATCTCCTTTTATTTCGGGCACAAAAGAGACTCTTGTTTTCTTTAACAAGCGAGGAGCTGTGGGATAGTGTGTGTAATAATTGCTGCTGTTACCTTTCCCTGGATATAAAGCCAGCTCCCCGTGGGGGTGGCAGGGAAAGCAGAAATCGCCTGCGCGTGCAGCACACATGGAAAGATTTGATGTGGGGAGAGGGGCAACATTTTTCTTCTGTTGTGCAATAAACAATTTGTTGGAGTTAATAGGAGTTATGGGGGGGTGAGTTGTGTTGGGCTTCCGGCCGCTTCTGAACAGTCTGGAGATCTGCCATCCCCCTTAGTGAAAAGTCCAGATTTTCTATGCCTGTGTTTTAATATGCACAGCTGAGACCTAATGTTAGATTAGATTTTCTTATGTTATATATTAAGGCCTTAGAAACAAGGGATCAAAGTGGGAGACAAAGCTTCTAACATCACGCAGGAGAGCACTTGCTGCCCACATCAGTCTCCATGGAGCAGGGAGGGTGAAATAATTGAAAAAACTTATAGGCTCTGAAGATTCTCTAGAGCCAGATTGTCCTGGGCTGAGCACGCACTGACTCCATTTGTGTCCTGGGCAGTCCTCAGGATTGGGCCCTTAATATGTCCTGCTCTGAAAAAGAGGCACTTTGAAAATGGCTTCGTGTGTGTGTGTGTGTGTGTGTGTGTGTGACTTCGGATCAGATCTGCTGAGTTTATAAGTTAAAACCTGGGTATGGCTTTCTACCAGCTGATCCCACAGACTCCCCCGGGGTCAGAGGGTCGTCATTGACACAAATGTTCTGCATTTGGAACATAGCTAACAGTTCTGTGAATGAGACCTGAACCAGCGCAAACTCCAGCTCTCCATCCCATTGCTGTGTTAGCTTGCATTAGTGATTCAAGCCAGCAGATCTGATTGCATACACACAGGATGCAGGCCTGGTTAGTAAGAAGAGCCCTTCCTACTTACTCACGAGAATAGAGCTGTACTTTACGGGTGCATCCTACGTTTGAGAAACTCAAGAATTTGGTCAGTGCCTCTTAACGCTAATGGGAGATGCCCAGCTAGATGCTGCTTTGCAGAGGCCTCTCTGAGTTGGGGAGAAACCATCTGTGCATAGATGAACAGTCAGAGCACTTTAAACAAGTGACCATCTTAACTTCCTGGGCATAACCAAACCAACCGGGGCCCAAGAGGCAGCAGTTTGCCTGCTTCTGGGTCTGAGTTTTCTCCGCTGTCGTGCCCTTGTGTGGTTCTGAGTACATGGGAGATTGCCAGTGACATGTGTCCATATCCTAGGGCCAGTACGGTCCCGCCTGGATTTCCAGTGTAATCAGTCTAACCTTTACTGGCTTAATTTGTCTGCAGTTTTTGGGTTTTTTTTTGTTTTTTCAGACCACATTTGTGGGCTAGTTTTTACTTGTAGGCTTTTCTGTGGGGCTCATCACTGCAGTGTTTGAATTGCAATGCCCACGAGTCAGGGAAGGAAGAGGTATTGTTGTCCCCAGTTTACAGACAGGAAAACCAAGGTACAAACATTAAGTGATTTTTCCCAAAGTCACACTGGAAGCCTGTCCAGGATCTCGCAAATCCTAGCCCGAGAATTTCCAAGTAAAGTATTCCTGTAGTCTAAAGCCAGACGGGACTTCCTGTGTAGCACAGGCCAGAGAACGTCACAAAAGAATTCTTCAAGCAGATCTTTTAGAAAGGCATCCAAACTTGAGTTGGAAATTGTCAGTGATGGAGAATCCACCACGACCCTTGGTAAGTTGTTCCAATGGTTAATTACCCTCGCTGGTAAAAATTTACACCTGATTTCCAGTCTGAATTTGTCTGGCTTCAACTTCCAGCCATTGGATCGTTTTAGACCATCCTCAAGCTATATTGAAAAGCCCAATATTCAATATTTGTTCCACATGAAGGTACTTAGAAACAGTGATCAAGTCATCCCTTAACCTTCTCTTTGTTAAGCTAAATAGACTGAGCTCCTTGAGTCTATCACTAGAAGGCAGGTTGTCTGATCTATTAGTCGTTCTCAAGGCTCTTCTCTGAACCCTCTCCAATTTATCAACATCCTTCTTGAATTGTGGGCACCAGCCCTGGACACAGCATTCCAGCAGCAGTCACACCAGTGTCAAAGAAAGAGGTAAAATAACCTCTCTGCTCCTACTTGAGATTCCCCTGTTTATGCATCCCACGATTGCATTAGACCTTTTGGCCACAGCATCACACTGGGAGCTCCTGTTCAGCTGATTATCCACCATGACCCTCAAATCTTTTTCAGAGTCACTGCTTCCTGGAATAGAATCCCCCATCGTATGTGTGTGGCCTGCATTATTTGTTCCTAGATGTATACATTTACATGTAGCAGCTTACCAAGTGATCCAGATTGCTCTGAATCAGTGACCTGTCCTCTTCATTATTTACCACTCCCCCAATTTTTGTGTCATCTGCAAACTTTATCATTGATTTTATGTTTTCATCCAGGTCATTGATACAAATATTAAGTAGTGTAGGGCCAAGACCCGATCTCTGTAGGACCTCACTAGAAACAGGCCCACTCGAGGACAATTCCCCATTCACAGTTTTATTTTGAGAGCTATCAGTTAGCTTTTAATCCATTTAATGTGTGCCATGTTAATTTTATGTCATTCTAGTTTTTTAATCAAAATGTCATGAGGCATCAAGTCAAACGCCTTACAGAAGTCTAAGTATATTACATCAATATTATTATCTTTATCAACCAAACTTGTAATCTCATCAAAAAAAGTATCAAGCTAATTCGACAGGATCTATTTTCCATAAACCCATGTTGATTTGCATTAATGATGTTACCCTCCTTTAGTTTTGTATTAATCGAGTTCCATATCAGCTGCTCCATTTTCTTACCCAGGACTAATTACCTGGGTCAGCCCATTTACCCTTTTTAAAAATTGGAACAACATTAGCTTCGGGAAGTTCCTTAGTGCTCCAACACTTACTGAAAATCAGCATTAACAGTCTAGTGAACTCCTCAGCCCGCTCTTTTAAAACTCTTGGATGCAAGTTACTTGGAGCTACTGATTATAAAATGTTTTACTTTAGTAGCTTCTGTTTAACACCTCCAGAGATACTAGTGGAATGGAAAGACTGTTATCACCATAAGATGAGACTATATCACCTGTTTTTTCCCCAAACATAGATCTGAAATATTTATTGAACACTTCTGCCTTTTCTGCATTATTATTGATAATTCTAATATTTCCATCTAGTAATGGACCAATCCCATTGTCAGGATTCTTTTTGTTCCTAATGTTCCTTTTGTTCTTCTTGTTCCTAATATATTTTTAAAACTCCTATTGTCCTTAATTCGGCTGGCCATATATTTCTCTTAGTGCCCCTTTGCTTCCTTTATCAAATTTCTAACTTCCGATTTATATTCATTACTCTCAGCTTCCTTTCTTTATGTAGTGCTGCCTTCACTTCCCCCCTTTAACCATCCCCTCCTTCCTCAGTTGCGGAATTGTGACTTTTTTCGACATCTAATTAGGTGTTCTTAAATAATTTCCAGTTATCATTCACATGAGTTACAGCTCCAAGACTACTGTCTGTCTCTCAGAACATGAGCACTCTACGAGGTGTAGCTGTGTTGTAATTCTGGATGGAATTGCGTTTTTATCCTGGGTTCTGTGCATCTAGACCCAGCACCTCCTTTGCATATTCACTCATCATCTGGTTAGCAATTCTCAGACTAAGGCATATCTGAATGTAAGTAAATGATGGCACTGCAAGACCAAAAATGAGCTTTTAAAAAATCTCCAGATTCCTGGAACTCCCCTCAGCAGTGCCTTGTGAACTGATCTGTCAGGAAAGCCTTGTTCACTGATTGAGACATATTTTTCTTGTAGATGGTACTAGTTAATACTGAGCCTGGTAACCTTCCTCAGGTAACTAGTACGTGTCCCAAAATACAGCCCACGTATTGCGGGTGGCTGTTTGCAAAGCTGCCATAACAGTCAGAAAGCTGTAACTCATTCCTGCCTTTCACTGGCTTGCGCCAAATCCTTCATGGATTTTTCCTGAAGCCTCGTGGGGCAGCAACTCTCCCCACTTCCATCTTCTTTGGGGCATGGACCTAGCTTTATATCTGTCCGCAAAGCAACATGCATCCCTCTACTGCTGTGGAAATAAATGAAAAAACACCAGCACAGATGAATGGTACGCTTTGAATATGGCATACAGTGTGTGGGCACATTTTACACACGCGCACACACACACACACACACACACACACACACCATACATAGGAGCAGAAGTATGGTCTAGTTCAGGGCTCTTTATAACATTGGGTGTCTCCCTGCAGCCCTCTCTGCCTCAGTTTGACCATCTGTAAAATAGGGGTACTAATCCGCACTGTGGTGAGGCGCTTTGAATGCTGTGGGTGGCTTTGTAAGTCCTATTTGCCTTCATCTCCTTTGCGTCTAGGTAGTGCATTCTCTTTGGAGACTGATCACTGTTCACAGACTAACAGAATAGCAGGAACGGCCTAAGCCCTCACTTGGAATTTGCTGCCTTTAGCTGGTTGAAAACAAATGTAGTGTAATTCTTTTTTAAGAGGTAGCTTTAAGACAAAAAGCTCCAGTCTTTCCTGGCACCAAGTGCCAGGAACAGCTTCTCAGCGTTGCAGCTCTTGTTAATTTATTTTTCAGACTACCCGAAGTGATTAGCCCATATTGTGGATCAATCACTTGCCAAATTTTAATTAAGACGGGAGGGAAAAAATAAATCCCATCCTGGTCCCAGCCCCTGTTCTCTACCATGTTTCAGCCCCGGAGCAAACTTCTTGCAGCAGAGTTTTATAAACCGCTGAAAACTGAGGTTTATAACGGAAAAGCTGAGATGGCCTTTACTGTAGCACACGCTGCTATAACACATCAAGGCTTTTCCATGGAGCAATGATGAAAGGAGCAGAAGGGCTGGGGGTGGGGGGACTGGCCAACAGGTGTGACTTATTATTCACACCATTTTTATTTCAAGGGAAAAGTTTAGTAACCCCAGCTGGCAGGTGAGGAGTGGGGGAACAAATACTTTCCCATTGTCCCTGTGCCAGGGCATGTGTGTGTGAGAATAGTTTAATTTCTTATAGTAATAAATACTGTACACCACCAAAAATGTGGTCAAATGCAAGGAACAAGGTTGTAAGTGATTTTAGTGCTTTAAAAAACAACTCCACGCTTAGAACGTGGAGTTCTGAATGTAGCGCACGTGCTGATGTGTGCAGGGACGTTGGGTTAGAAAACACAAGTTCTTCCCAGGAGACTAACATCATTATTTTTCCCTGGACTGTTTAACACCAAACGTAAATACTAGGGGGACCCAGAGACCCTGGGCCTTCCAGCTGTGTGTGCAGCCAGCCTGCTTAGAGTGTGAGCTGCAGAAGGTAGCTAAGGTGGCGTTGTTCACACTCCGACACACCCCGCCCTGTCCTGTCCGAGCGCAGCGAAACAACATTCTCTCCCATGATAAAATGATCCACACCAGGGTGTTTCTCTTGGTGGGACCCAGCTTGCTGGTTCGGACTCTGCAGCAGCGTAGGCAGTACCTATGTGCCTTGACACAGGAACGTTCCTGAAGTGAGAACGAGAGAACTAACAACCCTGCCTGGAAGGGCTGGATTCTCGTGTCTGTGGTCTGAGCCTTCCTTGGGGCACTAGAATGGCTGTTCCCATCTCTCTGGTGTGGGTCACTTTGAGGCTCTGTTCAGATCCAGAGTAGGGTTCAGATCAAGGGCTAATCAGGGCTGGATCTTTGAATAAGAGACTGTCAAAATGGCAGGAATCGCCTGTGGTTGGATTTCTACCAGCTTATGTGGCTGAAAGTTGTTTTCATGAAATTCTTGAAATCTCGTGCGCGGAGGGCAGTTCCCACAAGCTCCCAGCTGCGTGGAAAGCAGGAAGCACAAACCCTTTTGGGATGGGATCCCCCAAGGAACCAGAACTGAGGGGCCTGTTTGGAGCCAGCGATTCCAATCAGCCCCCCTCAGTTTGCAGGGTATTGAGTTTGAGATCCTTTTTCTAAGTATCAGAGGGGGAGCCGTGTTAGTCTGGATCTGTAAAAGCAGCAAAGAATCCTGTGGCACCTTACAGACTAACAGACGTTTTGGAGCATGAGCTTTCGGGGGTGAATTCACCCACAAAAGCTCATGCTCCAAAACGTCTGTTAGTCTATAAGGTGCCACAGGATTCTTTGCTGCTTTTTCTAAGTAGAGAGAGGACAGATTCCAACCCCAGGAGGGGCCACTATGATCCAGTCTGGCCAGAGAACTGTCCCCAAAGGATTCCTAGAGACTCCTGGCCCTTGCTCCGTCCTGTGCTCTGGTGGGCGTTGAGTGGTGGAATGGCACTGCCTGAAGGACGAGTTCTACTGACAGGCACACTGGGCCCTCTGCATACTGGGTCCAGTGTGTGGAGAGAGCTGAACGGCGCACACACGATACGCAAATTGCTTTCAGACGGGAATGTTTTCGCTGTCCCTCTCAAGCTCCCAGCATTCAGGTGTCTGATCTGTAGGTAGTGCAGCTATCCCGGAGAAGAGCAGGGAGCTGGGAGACGTCTCCGTGCTCAGGCTGGGGCAGCAAAGTGATCTTGGGGTTTAATTGCTTTTTCCCTCCTCGTCTGTCTTCTCCACAAGCTCTGGAGTTCAGCGAAGTGGGTGGCCGAGCGAGGGCCGGGTCTGGCTGCGTGGTGGGAAGTCCTCCGTTATACAAGGCGCACTTGATGGAAAGGGTTTCCCTTGCCTTTCTCAGGTGGGCCCCCCAGCTGCTAATCCCCTTTCCTAGGAGTTGTATGTGCAGGTGTTGCTCAGACAATGCTCTGTCACTCAGAGAATCCTGCCCCCCACTGGGGCCTGTCTCTGTATTCCAGGAGGGTGTGCTGGTCCCCCATCTCTCGGGACATGCGGGGAGGCAATGGGTCCTCTCTAATGGGGCGAACCGAGCAGGAAAAGTGCCATTAAAGTTCTTCCCCTCGCTGCCTGCAGTGAGGCCGCAGGGCGTATCTGGAGGCACTCGTCAGCACTGCATGAGAGCACCGAGCGGCTGTGGAGCAGGGAGCATTGTCCTCTCTCCCTGCTTTCTCCACCCGCCCTGCAGAGTGACAGCACCAAGCCATTCCAGGGGGTGGGAGCTGCAGAAAGAATCCGCTTCCCTTGTGTAATCAGCGGTGAGGTGTGGTTGGACAAATATTTCACTGGCTCTTCCTTAACGAACTGCTCCCATTCTCTGGAGTGCCTCTTGGGAAGGAAAGAGTCAAGACAGATGTGCAAGAGCTAGCCACATCTGGAATCCTTAAACTCCCAGTTGCATGCTCAGTTTTGCTTGCTGGGGCACGCTGCAATCCGGAGTTGAGAACTTGCCAGCCACCACCCTGTGTAACACTGATTGCTGTGCACAAACCTCTCTGCTCCTCTGGCACCTCCGGAGACGCTGCCCTCCTGTTGACAGTGAGGAGCCCAGGAGCCATGAGGCTGCAGAGAATCTGCCAGTGCCAGTGGTTCTGTCGGATGTGAATTGAAATACACCTCTACCCCAATATAACGCCACCCCATATAACACAAATTTGGATAGAACGCGGTAAAGCAGCGCTCCGGGGGGGGCGGGGCTGCGCACTCCAGCAGATCAAAGCAAGTTCGATATAACACGGTTTCACCTATCACGCAGTAAGATTTTTTGGCTCCCAAGGACAGCGTTATATCGGGGTAGAGGTGTACATTGTATTGATGCTCAGTGTGAACCCCCAGATTTCTGAACCTCAGCAGCAGTGCGACAGGTCCCAGCCTGAAATGACAGAGAATAGCTTTAAAAATTGGTCACTCTTCCTCTTCGTACCGACCTGCCATGATCCCCAAGAACAGGGATCTGCTTTGTAGACGAGCATTCAGCCCAAGGAACGTGCTCTTCTTGGCACCTTTAGAAAATCCAGAACACAGGTCTTGAGAGAGACGCGAAAGGCTGGATTATAACCTGGGCTTTTTAAAGTGCACGTACTGATTTTTAAGTCTACCCGCCATAGTGGGGTGGTGGTAGCAGCGCCTAGAGATCAGCTGGGCTCTGTGAAGGTCCTTGCATTGTGGATCCCCTGGTGCCAGGCTCTCCACAGGCATAATGAGAGACCGGCCCTGCCCTGAAGTGCTTAAAATCTACAGAGGCGAGACAGAGGCTGAGAGCGGGGAAAGGACTTGCCTGAGGTCACCGCAGAGTTAGGAATAGAACCAAGCTCTCCTGACTCCCAGTCTCCTGCCCAAGCCACAAGGACCCACAGTCTCCCGTGTTCGCCGAGTGATTTGAGGGGGGTTAGTGGCTTTATTCGCCTCCAAGGCAGGTTGTGGGGGCTGGTGATGCCTTAGCTCTGCCTTGGAGGCACCGCGAGGCCTGGGGAGTGTTCAGCCCCTCTGAAATGATCCCTTGAAACGAGGCAGGCGGGTGAGGTGATATCTGTTATTGCACCAACTTCTGCTGGGGAGCGAGAGCAGTACTCCCTCACCCGCCTTGTCTCTAGTGTACTGGGGCCAACATGGCTACCGCTACACTGCAGAGAACGAGGCTGGAGGCCTGTCAGTGGCAGCTTGCGCCAGGAGAGAGAGGAGAACTGACTTGGCCTTGTCTGCACTGAGTTCTTAGTGGCACAGGTGCAAGCCCCTAGGGCAGACACATCTTACACCTGTTTGATGCTGGGGTCAGCTGAAATGGTCCAAATTCCCCTGCACTGATGTAATTTGTCCTCACTAAGGGGTTTGCACCAGTGGCTACAAACCAGTGTAGACGTAGCCTGAATTTGTCCTGGAAGTCGGAGGAGTTTCCTGCTTGGGTTTGAGTTTCCCTGCCCCGTGTGCTCATTGTGCAGATATCTGAGCAGAGCAGAGCTGAAGCTAATTGTCGCGTCAGAGACAGCATCCATCTCTTCTCTCGTAATCCGAGCTGCCACTGGCAGTAATCAGTGCAGCATGGCCGGAGCCGAACCTGCCCTTCCACTGGGCCCAGATCCTGCAAACCTGCTGAGCCCACTGCTCTAACGCCCACTTTCTGCTCTGGCTGCAGAGATCAAACCAAGCCTCTCTTGGGAGCACTGCTCCTCTTCCCGAGAGACTCTACCCCCTCTGCATCAGTCTGCGTGAGCCGTAGCAGCCGGCTGGCATTCCCCGCTTCGTACAGCCCTGGGGGCCTGGCTGATTCCACGGGGCCTGTTGCCTGGGGAGCTGGGCTGGAAAGGAACGGCTGGGAGGCAGGTTGACAGCAGCAAGCAGAAGAGTCGGGGTGCTCAGGCGGAGCCTGCGCTTGCTGCTTTGAGGCAGGAGGTTGCGTTCTGGTGCCATCTGTTAGTGTTTGCAGCCAGCACTGCCTGATTCCCAGCTCTGCTGCGGCACTGCTGCCCTGCTTGCTTGGAGCGGAGGGTCAGTTGCTGCAGAGCCATCTTTGTCATCTTTCTCATCAGCTGTCTGTCACACCTGCCAATCTAATGATCACCAGCTTAGGTTGACCCCGAATCTGAGGCTTATGAACACCCTGTACCTGTCAGGATCCATGACCGATGGCACCAGCCATTGGTTCATTTCAGGCAGCGCTCGTGTCATCCCGTTCCCTCGCCTGGGTTGGGAGTTTGCTTGTTTCTGTTCACCTTGGCAGCGGATGCAGACTCCTCTGTAGTGTGGTGCAGAGGGCTGGGGATCCCTGTTCCCACTGGCTGCTTGAGGCAGGCCCTCAGTCTGTACAGTTATGGGGCTTCGAGTCGTGGATCGTGTTGTGCTCTGGACACGGGGTTTGGGGTGCAGGTGGCTGAGCCCTCATGTTGCCTCAATCTTCCTTACTGGGTGGCTCCTCGGAAGCAAGAGTGCAGCCTCCAAAGGCCCCTGAGCCACAGCATCAGGGAGAGAACGTCCAGCCCCGCAGGGGGCTGCATGATGCTGAGCTAGCAGGTGTAACAGCACCCACAGGAGCATTGCACAGCGGGGGGCAATGGTGGAGGCTGCATTGACTCTTCTTGGAGCAGCCCTGACCTAGGGACGTATCTGCAGGCAGCCACTCCATCCCCTCCTGATCCCATGAAGGGGCTTCTCCAGGGTCAGGGAAAAAGCAAGAACTCTCCATGGGGCTGGCACTCCCCATGCTGCTCCCTCTGCTTAGAGGAGCAGCACTGAAGCTTTAGGAGCAGTGTCTTTCCCCCACGCTCCCTGGCCTCCTGTTCTGTGAATGCCACAGCTGCCATGAAAGCGTCCCTCTGGGTAACACAGCACCCCTTGCTGGCTTGGCAGATGTGGGGGTCAGACCCAGGAGCTCTGGTGCTAAAAGCATGCACCTCTGCTGCTCCGTTAGCGCAAAGGCTGTAAGCAGTTGAGCCAGTTGGCAGTGGAAGACAGAGCTACACCAGGTGTGGGCTACATCTGACACCCAGGGGCCGGCGCACACAGCTGGGTCTGGTGGGAAGGATGGAGAGGGACAGCTGGAGTGCAAAGAAGGGGGTGGGGGCGAATCGGCTAATTGTTGCACTGCAGTTCAGTTTTCTGCCAAGCACTAATCCGGCTCCAAGCCTCCCGGCGGTTTCCTCGGAGCAGGGGCTGCTCCAGCACAGTCTTAGATGGGGACTCTCGAGAAGAGCTGGCACATGGGCGGGTTTAAAAGGATGCAGAATGAATGGCCCTGGGTGGGTTGTCCTCTCCCTTGTGCCCGTGGCCAGGGAGCTCCTAGGTGCGTTCTGTTGGCAGGGGCTGTGTTGGGGAAGGGAGCGCCTGATTCCCCTCGAAGGGCTCAGACCTGCTGCTCAGAGGTGTTGCCTCTGCTCTGTTTCCTTTATGGCCGGGGTCCTGGGTATTGGGAGGCCTTGGCCTCTCCTGCTTCCATATTGTCAGCCCAGCATCACAGCCAAGGGGGATCTCGCGCCGTCATCCTGCGTCCTCCTAGGTGACATTTCTCTCTTTGTTCCCTCCGCTGGCTGCAGGGAGCTAAGAAGCTCTGCCCTCAGTGTAACACCATCACATCTCCCGGAGACCTCCGGCGCATCTACTTATGAAGGACGCAGCCGCAGGGCGGGACACAGCCAACCGGATCAGCTCATCACACCGAGGGGGGAAAGAACGGCGACAAAAAAAGACGTTTCAAACAAATAGACTCCAGACGTGGACTCGAGGATAAAGGAGCCGTGGGGAAGCCTCGGCCTCCGTGTCTCTCGTGTTGGGACCTCCTCTGACAACTCTACAGCGAGCAAAACCAAACCCTTTTTTAAAAGCAGCGTTCCCCTCTCCCCAGAGCTGCTTTGCATTGCGGGTGGCTTGTGAGCCCTTCCTTTGGACTGTGCTGGTCACTCCTCCAACCCCAGAAGACTGGGAAGGGACCCTGGACAGAAAGATGTTAAATACCCTGTAACTTGTGTTCTTTGTTCAGTTTGGTTGGTTGGGCTTTTTGTTTTTGTTTTTTTTGGGTTTGTTTTATTTTTTGTTGTTGTTTTTGGGTTTTTTTGGTGGTGTTCTAGTGATTTAAAAAAAAAGTTTAAAGAAAAACACACAGGCAGAAAATGAAGCACATGTAATATAGATTATATATGTTTACAATGTTGTGTATAAATGGGATAGACACAAACATTACATACTAATAAGTTGCCCTTTTTTTTGGTTGTATTTTTTTTAAAGAAGAAAAAAAATGAGCAGAGAACATTAAACCCATATTTTTCTTGGTTCTGCAAAGTTTTGGCATTAAAGTCATTAGTTTAAAAAAAGTATATATATACATATCTATAATATAAATGGTTTAATGTTCTGTGGTGTATATTTCCTCAGTCAGATATGAAGTTAACAGCTTTTTAGTAATGGCTGTAGCATCGCCCATAACTTACAAGACTTATGGGGAGTAGGGGAGATGGGTTTTTGTCATTAGTCGTAGCTAATGGGGCTATTTCTAATAGAATCTTTATCCCACAGGAAGCCAGCGGGAAGGGCGGCGGTTGGAAAGGTCTGGCTCAGGCGCTGTCGCCGCTTTTCCCTATGGGGCAGGGGCAGGAGTTGAGATTAGATAGGAGACAGGAATGAATATTGCCAAGTGCAGCTGTCTCCAGTGGTTGGGAATCTGCACTTCAAAGCTTCAGTTAACCCAGCCATTGCCCACGAAAACCAAAGGCCATGCCCCCGTCCAAGCAAACGTGCCACTGGCTTGGTTTGTTCCCACTGGAAAGGAGTTCCCTGCCCAATGGCCCAGGGTGTTCTCTCTGCTCTGGAGCGCCGCCTCTGCCCACAGGAAAGGTGGGGCCGTGGCACAGGCTCAGGGCCAAGGCGTCCATTTGTGTTCTCCCTTCTGGCTGAGACCGTTACGGGCTGAGCAGCAGGAGGTGACTACAGTGCGGGGAAGGAAGGTTCTTGCTCCAGGTGTTCTCTGGGGAGGCTGCTGTGCTGCTGCCTTTGCCATCTCCGTCCATCTTGCTCTCTTGTTCTGCCGCTTTGCCAGTGCTGGCCGGGAGAGGCGTCAGAATTGCACTGACTTTCTGGTACGAGCTCTTTGCTAGAGTGGAAGGTTGCTTTAGATCGCCGATCTCTTCCGGAGCCTGCCTGAGCCGGGGTTCCTAGGACATGGTGCACGTTCCTCCTCTTAAAACAATGCAAAGTAACTTCCACCTCCAAGTAAAGGGTGATGGTAGGGCCCCTCTCTCAGGTCAGTGGGTTGGCAAGGAGAACCCAGCCTCACTGAACTGACTAAGATGAGCAAAGATTCAGATACTTCCAGTCAGTGGCAGTGATCCCCAATGACCTCCTCCCGGGAGATTTCTCCTAGCTTCTTCCACAGCGGCACCGAGAGCTGCTCTTGCTTGTCCTTAGCTTCCAGGTGCCCAGCCGCACACAGTCACTGGCCGAGGGTTGCCATCTACTCCCCCGTTACCTCGGGAACAAAGAAACGAATGTGCTTTTACCTACCAACAAGCAACGTTGGCCTCTCCAGCCAGTTGAGTTTTGCAAGGCTGCGTGAGTGTTGCTGAAAGGTGCTCACCAGTGGCTCCTGTTGCCAGGGTGGTGACCTTGCAGGGCAGTAGCCCAGGGCTGAAATGTGGGAGGAGGTAACCTTGTGTTGCTGTTCGCCAGGCTGCCCTCTCTCACTAGCTGTCTCGCTTGGTGAACCTGGGGGAGAGACCAGAACAAGCTAGACACAGGACTGTTGCACGTCAGTGGTTGTTTGGAAGCCAAGGTCACTCCTGTTTGCTGGAGTTCTTGGTGCAGGACACCTGGCCACCAGGGTGGGCTGATACTACTTAGGAAGCCGGACTCCTCCCCAGCACTGCAAAGGTGGCTTGTGTTTTGCAGTAACAGAAGATTTGATGAGGCAGCTTGTCTCCGTGGTGATATTTCTATCACAGCTTCCCTGCCGGAGTGTATGTCGTCTTGCTGCTTGATTTGTAAAGGACCCTGTTGCACAAAATAAATCTCTCTCCTGCTGGAATTATATTCCCCCTTCCCCATCCCCCACCAAAGCCGATATCACTGAAGTCAGAGCTTCCTGGGTCCTTACGCTCTCCAAGCAGCAACCTCTGCCCACAGTCCAGTTGTGGCCCATGTGGGTCTGTGGCCGTTCCCTGGTAGCCGACATGCTGTGCACATGTACCTTCCTGGGCAGTGCTTGGGAGCTGGAGAAAACTGTTCTGACATCCCAAGTGGGGACGTTTCTCCCCTGAGGAGACAGACCTGTGAGAGCAGAGAGAAGGGCTGCACCTGCAGTTAACCCTTTGAGTGCCGTTTGGCATGCTGGGAGGTAGCCCTGCCTGTCGCATTTGAAGCCCTGGGAAAGGCACTCGGTGGGTTTGGTTTTTAAGTTGGAATAATCAGCGCCGCGTGGTGGGGCAGCCAGGCCCAGCACTGGCCGGACGGTGCCCAGAGCTGTGATCTCTGTCAATGGAATTGGAGAATGCGCAGTGATTTTTTTTTTAAAGGCAGTTGGGAATGGGGAAGTGGGGGGGCAGGTTCCCCATTCTCTGCCTTGCAACGAGCCACTGAGAGCCAGGGTGTCTCGTGTGTTGTGGAGCAGCAGTGTGCTGTGTACGTAGCTGTAAAACCATATGTAACCAGTAATGTTTTTTTTAATGTAAAGCCGTCCCTGTTTTTAGGAAGGGTGGGGATCTGATGGGAGAATGGAGAGAGAAGAGTCTCGTTCTGGCCTTCTCAGGAGCCAGCCGCGTTTTCTCCTCTTCCACAATGAGCTTAAACGGAAAAAAAATGGAAAAAAGGAATTAACTCTTTGCCCAAAGAATCCCAGTTGCACAAGGTGATATTCCAGTTGTGTCAATGATTGTGTGTCAATGTATATTCTATAAAAAGGTACTTGTCATTCCCGTTTGTAAACGACATTTGACATTAATTAAACGAGTATAAATCTTCCCAGTCTCCTTCCTTCCCTCCCTCTGGCTCGGCGCTCTGGAGCGGGTGGGGATGTGACTATGATGCACCTTTGCTCCTGCCCCCGGTATTGGCCTGTGGCCAAGGGCTTTGAGCACTGAGACAGCTGCTGCTCCTAGGCCCAGGCACACACTAGTTGTGGGTCGGAGGATGTTGGCAGTATACTGCAGAGTCTAGAGGTGGCCACCCCTCAGTTGGAATGGGAGGTGACCTTGGTGGGAGAAAATGGGTGTCAGCAGTGCAGTGGGAGATGGACACTTCTCCAGCCACCTCCTGTCTCTTTTCAGCACTAATCAGAACGGAGCTGATCCTAAGCAGACAGCTTCCCATTCAAACCTCTGAGGCACTGATAGATTCCCAGGCCAGGAGGAACCATTGTGATGAGCTCGTCTTGTAGCGCGCAGGCCAGCCCCAAAATAATTCCCAGAGCAGATCCAACCTTGATTTGAATGTTGTCAGTGATGGAGAATCCCCCCCCCGACCCTGGTGAATTGCTCCAGTCGTTTTCTCCATCAAAACCATACGCCTTATTTCCAGTCTGAATTCGTCTGGCTTCAACTTCCAGCCATTGGATCGTGTGAGACCTGTCTCTGCTAGATTGAAGAGCCTATTGTTAAATATCTGTTCCCCACGTACATCCTTTCCTCCGGTGCAGAGGGCCTGGATGTATCAGGACATACCACTAAGTGGGCATTCTCCTCCTTAGCTCATCCCCGCGCACAATGCACCAGTTCCCCTTAGATTTGCCAACAGTGCAAAATCCACATTATATATTCAGATCCTGCGAGTGGAGCTGGCAGTTGCTCTTTGCTTGACTACTTCACTGATCTTATTTTTTTTTTTTAAACTACTTTTTTAGTTCTTGAGTCCTGAATATTTGTGTGTGTGTGTGTGTGTCCGTCCCCCCCACGTGGAAGTTTCAGATTGGAAAAATTGCTTTTTAATTGGTAAGATTTCCCAGCTGCTCAAAGGGGAAGAAAACAAATTCTCATTCCAAACACCCACCCCCACCCCACCCCCCGTGCAGAAGACGCATAGTCAGTCCAGTTGTGATCTTTTCCCTAGCAAAGTTCTGTGCTCCAGGTAATGTACCTAGGCATCAAGTATCAGAGGGGGAGCCGTGTCAGTCTGGATCTGTAAAAGCAGCAGAGTCTTGTGGCACCTTACAGACTAACAGACGTTTTGGAGCATGAGCTTTCGTGGGTGAATACCCACTTCGTCAGATGCATGACACCCAGGCTTGTGCTAATGGGATTTTCCACAGCAAAATATACTGTGGTGTGCAGATGCTCAGAACCTCCATATCCCAGTAATGAAGAACTGGAGCTGGGAAAGCAGGGGTCTGTGTGTATTTAAGAAAATCAATCTAGTTTTGAAAATTAAGGTTCAGTTTTTGCCCAGCTCAAGCACTGACCTTTTATTTCTAGTACGGTAGGTAGGACTAGGCGGCCGGATCTGACCCTGGTCTGCAAAGTGCTGGGCAAACATGAGAAAAATACATTCCCTGACCTGCCTGAGATTAGACAGCATCTCCCGTGAGAACTGTCCCTCTCTCCTGAGCCAGGTCAGACTTTTCCTACCACTTTTATTATCACCACGGAAAAGTTTCATATACGAACTTTGAGTGAGATGCAAAAAAGCAAACGCTGAAAAGTAGCCGAGTGAGTTTCATGTTCCGGCTCCCATGCAGCAGCATGAGGCCGCGATGTGTGGGGATAACGCTGGCTCAGCGCACTGGAGGGTCTCCGAACTGTGCGCACATGATTGACCTGATCCCCAGGTGGCCAGTCAGTCGTATACCTCTGGAACCAGCACAGAGGTGCAGGGACTGGCTTGGGGCAGAATTGCACTTTAACTCATTGGGGGGGTGGGGTTGCAAATAGACCACGCTTGTAACATGCACTGTGTCCCCTTTCCAGTCGATATCTCACTCCGGGGTAATGGCCTACTAGTGCTAGCAGATAGTGTGCTCCTTTTAGCTCACACTATCGGGGGCTACCTGAGGTACTGATTTAGCCTCTTTTACTGTAAGATCTGAGCCCCTCGCACGCTTTAACGCAGGTATCCTCAGCACAGCCCTGTGTTAAGAGCACTGCTCTGAGCCCTGTCATCGAGCTGGGGGAATGAGGCCCAGGGAGGCCAAGGCCAGCTCCTCCGTTCCATTGAAATCAGCAGGAGTGCGGCACCTGCATTCCTTTGGGGATGGGCCTAAGTGACTTGCCCAGTGCCTGTGGCTGAATAGGGCGCCACACCCAGGTCTCGGGGTACCAGTCTAGCGCCCGGCTCTCTGGCTTTGGTGCCAACGGTGCTGGGGGTCCACACCCGCTCTGGGGCCGTGACCCCAAACCACAGGGACTAAACGATTGCCATTGGAATGTGGTTTAAAATGTCGCAGGCTTGTTACCACTCGTCAGGGAGACGGAGCTCTGCATTCTGGGCTGTCGCCCGCCTTCTGCACTGGGAGCCCACCTGGAACGAACGGCTGGCAGAGGCAGCGCCCCACCCCCAGCCCAGAACTCCAGGGGCGGTGCTGGGAGGCAGCTAATGTGAACATGGGATTTCTCAGTGGGGTGGTTTCTGGGAAGAGCTGCCAGGACACCAATCTGATCCTTTCATCCTGTCGTCAATTCCTGCCAATTAGCTCTCTTCCTCCCCTCCCCCTTCCCCTGGAATCTAATCCCTCCCTGTGCTCCCCACCCGTTCCCAGAAACTCCCCGAGAAGTCAGGATTCATGAAATGTCTAATGCGGTTACCAAGAAAACGAGGTTAACTCCTGCGCAGATAAATGGAAAATGGTAATCGGCCGAGATCAATCATGTCCTGTGGGGATGAAGAATGGCCCCGTGTCATGGGGAGACTTATGTCACTATGAAAGGAACAAAAGGAGAGAGAAAATAAAGCTGCCGTGTTGGTTAGTTAGGAGCGATTGGGGCGGGGGGGGGGGGGGGGGACACAACCAGGAAGGACTCAACCTGCCAAGGAGAGAACACACAGGCCTGAAGCCTGTCATTTCTCCACATGCTGAAAGGCTGTTAGCGAGGGAATTCAATCACACTGTTACTAATAACCCCCCGAAGCTGGGATTTTGCCACACCGAAGATCGCTCCCACCCAGCCCCTGATCGCTCACCAACACCGAGCTGCGCGTGCTGGTTTGTTATTGTAGGGTTGCTCGAAGCCACTGGGCTGGGGGAACGTGACAGAGCGCCGAGAACATGACCAAACAATGGCACATTAGAAAACCAAGTTGACTGTCAGGGTTACGGAGCAAACGCTTAGAAGCCGAATGGCGGGAGTCTTGACATAACGTTCGCTCAGCCCCTTGCACGGGCTGTGTAGTAACAACGTGACGTGTAACCTAGATGTCACACGTCACCTTCCAGCACCTCATGGACACTGGCCACGTCACAGCACCAGTAGTGACAGCATGTCAGAGCCAGCAGCAGCGGCCCCTGCCTCACTGGCAGACTGAAGGCCTGGCACTGTGAGCGGGTAGCAGTATGGGGCACAGGACACACAGACGCAATCAGTTCTGATTCCAGGCAGTAGAGGGCAGGGGTGACACAGCTCGGCTAGACCACTCATTATGGCTATTAAACCGCACGCTGGAAAGAATAAGGGGGCGAGAAACACGTGTTTGCAACATGGCTGCACTCGGGGCGTGTGCTCTCAAATCACTGATCTCAAGCGCCACCTCAGCACCTCACAGGATCAGGCCCGTAGCGTGTGAGCAGGACAGAGGCCACGTCGGACAAATACAGGGCCTGCACCGCACGTGCGCGTGTCCATTAATGGCTCTAGAGTCAAACGCCGGGACACTGACCTCAGCCATCAGCATCGCAGGGACCAGCGACGTTGATGCCCGTTTCAGAGCCACCATCTCAGCACCAAGCAACGAATGAGCCAAGGCCAAGGTCAGGGAAGCATGGGCCGGTTCCTAAATACGGCCACTGCCGTCACAGGCTTTGGTGCTCGTGCTGGCCATGCTGCCTGGCCACGGCACAGCAGCGGATTTCCAGGATACCGGAGAGGGAGCGAGAACCGGTTTGCGGCTGTGTATATTTCACTGGCTGCCAGCCAGCGTTGACGGTGTCAGCTCGCGAAGAGAAAGGGCAATGCCAGGCTCCCCTTTGGAGTGCCGGGCATGGGGGTTAGCAGCCAAGCGAGGGCTTAAACAGCCCATCCCTGGGGCATCTAGGTGGTTGTCAAGTTACAGCAACAGTCGCTCGTGCTCTGTCTGCTCTGCCTGCGGGCAGCCAGGGTTACGCTTTGGGGGTTCAGCCAGGCAGGAAAGGGGATCTGTCACCACTAGCCCTGTAACCCTGGGTGTGTCTTGCTAGGCAGTGTTGGCTGAGTGCCCAGGGGCCAGGAGCCTGACCTCACCCTGGCCCCAGTGTGTTACCAGTTCCCAATGATACCTTACATGGCACCTTTTACATACATCAGGGAGTGGGGTTATGCTGAGCTGCTGAGGCCAGTTGCATTGCTAGGTACCAGGGAGCCCTTTGCCTTCTGGCCCGGGGATGCTCGCAGAGGAACAGAGCTCTACTAGGTTAGTATTCATGCTGTGGGTGCTAATGTGTGTACGTAGCTCTATTCGGGAGCTGCTAGGTCTCAGAGCTGAGTTTCACAGCTAGGTCGGCTGCAGTGAGGCCTGTGGTCCCTTCTCTCTTGTGGCAGTGAGTTCCACAGTCAACCCCCCAGCCTGACACTCCTGTCTCCCCAAACCTGGTGGCCCGTGTCAGCATCCCGGTGGAGCACTGCTCTGCTAGGATGCCGTGGCAGTAGAATAACACGGACTGGGGGCTGGGACTCTATATTTGGTAAGGAGCCAGTGCAGGAACCAGAGCCCCAGGGTGACACCGGGGCAGCCACCTTTGCTGCTATGCAGACAAGCTGGCTATCTATTTGCATTTCCAGTGTGCCCATCACCATAGCCTCCGGACACCTGTCACAACATACAAGACCAGGTGAAGTGGGAGCTGAACCCATTCTCCAGGAGCGCGTACGCTGTGCCGTCCTGCAAGAAGAGAAGTGCTTGGTACGGCTGGGAGGTGCCCTGCCCTCCGGTGGCAGAGCCTGTCAGCCACTGTGCCCAGGCTGGTGTCAGCAGGAGACTCCAGAGCCGTACCTGCGTCTGCCTGGGCACTGCCCCGGCGCAGAAACCCCTGCAATGGCCTGTCACACAACCGCCGGCATTCTCAGTCCAGCCTCATGCAAGCAGGCAGCCGCTGCCAGAATCCTCCTACACTGACAGGAAAAAACCCAGCCGCTGACTCGCCAGATCATAAATGTGCAGCACGCCCGGCGCGCCCACCCCAGAAATAAGGGCAACGCGTCTCCCGTGGCAGGGCCTCCAGTGGCAGGCAATGACCTGGGCACTTTATTTTGCAAGCAAACAAGATTTTAAAACTCCTAGTTGCCTCAGCGTTCCAGGCAGCTCCTTTATTTATGTATTTGTTGCTACGAGGGACGTGAACTAGCCAGGCGGAGGGAGCCAGCGACGGCTCCTGTTGCCATGCCGTGAGCTGGAGCACCTTTGGGAGCCTGATCGATACAGAGAGCGAGCAGGGGGAGGGGGTGGGTGGCCTCATGCAGGTTAACGTGACTCCTGTTCTTAGGGCCCTGCATTGCCCAGGCAGGGTAACGGTGAAGAGCTTTTCCTTTGATCCCGTGCGCTGTGCTGGGACGTCGCTGCACAAGGGGCGCTTGGTGCAGCGAGACGCCGCTCTGGCTTTCCGCCCATCCAGAGACACCGCAGAACTGAGCTTCAAGGCACGTTCTAGGCAAAGGCAAATCCCGCCGCTGGCTCAGCCGCCTCGTGGTGTGCGCTGGGCCTTTAGAAACATTGCCGTAGCAGCCCCAGCTCAGCTCAGGCCCAGCGCTGCACGGGGGAGACAGTCCCTGCCCCAAAGAGCTTCCAGTCGAAATAGACAGAAAGTAGGAAAGGGAGGTGATGGGCCCCAGGTCACACTGCAGGAGAGCGTAGGGCCCTGAACCCATCTGGCCTGACGCTCGCTAGGCCTCACTGCCTCCAGATGATGCTCCCTGGGTATATTTAAAAGAACAGTTCTTGGGGGCTGTGGCAGGGTTTAAACATGCTTAGGCCATGGCGGAGCTGGCCAGCCAATGGCGCCGTTTGAGAGCCCATCCGGTGGAGAGCTTGTAGGGGTGGGACCGGGGCCCGGATCCCGTCACTGATCCCTGGTTCAGCTCGGCCCCAGGCTGACAGTGACTGATCATTGTTACCATCCAGCAGCTGTTCATCAGCCCAGTGTGACATTAAACAGAGGCCTTGGGCGGACAAGTGTCCACAACAACAATCCCCATCCTGTACGGCCAGCGCAGCAGAGGGGGCCGAGCAACGGCCAGGCCATGGAGACAGACACCAGCGCCCTTGCAGCATCAGCCTGTTGCTCTTCCTGCCGAGAGGCTGCTGCAGCGAGGCAGGATGCTGGGGCTGGAGGGGAGCTGCTGAGGCAGAATCAAGAGACGGACCCAGAGACAGGTACCATCTGCGGGGCCCTGGAGCATGAGAGCTGGGGGGAGAAGAGGGATAGGGGGTGGGGGGCGCTGGGGCTGGGTTCCGGCCTGCAGAGATCCCTGTATGTCATTTTACAGCGTCGTCGGCAAAAACGTCCCTCTCCTTAAAAACAGAACGAGGCACCTAAGGAGCCTGGGGAGCCGGCAGCATGGAGCCCTTCGCGTCGCCCAGCGAGGCCAACATCAGCGGCCACCAGTTCTGCCCCCCCGGCCCCCTTTTACCGCCCAGGGGCCTGTCCCAGCCTGCAGCGCTCTCCCCCCCCCCCTTCTAACGCCCAGGGGCCTGTCCCGGCCTGCAGTGCTTCCCCCCCCCGCCCCCTTTTAACGCCCAGGGGCCTGTCCCGGCCTGCAGCGCTTCCTGTAGCCAGCCCTTAAAGTTGGGGGAGGTGGCAGCTGCTGCTGTCTGGGGGCCGTTTGGCTGCTGGATGAGTGACGTGTTCATTCAGCAGGGCAGGGGCTGTGGGGTTGGCTGGTGTTTCTGCGGGGTGGGAGGTGCCAGCTGCATGCACTCACCCCCCAGCACACAGCTGTGGGGTTATGCCTGGCCTGGCCGGCTTCGCCTTAGAGGAGCCATGTGGGGCTGAGTTCCCTTGGGAACCAGGGCAGCCGTTCAGCCACGAGCCTGGTCCCGCTCCCATTCGGCTCCAAGGGGGGAGAGGAAAGCGGGGTGGGTCTCACTAGGGACGTCTCCCCTGGGAACAGCAGCCCCTTCCCTACAATTTCCCCAAGGAGATGTACCTCAGTGAACCCCATCGCTCCTGCCCACACATCCCCATCCCGCTGTAGCGAGCAGGAGAGACACTCCAGGCAGCTGCGTCTCAGCCGTTCTTCTCTGCTGCTGTTTCCTCGTGGGCCTGAGCCCGCGTGACACCTGGGCACCGACTGGCCGACGCCTGGCTGCTCTCAAGTGAGAGGGCTGCTGAGCGGGGTCAGATTTCCTGTGCTAAGGAGCAGCCTCAGAGCCACCACTGGAGGGCACCGAAAGTGCTGCCCCCCTTCCAGCCGTGTCCAGGGCCGTTAGCCTTGTCCCGCACAGCCCTCCCTCGCTGTGTGGGATCGCCGCGCTGCAGGTCTCGTAACGACCGGGGCGTAGCAGGGAGGATCTGCAGAGCGGCTGCGGAAGTGGCAAGTCGGGGGCTGTGCCTGGGCCCGAGGGAGAGCTGAGACGGGAGCCTGTCCCTGGGGACAGGGCCTTGGGGGTGGCAGTGTGAGGCCAGAGGAGCGTGACTGGGATGTGGTTGAGGGTGGGCTATTGCCCTGGGCCGCTGATCAGGGCTTAGGACAAGCCGTTTGCAAGGGGGTGTGATAGAGCCCATGGGGTGGGGAGGGGGGAAATCCCCCTGGGAAATCTCCCTGGGAAATCGCTTTGGACGTATCCACCCTCTAATGCCAGCCGGTGCATCCCTCTGTGCGCAGGACATCGCTCGCTGAGCCAGGGATGCCCCGGAGAGCTCTCACCCCCTGGCGTTGCTGGTGGTTAGATCTCTGCAGTAGCCACCAAAGCTGCGTGGGCGCGTCCGCAGAGCACAGCCCTGCAAACCGCAGCCCAGAGGGGTCAGGCTTATTCCTGGGCCGACCCCTCACCTGCCAAGCCCACCCCAATGCCCTCGACGCAGGGGTTTGAGCGTGGTACCTCTGCCCCCGCCCTTGGCTCCCTCCAGCTGCATTGCGATTCTGGCTGAGATGATCTATTTCCCCCTAAGCCCCTGGTATTGCAGGACAGGGAGTTTATCTCAAAGACCTAATTCCCTGTAATAAAAACTGTATCGAGTCATAAAAAGACCCCATCTTTCCCATTCACATTCATATGCTCCATGTCAATATGTAGTTCCCTATGGCTGACGGTCCATTACACCCCTGCACTGTGCTAATTCTAGCGTGAGCCGCCTTGATAGCCCAGCTGCCTGCGGATGCACAAGGTTGTTTTCCTCCCCTTCCCAACGTGCTAGAGGACAGACCTCATGGCTAACGGGGGCGGCAGCCATGTGGTTCCCGGCCCCCTCTTGGATAATTAGCACTCACTGGGCATTTCACAAAGCACTGTATAAGACTCTTCACAGCCCACCACCGAGACATGTGTCAGGATCATTGTCCCCATTTCACAGGTGGAGACACTGAGTTAGTGTGTGGTCTGGTGCATAGGGAGCACAGTGCTGGGTGCCCTAGATATTGCAACATCTAGTAGGGTAGTGGCTAGGAGCCACAGTCAGGGCCCAGGCCCCCGGTACCTAGGCCTGTACATTCAGAAGACGCTGATCCTTGCCCCAAAGAGCTTACGAGTGCAGCATGATAGACAAGTGGACAGCTGGGGAATGGAACCCAGGAGTCCGGACTCCTCCCTGAGCCCCCTCCCTGAGCAGCTGAACACCACTTTCTCCCATGTGCTTTCGGGGAGAGACCCTGATCTGGGGTCTGAGTCCAAGCAGGCAGGGACCAGAGCTTGCTGGGGCGGGAGGAGGTGCCTGTGTACCACCTCTGGCTGCACGGGTGGCCTGTGCCTGGGAGGGGGGTCCGCAGGGGGAGGAAGCTGCGACCCAACACTGGCTCCTTAGCAAGACTTGATTGTTCACAGCCAAAGCTCGGCAGAGACGGTGAAGGAAACTTCGCCATGGTACCGGAGCCGAGGGGCTTGTGGGGCAGGGGACGGCTGCTGCCTCGTCCCTAGCGGCATGCAGCGGCCCCCTCCTCGCCAGCCAGCCCGAGGACCTGGGCCTGCACAGGGCAGGTGCCGCCAGGCCACGGGTGCCCCTCGCAATGACCCACGGCCTTTGCAGCCCTTCGCCAGGGACAGGTGTGGGGTTCTGCGCAGAGCTGCTGCCAGCAGGTGGGGGGGTGCTGACACCTCCTGGGGGGAGCAGGTATTACTGAAAATGGCACAGAAGCAAGCGGGGACCATGGGGACAGGCTGTTGTGGTGTTATTTGGCTTGTAAATATACGACACTTTCATTTCGCCTGCCAGTGGCCTGGGCCGAGGGACTTTGCACCAGAATTTGGTACATCGCTTTTAGTAACTGCTCAGAGCCCGATACTGAGCCAGTCGCCTCTCAGTAGAAGCTGCCCAGAGTCCATCTGCCCTGTCTGTGCCCTTTACAGGCAGAGAGGGAGGGTGTCAGAGTCAGGCTTAGAGCTCCGAGTTCCTGCGCTGATTGCAGCCAGCATCCCTCCCGCCCCAAAGCTTGGGAAGGAACCCAGGCATCCTGCCTCCCAGGCCCCCGCAAAGCGGGTGGTGCTGAGGCTGACGCTGTCACTGGTGCCCCCAATCCGTTGGGCCGATTAGCACCAAGACACCCACGTGGGGGGTGTGTGCTGTGCTCGCCACCGGGCCCCTTAGCGCCCAGACGCCCAAGGGGGGGGGGGGTGCTGTGCTCTCCACAGGGCCCCTTAGCGCCCAGACGCCCAAGGGGGGGGGGTGCTGTGCTTTCCACAGGGCCCCTTAGCGCCCAGACGCCCACGGGGGGTGTGGGGTGCTGTGCTCTCCACAGGGCCCCTTAGCGCCCAGACGCCCAAGGGGGGGGGTGCTGTGCTTTCCACAGGGGCCCTTAGCGCCGAGATGCCCACGGAGGGGGGGGGAGGCGCCGAGCTCTCCACAGGGCCCCTTAGCACTCAGACACCCACCGGGGGGGGCGCCCCCAATCCATTGGGCACTGAGGGAACCGCTCTCACGTGTACTTGAACCTGTGGCATCCAGTGACCAGGCCAGATTCAGCCTGCACGGGGCCGAGGGGGGGGCCGGGGCGGGGGGGGGGTGTCCAGGGCAGCCTTCGCTGACGCTGGTCCTAGCGGGCACCTTTTGCTGTTGCACAGCAAATGACATCGCAGGTCCCTCTGCCACCCCCCTGCTGGAGGGGTGTGGGGGTGTGTGTTGGGGGGGGTCACAGTGCACCCACACACGCAGGAACCTTCTCCTGGGAGCGGGTGGGGCTGGCGCTAGGGTGACACCAGCAGCGGAGGCAGACCTGGGTGCTACTGAACCAACCGGCTGAGTCTTCAGGAGCATCCAGGAAAGGAGAGGTGGGTACCCCGAGAGAGGGATTGGGGCGGTGGGCACCCCATGTCCCAGTGGGGAGGGAGGGAGGTGGGGACCCTGAGAGAGGGATTGGGGCAGGTGGGCACCCCATGTCCCAGTGGGGGAGGGGGGGAGCCCGAGGGAGGGATTGGGGCCGGTAGGCACCCCGTGTCCCAGTGCGGGGGAGGTGGGAAGCCTGAGGGAGGGCTTGGGGGCAGGTGGGCACCCTGTGTCCCAGTGTGGGGAGGTGGGTACCCGAGGGAGGGAGGGACGTGGGCACCCCATGTCCCAGTGGAGGGGGAGGGGGCACCCCGAGGGAGGGATTGGGGCAGGTGGGCACCCCGTGTCCCAATGGGGAGTTGGACACCCCGAGGGAGGGCTTGGGGGCAGGTGGGTATCCCATGTCCCAGTGGGGGGGAGGTGGGTACCCCGAGGGAGAGAGGGACGTGGGCACCCCACGTCCCAGTGGGGGAGGGAGGTGGGCACCCCGAGGGAGGGCATGGGGGCAGGTGGGTATCCCATGTCCCAGTGGGGGGGGAGGTGGGTAACCTGAGGGAGGGAGGGACGTGGGCACCCCATGTCCCAGTGGAGGGGGGGAGGTGGGCACCCCGAGGGAGGGATTGGGGGCAGGTGGGCACCCCACGTCCCAGTGGGGGAGGGAGGTGGGCACCCCGAGGGAGGGCATGGGGGCAGGTGGGCACCCCACGTCCCAGTGGAGGGGGAGGAGGTGGGCACCCCGAGGGAGGGCTTGGAGGCCGGTAGGCACCCCGTGTCCCAGTGGAGGGAGGGAGGGAGGTGCACACCCCATGGGGTTGGATCGGAGGGAGGTGGGCACCCAAAGTCCCAGTAGGGAGAGGGAGCCCCCCACAGGGTGGAATTGGGGGGAGGTGGGTACCCCATGTACCAGTGGGGGGAGGTGGGCATCTGACAATGGCAGCCACAGCGCATGTGCTCCATCCCTGGCAGCGCAGCGGCACTCAGCTGGTGCTGAATCAGTTTGCAGGAGCCCCCCGCGGCCCTGAGACATGGGGTCCCCAGGCAGCTTGAGCCCCAGCAGGGCAATCAGCTCCTCCTTGCGTCTCAGCCTGACACCTGCGCTGGCTCGGCCCTCGCCCCACGGGCAGGGGGCACTGTGAGGGGGTCAGCGGGGCTGGCACTGCAGGTGGAGGCACCAGGGGATCCCCAAGAGGGATGATGGACGTGGGGTGGCAACTCCCAGCCTGGAGGACTCCAGCTGCTAATGCAGCATCGCCGCTGGCCCTCGCTCCAGCCAGGAGCCTCTGCCCCAGCCAGCACCAGCCACCCCCAGGAGTGGGCACCTGGGCCTGGCCAGTCTCCCCGCGCCGTCACTGTCTGACCACCCAGCCGAGAGCCCAGCCCCCAATTAGACTTGACCAGCGTGTCCGTGTCCCGGCTGCCCTCTGACCCCGCCGATAGGGCCTGGGGAGGGCAAGGATGGGTGTCAGGTTTGTTACACGCCCTGCTAATGAAGTCAGAGCAGCTGCATTATTGTGTCGTTTTTCCCTCGCCAGAGGGGGGCCGGGGTGCAGCCCAAACAGATCTATACGCCTGCATTAGGCGACCACAGGCCCTGGTGTCGAGTTCCCCCCGCCCCGGGGCTCAGTGCCAGGGCCGTGGGGAGCAGGCTGGGCGGCAGGGGCTGGAGGTCACTGGCTCTGCTGACTTGGGCGGATGCAGGTGGCGCCAGCGTTGCTAGTTTACAAACATTGTGCAGACGGGTCGATCGAGCCCGTTCCCCACTGCCGCTGATGCAGCCCCGGTAGCTGCGGGAAAGCCAGAGTCCGAGCTGGGCCCTGGCCTAGGCTATGCCAGCCAGTAGGCACAGCGCTGCCCCCCCACGCAGGGATCTGGGGGGGATCCCCGCCCCCAGCTCCCTCGCCTAGCGGGGGAGTCGGCTGCTGCCCGGAGGCGCTGGTGTCACTGCAGGAGTCAAACCCCGAGTGTGCATGGGCCTCACCTGACAGGTGGGGGCTGTCCATGAACTCCAGTGGTTAGTGTAGGGTGGGATTGGGAAGCAGGACTCCTGGGTCCTGTTCCCAGCTCCGGGAGGGCAAGCGGGGAGTAGAAGCCGGGACTCCTGGCGTCTATTCCCAGCCCTGATGCTGACTTGCCAGGTGCCCTTGAGCAAGTCACTTTAACCGCACTGTGCCTCAGTTTCCCCTGCTGTAAAACCTGCCTCAGGCATTGCCTGGCTGTTTGCCAAGCGCTCACCCAGCCCTGTCTGGAAGGCGTAATGGAGGGGCAGCGGGGCGCTGTGAGTGCCCAGCTGAGGGTGTCGGCGCCGGTCCATGTCCTTGGGGAGAAGGGGCAGCGGCAGAACACGCTGCCTGGGCAGGCCCAGCCCTGGGAGCGGAGAACGTGGGGCTCCATAGCTGAGTGTGGGGAGTGTTTAGAGGAGTGTGGGGAGTGTTTGGCTCCTTCTTTCTCCAATCCTCTCCCATGGGGGAAATGGTGTGTGCATGGAAGAGCTTTGTTTTGTTGGGGAGGGGGCAGGTTATGTAGGTTTTTATCTGGACTGAGTGTGGGGAGTGTGTAGGTTTTTATCTGGACTGAGAGCCTGGAAATGCCCAGGGGGTCGGCACCAACCTGGGACTCAGGCGCTCTGGGGGGGTCCATTCCCTGCTCAGTCACAGCCTCTCTGTGTGGCCTTGGGTGGGTCACTTAGCCTCAGGTCCCCATCTGCACGAAGGGGCTAGCAGCCCCAGCCTGCCTCTGGGGGGGCGGAATGTGCTCAGAGGCCGTGGTACCGGGGGGTCATGAAATATCTGATCCAGATTGCGCTGTCATTCTCCACAGAGCAGAGACAGGAGCAGCAGCATGAGGACGCCTGGGACCTGGGCTGAGACCTTCCAACTCATGTCACACAAGGGGCCACTGACCAGCCATGTGAAGGGAGCCGCTTTCTGTCGCTTGCAGTGTGAATGAGCAGTAGTGTCACAATCCCATAGCCAACCGGGACGGCTCAGCTGTGGCTATGCTGAAGTCTGTGCCCACTCAGAACGTCCCATTCAGCAGGGACAAGAATGCTGATAGGCCTGTTCCAAAAGCACAGGCCCTGGGGGCAAGGAGAATCTTCAGTTGGTATTTGCAGTACAGGGCTTATGACACACAAATGGCTGGTCTGACTCTATCCAGTAGAGGGCAGACACACACCCAGTGCAATATGAATAGACACATTTTCAGGCTCTTTTTACTTCAGTTGAAATAGGCTGGTTTTATTGTTACAGTTCCTGTTCAAACTTTCCTCTGTGGTGTTTGCAGCAGCACGAGGCTGGAATGCGCAAACTAGACTACATGCATCCGACGAAGTGGGGATTCACCCACGAAAGCTCATGCTCCAATACGTCTGTTAGTCTATAAGGTGCCACAGGACTCTTTGCTGCTTAAACTAGACAGTGCGTCAGGCTAGAAACAGGAAGGGAAAACCAGCCTCTGGGCCAAAAGCAAATGGCCAGAAAGCTGAGGAGCAGATTAGGGTAATTCAAATCCTTCCCATGTTGCTAACTGAGGGGGTGTGGAGGGACACTGGGGAAGGGACTCAATAGAGGAGAGCTAAGGCCATTATGGCTCTGAGTTGTTCTCCGCTGGGCTCTGTCAGCAGCATTTGCTTCACATTATTATGAAAGGTTCCCCTGCCCTTCCAGCCAGCCTGCTGGAGTCCGGTCCATCCTTTTCAGGTTTTTCTCCTGCAGAATTGCCACCCCCAACCCCCCAGCACACATAAATCAGGAGCCAGGCCCCATAAATTGATGGGATTGGTTTGAGACTCTCATAAAATAATAAACTGGGTCAGTTTCTTTATTGCCTGATTTCTGGGCAGTTGGCGGAGGTGTCACTTGCGTCATGTTTTCAAGCTTTTCTCCACAACTAGGCGGGTTAGAGGCTCACTTTTTAAAAAACCACAAGCTGAGATTCTCACATCATCACAGGACTCCAGGAGCTGGGGCTTTAAGAAACACACTAAATAGCCCCATCACTGTGGTGTCTGGGCATCTTCCTTCCCGTGGTTCATCGAATGACTTGTCTGCCTTGGCTGACCTGCCAGCTGCTCTGGGCATCAGCTGGGGTTGGCTGGTAGCACCGAGCTTGTGGGTGCAACCTTCCCTCTTGCCTCTGGTCTGGGCTTACAAATTGCTCTGTGTTTCCATCTGACAAGAGCAGGCCTCGCTCCCCCGAGGGGTACGGGATGTGCCAGGGGCCGGTATGAGCTGAGCGAATGACAGCGGGAGCAAGGGGACCCTCCAGGCCATCAGCTGGCATCTGGCACGGGTTGGTAGGCACTGGAAGGTTGATGGGTTCTCGGTCCAGCTCCTGGTGGGATCCTTCCAAGGCAGGAGTCAGGCCCAGGGGTGATGCCCTGAGACTTGTGGCCAGAGGAATCCAGTGTGTCCCCCTTTACCTGCTGGGAGTCACCCCAAAGCAGGAAGGAGACATCAGAAAGGGAGTGTGGGGGTCTGAAACAAGCAGGCAGGGGAAGGGCTGCAAAGGGAGGCAACCTGAGCGGCTACCTGCTTCCAGGCCAGGCGGGGGCCGTGAGGCCCGTCTGCGGGCAGGACTCTCCCCAATGGGCTGCTAATATTTTATTTAAAATATCTTTACAAAGTGGAGGGCAGTGATGTATTGAATGTATTGAGAAAATGCTAATGTGTAATAGTGCGTGTCAGGGGGCTCGTCCATCACCCCGCGCCGCCTTCTGGGGGATCCATATCTAATTAACAGTAATGAATGAGGGAGCTGGGCGGACGACAGCCCGCCAGTTTGTTATGGAAATAAGGCAGTCCCATTAGGCAAAACACTTAATTAAACAAACCGGCCTCCAAGTGGAGTCACGGGCTGGATGGGGCCCAGCCCCCGTCTCTCAGAACAAGCGCTGGGGCACATGGAGACGCCTTCACCTCCCCGGTGCTCCAGCAGTGCATACGATGCCCAGCAGAGCCCCACCCCCCATGGGGGCCTGTAGGACCTACCATAATATAAACAATAAACAATAATCATAGCTCAGCACTCATATACCTGCCCAGCTCTGTACATACACACGCATCCCTCAGCCAGCATGCACACAACCCTGCACCCACATATCTTCACACCATGTATAACCCCCCCCATGCACCCCACACACAGCACCCACCAGGGACCAGTAGGAGGCTTCTGTGGGGGAACCGCTGAGGGGTTTGTGCTGGAGCTGATGGGGCAAAGGGACCCGCTCTCTGCCCCACACTTGGTGCTTTGCAGGGTGAGCTCAGTCCGGCATGCTCCATAGCGACCCCTCTGGCTGATTCAGGGACAGCACAGCCTGACTCCAAAGAGTGCCCCGTGTCGCCCGTATTGGCTGATGGGCTGAGGTTTCTAATGTGGGGTTAAAATGGGGGCGCATCTTTGTGCTTCATAAGGGATAGTGCTGATCCCTGAGTGGGGAGGGGGGAAACCAGCTACAAAGTGTAGATGACGTACCCAAAAGCCTGATTCCCAGCCAGCCTCTGGCACCCTGCGGAGTGAGGCAGTCCCGAGGCCATGCTCACTACAGACCCCAAAGCTCAGCCCAGGCGAGAGATCCCCCGTGCCCCAGGCACTGCCTTCAGCCTCCCTAAATCCCCCTGCACTTCTCCCTGAGTACGGGAGTCACCACTTCCTGCTCTGATCTCTGCACAACTGTTAACCTGCTGCTGCAGCCCACCCCCAGAGGTGGCTGCACTTCAGTCTCTGTGTATTTGCTTGTCTCCATGTGGGGATTTGCCAGGGCAGAAGCTGCTTTATAATCACAGACCATGGCTATGCTCAGACGGGTAAGGAACCCTATGGCTCAAGCCCTTCGGCGGGGAGTACCTGTGCGGGCTCTGTGGAGCTCCCTGGCAGCTGGGGGAGAACAACTTCATTCACATGCACATCACGCCAGACTGGGATTCGTCCCGTCCCCCCAACCCTTGGCCCCCAGACCCCAGCTTCATGGGCTCACGCATCAATGTGCACAGAGGCACCGAGAGGCTAAACACAGATTTCCAATCCAATGCATGTACTTGGCTCCTGGTCTATTGACACTCAGGCAGCAAGGGCTCAAGGTTAATTCCTTATCAATACGCTATTGTCAGCTCGTTAATCAAAGGAGGAGGTCAGAGGCTGCTGAGGCATGATGGCATGGCAGGACTTTGGGGACGTGGAGAACCTCAGCCCTTCCCGTGTACGATGGTCTGCTGAGGGGTATGGCCAATGTCTAGTGTTTAGATGTGTCTCCGTCCTAGCCTGCGGCCTCCCTGCTAGTGCAGGCCTGGCCGTCCCACGCCAGCTCCGCTGATGCGGCTCAATCCCCACCCGCAGGCCCACCCCCACTCCTGCCGGGCCCTCCCCCATACACACAGCTCTGCCCTGGCACCTCCGGGCTCCTCGGCTATTCCAGGCCTGGGCTAGACGGTTACTGTTTATGTAAATGAAACTGAAATTACCTTTGATCATTAGAGACTCTCAGAACATCACTGGGGAGGGGGCTGCAGCTGTGTGTTTTCTGGGCCCCCCCATGAGCTGCGAGCTCCTGTGTGACTTCCACGCACACGTATGCTGCTTACACGCCAGTAAAAGCCTGCACACATCCAGGCCCCCACCCCCACGCACACAAACGCCTGCACAGCCACACGCACGCACATTCACTTGCACCGCTGCAAGCAGGCAGGCAGAATACGGCCATGTACACGGACACAAGCACCCACACATGACTGACATGTACAGAGATGGAGAAGACCTGTTATATCCCTCCCCTGGGCTAGTGCAGGATTCCCCGTAGCGCAGCCTCTCACCTAAATACCTGTTGTGTCTTTGCAGAGACCCTCAGCGCTGTGGTGATTTGCTCTGCACCTGTGAAATGATTCTCACCAGGGAGGCTCAGGAAGGAGCCAAATGTACTGCGACTGCTTGTGAACACAGCCCCCTCACCGAGGCACAGAACACCCCCCCCCCCACACACACACACCCCACACCCAAAGCTCCAGACCTTGTCAAACTAGGATTCTTAGCGCCCTCTGGTGACTTCAGCCTAATATTGCACTGGGTGGCCTAGGAACCTCTGAGATGCTGCATGTTTTGGGGTTGGTTTGTTGCAGATAAAATTCTCTCTGGGCGCAGAATCCTGGTGTTTCCGCTATCCCTAGTTTTGGTCTATCTGCTCAGAATACTATGCATTTATTTTTAAATAGTGCAGCGCTGTGTGGACACAATGATTTAAAAGGGAAATGCCTTAAACCGGCATAAACAACACTGGGTGGATGCCTGACTGTGGGAAGTTATTCCTGATTAGTTAAAATTGAAAACCACACCCTGAAATGACTTTCAAGTGCAGACAAGCCTTAAAAATATCCCAGCTACTCCAACTAAGTCAGGATCTCCCTTTTTCGCAGCACTTGTAATTCGTGATGGTTTTCCCCCTCCTTGCATTTCTGAAAAGACTTTTTACAGGAATACGCTTAGGAACATAGGGATTGCCAGACTGACTCAGACTAGCAATCTGCCTAGTCCAGAATCCTGTCTCTGACATCATCAATAGCAGATGCCTCGGAAGAAGGCGCAAGAAACCCAGTGTCAGGCAGTTATGGAGTAACCTGCCTGTAGGGAGAGCTTCATCCGAACTCCCAATAGTTAGAGGTGGGTTTGAGCCCTGAACCGAGAGGGTTTAGAGCCCTGCCAAGACTCTTGGTTATTATTAAGCCATATCATCATAACTCTTGTTCTCCATCTAAACTGTCCAACCCTTTTTAAAAGCACCCAAGTTCTGGACCCCAGTGAGAGATGGTGGCAGCAAGCTCCATAAGCTAAGTATGCATTGCGTGAAAAAGAATTTCCTTTTATTAGTTTAAATTTGCCACATTTCAATTCCAATGAATGTGTCCCCTTGTTCTGATGCTATGAGACTGGGGGAATGCAAGCTCCTGATCGACCATCTCCAGGCCATTCGTTATTATCCTGTCCCCTTGTATTCATCTCTTCTCGAAGTTAAACAATCCCAGTCTTCTCCCCTATTTCGGAACAATCCCACCTTCCTTATTCTCTGTGGTGGCTATGCAGGCCCAATCACCTGTGTGACGTGAAAGCTTCCCAACTCTCATGCAGTTCAGAGCCTTTTGAACCCAGATTTGCAACCTGTGCACAGTTCCTGCTAGGCAGTGCACCGAGCACCCACTGCAGGTGGTTGGCCCCAGGACATGCGGGTAGCGTGTGGGGCCTGGAGAAGGCCCTCTTACATTTTATTTGCCTCTCATAAACCTTTTCAGTTTCAACATGCCACTGAACTCCTCATTGTTTTTGTGGCTACAGGCTAACACGGCTACCCCTCTGATACTTGGCACCCTGCAAACATGACATCTGTAGTGCTCTGTTGCCACAGAGCTACTCAGATGCAAAAGGAAAGCACATGACCTCGCAAGAGTCACCTTAAGAATGTTATCAAACTTTTTTTTTTATGTTGGACTTGCAGAGAAATTAGTTATAGTATCAACATCAATCACACTGTAGAAGACAGGAGAAATAGAAGGTGTAGTGCTGCCACCTGTTGCTCATTTCTTGGAATGACAGGTATCTTTTTCATAAATTGCCATTATTTATAGTACAGTTCTATCCGATATGGGTTCTCCTACCTCCTTCACCATTGTATCTGAGCACCTTCCAGCTGTGCGTTAAGCAACGGGATGATCTGCCATGTTTGGCTCCTTCTTTCTCCAATCCTCTCCCATGGGGGAAATGGTGTGTGCATGGGAGAGCTTTGTTTTGTTGGGGAGGGGGCAGGTTATGTAGGTTTTTTGGTCATCCATGATTTATCTTTTTAAAATTATTTATATAGCCCCACTGGCATAGATGGAGCTTTCCAGGCACATATGAAGACAGGGCTCCAGTCCAGAGTTTACTGTCCAAATAAATAGACAAGAGACAGTCTGGAGGAGAGGAAGGGAATGCAACAGAAGACCTTTCAAAATTCCTTTCCTAGTTGTGTGCATAGTTTAACTCTTGCCTATTTGCCTTATTTTAAATCCTGCCTCTTTAACAATCTTGCCACCATTTCAAAACTTAATCAATTTTTATGCTTACTACAGTCTCTACAGCGCATGCTCTGCTGGACAGAGATTTAGGTTCTGATCAAGTAAAGTACTTATGCGCGTGTTTAACTTGACTTCACATGCCTACAGTTAAGCACGTGTTTTGCTGGATCATGATCTTATATCAAAACAAAGATAAGCATGAGAACAGTGATTTCAAGAAATGTTTGTGCATGCAATGTATTGTCATAAATTCCAGGGCCTGTTCGTTACTGGATGATACCATTATTGTAAATGTAGAATATTATGTTAGATCCATGGAAATTCCCTTTGTCCAACTTCAGTTGAGCTTTAACATTTATGAGTCGCATCATCTCAACAACTAAAGAAATGTAAACGAATCGCCCATCCACCTCTCCCACACAAAAGCTTGGGTGAATGTGGTGGTCGTCAAATGTGAAAGGCCAGAAGCACACCTTAGGAGAACCTTTTACATAGGTAATTCCCAGAGAACAGCTCTTACCCTTGCATTTCCAGTCTGTTCTGCACACCCCCTACTGTTCCAGTTCCGTGGCTCGGTGGGGCAGGACTGGCCATTTGTGCCAAATTCTGCAGTGACGTTTGGTGGTAAGCTGAACCAAATATCACCCTGGTCTGCAGAGTATAAAAGGAATAACCACCCCAGAACCTCAAAGTGCTTTAATGGTCAGTATCCTCTCAATAGCAATCCTCTTTAGGACCAGAATTTGCAATACACTGGTCAAGGGTTGAGTATATATAGCTAGTCACTGTGGGTTACATACTGCAATGGAACTATATATCCATTTTTACCACACTAAACTTTCTCCTGTTGACAGGTTTTCTAACTTCATTACTGGCTATAAAGGAAAAGCCACACGGGGGATGACTGGCTGAATAGACAGCCAACCTCCTAACAGAGACAAGCTTGTTGTGATTTATGTACCTGCAGGTGTGCACTTGTGAAATTAATCAAAATTGGGCCATCTGCATTACTGTCCTGAACCTCTAGAGGGCTCCAGGCTCCTTCACTTGCTACTGGAGACCTGATTTGATGGGTTGGATCTGCAGGTGGTTCGTCTAGTGAAAATAATTGTTTTGTTTTTTAGTTTGTTGGTAAATTTGGCAGCAAGGTGCTAATACCACTCACTCCTCCTTATCCGGTAAAACCAGCTAGGGCCAGCTTCACAAGGGAGATTTAGGTGCCATCACCACCTTCTCCTCTTGGTGCTTTGGGAATCCCAGTAGGGCTTAGGCATGGGTCAGGAGCACAGTTGCTGTGTGCAGGACAGTGGCAGCTGCATACAAGACCCCAGTGGCTGCACGCATGCCCACTAGTAGAAAGGTAGGGGCCTAGGGGACTTTATCAGCACAGGGAAGTTAGATGGCTACAGGGTTAGGCGGTGGCTGAGCAGAGGTTTTGTGAACGCCAGTGGCATCTAACCCTTGTATTTAGGCCCTTAAAGAGATAGTTGGTCACCTAGGTCCCCCTTGTGACCACAGCCCCTACTGTGAAGGCTCCATCCCTTAGCCTTGACCTGCAATACCCCACGTTAGTCTAGTGCCTGGATCTTCCAGCCCTGCGAACACGCCTGCATCTGGGCCTCCTGTTCTAATGTTGGGATTCCCGCTCGCACAGATGGTCAGCTGTGCCACACTGCATGGCAGCTTGGAAAAGTGAACAGATGCCTGCTGGGGAATAAGAGATTACACGCAAAAAAAACCATTTTTCACTTGTGATCTGATTAGTATTTGAATGTAGCTCTCCAGTCACAATAGCCGGTGTATTAACCCACGGTTTCAAACAATAGCGAACAGAAACACAAGGGGGCAAAAAAGCAGAAAAGAGGGGAAGAGACAAAAATCAATGCTAAGCCATATAGAATACCAAATAATATACCACACTTGACCACAATTAAAACTATAGGTCCCTCATGGGGTGAGGAAAAATGAGCCCACCGCTGAAGCTTTGTGGTTACAAGTTATTCTGTAACTCAGTTGGCTTGATATGCATTTGCCTAATATTCAAGGGGATATCTGGGTGTGTACATTAGTCCTTAATTTTAAACAGGGTTCATTAATCAGGGAAATTCGTGTAAACAGATTTCAGCCGTTTTCTCTATAGACAATAGAGCAGACGAATAATTGGTTTAGTGCTGCCACCCGCTGGCCACGTTGTGGAATAGCCACACAAATAGATGCTCCACAACGTTCAGTACCTGAGTCAACAAATCTGAGTATTACATTTCCGACTCCCTGTGATTGTATTAATTCATGAGGTGTGTTCAGTGGAATGCGCTTAAACACGGCTATAAAAGCTGCACCTACAGAAGTCAGTGCAGAGGCAAGTGCTAGTTAGTTTAATAACCTTTCTTTAGTATCTCTGCTCCTTAAGAGGGAGCTTTTACATTTCTGCAACTCTTTGGTTTGATGTTCAGAAACAAAAATACAGCCTTGGCTCTGTGGATTCCACTGGTGAACAAGAACGCTAGAGAAAGCAGCTTGCTCCCAAAAGAACACTGTATCCAGATTGGCTTCTTGACTGCTTTTGGCATCTAAAGTTAAAAATACACCACAAACCAACATTCCTGTCTGTACACTGCTCTGAAGGCACTGTTTGGCATACAGGCAGAACGGTTTAGTTATGTCCGTTTCACAAGCAGAATAGGAGGAAAAATCTGAATTGGAGACTTCTGAAGGGGGAGAAGATAACGCAAATCACAGAAAAATGTCCCCAGTGCTGGAGAAAACTACCAATTAAAAAAATTGTAACAAGTTCATTAAAATGAACCCAATTAAGTCAGCACTTGAGTGTCATCTTTCCAGTTAATTCACACACGCCGCTTGTACACAACATGTAAAGACAGGGTTGTGTTGCTACATTGTTTGTTATTCTTTGCCTTCATAGTTCACCTAAAAGCAACCTCATTGTCCCTCCTACAATCTGAGGGATTGGTAACAACGCATGATATATTGACACTGTTTAAAAAGTGCAAGTTGTTCTCTCCAGAGAGATGTTAGAGCTTTCCATTGCTCCTGGACCCTGCATTCTCCCCTCCCATTGTACCTGTAGTTTGTTTGCAATGCTGGGGGGGGGGGGGGGAAGTGAGGAGGAGGGGGGAAATGTACTGACACTGCTTTTATCTCCACCAAAAGCTCAACAGCTGGAAAGGAGATGCCACAATCTGCTTCTCCACTGGGCACAAGGAGTGCGTTTCAGGGTCTGTGTTACACTGGACAGCCTCTCGAGCATGGTGACAGGCAGAAATGGCGACTTTTTTTTACAGTCATTGTAAGTTTAATATTTTATTTTCCCCTCTCACCTTTAATTTCTTGGCACAGTGTTAGGCTTTTGGGGTCAGTTTAACAGAGGAGATTCAGGAAACATGATGTGCAAACCTCAGCGTCCACAGGCAGAACATTGTGCTCTATTAAGAGCAAAGACAGTCATGTACGTGTCAAAAGAAGATGCAGAAGGACTCCCCAGTTCTGCGGTAGGGCCCCTCTCTGAGCTGTTTGGGAAGCTGAAAAAAGCTGCAGTTGCACTGTTGTTTCTGCTTGCAAACTGAGGCAGATTGTAAAATAGATTATAAACAGTAAGAATACATTTCTAAATCCCCATTTCAAGTGCATTTGAATAAGCATTTCCTCCCAACCCTGCTACTGGACCCCTCAGGGAAGTGACAGGGTACTGTACTACTCAGCTCTGATTCACATGTGTGGGGTTGCAGAGCAGGAAAGTGATGACATTACGAAGTGGCTCTTGCTGGGGGAACAACTCATTAACATCCTCTAGTCAGCATGACGGCTGTATGCAGGAGGGAAACCACAGGGACGAACTGTGTCCTCAGCCAGCTGTACAGGTGTTCACAAGGCACTGGATCCTTTGAGGGACTAGCATCATTTCAGAGGCCCCAGATTAAATCATGCTGTGCTGGAAAGCAGCAGGCTTTTCCAGGGTTATCATTCAATCTACCCCACCTCCCCGCCCTCCCAAAATATCAGGATCCATGAACACACGGAAAGTCAGATCGGTGAGAATTCAACCAATTCACCCTTGGTAGAGTGTAGTATAGTCCTTCCCCTACTTTAACCCCTCACTCCCCCTCCACAGAGGAAACCCAAACAACAGTGTGTTTGCCAGCTTGGCTCATCCCATCAAACACGTCTGTACAGGGAGTGACTGCATATGTAGATTAGTCAACAAGTCTTCTGGAATGTGACAAATGATGCTAGTGGTAATGAGAGAGGATCAGAGAGAAAGCACTTTCTGAAAGACCCAGGAAATGTGGGCCCAGGAGGGGAGACAGAACTCAGGGTTACAGATACCCAAAGTGACCTCCCTGCACTCCTAGACACACCTTAGCAGACCAGTAAATCTACCCAGCGAAGCACAGCTGTTCACCCAACGATGTCAGCAATGAGAGGGAAGCAGCAGGGGAGAGGAGCAAAGACCAGACCCTGAGACATGTTAGATATTTCACAGATAAAGCTTTAAATTAACTCAGCTATGGGGGGTTGAGTCATCCAGCAAGGCAGCAGCCCCTTGGCCATTCTGCCCCAGCCCTATTAAACAGAACCAGGCTGACACATTGGCTCGCAGTTACCTGCACTGCCCTTTTGGAGATCCTGCGTTTGATTGCTGTAGCTGATCTCCAGCTAGGAGTAGGGCTGAGGTGCAGTGCCTTGCGGGCAGGGATAGGGAGGGACCTGCATTGATCTGCCCTATTAAAGACTCTGCCAAGAGTCTCATTCTGTCCTCCTCAATGGGACTATACGCAGGGCTCAAGGGTGGGGTGGGGAGTGGGAGAATGAGCTGACACTGCAGAGCTTCAGCTGACTCAACAGTGGGCCGGGGGAAGTAGCAGATAAACCCCAAAACCTAGGCGAATTGGAGAGCCCCGGGTCACAGAATTGCTCCAGTGTAACAAGCTGGAGAGTGGATGTGGACGGAGATGTAAGTTATACACCAGGGACTACGATAGTGGAGGGCAGCAGGGAGAGAGGAAGAGGGTATAAAAAGTGGGGTGCAGTGCTCCCCCACTCACAGTAATTCACTCCTTTCTCTGGCCTCCTATGGTGAAATTCCAGCCCTGGCAAACCTCCCACTGACTTCAGTGGGGTCAGGATTTTACCCCATCAGGTAAGTTATGTTCATTTAGACTCTCTTGGCTCTACTTAGCACCATCACCTCTGCCCAGCCCAACAACCGATTTGGAGGCTCCAGACACCCAGCTGTGCACCGGATGCCGAGAAATCAGCAATTCTGTGCCTCCACGCTCTGGGGAAGGATGTTGGGATCAGGATTTTATTGTAAGCAGAGAGATGCTGAAGAAAGAGAGGCAGAGAGAGAGAGCGAGAGCGCACGCGCGCGCAGTTTGTTTCTGGTGTGATCCCAGTGAAGAGGGAGCATCTGCTGGGGGTCTTTACACAGGCACTTGCTACCTCTGCCTGGGTGGAACCTACGAGCATCCAACGCAGTCATACATGAAAGAAGTGCAGAGGCTCATGTAATAGGAGGGATATGCCGGCAAGTGACTGACATGAGCAGAGTCTGAGAAGTCCACAGCTCTCACTGCGACATTGTGCTGCCTCCGGGCCTCAATCATGTGCTCTATGTCACTGGCCAAGATGATCCTGTCACCCTTGGAGTAGAGGTAGAGCTCGGGCCACCTCGAAGGCCCCTTCAGCAGGGCATCATAATGGGTCTCATGGAAGAAGCGAGTCACTGGATGCAGCAAGATCCGCAGCACCACCACCAGGACGGTGAAGACAAGCAGGAGGCAATACTTGAGCAGCACGTTAGTTGATCCCAAGACAGCTGCCAAGGCACGCAGACTCCCCGTCATGTTTCTTCTGCCGGGGGCGCTATCAAAAATGGTGCCCACCACCTTGAGGCTGCTGAATTGCCCGTGCGTGTGGATGAGCTCTAGGATGTAGCGGTAAAGCATGACCCCGCCATTGCTGAACACATGAAACAGCAGGGGTTTCTTTTCAATTTTATAGTCAAAGAGCAGCTCCAGCAGCTTTCTAGCTGGGGTCCGGAGGGACCTGATGCCAAACGATTCTGCAAAAAACGTCATCTCCCATGGAGCTGTGTAGCGGATAACTGTGCACCCCTGGGAGGAACAGAGAGACACCCATCGAGGGCTGCATGTTACATAGAAAGGCATGCTCCTTCAGGATCCTAATCTGCCACTGTGTTCATAGCATTTGCCCTACAGGACAGAGCAATGATCCCTCTTCCTGAATCAGGAATTGGCCAGTGCTGGCTCACCATTCGTGTATCTTTAGTATAACATCATCCACAACATTGGTGAAGGAGGGGGAATTTCCTCCTGTCCCTGGCTGGTGATCATTTGGGCACAGTAGCATCAGGATCTGGTAATACTTACCCCAGCCAAGATCCTATATAGAAGCCATTTTTATGGGTGGCCTACACCTAATCCTTTTTTGAAGCTTGCTAACCTCTAGCTATTTGATCAGATGGGGGGAGCGGGGTTTGGTCACAGTAGATTCCACTTAATAGCCACCTTGATATTGATAACTTCTGGTTAATAGCAACATTTGGGTGGGAACCAATCCCGTCCCATTGACTTTAATGTGAATGGGATCTGGATCTTGGTAATACCATGCTGATTATTAACAACATGTTTTAGAAGAAAGACCCTGACTGTAGGCAGGTTTGCAAGGCTGCAGCCAGGGAAAGAAGTGCTGGGACACACCTTCCCTCACTGCAGTCAGGCAAACCTGCCTCCAGCCAGCACTCACCCTGCCCTTGTGCTTCCTTCTAGGACTGTAGCCCTGTAGACCTGCTTGTGCCCAGGGACAGCGCAGGAGGTAAGGGGCTGTGGGCAGGGAAGGAGTGGGGGATGCAGCCCAGACGCCAGAGCTGCACAGTACCTCTCCCTGCACCTCGGGAAGGAGGCACTAGGACATTCTGAGCCCCAACCCAGAGGGAGGTCAAGGAGAGTCACTATGCAACCCCACAGGTCCCCAGTGCCCCGCTCCCTGTAGAAAGCCCCAGCATCTGGGCTGCAGCCCCCTCCCTGATGCTGCCCTGCCTGCATGCAGGTTTGCAGTCAGGGAAGGTCTATCCCAGTGTTTCATTCCCTGGCTGCAGCCCTGCAAATGTGCTTTCCACTTATTACCAACTGATGGATAATGGCAGCTTTTGCTGGTAACTGAGGAACTGTTCATAAGCAGAACCACGTACCTAAGAGCTTGGGCCGCTTGGCTATATAGCTAAGACTCCACATTTAGAGATATGCCTTGTGTTACTCTGACTAGTCTCTTTACTAATGGCAGGTTTTAATGATGTCAGGCACCCAGGTGCTGAAGCAATGGGCCCCCACAGAAGTTTCTAAATAAATGTGGATGAAGCTAGTTGTATAAGCGCTCAATCTTTCACATTAGCTCCTATATAGAAGCCATTTGAGAAATGAAGAGAAAAGGCATCAAAACAGCTATGTCCAGAGGGGACTGGGGAGAATCTTCACTTATTCTAATAGATTTTAACTACTTCCTAGAGGAAGGAAGGTCCACCCACTTCCCTATTAGAACCCTACACATCCCTTCACTTCTCTGGATTTCCTACCCTCGAGGGTCTGCACCCTGCCCATCATCCTTCTGGCCAAGGAAGACTTGCCAAGAGTCCCATGGCAGCATGGCAAAAATGCTCATCTGACCAGCAGGGGTAACTGATGGCCGCTAGGCAATAAAAAGCACTGCATTACCCATCTTCTCCCACGGGCTGAGCACGGCCACCCACACATAGCATGAGGCTGGCAGGGGAGTTGGGGTCTCCCACATGGCATCGCAGAACACAAAGCCATGATAAATTATCAGGTGTACCCTCCCCATTCAGTTTCTGAGTCCATAACCACTCTAGGGCTTCAGCTTCATTTGTAAAGATTCAAAAAGTCCATTTAAGAGATCTCGGAATTAGGGAAATAAAAACCAGTAATAATAAAAATGCCAAGGTACCATAACCAATCAAATAACTGCAGCTAAGAACACCAAAAAACAAACCCTCCCAAGAGTCTCCCGCATCTCGTCAACCCTCCAACACCTTACGATTTGAAACTGTTACGCATTGTCTGTATAAATACAGCTGGGATAGTGGTTACACTGGAACTATGCAAGCACCACACCCACCCCTAGCATTTACAGTGATGGAGCCCTTAGGAAATAAAATCCTTGGGGCAAAGAGCTGTTTCATTCTTCTAACTGGACAGCAGCATGTGGCAGGTGCAGCCTAGCTGGGGAGTTCAGCCCACAGAGGAGAACAGGTACATGACATAAAAGAACTACATAAGGCACCGGGGCACCCCACACGAAAATCAAATGTTCTGGTTTTGGGTGTTTGAGGTGATAAACAATAAGTCCACAGAAAGCAGATGCTTTTGGCAAAAAATTAGTCAAAAAACTCAATTTTCCATTAAAATGGCAATGGAAATTTTTCTGCCAGACACAGTTGTGTGGTTTAATCCTTGTAAAGTGCTAAATATTCATCATATAAGGGTCAGAAGGAAGTTCGTTCTCCATGGCTCATTCCATCCTTAGAGTCTCTGCTAGGCTTGCTTAAAAGGGAACTAGTTAGGACTAAATGAAACTGTGTATTTTAGAATGCAGACACCTGTCTTTCTGGCAACGGGATTGAGATACCAAATGCATTTCATGTAGGATACTGAGCAGTTGCAGAATGCTGTGGCCAGTAGCAACCCAGCTGTTACCAATCCTGAGACATCGAGTCAAGTCATTCTGATATATAAATTAAAGTGTGTTCTAGTACAGAAGGGTAGCCCTGTTTGTTGTTGTTTACCGATCCAGACTAAGAGTCCTGTGGCACCTTAAATACGGGTATTCACCCATGAAAGCTCATGCTCCAATACATCTGTTAGTCTATAAGGTGCCACAGGACTCTTGGTTGCATTTTAATTTATGGCCCTCACATGTCAGGTTAAACATCAACTCTTCAGAGGCTGCCATGTGAGGCAGTCATGCGGGGTAGTATTCAAAGTAGAACTTTGGCATCTATCTTTGCAACCAATTTGGATCCAAAACAAAGTCCATTGTCACACATTGAGAAACAGGTGAGAAATGATGGGCCTAAATTCCAGTAGGTCCAAAAGCCACGCACTTTCCATCATTCCATGGACCAACAAAGTAAGATATTTTAAAAGGGGACTGATAATGGGACAGACACTATCAGAAACTTCCACTTCTAGGTCACTATATCAAATCCTGTCCAGGTTGGTAATGACTGAACATTGTTACCATCTGATGGCTGTTCCATACATTGTGTGAAATGAGTTTAGGGGTATCAAATCAATTCCCAGTAGCTAGGCAACCTGATCCAAAAAGCCACCAATAACCAGCACCCTTGTTAGTCTCAGAAGAAAGGCCAGAGGCTGAATAAGCCATGGTTGAACTTGCCTTTGACCCTTAAAGTTGGCCCTGCCAGGTCTGTACAGACACATGCAGCTTGCACTCTCACTGCCCATGTTATACATAGTCTGTGGATAAATGGAGGACAAAGATTTACACCGGTTTTCAAATCTTTAAAACTTCAGAAACTTTGAAAAAGGCAAAAAAAGAATTCCTTTTAGGAAGCACTTCCTGCCGCTTCGCTGTACATACAGTATAACCAGGGTCTTAAAGGCAATGTGCAGAGAGTGTTAACATGCTATTTGAAAATGCAAGGAGCTTTCACACAAAACTAAGTCCAACACTTTCTTCTAGGGCGTCTCTGAAGTCGTAAGAAGGGGTATGGTCTTTTCACCAGAGTGCAGGGGAGAAAATTCCTCAGGGAACCTTGCTACAGCTTTATATTGGCATAGAAAGATGAATGATTTACTCACCTTCTGATGGTAGATGGTGCTGTATTTTGCCAGGTGTTTATCACGGCAGCCAGCCCACCCCAGCAGAATTACCACAGGCCAGTTATTTTTGTTTCCCATCTCTGGACTAGTGTCTGAAATAAACCAGGTTTTTAGAAAATGAAACTGCCCTTCAGTCCACTAGAGTCAAAGTGAAATTGCAACCTAACTACTTAATAAGGATAATGGTTTTAACCCCACCCCAAGCCTGGACTGCAACTATTGTGCTTATAACTGGATTCCTTCTGTAGCCTATCAATTAGCTGTTATTGCCATATTATTTGTGTTACGAAACAATCAAGACTAGGGCCCAACTGTACTGGGCACAGTACAAAAAATAAGATGACAAATCTTGCCCCAAACAACTTACAGTGTAAAGAAGGACAAAAGGCTACAGGCCAAGGTAGGACACAAATAAGGGGGTAAAGATGCTAAAAACTAGATGCTCACATTATAAATGTTTCTAAAATTCAGGTTTCAAAAAAATTCATTTACCAGTGGCAAATAGCAAGTTTTTCCATCACGGTAAATCTCCTTGATTTTTGGAGAAGTTTACATTCACATTAAAAAAAGTTTCCAGCTCAGTTGGTTACTTAAGGCTTGTCTACACATGGAGTTAGCTCTGATCCTTTGAAAGTGGGTTACACTAAACAGAAACAAGGCACCATTATTCCAAAATAAGAGTGTCCACATGGGGAGTTAATCAGGACTAACGCCATGTGTAGGCAAGCCCCAAGATATTAGTTTTGTCTTGTTTTTAAGCCACCCCAATAGTGCCCTTGGCTCTTTAAAAATACATAAAAAGATGTGGTCGATGCCCCAAAGATTTTCCAACCTAATATCAGATGCAGTGGAATGAGAGCGACAGACACCAGCAGAAGGACCTGGGACACGGCAATAACCTTACAGGGTGACGGTCTGGCCCTGCCCAGCGTGTTGTTTCCATACACAGACCATTCTGCCACTAATAACGGTTTCTGATTAACACTCCCAGGCACAATGGAGGAAGTGATTTAAAGGAGGCGGGAGCCCTGTGTATCCCCAGCTCACCTGAAGCCACCAGGGAGCACAGCTACAGGATTATTTTGCTAACAGGAATGTGAGATAGGATTAAGGGCAAATCCTGCAACAGCAACACCCCTGCCACTAAGCCCCCTCTGGGCTACTAGGGACAACACTGCACAGCCCCTGGGGGCATCAGGCACTTGCCTCCCCTCACCTCTTCCCCCCAGAGCATCAGACACTCACCCCCCCCAGCCTGTCTCCCCATCCTCTTCCCCCAGGGCATCAGACCCCCTCCTCACCTCACCCTGTCCCCCCCCTATTCCCCTGGGGCATCAGACCCCCCCACCTCGCCCTGTTCCCCCCCCATTCCCCCGGGGCATCAGACCCCCCCACCTTGCCCTGTTCCCCCATTCCCTGGGGCATCAGATCCCCCAACTCGCCCTGTTCCCCATTCCCTGGGGCATCAGACCCCCACCTTGCCCTGTTCCCCCATTCCCCTAGGGCATCAGACCCCCACCTCGCCCTGTTCCCCCATTCCCTGGGGCATCAGACCCCCACCTTGCCCGGCCTGTTCCCCATTCCCCGGGGCATCAGACCCCCACCTTGCCCTGTTCCCCATTCCCCTGGGGCATCAGACCCCCACCTTGCCCTGTTCCCCCATTCCCCGGGCATCAGACCCCACCTCGCCCTGTTCCCCCATTCCCCGGGCATCAGACCCCCACCTTGCCCTGTTCCCCATTCCCCGGGGCATCAGACCCCCACCTTGCCCTGTTCCCCCATTCCCTGGGGCATCAGACCCCCAACTCGCCCTGTTCCCCCATTCCCCGGGGCATCAGACCCCACCTTGCCCTGTTCCCCATTCCCTAGGGCATCAGACCCCCACCTCGCCCTGTTCCCCATTCCCGGGCATCAGACCCCCAACTCACCCTGTTCCCGCCCATTCCCTGGGGCATCAGACCCCCACCTTGCCCTGTTCCCCCATTCCCTGGGGCATCAGACCCCCACCTTGCCCTGTTCCCCATTCCCTGGGGCATCAGACCCCCACCTTGCCCTGTTCCCCCATTCCCTGGGGCATCAGACTCCCCACCTGCCCTGTTCCCCCATTCCCCGGGCATCAGACCCCCAACTCGCCCTGTTCCCCATTCCCCGGGCATCAGACCCCCACCTTGCCCTGTCCCCATTCCCTGGGGCATCAGACCCCCAACTCGCCCTGTTCCCCCATTCCCCTGGGGCATCAGACCCCCACCTGCCCTGTTCCCCCATTCCCTAGGGCATCAGACCCCCACCTCGCCCTGTCCCCCATTTCCCCGGGACATCAGACCCCCCCACCTCGCCCTGTCCCCCGCGGGGTCTCAGACACCCGCCGCCCCCCGCTGGGCCCGCGGGGATTGTGGGGAGCCCGTACCCGGCCGGCCCCCCGGCGGCAGCTCGATGGTATAGTCCAGCTCGCGGCCCCCCATGCTCGGACGCGCTGCGCAGACCACGGTCCCACTCTCGGACCGAAGCGCCCGCCCTCCACACCGGAAGTGACCGCCCCCTCCGGCGACCCCAGCCAATAGGAGCGATCAAGATCCACGCCCTGTGACCTCACATCCTAGCAACGCGCCTCTCGGGAGCTAACAGAACCCGCGCCCCTAGCAACCGCGGTCTCTCCAGCGCCCCGCCCACCGGGTCGGAACGAGGCTTCCCATTGGTCGAAGGCCAGTGGCCTGTCCGTCTGGGATGTCAATCTAGCTGAGGAGCTGGCGGGGAGGTGAGCGGGAGCCGCGTCCAATCGACACCCCGTCTATGGGGGCCCAGAGCTGGGCGGGGGTGGGGCGGGGGGTTGGTAGGTGGGTGTAAGTGGGGAGAACTGGGGTTGGTAGGTGGGTGTAGGTGGGGGAAGGGCTGGGGTTGGCAGGTGGGTGTGGGTGCAGGCAGGGGCAGAACTGGGGTTGGTGGGTGGGGTGGGTGTAGGTGGGAGAGGGGCTGGGGTTGGTAGGTGGGTGTAGGTGGGCAGGGGCAGAACTGGGGTTGGTAGGTGGGTGTAGGTGGGGAAGGGCTGGGGTTGGTAGGTGGGTGTAAGTGGGGGAAGGGCTGGGGGGTTGGTAGGTGGGTGTAGGTGGGAGAGGGGCTGGGGGTTGGCAGGTGGGTGTAGGTGGGGGAGGGGCTGGGGGTTGGTAGGTGGGTGTAGGTGGGGAAGGGCTGGGGTTGGTAGGTGGGTGTAAGTGGGCTAAGGGCTGGGGGTTGGTAGGTGGGGAGGGTGTAAGTGGGGGAAGGGCTGGGGGTTGGTAGGTGGGGAGGGTGTAAGTGGGGGAAGGGCTGGGGGTTGGTAGGTGGGGAGGGTGTAAGTGGGGGAAGGGCTGGGGGTTGGTAGGTGGGGTGGGTGGGTGCAGGCAGATGGGGGCGCTGAGGGGTGGTTGGTAGGTAGGGGTGGGAGTGGCAGGATGGGGTGGAGTAGGGCGAGGATGGCATGGATGCAGGCAGCGGGAGTTGGTTGGTACATAGCAATGCTTATATTATAGTCCTATACTGGGTCAGATTAGTGGTCCATCTAGCCCAGTATCCTGTCTCCTGATGGTGGCTAATCCCAGATGCTTCAGAGGGAATGAACAGAACAGGGCAGTTATCAAGTGATCCATCTTCTGTCATCCACTGCCAGCTTCTGGCAATCAGAGACTTAGGGACACTCAGAGCATGGGGTTACATCTCTGACTGTCTTGGCTAATTGCCACTGATGGAACTATCCTCCATGAATTTATCTAATTCTTGTTTCAGTCCAGTTACAGTTTTGGTCATCACAACATCCCCTGCAATGAGTTCCACAAGTTGACAGTGTATTGTGTGAAGAAGTACTTCCTTTTGTGTGTTTTAGACCTGCTGCCTATTAATTTCATTGAGTGACCCCTGATTCTTGAGTTATGTTAAAGGATAAATAACACTTTCTTATTCACTTTTCCCAACACAAATCATGATTTTATAGACCTTTATCATATCTTTCCTTAGTTTTTTTTTTCCAAGCTGAACAGTCCCAGTCTTTTTAATGTGTCCTCATATGGAGAATGTTCCATGTCCTTAATCATTTTGTTGCTCTTCTCTGTACCTTTTCCCTTTCTAATATATCTTTTTTGAGATGGAGCAACTAGCACTGCACACCGTTCTCAAGGTGGGGTACTGTGGATGTATATAGTGACATTCTGATATTTATTGTCTTATTAGCTATCCCTTTCCTAATGGTTTTTAGCAATCTGTTTGCTTTTTTGACTGCAGGTGCACACTGAGCAGATGTTTTCAGAGAACTATCCACAATGATCTCTTTCTTGAGTGGTAACAGCTAATTTAGACCCCATCATTTTATAGGTATACTTGGGATTATGTTTTCCAATGTGCATTACTTTGCTTTTATCAACATTGAATTTCATCTGCCATTTTGTTGTCACGATTTACATCTCTCCATTCTGAAAACTGACCATTTATTCCAGGGGTTCTCAAACTGGGTGTCGGGACCCCTTAGGGGGTCGTGAGGTTATTACATGGGGGGTTGCGAGTTGTCAGCATCCACCCCAAACCCCGCTTTGCCTCCAGCATTTATAATGGTATTAAATATATTTTAAAGTGTTTTTAATTTATAAGGGGAATCGCACTCAGAGGCTTGCTATGTGAGGGGTCACCAGTACAAAAGTTTGAGAACCACTGATTTATTCCTACCCATTGTTTCCTGTCTTTTAACCAGTTACAGACCCATGAGAGAACCTTTCCTCTTATCCAATGGCTGCTTAGTTTGCTTACAAGCCTTTGGCAAGGGAGCTTGTCAAACGCTTTCTGAAAGTCCAAGTACACTATATCCAGTGGATCACCCTTGTCCACATGTTTGTTGACCCTCTCAAAGAATTTGAATGGATTGTTAAGCCATGATTTCCCTTCACAAAAGCAGTGTTGACTCTTTCCCAACAAATTGTGTTCATTTATGTTTCTGGTAATTCTATTATTTACTATAGTTTTAACCAGTTTGCCTGGTGCTGAAGTTAGGCTTACTGGCCTGTAATTGCCAGGATCGCCTCTGGAGCCCTTTAAAACTCAGCATTATATTACCTGCCTTTCAGTGATCTGTTACAGAGGCTGATTTAAATGATATGTTACAACCACAGTTAGTAGTTCTGCAATTTCCTTCAGAACTCTTGGGTGATATCATTTGGTCCTGGTGACTTTTCACTGTTGAATTTATCAATTTGTTCCAGAACCTCCTCTATTGACACCTCAATCTAGGACGGTTCCTCAGATTAAAAATAACGGGTCAGGTTTGGGAAGAGTCAACACTTGTCTTCCTTGAGTGCTCCTTTAGCACCTTGATTGTCCAATGATCCACAGATTGGCAGGCTTCCTGCTTCTGATGTACTTAAAAATTGTTTGCTGTTAGTTTTTTAGCCTTTTGCTAGTTGCTCATCAAATTGTTTTTTGGCCTGCCTAATTATACTTGACTTGCCAGAGTTGATGCTCCTTTCTATTTTCCTCAGTAGGATCTGACTTCTGATTTTTAAAGGATGCTTTTTTGCCTCTAACTGCCTCTTTTACTCTGTTGTTAAACCATGCTGGTATATTTTTGATACTCTTACTATTTTGTTATGTAGGGTATACATTTAATTTGAGCCTCTATTATGGAGGTGTTTTTTTAAAAAGTTTTGATGCAGCTTGCAGGCATTTCACTCTTATGACTGTTGCTTTTCATTTCCATTTAACTAGTGTCCTCATTTTTAGGTAGTACCCCTTTCTGAAGTTAAATGCTACTGTGGTGGGCTTCTTTGGTATTTCCCCTCCACAAGGATGTTACATTTAATTACGTTATGGTTGCTATTCCCAAGCGGTTCAGCTGTATTCACCTCTTGGACCAGATCCTCCACTTAGGACTAACTCAATAATTTCCTCTCCCCTTGTGAGTCCCAGAACTAGCTGCTCCAAGAAGCAGTCGCTAATGGTGTCTAGAAACTTTAACTGCGCATCCCACCCTGAGGTGACATGTACTTGGTCAATAGGGGGATAGTTGAAATCCCCCATTATTAGTGAATTTTCCATTTTAATTGTAATTTAATCTCCCTGAGCATTTCACAATCACCATCACCATTCTGGTCAGGTGGTCAGTAATATATCCCTACTGCTATACTCTTATTATTCAAACAAGGAATTTCTATTCATAGATAGGTGTGGGTAAGGACAGGATGGAGTGGGGGAGGTGAGGATGGGTTGGGTAGGTGGGTGCAGGCAGATGGGGGGAGGACTGAGTCAATAGGAGTTGGTGGTAGGTGGGCGGGGGGGGGGGTTGGATGAGGACGGGGTGGATGGATGGGGCTGGGGCTCGCTGGGTGCCAGCGAGAGAGGGTGGGATGAGGGCTGGGTGCGTGGCAGACTGGGTGACAGGAGTCTGGCAACTCTGCCCATGCTCAGACTCCCAGTGCAGGGACATCCTCCCTTTGGGGAAGGAAGTGCTGCCAAACCATTGCAATAAGCTGGAGCCCTGCTGCCTTAGTTTGCTGTTGGCCTGGCTGTGTAGGAGTAAGGCAGAGAGATTTTTTTAGGACTGGAGGAGACACAGTGCCTCATGGAATAATGAGCATGGTGCAAGAGCCAGCCAATCACCCCCAGAAGACAACCACAGGTAGAGGGAATGACCAGTATCTCACACAGCCCCTTCCTCAGAGAGCTATTGGGAACCATGGGGGAACTGAAGAGGGTGTAGGGGCATCGCGGCTGGAGTGGGGTGAGAGCTGGCAAGGGAACTAGTATTAGATGGATTTGGGGGCTAACTGGGTTAGAGGGAGAGTAGGGGTATCCGGTTTTGGGGCAAAAGAGGGCTGGGAGAGTCAGTGGGACCAAGGAGAGAGAATGGTAGGTGCCTGGAGGGGGCTGCTGGAGCAGGGGTTCTGGAGAAGGAGGAAGGGTCATAGAGCTTTAAGGGAGGAAGGAAGGGGCCTGCTGGATCAGTGAGGATTGTGGGTTTGGTGGGGGGGGCAGCAGAGCCTTCCCAAAAGTGGAGGGGCCAAGCCTGGCCCCCCTTGGTCCCACCCCTGCCCCACCTCTTCCCCCAAAGGCCCCACCCACAGCCAAGCCGGAGCAGGGCCAGGGTGCCTGGAAACCTCTACCTACCCGTGGTGGGGTGGTCCCAAGAGCAGACCCTGGCCTGTGTCCCCACCTCCTGTGTCCCCCACCCTGGGCAGGTGGAGGATCCGCGGCTCTCCACAGCTGCCAGGCTCCCAGGGCCAGGCTCCAGCTGCCGGCCTGGCCAGGGGGCAGGGCCTCGGGGGGAAGAGGACGAGCAGGGGCGGGGGCCATGGTGAAAAGTGGATGGGCCAAGCAGGCTCTAACTTGTGCCAGGGGCTGGGCAAGGCTTGGAATCTGGTGGGTACAAAGATATCTTAAAACCACCTTTTCCCTCCCATCTCCCAACTCATCCGGGGTTGCACCTCCTAAACTGAAGGTTCCACTCACAACTGAGGCTGGCACCTCTGGCAGGACAGTGCTCCTGGGCCCTGAACTCCTTGATTCAGAAGTGATTCAAAAGGAAAAGTGCTACCCAGTGAATAGCCAACAACAGTTCCTAAATCACCTAGGTTTTCCTTAGCATCCTCCCAACAAAGTCTGACTTGGTGTCCAACCCTCTAAGCTTATCAGAGCTAGCGAGATGAGTGAGGCAGCTCACTGAGTGGCTAGAACGGACAATTTGGAGTGAGGATACTTGGTTCTGTTCTGACTCTGCCACTCAGTTACTGTGTGAGCTTGGGGCAAGTCTTTTCCCCTCTCTGTGAATTTGTTTCTGTATCTGTAAAATAAGGAGAATAAGAATAGTTACCCCTATCTATAGGGCACTTGGAGATCTTTGGATGAATAGCATCGTATAGGTGCATAGTATTATAACAGTCAGAGTCTGGTACCATTGTATCCTCAGTTAGTTGTACTGTGTGATCATTTTCAGACCAACTGTTCTCCCTGGCTGGATAATAGGAGAGCACCCTTTATTCCTCAAATCTTCCTGTCCAGAGGCTGGTGATGGTGTTTCTGAACAGTGAGGATTATTGCTGCTTCCTAATAAAAGCAGGATAAGAGCAAAGCATCAGCATCACAAACATAAATATGGAAATATTAATTTAGAATCAATTTTGGGATGCTTCAGACTGTTAAGTTCTTTTAACTAGATTTCTGTAGAGGACATAGGAGCTCTTTATGGGACTGTAAATTTCATGGAAATGGTCTCTGTGAAATACTCATTCCCTCAACACACTAGTTGTTCTCTCAGTATCAATCATGAGCCTTGCATGTAATGTTTCACAAATATTCTGTAAATCACTTGAAAAAGCTCATGATACTGTGAAATACGACTTTCGACAAAGGGCTCCTAACAGGCCAGTCTCCCATCAGCACTAACATTTGTTATGGCTAATAACACTTTCAATCACAACTATTTTGGGAAAACTGATTTATTTTAAACCTTGTCCTCCCTCAAAGGAGATCCTGAATACACTCTGCCAAGGACACAGACTCCTACAAACCACACACTGTTAATTCCCTAATGAAATGCCAACTCCTCTTAACCCCACAGAATTGTTTCTTTATCCAACTTTCTAGGGTGGTGGGGTCTTTTGGTTTTTAATTTTTTTAAATACACTTAACTACAGAGCATTTCACCTTTAGGTCATTGGTTTCAATCCTGCCCAGGCAGTAGTGACTGAAAGTGACCATTGAGCAGCCACCTGATGCCTTTTGTGAAATGGATTTGGAATCTCAGTCAAGTTCCTAGTAGACAAGTGCTAGGCCCTTTACGGATAGGAAATGGGCATGGACCCAAACGGACCTAGTAGATTTAAACTAAACTGAGAGAAGGCCTGAAATAAGTGTCCAGACAGGGGGTGGCATTGGTTTAACTAATTTGCTATTAAATTACACCTTAAGTTAAACCAGTGCAACTTTCTCCCATAGACAAGGCCTCAGTCTCAGCAAAGGGGCCAAGGACTGAAAGAAGCACAGACTGAACTCTCTGTCACCCACACAGATGACGCATGTTGACAGGGCTGTGTGGAGAGACGCTTGCAGGATTGCTGCCTGTGTTGTACCTCCTTTGGCTCCGGTTCTACAAACACCCATGCACGTGCTTAACTTTAAGCCCCACATTGGAACTACTCACAAGCTTAAAGTTAAGCATGTGTGTTTGCAAGATCGGGACCTATGTGATTAAACCATCTTTAGCTTCCAGAGCTGTCAATCTGCACTTTTTACCAGAACTAATTATACCACAAAGGAGGGAGGGGGAGACGGCGAGTGCTCAAATATGTCAAAGAAATTCAGCAAAATGGGGATCACTGTATTGAAGGTCACAGGGTCAGTGGGGTTTTCTGTAGCTGCCCTATTCCTTGGATTATTATGTCATTTCCCCCCTGAATTTATTTAAAAATGTGCCATTGAAAGCTCTCGGCACTCGAAGAGAAATTAAATAATGACATGAACTAGGACAAAAAGGTTCAAAATGCAAAAGCTTCCCATATCCACATTGTCAAGGTCCTGTGCATCTCTGCTCTTATTTCATCCTACTTACCCTTGGCAGGGCCTGTCATAGGATCCAGTATCCATCCTGGGAAGCTAGCAAGAATCTTGAGATTAAGAAAATTTGCAACGTTAAAGTGCTTTATTCCTATCTGGGAGGGAGACTGCTCTTGTGAAGATGATCTTGTGGTTCAAGCAGAAGATCTGGATTCTAATCCCAGCTCTGCCACAGATTTACCATGTGGCCTTGGGTAAATCAGTTAATCTCTTTATGCCTCAGTTTCTCCAGATGTAAAATGGAGCTAGCAATGGGACTAAAGGAAGATAAGATTACATTAATCAATGTTTGTCAAGTGCTTTGTGATCCTTAGCTGGAAAGCACTAATGAAGGGGAAAGTATAATTAGTGCTGGTGTTACTCATTTGTACAGCCTACATTTATCTTTAAGGGTTTTTATAACCTCTCTCTCTCCTATAGGAGGACAGTATTGATCATGACTTCCACAAAGGAGCAGGCAGCCATCAGCAGACTGATGGGGTTCTTGCAGGAATGGGACAATGCTAGCAAAGCTGCTCGTAGCCACATGCTGGATAATTTCATTAAGGCAAATCAAGGAAAGACAGGGCCAGAGCTGGAGCTGGAATTCTCACAGGGAGCCAGCTTGTTTCTGGCCCGCCTAACATCATGGCTGAGGCTGACGTATCTACTTCCTCGGGATGCCAGCAGAGGTGGTGGGGCGATTGAGGGGAAGGTTCTCTCCCAAATGTTCTTTTCCCCAATACAATTTAAGGTAGCCCCTCTCTGTGGAAATACCTGAGTCCAGCTAAGCTGTTCAGGGAGAAAAGCTCAGCCCATGAAAGCTGGAATCTGAGGGAAGTTCCACACCAAGGGTATTATTGGGCTGCTCTGCAAGATTTCCCTTGTTTTCTCCATCCCCTCTCATAGGTCCTGCCTCAGGACATCCCATCCTCCTAGCTGAGGACAAAATGGGAGGGATAGCTCAGTGGTTTGAGCATTGGCTTGCTAAACCCAGGGTTGTGAGTTCAGTCCTTGAGGGGGCCACTTAGGGATCTGGGGCAAAATCAGTACTTGGTCCTGCTAGTGAAGGCAGGGGGCTGAACTCAATGACTTTTTGAGGTCACTTCCAGTTCTAGGAGATTGGTATATCTCCAATTACTATTTATTTATATAAAATGTAAGCTCCCTGCCAAGCCCATCAATGCCGCAGGCACCCACTTCACACCCACTCTGGGGATGAGCATGCTGCCTCCTTAGTGGCTTGCAACCCAGCTGGCCTGGAAAATTAAAGCCTGTGCCCTTTCCCAAAGACAGGTTCCCCAGGTGCAGTGCCACACATTGCCACCAAGCTACCAGCCAGACCAGGTGCAGTGACCAGGTTTAATGTGAAAAATTGCCTCAGTATTTGCTCCTTAACATTGTCAAACAGCTACATGTATGGAATATACCTAGATCAGCAGCTAAAGTCCATTGGCATCTTTCTGTCAGCTGCAAGTAGGTGAGTGCTCCTGTGTCACTTCAACAAGAATTGTTTGGGGGGGTTTAACATCCCAGAGTTGTGCCAGCCCAGGGTGGGGATTGTGAGGTGGTGGGGGGGGCAGTGTTAATATTTTACTAGAAGGATGATCTGGGAAAGGGTAACAGAGGCAACTGTCCATGATCTGTGCTTTTGAGCACCCTGCTGTCAGCATGTACCCATAACTGGGCAGGCGTCTCCTATCTCCTCTGCAGGTCCTGGATCCCCACAGTCTGTGAGCCTCCTTCATGCCTGGAGACTCACACACACACTCTTAGTAGGTTGTGCATTTGGACCAGTTTTGAATTGTGTCCCCTGTTTGGGGAGGTCAGATACCATGGTGATGAGCACTCTGTAGAAATAGATAAATCAGTCATGGGCAGGTGGGAGGTGCTGCATATGTTACTTCACACAAGGCTGGGCAAAGCCAGGACCCTTTGTGCTTCCCAAGAATACTGCAAATATTTTATGATGTTACCCATGCTATGCAATTGCTCAGCGAGTCCCTCATGTTTCCCAGGAGCGGTCTGATTGCTAACACACTAGTTAGGGAGCCGATGAGCACCCTGTGTATGGAGACCCAAGTTCTCTGTGCATGTAGGTCAGTATCCAGATGTGGACACTCAGAGGTAAATATCTCACCTGGTAGCCTATTGGGAGCACATCATAGTGCCAGGTGAGGCATTCACATTTGGGTTCCAAGCCAAGCTTCTGGTACCTGTCGTCTCTGTCCAGGAGCTTAGACACAAACTGAGGCAAGGAGGTAGGAAGAAGGTTCCCAGTAATATGGAGATCCGAGGAAGGAAGATTTTGTTCAAAGTGTTACATTTTCTGCTTTGTTCCCCTCATCTCTGTAGCCACAGGTATCTTATTGAATTTCTGGAGGTTGGAGGTGTCCTGACTCTCCTGGAAATACTAGGTCTGAACCAACTGAAGGAAGAGGACAAAAGGGAGTCGATAAAGCTACTCCAACTCGTAGCAAACGCTGGCAGGAAGTATAAGGAGCTCATTTGTGAAAGTTATGGTAAGTTCCATGCCATCCATGTTCTTTATCAATGGAATGGGCTTACATCCATTTAGGCAAGTCTCTACTCTCTGACCTCCAAGCGTCAAGGGCTCCTTACAGAACTGAACCTGTTCCTTTCGCTCTATGAGAGTCCTAGTGATGGAAGATTATTTTAGTACTTTTCTTGTTGAAAGGAGTTCAGAGTCTCAGCCATTGCTGAGTGGTTACATTTCATCCCCCTTCTCATTTTTAATGAGCCTACTTTTTGTACAGTATTTTTCCTTTGATGTATTACAGCAGTCATGCTGGTTGCAACTGCTATGGCTAAGGTTGCAAAAGAGTTTCCATTATAACCTGCTGTGTTCACCCACTGCTACCTCTCCAAACCTTCCCTCTTGGGGCTAACATTGTCTATGATTGGTGTCTATTGAAAAATCAGGAATTTGTCTGAAAAGGGAAAGCTAGATCTCTTCAGATGTTTTTGAAGACTGGAAAAAAATAAATGCTTTTTCCATTGTAAAAGGGAACCCATCATTACAATCAGTGACGGATGCTCAAGGTTTGAACAACTTCCTCAGCAGTGAGATGAGTGTGATGGAATCAGTGAAGTGAGACTCAGTATGAACCATTTACCTCCTGGGGCCAGATTCTTTATTGGTGTAAATGCATGTCGTTCAATTGACTTCAGCAGCATTTTGCCCTTCTAGACCAGCTGAGAATTTGGCCCATTATATTTTAAAATCAGTGTAATAGCTCCTGATAAAGGTTACTCCCCATCTCTATCTCTCCAGCAGCAGTGCTTAAAATGGGACGGTGTTTTTGATTCCTTCTGGATTTCAATAAAATTACCGAGTTGCTGTCTAACCTCAGATGTGTGACCACTTGGGCTTCCCAACCACGCAACTCAGTGGATCTTCTTATACACAGGTGTGAGATCAATAGCTGAGTTCTTGGCCAATTCCAAGTCAGAAGAGACTCAAGAACAAGTGCAAATTCTGTTGGATTCTTTAGGCCACGGCAATCCCAAGTATCAGAACCAAGTATACAAAGGCCTGATTGCTTTGCTGCCATGCACATCCCCCAAAGCCCAACAGCTGTCTCTGCAGACACTCAGAACTGTGCAGGTGAGCAGAATGGGATGTAATCAAACTTTAGTTTTATCAGAACACTCTGTTTCATAATGAATCTATCATAATCTGGAGGCTAAAGGTGAGTGGAAATCCTGCTACAATTCTTGCCTTATTAACGAGCCCAGAGAAGAGCTTATTGCATCCACAAGCACACCCAGTATGTACTCAGCTGATGTGTCCTAACATGTCTAAGGCTGCATACCCTGTGTGGATAAGCCAACCCGATTTGAAGGTGCCTTGTTGAGGTAGTATTGGATAAGAGAAGTCTGAAGCCAGGATCCTTTTGCGCTCAGTTGCATGTCATCAGCACAGAGTATGCCCTTCAAGTTCCCCAGCAGTTCCTGTGTCTGAGCTTTGAGAACACACTGAAAAGGAATGGGGTGTACAGAGCTGTTTTCTGGCTGATTTGGATAATGAAATCAAGAACAATTTCCCCCTTAGACTTTTCCCTCTCACTAACACAGATGCTAAACTCCAAGGCTGTGTGTGAGCAAGTGCTGAGTGTATAAAGGCTGCTACTTTTGTCTACATAGTCCCTGCTCCATCAGCATCTAATATGCTGCTTTTAAATAAATTGAATATGAAAGATATTTTATAATTCCCCTTCTCCTCCGGACTGTTACTTATTGTGAAAGCCTGGTATGAAAACGTATGACCTCTGCTGTAGGAGAGGATATGCCTCTAAAGACACATCCTGCCCTTACTCCGTAGGGAACTTCAAAGGGAATGGCATGCAGGATTAACTATACAGCCTTTAGTGCTACTGTTTTAAATCCTGCACTTTGGTTGTGCTGTTTTTTTAATTGAGGGAATGGGGTTGTGGTCTTCTGACCCCTCTTAAATTCTCCCTGGCCTGGAAATATGCACTTACATAAAAAATTCTAGCTATATGTTAATCACCCAGACTAAGATAGAGCTAAGCAGTGAGGTAGGTAGGTAGCAGCTCTGATGCAGTCTGATGCTCTTGAATTTAATTCTGAAAATCTGCCATTTGAAGTTTCAGTCCCTTGTCATCAAGGAAGGGTGGGGGTTGCCACCACCCCCAAATCGGCAGGATCATGGATCCTTGACCTTTGAACATAAAATGTATGTCTTTATCTCTTCTGTTACATACCACATGAGAGAGAGAGGCTCCCAGATGAGGCACTATTAAAATCGTAACGCTGTTCTAGTGCCTCAGTTAGCTGGAGATCAATGAATCTCATGCTCAAGTTTGAGGAGTCTTGAGAGGAGGAGAGATTTTGTCTCCATTTTTTTGTCTCCACACTTTGTAGAACACTTGTCTTCTTTCACTGTAAGCTCTTTGGGGCAGGGGACTTTTCTACCTCTTTGTCTAGCCCCAGAGCAGTGGAGCCCTGAACCTGATTGGAGCCTCTGGGTGCTGCCAGATTAAAAATATGAAATAATAGTAATTAATAGTTTGCTGCCCCAATAACTGCAGTCCTTATCTGAGAACCATAGGGCTAGACTAGGCAACCATTACATTGGTGAGCATTTGCATGAGGAGTCCTATTTAAGAATAAGTGCTCACTAACCTGAGTAGTGGTTGCAGAATCAGCCCCAAGAGACCATTTCCCTGAGCGAAATGCTGTGCAGTTCTCTGTATCCTGAGGATCCAACACGTGTGAACATTTCAGTGGGCTGCAGATGTGAGAGCCGGGAGGAATAACACCCTCTTGTTCCTTTCGTTGTCAGGCTATCGTGGGATCAGCCCATCCCAGCATTGTAGACGCTGTGCTGGGCGTGCTCAGCTCAATGCACTTGGAAGTTCAGTATGAAGGTAGGAACCATCACTGGTATCACAGTATGAAGGTAGGAAACATCCCTTGTGCTGTCTGCTGAGGAGGAAAGCAGACTTCTGAGTCATTCGTGGGGAGGTTCTCAGTGAGCCTGTCAAGAGTCACTTCCAGGCAGCAGCCGCAGTGTCCCCGGAGCTCAGTTCAAGCTGAGAGTGTGAGCACTGGGCTGGGTGTATTTGCCTCTCGGCTGCTCACTGAGCTCTAAGGAATTTAACTGACCTGGCAACAGGAAAGGAAAACAGGCGAGTCACAAGGCCCAGAGGCAGAGTGCCCGTTACTGCACAGACCAAGCAGCTGGGGTCGCACCCCTGGCGGCTACCTTCTGATGGGGGGTGGGGGGTTTGTAACCCAGCTGGTGTTGGCAGCGCGTCGCTCCACAGCTCCAGCCTCCATGCCCAGCCCAGAGGGGCGGTGTTGCTCCTGCAAAGGCTGTGCGTGTCTCCGGCTTTTCCCTTGCTACCTAGGGGGTCTGATGTCTCCCGTCACTGGATTGCAGGAGCGGGGCTGGGGACATGGGTCTCCACAGGCGGGTTAACGAGCTTTGCAGTGGCTGCAGGCCAACCAAGCTCAGCCCTGGCGCAGATACCAGGGGCGGCAGGGGCTAGGAACAAGCTTCCCTCTCTCTGCTGCCCCCAGGTGGGCTGTACTGACTGCAGGGAGTGGGACGGGATCCCCTGCAGGCTCCGGGAAAAGGCCAGTCTGGCCCCCCCAGCTCACCTGGGGTGGCTGAGCGGTCCTTTCACCAGCTCTTTCCCATGGGCCAATGGGAGCGACCAGCGACCCAGGCCTGCCTGCATCACTCAAGGCGCAAAGCCTGGCACTTGCAGGCTCCCATCCCAGGGGCATCTCCTCTGCGGTCTGGGTGCCCCCGGATAACCAGTGCACGGGGCTGTGCCTGGAGCAGCTGCGGGGACCCCGGGAGCCACCGCCCCGCCCAGAGCCACATTCCAGGGGCTGCAGCCACAGCTCAGACGCCCGGGCTCCCCTGTGCTCTCAGACCTACCCGGGATGCTTGTTTGCATGTCCATAATGCATTGTGCATCATGACCCACATCCTGACTCCCTGGTCCATGACCCTGGTTCTGAGGAGCAAACTCACGGTTGAATTGGGCCAGAGCAATAGGCTGTAGAAACAGAGGTGTGACGGGTTTGGTCACAGAAACCCCATGGGACTGTCACCTGATGTGCTGAAATTACCTCTGAGCCTGTTTTCCCTGCCAGCTTGGGACTCCAGAACCCTGCCTTGTTGAGCCAGACACGCCAGCCTGCTGCAACACAGACCCTGGGTCTGGATCACGCCCCCAAAGCTGCAGGCTTTAAGTGAAAACTGCTCAGCAGGTTACCTATTTCCAGCCCCCAGACACCCAGTTCCCAGTGGGATCCAAACCCCAAATAAATCTGTTTTACTCTGTATAAAGCTCATACAGGTTAAACTCATGAATTGTCCGCCCTCTATAACACCGATAGAGAGAGATGCACAGTAGTTTGCAACCCCAGGTATTAATCACTTACTCTGGGTTTACTAATAAACAAAAGTGATTTTATTAAATATAAAAGTAGGATTTAAGTGGTTTCAAGTAATAACAGACAGAACAAAGTAAGTCACCAAGCAAAAAAAAAGCAAAAACACGCAAGTCTAAGCCTAATACATTAAGAAGCTGATTACAGATAATATCTCACCCTCAGAGATGTTCCAATCAGCTTCTTTCACAGACTAGACTCCTTCCTAGTCTGGGCCCAATCCTTCCCCCTGGGACAGCCTGTAACGATGCTGGTTCTGGCGGGACCCAACTGAGAGTGCCAATTTGGGACAAATTGCTTCAAGCAGGGCAGTTACAGCCCTAGGCTGGGGTTTTTCCACCTTTAAGGCAAACCAAACCAGCCAGACAGAGAGGACTTTGGTTTTATCCCACTGGCTAACCACAAATCACACAAGCAATTTCCTTAGACACTCCAGTCTCCCAGTATCACCACCAGTGCCACTCGTTGTGGGGACAGATGGTTATGAAAACCAACACCCCAGTAAAAGAAAAAAGGTTCTCTTGACCCCAAAGGACCAAGCTCCAGACCCAGGTCAATATACAAATCCGATCTTACCCACAAATCACGCTGTTGCCAGTCCTTTAGGATCGAAAATCTAAAGGTTTATTCATAAAAGGAAAAAGATAGAGATGAGAGCTAGAATTGGTTAAATGAATCAGTTACTTACAGTAATGGCAAAGTTCTTGGTTCAGGCTTGTAGCAGTGATAGAATAAACTGCAGGTTCAAATCAAGTCTCTGGCAGGGGAACTATGTAGCATCCGAGGGCTTCTACCTTAAATCTCTGCTGTTCTCAGCTAAAATCAAGTGTAGTGTCTAATGTTTTCAATTTAATGTCTGATGTGTTTTATTTGAGCATTGTACATCTGTAACGGAGCGATTCTGGCGGGACCCAACTGAGAGTGCCAAATCAGGACCAATTGCTTAAACAGGGCAGTTACAGCCCTAGGCTGGGGTTTTTCCACCTCTAAGGCAAACCAAACCAGCCAGACAAAGAGGACTTTGGTCTCACCCCACTGGCTAACCACAAGTCACACAAGCAATTTCCTTAGACACTCCAGTCTCCCAGTATCACCACCAGTGCACTCGTCCTGGGGATGAATGGTTATGAAAACCAACACCCCAATAAAAGGAAAAGGTTCTCTCGATCCCAAAGGACCAAGCCCCAGACCCAGGTCAATATACACATCAGATCTTACCCACAAATCACGCTGTTGCCAATCCTTTAGAATCTAAAATCTAAAGGTTTATTTACAAAGGGAAAAAGGTAGAGAAGAGAGGTAGAATTGGTTAAATGGAATCAATTACATACAGTAATGGCAAAGTTCTTAGTTCAGGCTTGCAGCAGTGCTGGAGTAAACTGCAGGTTCAAATTGAGTCTCTGGAATACATCCCCCACCGGGATGGGTCGTTCAGTCCCCTGTGTAAAGCTTCAGTTTGTAGCAAAGTCCCTCCAGAGGTCAGAAGCAGGATTGAAGACCAGATGGAGATGATGCATCAGCCTTATATAGACTTTTCCAGGTGTAAGAATCCCTTTGTCCTCACTGTGGAAAATTACAGCAAAAATGGAGTCTGCAGTCACAAGGACAAGTCTCTGCATACTTCGCTGAGTCACAAGGCGTGTCTGCCTTCTCTCCATGGGTCAATTGTGTAGCTGATGGTCCTTAATGGGCCATCAAGCCAGCTATGCAGGGCTAACATCAGCTTGTCTGGGACACTTCCCAGAGGCAGAGCATAATACAAAATACAGACAGTACAGAGCGAATACTTATAACTTCAACTACAAAATGATACAGACATACAGACAGCATAATCATAACCAGCAACCCAGAACCTGGTCTTAGACACCTTATATGACCCCCTTTACTTAGGATTTGGTGCCACTACAGGACCTTGGTTGCAACCCATAGTTCTATATGGTTCCCATTTATATCAATAACGTCACAACATCAAATTGATTTTTGAAGTAGGGTGATGGAATAGGAGCTTGCTTTGTCCACCCCATGTATCAACATGCTATGGTAGTATTTCTAGGAATGGTACCTTTCCTTTGGGGAGAAAATTCTGGTTAGAAAAATAGAAAGAATTTTACTGTAAGGAGATTGTTTTGTATGTCTTATTTGAAGTAGATCTTTACAGTCAGGGGAGGCTCTAGAAAGTAGGCTGCCCCAAGCAGCGGAGAGCGCGCGCCGCCGGGTCCTTCTGCGGCTCGGGAGCGGTCCTGCCCGGCATGCAGCTGCGGCAGGTCCACGAGCCCGGACCAGCGGACCTGCCGCAGTCGGGAGCTCAGCGGGAGCTCAACCGAGCGGGAAGGCGGGACCCGCGAGTCATGCCTGCGGCAGGTCGCTCCGGGCTCCGGTGGACCTGGAGCAGGCAAATGCCGCCAGAAAAGCCGCCCCAAGCGCCTGCTTGGCGCGCTGGGGTCTAGAGCCGCCCCTGTTTACAGTAGTTAAAATGCATTGGTTTGTTTACAATGAAATATTGTAAAAGTTTCTGTGAGTCTATAGATGTCAGTTTCTTTGTCTTCCTGGAGAATTGTTTAAAAAGCTGGGGTTTTATTTTCTGCTGTGAATCCTTATGACAATATGAGGAATTAATGCTTTCCAGACTTGAGGGTCTGTGAAGGAGATTTTTAAAAAAAAAATTCTGTAATATTGAAAGTCTCAGTTATATAAATAACTGCCTGTTACATAGACTTCTCCCCACCCAGCATATGTTCCATGTATCTTGGTTTGTAAAATCAAGTGAAGGCACTGAGTGTCATGCTGTACCCAGCACACAGGGGTCCCAGTCCTGATCAGTTTGGTTTTTTTTCTTCCAACCTACTGTAATGTAAATTCTAAATAATAATCCTTATCAGTGTTGCCATCCCTCACCACTGGAAAATCATGAGTAAGATCCCCAAAAATCATGAGAGTGGCTTAAAAATCATGAGGATTTTTGTTTTTAATGTTATATGGGGTCTCTTTATTTCCCTTCCGGTTTCTGAACCTTTAAGGTGCTCTCAGGTCCTGTTTTCAACATTTCCTTTGCAATTGGGCAAGCTAGAAATGTACCTTTATTTCTAGTACAGCCAGAGCCCCAGAGAGCGGGAGCCCCGGGCGCCCGGGGCTGGCAGGCAGTTGTATGTTCTATACTTTTGATTTCACCAACCAAGTATCAAGTGTGAACTCCTCAGGCACTAAAACAGCCTTAACATGGAGTCACAGACAGCCCCCTTGGCCACCCAGATGAGCCTGTCTCTGTGATAGGTCATTCCTGGTCACTCACCTGGGTCAGTTGCACCTCAGATCTCAAACCGAAGACAGTGCTCATAGGCAATCCTATAATAAACTAAATATTTATTAACTAGGAAAAGACATAAGAAACTTATTTACCAGGTTAAAGCAGGTAAACATATACACAAAGGAAGTCTTATTTTACTGAGGTTGCTTTTTGATGTAAAAAATAGAATGATTTCAGGAGTTTTATTGTAATTTAATGAGGTTTATTGTCTGTGCAGAAAATGAAAGGAACAAAGTTTGTGCTTGAAGGTTTCACTTGTTGGCGGTTGGGTTTTGTGGTGGATCTTTTTGGGAAGTTACATAGCATAACTCTTATGATGCTGAAAGGCCTTGCTCAAAAACTATTTATTTTTAAATGTGATTATACATTATAGATCATATGTGACATTAGTTCTGGAATTCATGCCTGAGAAGTTCTGGGCAAACAGCTTGGCAGGTGAATTCAGCCTGAAGCACTGATATTGCAGAGTAATTTCTGCCAAAGCAATAGCTACAGCAGCTCATCTACTTGCCTAGTGTAGCAACTTTGTGAAGGCCCAGAGTTACACCATTTCTCTTTTACTCCTGAGGGAATTCTGCACTACTGCATGCATAATTAATTAATGAGCCCCACATATTTTTAAAATTTTTGCTCAGAAAAAAGCTTCTGCCAAAATGTTGCTGCAGTTCCGCCTTTTTCCCACCAGAGGGTGCTGTGGTAATTGAACAAAGCAGCAGCTCCCAGCCAGCTAAGAGAGAGCCTAACTTCTTCACAGTGCCTGTCAGGCCAGGTCAGGAGACAGACAGCGTGGGGGCTGGGGGAGTCATGTTATACAGACAAAACTACACAGGATCTTTTCAGGGGGCAAGACAAAGATGCCACATTTATTATGATAATTTGATTTATGACCAATAACTAATATCTTAATCCTTATACACACACATTATACCTAATACGTATACACACACACACACACATCCATCAGATGTTCTGCAGCTGCTGCATAGTTACCAGTCCTGGACATAGCCTGAGTTCGTGGCTTGATTTTGCAGCTTGGGTTCGTAGCTTGTGGTGGCTAACTGGCCAGGAAAGCCGGGCACAAGGACGAGCTGGGTCTCTGTTGGGCAGGCACCGATGCCCTTCCATGTTGGCAGCAGAATGTTACCCTTCAAAGTCTCCCATCTCACTCATCCTTTTTGTAGGCTTTAGTTTGAATCCAGAGTCTAAAGGTCTTGCTGTGTCACGCTGCCTCTGGGTTTGGTGATTGATCACCCATCAATTGCAGGCGCGACTTTCAGCCTGGGACCTGGGCTTTGATCTTTCTTCTATTGCACCTTTTCTTTTTAGGGTGGACTCTTCTTACTTTGTTAGGACTCTTGTCTGCATCTTCAGCCGGTGGTGTTTGAACTTTATTTCATCAGGACAGGCTGGGGCTGGAGGTTGATTCCATCATCCATACATACCTCAGTCACACATCTAAACTAAACTAATAAGAGTACAGCAGGGTTTGGGATAGGGACAGGGAAATGGCTGGGTGGGGGGAACGGGGGAGGGGAGACAAGGACACATGGGGACAGGGGAGTGGCTGAGTGGGGGACAGAGACACAGCGGGATAGGCAGAGGGGGTACAGAGCCACAAAGGGACAGGGGGAGAGGGTGCAGGGCCACATGGGGATGGAGGGAATGGGTGTCTGAGTGGGGTAAAGGGACACATGTGGACAGGGGGTGCAAGGACACAGAATGTAAAAGCAGCAAAGAGTCCTGTGGCACCTTATAGACTAACAGACGTATTGGAGCATGAGCTTTCGTGGGTGAATCCCCACTTCATCGGATGCCGGATGTTTTCACCCACGAAAGCTCATGCTCCAATATGTCTGTTAGTCTGTAAGGTGCCACAGGACTCTCTGCTGCTTTTACAGATCCAGACTAACACGGCTCCCCCTCTGATACTTGACAGAATGGGATTTATGCAACTTCTAAAGAATTAGGGTTTTTTTCCCCCCTAGGAAAAACAATTTTACTTAAACTTTCAATGGCTTATGAAAACAAAGCGTTTGACTCATAGCTTTTATGAATTATTTTATAGACATCAAATAAAAATGTTATCTACTTTTCCACAAAAATTAGACTCATTCACAGAACATTTCAAAAAATGGCATGTAAACTCAGAAAAGCTTATTGCCACAGAAATGTTTAGTAAAATGCAAAAGATTTATTCTCTCTGAGGAGAAAAAAATCCTAAATATAAAAGTAGGAGGACGTTTGGAGGGGAGCTGAGGGTTCTTACAAATGTTTTCATTTTAGAGCTCTGTGTTCTGTACAGCCCAATCCTCATCAGGGAAGTTGACCAGAAATTGGCACATCTTTCCACGGACACTGAACTGCTCAAAGAAAGGCTTTTCAATGTGCAATGCATCATGAGTATGCAAATGAGCTGGTGCTCCCAGAGCCCTGCTCCCAGACCAGACCCAGCTTCTCCCTTCTGCTGTGAGCTGAGCTGAGCCATGCTCCTGGGGAAGCTGCTTTTAGCCTCTCAGCAGCTGCCCTGGGGATGGTTGGCTCTACTGCCCAGCTGTTGGAGGCATCAGAGCAGGTGGCCGCAAGCTGAGGGGACATTGAGTGTGGCACCTGCATATTTACTACATAACTGGGTAAAGGTTTCATATTTGCACTAATCCTGGAGCTTGATGACTCTCTGAGGTGGTCCAGAGTCCTGACTCTGCCCCCTGCAGGTGGAGGGCCTGGGAGTTCCCAGCAGGATCTGTTGCCTCTGGGTTCCAGCACTTTCCAAATTCCCAGACTGAAACTCCTGAAAGGTGTGTGGGGAAGCTGCTCCTGCCCCTTCCAGCTGGAGCCTGCAGCACAGTGGGGCAGCGCTGCTCTCAGTGGTGCACATGTGTAAAATGTATGTAACCCTCACACGTCCAGTACCCGCTGTGTCCCAGAGAGTTCTATGCAACCAGAGGTCTGTGCCGTAATAGAAAGCCAGCCATGTTTTGGTTGGGCTCTTTGCCATCCACATACTCTTGCTGGCCAGCCTATGGGGTATTATCTACGAGCCAGGAGAACGTGTTTCTGCTCTCAGATGCACAGAGCGTATCTTGGCCTGTTCTGCTTCCGAGCAACTTCCAGACGGGAACAGAGCAGAATCCAGCCCTAGTCAAGGAGGTTTACTTTGAACAGGCGGAAGGAAAATACAGCTCGTTCAGACGCCAGCGTTCAGACCATTGTCTCTGACGTTTCACCTGCTGCTGGGATTGCTGTGCAGCCTTGTTAGCGCACCAAGGTGGCGCTTTGCCCTCTTTTCTTGTCTTCAGCCATTCAGCTGATAAAGGATCTCACGGCCTATGAAGTCCGGCCAGCGCTGCTGAAGGGTCTGGTTGAATTACTTAAACCGCCAGGGAAAGAGACTGCTAGAGTGAAAGGCAAAGCCCTGGAAGGTAAGAGGTCACATGTCTGCTTGGAGGCTGCAGAGTGCTGCAAAGTGGGTTGCTCTTTCTCTGCTTGCTCAGTGACTCACCAGCCACTGATGGGCGACTTTGGTACCTTAGTCTCCTTGGGTGGAACCCAGGGGTTCGCAAACTGGGGGTCATGACCCCTCTGGGGGTCACAAGCTGCCGGCCTCCACCCCAAACGCTGCTTCGCTTCCAGCAGTTATAACAGTGTTAAATATTTTAAAAGTGTTTTTAATGTATAAGGGGGGGTCGCACTCAGCGGCTTGCCGTGTGAAAGGGGTCCCCGGTACAAGAGTTTGAGACCCACTGGTGGAACTGGCCCTCGCTAATCCATCCCTGTGCTGCCTTGGCAGAGGTCAGATGCTGCAGCCAACCTTCTGGCTGATTTGAGATGGTGACGGCTATTCAGAAGAGGAGATGCAGAAGTCTCTTCCTAGTGGGCCTGGTACCCATTGCAGTGGGCCCCGTGTGCTCCTCTTGCAGCCTGGACCCCCTCTCCAGGGAGCAGTGAGGTCACCCGCAGTGGTAGGCTACGGTGGGGCGGGAGGAGAACAACAGGCTGGTGCTGGGTGCAGCTGGGAGGCTGATGCCCACCGCCACAGGAAACAAGGGGCGAGGCGCCCCCATCCCCTTCCCAGGAGGACCTAGAAACCACATGTCCCTTAAGCTCTGCCTTGCAAGAGGCAGGGCCGGCTCTAGGTTTTTTGTCACCCCGAAAGCTCCGAAAGCGCAACTGCCTGAGCAAAAAAAAAAGGAAGAAGACTGGCCGGTGTGCTGCCCCTGGCATTGTGCCGCCCCAAGCACGTATTGGTTTGCTGGTGCCTAGAGCTGGTCCTGGCAAGAGGCCAAGGTAGAAGGGAATCTCCCTCTTTTCTCCTCCCCACTTCACCAGGACAGCTGAGCTCCATGGGTAGGTGGGTGCAGTCCCAGCACGTGGGGTGTCCTTCCTGGGATTGCGGGCACCCTCTCTTTTCCCTTCCCCTTTCCTGCGACAGGTGAGAGGAGATAGCAAGCAGGGCCCCCATGGCAGCTGGAGGCCGGCACTGCACTCTCCAGGCCTCCGTATCCCCTGCCCCTGTCCCCACTGCAGACGTACCTCCACGTATGGGTGTCACAGCTTCCTCTGATGCTGCTTCCTTTGATGCAGGCTCCTGAGTCCTGTTTACCAGTGACCCTCTGGCGAGTTGCAGAGATCAGCTTTGCCTGTTTTGGCTAATGGGAACTGCCAGGCAACAACAAACATCCAGCTTGTTGGAGCCTTCGGAGCAGGAATGGGAATGTTGATGCTATTTGTGACCTGTGTGGATTTGTTCAGTTAATGCAGCAAAGTTACTGGAGAGCAGGGGATGTGGCGCTGTCTTTCAGAGATCTTAAAGTCAATTCCCTTCTGCATGTGGCCAGAGAAAATTAAAGATCCCAGGACACCTTTTCAAGAGTCAGGGAAACCTTGGTTTTCTGACCCACATCCTGTCTCAATGAAACAGACTGTAAGGTCCCAGGCTGCATTAGCCTGACACAGTCACTGAGCAGTGAGAGCTCCTTGTGAAGCACTGGGCTACAGTACATTTGTATGGAGATTCCCTTAGGGATGTTGCTCTAATCTCACAAATCCTCTTTTCTTCAGGTGCTACTGCTCTAATCCCCCAGGTTATAACTAAAGCTTTCTGGCAGCAGTATGGCTCCAGCCGTAGTTTTCATCCTGTCTAATGTTCCCCCATTCAGACCCAGCCACACTCCATCTTCCTGAGCCCTTGTCGGTGTATGTACAGCAAGCCGCGGCAGCAAAAACCATCGGGTAAGAAAATTCAGAGCAAACTACAAAGGGAGATTTATACAGGATTTAGAGAAGCTGCTTCCTTTAAGGAGAAAAGGCCAGTCGTTATCCTTCAGAGGGAATCTTTAGCCCTCTGCCATTGCTGTCTGAGTATTTCCCTGGGACTCTGCAACTCCTCCATATAGACTTTGGGGACTTTCATCCATTCACAACAGTGCTCAGGAGCTTAGAGAGAAGCATTTCTGCTTGGGTAGCAAAATCCAGACCCTCCCCTGTTACTAACAACACTTGAAATTATTCAAAGCTTTTATTATAAGTGAAATATAATATCAACCTTTACTCTGGCCATTAATACAGAGTCAGAATGTTCCCTCTGTTTCCAGGCCAGCATAGAGAGGGACAGCGTTAGCACCTTGCCACATACCTGGACCAAACCATGCTACATGACAGTACAGAGCCTGTTGTATTCTCAGGGAAGGAGAGAGTCTCTTGTAGTGAAATGCCTCGACTTAACAATTTTACATGGACAGCGTAGTGCATGGAACCAAAGTCAGTGTCTGACCCAGTGAATCCCGAAACTCTCTCTGTCTCCATGCTTCTCTGTAGCTCACTTCCTGTTAGAGATCTGCAGAATCCACAAGATGGTCCGATGCCAAATTGCTCCCTTTAAAAGCAGAAGACGACAATAACACCGGCCATGTTGCTTTCTCCAGTGATGTGCTCAATAATAAGATAATGCAATTTACTGTTCCACCCTGGATGCTGCATTCTATGGGGTAACATGGTGGGTTCGCTAGGATGTAATATGTAAATCAGGTGTTTTTATTGTCAATCGTTAAAAGAATTGTAGAGCCCCAAACATAGATGTTAAAAAGTTCCCATGCAGCCATGGGCTCCCTGTTCAGTTTAAGAATAGCACCCGTCCTTGTTCATTGGTGTTAGTCATTCGCTAGTGAACATGGAAAGATGGAGGCATCACTTTGCACTTGGATCGGCACCACACCTAAGGCAACAGGACTAGAATCTGTCCCCCCAAATTGCTAGATGTGGCTCTTTCATTTCATTCCCAGGAAGCTCCTGTTGTTGTGGGAGTCTTCTCCCAGGCAGAAGAGCATTGGAGCCTGATTGTGTTGATTTCCTTGCAGCATCCTAGCCCAGGACTCCACCAAACTGGCTGAAGAGATGATCCATCTGAGAGTGGTGCACGGCCTTATGTGTGCTATGGGGAACCAGGATCATACCACCTGCCAGAGACAGGCCAGCATCTCTCTAGAGGTGAGTGTCTCTGTGGGGGGCAATGTGGATTTTAATGTGGATTCCTCCCCGTAAGCTCCTGAGCAGTGGGCGCTATTCAGATAAAGGGGATCAGTCACACTGGGGCAAGGCTGGAAAAAACGGCCATTGATGCTACAGCAACGTACCTACGGTTTGTGTCCCCCCTATGATGTTAGTGCTTGAGGACGAGCTTGTCCTTCCCAAGCCCAGTTCTCCTTCTGCTTAACAGTCACGATTCCCCGACAAACCCCTTCCCTGAGGTGGAGTTAAGGGCAGTCAGTAATTGAGAAGAAACCTTCATGGAATGGGTTGCAGTTTTGAATAATACAAAATCGGGAAATTCAACATAAAGACCATGCTTCAAACCCAACCCAAAGCCTCCAGCCTAGAGAAATCCAGAGAGAAGGTCGTCCATTCCGGTCCACAGGGGGCGTCAGCGCTAAAGCCCAGTGGTGCGATGGTTAACTAGACCCCTGCCCATCACAGAAGCTGAAATATCCAGCTGCTCTCGCAGTATGGGTGGGGCTTGGGTGTTGTACTGACCCTTTCCCCATCTATTTAACCCCGGCCCCCAGCAGCGTTGGCGCTCAAAGAGGCGAACAGCAGAGTGGGGGCAATGGACAGATAAATCGCAGGTGGGAAGGAGCACTGAACTGGAGCACTTTCCCATCCCGTGAGGGTGCTGCTTTTCAGTGCAGCCAGACACGCCCTCCCTCCTTTTGCACTTATTGGGGTGTTTTGTTGCAGTATTTTGTCCGGACATTTCCCATTGTGGAGGAGCATGTGAGGAAGGCAACAGGAGAGACTCTGTTCCAGCTTTTTATGGTAAATGGGCTTCTCTACCTGCCAGGGCTTGTTCCTGGTCTGGAACATGGGTCCATTTTGCAGGGATAATGGGGACTGGCTTTCATTCCTCTAAAGCCGCAGTGGAGCTCCAGTTCCTGATCCGACTCCAGAGACCACGGGGGTCAGATCACAATGTCCTCAGTTAAATGAATTGCTTTGGTTTTGGCCCAGCGCCCCCAAAGACCTCGCTCCATGCAGTGGGGATCAGTGTGCACTTGCACTATCCATCTGTACTAATGAGGTGGGACGATTGGTGCAAATCACAGCGGGGCCTGAGGTCTGAAGTCTGGGGGGAGGGGATGGTTCTTTTCTGACTTGGGGCCCATCGTTAGTGTAACTGGAGTAACGCTGAGGGACGTGTCTGGACTCACGTTTGCGTGGTGATGTTGGAAAAGTGGCGAGACATGCAGGGCTAGCAGTGTCCCAGAATGAGGAGTTAGGCATGAGCCTCCATCCGAATCTGAGCTCTCCTGCCTTGAGGTGGCTCAGGACTGAACACCATGTAACTCAGCGGAAGCCCTGTCACATGGGCCCATTAAACCTGAGCAGGACAAAGCCATAGGAAATGTCCTGCAGGCAACAATCCTGGTTCGTGCTGGACTCAATGGGGGCCTAATAAGACTTTCCCAGTTTCCTTTTATTTCCTTTTGGGGGAAGTGGTAGATGGCAAACTCAGCTGGTGAAAAGAGACACAGCTGGTTCCGTTAACTTCAGCAGGGCTGTGCCGATTTACCCCATCTGGGGGTCTGGCTCTGTACGTGTGATTGCACAGTGCTCAGGAGGGGATGGAGGGAAGAGAGTCTGGGACTGCTGAGCTTCATCTTCCTTTGCTTAACCGAGCGCTGGGGAGAGCGCGAACGCAGTCCCCCACTACCACAAACCATGCAGTCGAGTTTCCCGCATTTGGGGAAATCGCAGGGGTCAGCACACCCGCAGTGCAATGGATGAGCCTCACCCTGGGAAAACCACCTTGGTATCTCCCCTGCAGCACAGGTTACACCCTGATTAGCGGGCCTGCCCTGACAGCCAACCGCTCACCAGGGAATTAGCCCTTAAACTGTTCTCATGTCAACAGCTTCTGCCTTGCAGCGGTGGAGAGCTAAGTTCCCTCTAAGGCTGCACAGAGACACCTCTCCCCCAGCCTCGGGCTGCTGCGGTGAGAGGGGGCTAGGGGGAGTCCTCTCTCCCCACCGCAGCCCCATAGCATCCCAAACCCCTCATCCCCAGCCCCACCCCGGAGCCTGCATCCCCAGCCAGAGCCCTCACCACCACCCCTGCACCCCAAGCCTCTGCCCCAGCCCTAAGCCCCCTCCCACAATCCAAACCCCTCATCCTGGCCCCACCCCAGAGCCTGCAGCCCCAGGGCCCCCACCCTAAGCCTCTGCCCCCTCCCACACGCCAAACCCCTCGGACCCACCCCCGCCACAAATCACCTCCATATTGGTACATAACAGAATTCATTCCACACATGGATGTAAAAAACAAGAGGGAACATTGAGAGCCGGAGTCATTTACCGGGGAGAGCCAAGATTATCCAACATGCTCCCAGTCCCATCGCTGTTTTTTCTGCTCAGGAATCAGTCACACCAGCCAGCCCCTGGGCTGAGGACTATGCTCAGTGCAATTGACACGTGGAAACTGGCAAAAGGAAACTTTGCCAGGACTCCACTGACTTCTCATTGCCAAGACTGCCCATCGGAGGCCGCTTGTCAGGACCCTTCCTCCTCCTCTGGCTGGCCCTTCTCGTGCCCTTGCTGGCTCCTCAAGTCCCTGTAAGCTGCTAACCTCTTGCCTTTTTTGCTGGTTCCCCTAGAGAGATGCCAAGACCTTGTACATGAACATGGATGCAGTAGAGGTTGATATTCTGGCATCGAATAAAGTGAACATCCCAGGAAGTTTAGCAAGCCCAGAAGGGATGCCGCCCATGGAAGGTGTGTAGGGGTCAGGAAAAGGGAGACTCAGATACCAGGGCCCAATTTTCCTCTTGCTTAGACAGGTGTAAATCAAGAGTCAGTGGGGATACCCCAGTGGAAGGGAGAGGAGAATCGAGCCTCAGATGGGGATGGGGCCAGCCCAGGGAGCAAGAGGCCAGAGCAGAGGGTGAATCCCAGGTCCCTGCATGGAGCTAAGGTGCTGTCCCATGTAAGAGTCTGGCTGCTAGAGGGTTCCCCATACAACCCTGCCTAGCATTAACAGCAGGGGCAGCCAGATCTCCTTGGTGTCACTGCCCCCCTGCGATTCAGGGCTCTGCTTTGTTCTTCCAGAGGAAGGAAGCACGGAATGAAAACTTCTTACAACAGAATGAGGTCAGCTCCTCTGCCTGCCTCTTTCCCCTCTTCCACGCTCTCTGCCTCTCTCTCGGGCCATGCCCGTCTCTAGAGCCCTGCAAATCTGCTTGATAGCCGCATCTTTGGACCATTTCTGCAGATAGCAGGGCTCTGATGGTAAGAGCTGGGTGGGCAGCTGTGAGGAACTGCAGCATGGATCCTCCACCTGCCCTGGGTGCGGGGCTGGGGGGCAGGGACACAGGCCAGGGGCTGCTTGGGCCCTCCACTCAGGGCAGGTGGAGGGTCTGACAGCGCCTCACAGCTACCAGCATTGCTCTCCCTGACCCGGCTCCGGCCGGTGGGGGCAGCTCAGAGCCGCAGCCTGGGCTGTAGGAGTAAGAAAGAGCCGGGTGGGCAGTTGTGGAGAGCCACAGGGGACCCTCCAGCTGCCCTAGGTGTGGAGCCAAGCAGCCCCCTGACCAGGGTCCCAGCCACTCCCCCAGGATCAGTGTCAAATTGTTCTACATTCCAAGAGAAACTGGAAGTCTCTTTCTTAAAGCTTTTTAAATTATTTAGATTTATTTAAAAAAATTTATGTAAAGTGAGGGATTATTTTTTGCTCTTTGTGAAACCATCAAATTAAGCCTAGAAATGCTTTGGGCTCCCGTGATGTTGGTGAGACTATTTTTCCAGTGTGGTACATTTTGTCACAGATATTAATCCTGCTGTTTGGTTCAATATGTTTATCAGCATGAGTTACTTGCCAATTCAATGTTTATATAATAAAGGCTTGTTGAAAATAACTTTCAGAGACATTTTCAAATGTCATTTTCTTTTTGTTTCCAAATGAAGGATTTAAAATACTAACTAATCCCCTAATCATTTTTGTTGCCCTTTTCTGAACCATTTTGAATCCCAATACATCTTTTTTGAGATGGGGCAGCCCCATCTGCACGCAGTATTCAAGATGTGAGTGTATGATGAGTTTATACTGGCAACATGATATTGTCTGTCTTATCCATCCCTTTCTTAATGATTCCCACCACTGTTCGCTTTTAGGACCGCTGCTGCGCACTGAGTGGGTGTTTTCAGAGAACTATTCACAATGACTCCCAAGATCTTTCTTGAGTGGTAACAGCTAATTTAGACCCCATCATTTTATATGTATAGTTGGGATTGTTTTCCAGTGTTGATAAATGCAAAAAAAGCACATTGAATTTCATCTGCTTTTTTTTGCCCAGTCACCTAGTTTTGAGAGATCCTTTTGTAGCTCTTTGCAGTCTGCCTGGGACTGAACTATCCTAAATAGGTTTGTATCATCTGCAAATTTTGCCACTTTGTTGTTTACCACCCGCCCCCCCTTTCCAGATAATTTATGAATGTGTTGAACAACACTGGTCCCCATACAGAGCCGTGGGGGACACCACTATTTCCCTCTCTCCCTGCTGAAGACTGACCATTTAGTCCTACCCTTTGTTTCCTATCTTTTAACCGGCTACGAATCCATGAGAGGCTCTTCTCTCTTATCCCATGACAGCTTACTTTGTTTAAGGGCCTTTGGTGAGGGACCCTGTCAAAGGCTTCCTGAAAGTCCAAGTACACTATATCCCTGGGTCCCCCTTGTCCACATGCTCATTAACCCCCTCAAAGAACTCTAGTAGATTGGCATTTCCCTTTAGAAAATGGATGTTGACTTCCAGCAAATTACGTTAATCCATGTGTCTGACAAATCTGTTCTTTACTATAGTTTCAACCAGTTGACCCAGTACTGAAGTGGATTTGAGGCACTCTGGGCTGTAGCCACCTATTGCTTAGGAGACTCACTAGTCCAGAGACTTATCCCCTGTTCCCCTTCCAAAAACCAAGAGACAAGATACTTTAATTGATTTTTTTTTTACTTAAATACAAACATTACAAACGTCAGAAGATTTTCATGACCAACCAGTCCCAAAAGCCAGTCTCTGCCATAACGGCCAGTCTGTTCTGGAGGGAAGGTCTTCAGAGAATATCTTAAAGAACTGACAGTTGACAAGAAATTTTCTACAAGTCAGTTAATAAATCCAGGAATATTTATCTGCCAGCCAAACTTCTTAAAAAAATACCAGACTTTATTTTATTCTTTTTACAATTAAGTGTAGTCCATTTCCTTTGTAAAGCAGCTAGAGTTGCAGTTTTTAAACCATTTCACAATATATCTAGAAGCAAAAAAGTTTATGTACACTAGAATACACACGCTTATCTAGTTACAGCAGAGCAGATAATTCTGTCACTAATGAGGGGAAGAGGTAGCTAATGACAGGAAGAACTACAAGTTTCCCCTCCCCCACTGTCAAGAGGGCATTTCTAGAACAATTACTGCCAAGTCCCAACAGATCCCGGGGCCTGCATGGTCAAAGGCTGCTATTCTGACCTCTTGTCTTCAGGTAGACCTGACTTAAGAATACTTTATTGTATCACATTTAAAATAGGCCGAGTTAACATAGAAACCACTGACATACGACAGGCACATACAGAGAAGAGAAAAATGGCGTTTGTGAATCAGGTTTTGGTATATTTACTGAGGCCGCCTCTTACTCATCTGCTTGCTGGCCTGCTCCTCCAGCTGCATGGCAAGAGCCAGGGACTCCACGACATCTGCAATGAAGTTTGGGAGTTAGGTGGCAGACTGACTTGGACACATGGCGACTTCAGCGTTTGAGGCTGTTTCAATTTCACGTTTGTTCTGGGTGCAGAGACTGGAATCTGGGTTTTGTGAGGTTGAAGGGGACAGGAAGAGCTAGGAGCTGAGCAGGGAGGAGGTGGGGGAAGTAAGAATACAGCAGGAACTTGGGTGGTTGGTGAGACCCTTGAGTCCCTTACCTGCCTGCAAGGAAATGCACCCCGGTATTCACCCCCCCCCCCATTGTAATCATCTTTGTACAAAATATGCCCTGTGAGGTATTGTTTGAACTTCTCCTCCTCACTGGTCAATGATATATCATGGTGAAGTGTACATATACTATTGCTATGTAATGTTATGGGCACATGTTCAAACTCACCTTGACCAGGTCTACCTAACTGGGCCAACAGGCCTGTCAAACAAAAGGGTGCGTGTTTATAGTTAATATGCAAACTGAGGTAAACAGTCCTCGGACAAACAAGAGAAGAAAGCAGACAAAGAAAATCTGCATTTCAATATACACAGGTGAAAAGAAATAGCAGGAAGCCTCCCGCCTCCACCAGACTCCATGTCTCCTTGCTCTCAACTGGCAAGCAATGTAAGTAGGGGTCACTCTCCAGAAAGTGCTGTTGAAAGGGTGACTGAACTAGAAAAATAAGGGCAAAAATACCAAGTGATCTCTCCCTGCCTCTCTCTTATGGACTTCGGGAGCAGACCCTGGTCTGAGGAGTTTGGTCAATGTACTGAAAACCTATAGTAAGAACGTCACCTTGAACCTAGTTTAGAAAGTTCTGTTTATTTTTCTTGTTACTATTTCTAACTTTTATGCCTCATTATTTGTACTCGGTCTTTTTGTAGTTAAACTTGTTTGGTTCTTTAATCAAAGTTAATCTAGTGTAGTGACTCATTTAAGTAACTCCATTGAAGGTGGCAAGCTGTTGGGTACTGATCCCCGCAGAGGGCGATGGACCTAGCCTAGCCGTACTGTTAAGGAGAGGACTGTACAGTGCAAGACATTTCTGGGGGGAAATCTGGGACTAGGAACGTGTTGGGTCACCCTGCAAATAGTAACCAAGGCTGGTGGAAGCCAGAGTGTGGCTGGTGTTTGCTGACAGGCTTTACAGACACACACTCAGGCTGTGACCTGCAGGAACCCAGGTGGGAGCTACAGCAGCAAGGCACCCCAGGGTGCAGGGCAAGTGGGGACAGCCCTCACTGGTCTGGATTGCACCATGAAATGTCCTACTCCCTCAGCTCCTGCTTTGGCTCCCTGCCTGGCCCGAGGGGCTTCTTCATTCTGCTCTCTGTTCCCATCTCCCAGCTGCAATCGACATTACTTCCTCTACCTGTGCCACACAAAGCAGCCCGTGGAGCACCATGCCTCTCCTAGCCTCCTCCAGCCCCTGGAGAGGCCGACTAGGGGCAGGTCTTAGCTGCTGGAGGTGATCCTCTTCCAAATCATCAGCTCCACTTGCTGACTCACAGGATCCTGCCATACATCACAGGGTTGCAGATTGAGGATATTCATGTACAGAAACCACCTTGCTCCCCAAACATTTCACTTCAAGTCCCTCATGATTTTAGCAGCTAGTATTCCCATGTGCTCCTGGGCAGATATTAATGCCTCCACCCTTCAGAAGCATTCGGGGTTTGGTGTAGCCCCCAGTACTTCCAAACAGGGACCATTAAAGCCAAGCTGATATCGAAGCGGGGGCAAAAAGCCGAGAGTATTCCAATACTGTTTAGCCAGTCTGACATTAGTCTGGCCTGGGTATCAACACGGCTAAAATGTAAATAGTTCCTCAACATCACCACATGTCAACCAGCCAACCGTGTACATTCACGTTCTGCTGCCTGCGTCACTGTTGCTATTAGTCCATTGTGGGAAAAAAATCAAGGTAGCTGAGAGCGCCTAGGGAACACGTACAGAACAGTATCAGAAGCGTACAAGGCAATTCATTCTGCACAGATCTGGGAAGAAGGGCCTGCGAGCTGGGTTATATGCGCATATTGGGGGGAACTGAGTCCCTACAGCAAGTGCTATGGCCTGGATTTACAAAAAAGGAGAAGTGCGCACACCATGCTGGCAAGACATGCTTCGCTGCAGTGGCTACAAATATTGCCTTGTGGTAGACGGCCACAAGCCATGTTTAGAACCTGCATATCAGCAACTGTTACAAGTCAGACTTAAGACCCAGTCTAAACTGATGTTCCTTCTCCTGGGAGTGACCAAAATAACTGGTATACATCAATGGAAGGCAGAGATCCAGCTTTCCAGGGGTATACAGCATCCATTCCTATACCTTGAAACAGTCAGTTACTGGTCCCTCAGACAAGGGAAAATGTATGATCACGTCCTAGACAAGCCAAGATACCATCAGCATCCTTGGCTAGGCTTTGCTGGGTACCGTAGCTCACCGAGTTACACTGTACCCTTGGAAAGGATTTTTCTGTACTAACCAGTTAGTGAGTGGATGACGCCAGCCAGAATATTGCTTAGGAAAGAACAGGCAACAGGACATACCATTTGCTTAGACAATCACCTCAGCTCTGACCCCACCACAGGAGGCATTGGAAGAGGATGACTTGCATCCAGAAGGATCCCAGAATATTTTACAAAGGGCACAGGAATTCCCACTAACAGGGTTTCGAAGGGCTGCATTGACAGCAAGCTCTGAAGTAGTCCCAGCTTACCTCCCAGGCTGATGAAATTTCTTGATCCTTCCTTTATGAAGCATCTGGCTCTGTTCACAAATGTCTCCAGATCATAGTCTGGTTGCTCTGTCATTTCCAACAGGTCATTGAGTTCAGTCATCTTCTAGATTTAGAAAAGTGACATTGATTAGGAACTGGCTTTGTGCAAGTTTGGAATGTTTTCATGGCACATCCTATGCTTCTGTTAAGCAGATCAGAGTTTCTGAAGACAGTCCCTTGCCAATGCCAGCCCCAACCATCTGAAGGTTGTAACTGGTAGCGGCTAGGCATTACCACAAGCCAGTTTACCTTGAGGGTGGGAAAGAAACAGCTAGAATAAGTCACCAATGACCAGAAGGTGAACATTCTTTAACATTTAATTCCCATGTGCATCACAATCCCTTGTTTCCTAGAACACCCAACACAGTTTAGTCAAATATGGCAAGTTGATATCAATATGCAGAAGACAACTTGGCCTCACCTGAATCTTCAAACATACCTGTCTCATTTCTCTAAGTTCTTCTACAGCCTTCTCCTCCAGTTCACTAATCTGAGTCATGGCTTCACGGAAACTGGACATATGGGGAGACAACTCCTCTTCCTCCTCCTTGGAGAGCTAGTGTTCATGGAAAGAAACAAATCCCTGATAAGTAGAGAGAAATTGTTCTTTGAGCCTCCAAATTCTGTTCCCAAAGCAGGTTACTTCTAGCTGCTGGGCTATGTTCACTGTCTGAGGCTTAGGGAGGGAGAGAGAGAGAGAGTGTGTGTGTGTGTGGCTTTAAATAGATATTGCAAATTTAAATAATTCTGAAATGTAACCAATAATTTTAGACTTTGAAGTTTAGTGTGAAAGACTAGACTGCAAAATAGATTTTTGCCCATCCATTGAATTTTGCGCATATTCTTGATAAGATGCTATTATATTAACAAATTATACAATAATGATAGATTTGCTTTTACACAATAATCAAGTTTAGCTATATATTAATAGGAAATTTTAAACCACGGGTGTGTATTAAGCAAAATCAGTTTAATAACTGGTAGACCTGGCTTGGCTAGTAGTCTTTAGAACATCTCTATAGTTGACTGCACTTCAATCTACCCTATATGGGCAAGTAGCTTGCAGTGGACGAGTTTATAATTTCTAAAACACCCACTTTTTTCTTTTAGATGCCCAAGGATTTTTTTTTTTTTTGGGTTAAGCTGAGCATTGATATTTTTCTGGTGTTTTTGTTTGTGTGATGCCCCCTGTGATTAAATTTGGGTTACTAAAAAACTTTCACACAGATTAACTTAATTTATTTATAGTGTAAGAGACCAAATCATTTACTACAATCTATGGTTTGTTTTTATTTTTCCAATTTTTTAGCACAAATATACTTATTTATTCTCTTGATGCAAAATTGCAAAAGCATCTAGTTATTGCTTTAAAATGTGCATTACTAGCATTTTGTAGCACAGTACATACCTAGCACTGGTTATTTGGTCTCTGAAGTATATTTCATAACAAACCGAAGTGTGGGAAAGCCATTAAACAAACAGTTTATCAACATACGTCATGCTGAAGACTTGACTCTTCTTCACTGGTGTCCAGTTCCTCATTCTCTGTTTCCATACAATTCTGCATCTCACCACTCCCACCATTGTAAGGACTGAGCTCTTTCACTCTGCATACGAGGAAGACTGCGTTATGACAAAGTCTGCCTTGCCCCAAACAGTTACTTGGTAAGGGTCACCTTGAATAGCTACTGCTACATCTAGACTCTTCTCCAAGCCAGTGTTCAGTTCTGAGACAGATGCCATGTTGACAGCCCTGAATGTTCTCTCACCACACAGCAGACACACAGGTAGCGAACACCCTCCTAGGGGTGCTGGGAGGTTAAATTCCTTAACAACTGGGAGGTGCTTCTCCCAAGGTGCCTCATCAGTGTAGGTCTACCTGGCTTCTAGGACTTGCATCTAATCAAGCCACTGTTTCTATCAGAGACAAACTGCCAAGGTGGTCAGCAACACTTAAAACTGTCAGTTGAGCTTTACCTGGAAATGAACTTCTCACAGGTCACCAAACTGATGTTTCATTGCCAACTAGGTCTTTAGCATTGAGGTCCGTTAACCTCAAAGACTGCTTAAACATTTGCTTTATGAGCTGCTTCTAGACAGAAGCTGTGTCTTGAATACTCAGTACTAAATTAGCTGTAATCTACCTGGAAGGGGGGGGATGGTCACCAAATCAACCCACCAGCTCCTTTTCCCGATAACCATGAATGATCTGAGCAAGGGACATTTGTGATTATTGGAACCATTTATTCAAATGTTATGGCTCCGAGGCGGAAGGCTGAAAGGCATCATAACTCTGCTTCTCTCAGCTCCATGCAGTCAGTATCCAGATCTAGGTATTTCCTTAAAGAGCTTTAAAGCCACTTATGGCAGTTAACCCTGCCATGGTATATTTCATATACTGCACTCCCCTCCCCACCCCCGGTATGCATCTGGGCACACAGCAGGCACTAGATGGTCACTGCACTAACACCTTTCTCCAGTGTTACACCTAGAAGTTGTTTGAATGGCATTGGCATAAGGAAATTGGACTAACGGAATGTCTACACTACAAACTTAAGTCAACTTAAATTAACATACAGTTATTATTGCAGTTTTTCATGTCTACACTATCCTCCTCCCGTTGGTGGTGTGCGTCCTCACTAGGAGCGCTTGCATTGACTTAAGAACAGGCAGGGGGAGGAAGGGGGGCTGAGAGCCCAGGCAGTAGCCAGACTCCAGCTGGAGCCCCCTCCCCAGTTCAGGGTGATAGCCCGAGCTGTGAGCACAGCATAGGGTTCACAGTAGGGAGCCCACCAGCCTTTCTTGTCAATTTCGTGGCTCCAGCTGTGAGCCCCCTGCAGCAGAGCAGAGCTGTGAAATTGACATGGGCTGGTGTAACCCAGACACTGGATTGTCCTGACTACAGGGATACAAGCCCTACGCCGCTCATGGAGGTAGAGTTATTACGTCAGTGTAGCTGGGCACTTACGTCGGTCGGAGCAAGGCTGTAGTGTTGACACTGATGTAATGAGGTCAGTATAAGGCAGCTTACAGCGACCTAACTCTGTAGTGTAGACCAGCCCCAAGTCAGGTCAGTGTGAAAGAGGATTCCACCTCAGCAGCCACAGCTGTTATCCCCTCCCAACACCCGTATATGAAACACAGGAATTTAGAGACTGGGAAAAGCGAGTATCACGATCAGTGATCCAAAAGTGGATCATCAGATTTGGAAGTACGTAGGAACACATGTCAAGATTAGCAATAGTCACAGTCTACCCAAAGAGATGATCCAAGACAAAAGAAAATTCTATTTAACACCTCAGAAAATGATTGCAGATCTACATCCATGAACCAGAGACAGCTCCCTTCAGAACGTCTGATAATTAATGGCCTTTCATGGGATACTGGGGAAAGTTGCTGCAGAGGAATAGAAACCTGTGGAGAGCAGGTGCCTGATCTTTAACATCAGGCATCATCCAAAAGTGACAAGTTCTGCATCAGTGGGATTTCTCCCCTCACCCCCAGATTTCAAGGCCAGAAGAGACCATTCTGATCATCTAGTCTGACCTCCTGTATAACAGGCCATAAAACTTCATCAAAATAATTCCTAGAGCAGATTTTTTTTTTAAATCCAATTTTGATTTAAAATTAGTCAGCGATGGAGAAATCCACCACAGCCCTTGGTAAATCGTTCCAATGGTTAATTAATTATTCTCACCAATAAAAAAACCACACATCTTATTTTCAGTCTGAATGTGTCTAGCTTCAGCTTCCAGCCACTGGATCATGTTAGACTTTTCCATGAAAAATTGGAGCGCCATAGATATTTCACCCATAGATATTTACAGATTTACAGTCTAATCAAGTCACCCTTTAACCTTCCTTTTGTTAAACTAAATAGTTTAAAGGGATAGACTCAAGGAGCTCAAAGGATTAGAAAAAATGCCTTAATCATTCCAAAGGCTCTTCTCTGAACTTCTTCAGTTTATCAACAGCCTTCTTGAATTGAATTGTGGGCATCAGAAACTGGACACAATATTCCAGCAGTGGTCACACCAGTGCCACATACAGAAGTAAAATAAACTTCTGTTCTTATTTGAGATTCCGGTTTATGCATCCCAACATCCCATTAGCAATTTTGGCCAGTGTCACCTTAGGAGGTCAGGTTCAGCTGATTCCCATCATGACCCCCAAATCTTTTTCAGGATCACTGCTTCCCAGTAGAGAGTCACCCACATCCTGTACGTATGGCCTACATTCTTTGTTCCAAGATTTATACAGTAACATTTAGCCATAATAAAAATGCACATTGTTTGCTTGTGCCCAGTTAACTAAGCGATTCTGATCACTCTGAATTAGTAATCTGTTCTCTTCATTATTTACCACTTCCCCAATTTTTGGGTCATCTGCAAACATTCAGTTATTTTTTCTTCCAGGTCATTGATAAAAATGTTAAATGGCATAGGGCCAAGAACAGGTACCTGTTGGACCCTGCTGGAAACTCACCTGCTTAAAGACCATTCCCCATTTACAATTACATTGAGAGCCAGTCAGCTAGTTTTTAATCCATTTAACGTGTACTGTTCTGGGTTTTTAATCTTACTTGATACTGCATGACATTTAAACAGCCTTATGGAAATCTAAGTATATTACATCAACACTCACCTTTACCAATCAAACCTGTAATCGCAAAAAATTAAGTGAGTTTGACAGGATCTATTTTCCATAAACCCACATTGATTTGCATTAGTTATATTACCTGCCTTTAATTCTTTAGGAATAGAGTCCCCTATCAGCCACCTCATCAGTCTGACAGGTCTATAGTTACCGACGTCAGCCCATTTACCCTTTTAAAAATTGGCACAATATTAGCGTTTTGCCATTTCTGGGACTTCCCCAGTGCCCCAAGACTTACTGAAAAAAACTCAACAACAACAGACCAGCAAGCTCCAAAACACACTCTTGTTGCAGGTTATTTGGATCCAACTTTAGTAGCAGCATGGCCAAGCTGGGTCAGACCAATGACCCATCCAGCCCACTCTCCTACCTTCTGACAACAGCCAGTGCCAGATGCTTCAGAGGGAATCAACAGAACAGACCAGTTACCAAGTGATCCCAGCATCTGGCAGCCAGAGGCTTAGGGACACCCAGAGCATGAGGTTGCAACCCTGACCATTTTGGCTAATAGTCACTGACAGACTTATCCTCCATGAACGTATCTAGTTCTTTTTTGAACCCAGTTATACTTTTGGCTTTCACAACATGCAGTACTTGAGGCGTGGGCACATCATGTATTTACGTAGTGGTATGATATTTTCTGTCTTGTTATTTATTCCTTTCCCAATGGCTCCGAATATGCTGTCAATTAATCAGTTAACTCAAGCGATTAACACAAAACAAGTTAATTAGAATTTAAAAGTCATGATTAATCGCACTGTTAAACAATAGAATACCAATTTAAATTATAAATATTTTTGGATGTTTTTCTACATTTCCAAATATATTATATTCTGTATTGCAATTGAAATCAGAGTGTACAGTGCTCACTTTATGAGACTGACTGCAGTCCTGTTACATTTCTCAGACTAGAGAGAAATAAGAACTCAACAAGTCACTGACCTGAGTGGAAGAGAGGAAAGATAATCCAGTGGCTAGGGTTAGATTGTGACTACAAAGACCTGGGTTGAATTCCCTGCTGTGCCACAGGCAAGTCAGTCTCTGTGCCTCATTTCCCCCCCGCCACGTGAAGTGGGACTACTACCACCTGAATGGGGCATTGTGAGGACAACTATATTAAAGATTGTGAGGCACTCAGATACTATGGTAATGAGGGCTGTAAATATTTACGTTCATGCTGCCGGATTGACACTAAAGTCTGTAGGATAGTATCTGTTTAAAAGTCAGTAGCATTCAGGACCTAAAGTACTTTAATGTTGATGGCACATCTGATCAATCACTAACTACTGATCTTCTACCAACTACATCTCCCAACCAAATTAGACACTGCCTAATGCCTTAGCCAACAATTACAACTTTAAAAACCTCCAGACAGCTTGGCAAGTTACCACACAGATTTATGGGCTACACATCCCCTTAGCCAGCTTTGTAGGGAAAAAGGAACCATTCAGGAGATTTGGCATTATTTGCAAGAGTACCCCAACACAACTGGTACATACATTTAATACAATATTAAATTAGATAGTCACTCTGCAGTTTGCCTTTGATGACCTGCAACAAGGAAACACTAGAGTTTGTGCCCTTTTGTTTCTTTTCGACAAAGTATAAAGGGCCTGAAAGGTTTGGGTTTTTCCAAGAGTTTGCTTTTTTCCTCACCAGAGAAATACAGGTCTTGTCCAAACTGCTTTTCCCTGGAAAATAGCCTGAAGTGCTAGTTGGTACCAACATTGGATATGAAGTGAAGCAATTTGGATCCAGGCAGCTTAAAATTAACACTCATTTTACTAATACCTGACAAACAGCTGGAAGAAAAACTAGCCAAACATGGCCTGGGGATTTCCGAGTTCTCCAAGGCTGATAGCAGGCCAGGGAAGGCAAGACTTCACATTCCTGATCCCTCTAAGGTAAAGGCAGGCAGATTTTTTTTAAACCCCTCCACCCTCCTATTTTGACTTCTATACAACTGCAAGAAGCAGAAGAGGGAACAAATCCTGTTTTCCCGTCTCAGGCCATTTTTAAAGTGCAATCCTAACCTGAAAGGTAGGAAACCCATTAACTAAAGTTTCACTGCATTCTCTTTATTGGTAATTATGCCCTAACCAGGAAGGCTCTAATTGGCTTTTAGAGCCCATTTTGATTGAACAGATTTGACCTGGAGTCAGAACAAACATAGAAAACCAAGATGCTCTGAAGAGTGACCGAAGGTGGGCAACAAAAATGTTTGCTCAGGAGTTAATGAGTCATGATGAATGATGATCCCCATTGCAATGGGAGAAGAAATTCACAAGTGAGAAAGGCCATTACCTGTCAGCATATCTCAGGGTGTTTAAGGTGTACTCACACGAACTCATGCCTGGGGAAATCATTGCTATCTGAAAACAAAGGGAAGATAATAAGCATGCGTCAAACTTTTGCTTACTGATAAATGCTTTGCCTGACACCTCATCCAAACGTTCAAAAGATGGATTAAGACAAAGGCTCTCTAGAAAGCAAAAATATTCCTAGAACACCGCATGAAGTTTTGACAGCTACAGAAAGTCTTAAAACTGGGAACTTGGGTTCTATTCCCAGCTCTGCCACTGCTTCACTTGGGCTTTTGAAAGGGCACTAATACGTTCTGTATGAGCAAATTGCTGCATCAGCCAGCCAGCATTCAGTAGTAAGTGCAAATCTGGCCCTGCTCATGGCGGTTATTCAGAATCAGAAATTTGACTCAAGAAAGTTCACTAACTTTTATTCTTGTAAAGCTATGGGATGGGGAGCGGATTTCACATATTTATAAATCAATATCTAAACCCTGAATGCACAGCCTTTCTGGCTCATCACCACCAGCCAAGAACCAGCTTTCTGATGCAAGGAAAGAAGGTAAACATCTTTTCACTCATGAAATTATCCAATTTGGCCTGGAGTCACCAAGACAAATATGAAACCACAGTCACCTAGAAAGTCACTTGTCAGAGTTGGCCCGCACGTTATTATGAACCTCAAAGATGATAAATTGATACTTAGAGAATCAGAACATGCATTTTAAGGTGCCCATAAAGCATTTATACTTACCATACAGGTCCTGGAGTTTGCCCCTATGAAGGAGTCTCTCAGCACCTGGGTCAGCTTGCTTTCCCTGAAAGGTGTATGAGATTTGTTCTGACCTAGTGCTCGGATACATTCCTGGAGGGGCAAAATAGATCCCATTAATGTAATGTCTGCCATCTTGGTTGACAAGTCTCCACAGAATAGTTCCGGGAGGCAGGGAGAACTTACCTACCTTTTGTAACTGTTGTTCAAGATGCGTTGCTCATGTCAATTCCATTCTAGGTGTGCGTGTGCCCACGTGTGCAGCCGGAGTTTTTTGCCTTAGCAGTCTCCATCGGGCTGGCTGTGGCGGCCTCTTGAGTGCCACGTTCACGCGTCAATATATTAGGTGCCACCAGCCCTATGCCCCCTCCATTCCTTCTTGCTGGCAACTCCGACAGAGGGGCAGGACAGGTAATGGAATGGACCTGAGCAACACATCTTGAAGAACAGTTACAAAAGGTGACCATTTTTTCCTCTGAGTGCTTGCTCATGTCGATTTTATCCTAGGTGACTCACAAGCAGTATCTCTGGAGGTGGGCTCAGAGTTCACAGTCATGCGGTTTGCAACACTGCTCTGCCAAAGCCAGCAGCGTCTCGGGCTTGCTGGGTAAATGCATAATGAGACGTAAACATGTGGATAGATGACCAGGTAGCGGCCCTGCAGATATCCTGAATCGGCACTTGGGCTAGGAAGGCTGCCGCCGAAGCCTGCATCCCATAATGCTTTATGGGAACATGACATAACTGGAATGTTTTATGCTACATGTGCCACATAACATCTCTGCAAAGGTTATGGTCTACTGAATCTATTCATCCTATTTGTACACATCATTTTTGTACTTGAAATTACAAACACTGGCTGTATACTTGCTTGATTTCTAAGTAAGCTTTGTGAGGCATTTGGTCAGCTTCTTTAGGAAGGAATTTGCAAAGTTAAGTGCTCAGTCAAGAAGCACTTAAGGAACAATGGATCTTGGAATGCTCCACTCCACATAAGAAGTCTACTTGAGGACGTTCAAGGCACACCTCTACCTTTTATAACGCTACCCAATATAACACGAAATCCGATAGAATGTAGTAAAGCAGTGCTTGGGGGGAGGGGGGGCTGCACGCTCCAGCAGATCAAATCAAGTTCTATATAATGCAGTTTCACCTATAACAGTAAGATTTTTTGGCTCCCGAGGACACCATTATATTGAGGTAGAGGTGCACCACGTGAACAATGGCTGCTACATGTAGTTCTGAGTCATGCATGGACATGGGGCTTGCCCATGTGACTCCAAAACTCCATCTTGGAGCTGGACTTTGCTTAGGAGAGTCTCCACCCACAAGAGAAAAAAAGTCCATTTAAACCCATGGGAGACCCCTCCATTTGGTCTTCAGCTGGCTAAAGAGAGAGACTCCCCAACCCCAAAGATACCTGAAAGAAACTGGAACAAAGGGCAACAACTACAGAGGGTGTGAGTGACTGCTGGACCCAGACTAGAAGGAGATTAGTCTGTAAAAGGAAGTTTACTGGAACTGGTGAGGTTTATCATCTCTATTCAGTTTCTTACTGTATTAGACAGACTTGGGGATTTTATTTTATTTTGCTTGGTAATTCACTTTGTTCTGTCTGTTACTACCTGGAACCACTTAAATCCTACTTTCTGTAATTAAGTAGTAAAAAGTGATTTTATTAAATAACCCAGAGTATGTATTAATACTGGGGGAGGGGGGGTGGAAGAGCACTATCAGTGTATAGAGAGTGAACAATTTATGAGTTTACCCCGTATAAGCTTTATATAGGGTAAAACAGATTTATTTGGGGTTTGGACCCCATTGGGAGTTGGATACCCGAGTCTAAAAAGACAGGACCACTTCTGCAAGTTGCTTTCAATTAAGCCTGCAGCTGTTAAGGGATGAGGTTCAGACCTGGGTCTGGGTTTGCAGCAGGCTAGTGGGTCTGGCTCAAACCAGGCAGGGCACTGAAGTCCCAGGCTGGCAGGGCAGGAAAGCAGGGGCACAAGTAGTCTTGGCACATCAGGTGGCAACCCCCAGGGGGTTTCTGTGATCCAACCCATCACAGCACTTTTGCCAGCTCGTAGCAGGAGCGGATGCAGGCCATGATCGAGGATGTAATCCTCTGAGCAGACGCTGGGCAACCTTTCATCCTGTCTGCCACTGCAACGAACACCTGCATTGACTTGTGAGACTGCTTAGTCCTGACGATGTAGAAAACAAGTGCCTCCTGACGTCCAGAGCACGCACACCACACTCCTGTTCCAATTTATGAGGGTTTTGGAAGAAGACAGGTAAATATATGTCCTGGCCAGTATGAAACTGAAACTACCTCGGGCAGGAACGCTGAGTGCGGCCGCAGCTGGACTTGTCCTTGTATAACACCGTATAGGGCGGCTCCGAAGTAAGCACCCTGATCTCAGAGACCCAATGGGCAGATGTTATCATGACCAAGAAAGAAACTTTCCAGGAGAGGAGAAGGGAGCAGGAAGCTAGAGGCTTGAAGGGAGGACCCATGAGCCACAACAGCACAAGGTTCAGGTTCCAGGGAGGGATGGGATCCCTGACATGCACGTAGAGGCACTCCAGACCTTTCAAAAACCAGGGGATTTATAGGAAGAGGTTCCCTAGCTTGTGGGTTTTTTAAATGTTAGATCACGATTCCTACAGATGACTGCTTGTTTATTTACCTGATCATTAGTCAAGGGTTACCAGTGTGGTTGGGGGTGGGGGGAGAAGGGTCCCAGCTCTGTGCAGATAGCTGGCACGGCAGACCATGAGCGAACTGCCCAATGACCACAAGATCCGTTAAGGACAAAGGCATCAAGCCAGGTTTATTGTCGACAAAGCATGGTACTAGTATCCCGCAAACTCTACCGGACCACTAATACATGTATGCCCGTAACAACTGGCCAGCTCAGTGAACGGCGGGACTTTCCGCTCCTCCTTAAGGTCGGACAAAGATACTCCCTCTGAGATACATCTTTATACCCCAATACAAACAAGTTAGTTACTGCCCCCTGACATCACTAGATATCACCCATCATCTTGTATATGTTGTTTCGATCAAAACCTCTCTTACATACTGTCATCCTGACCTTATCTTTTAGGAGGGGTCAGCGTGTTCCTGTTATCCTTGGGTAATGTTTTTGTACCATCGTTGATATCAAGTGGTACCAGAACATCCTGATATCAGTTTGCGTGAATACTCTGACTAGCACGTCTTAGGAATGTGTATTTCTGCAATATCAGCCCTGTTTTTGCCAGATTGTGAGCAGGTCTTGCCTCGTACCAGGCCTCTAATACAAGGGGTTATGTCTCAGGCTCTCTTGCTACTACATCAACGAGGGGACGATGGAGGCCAGGGAGATCATGCAAAACTTCAGCTTCCTGAGAGACTTGAGGCATCGCAGGTCCAGAATGGATCTGAGGCCCCCTTTTGCTTTGGGGATTAGGAAGTAGCGGGAGTGCCACAAGTCTGGGTCCCCTGCCACTCCTGGGAGTCAGTGCTGGATCCCTTGGGGGGGCTAAGGTCCTAATTGGGGAGGCATGTCCATGTGGCTCCAGTGTGGGCAGGCAGCCTGAACTGGATCCTTTGCCTGATACCCCATGGTCTTTCTTGCCTGGGGCCGGGGAGACATGCTTCTTGGCCTTCTTTCTGGGCACCGGTGATGGAAAGTGGTGCTGGGCTGATCCCAGTGCCAGGGGTGCGCTACACACGGAGACCGAAGTACTAGGGGTAGAGTCTGGACAGGAAGGCTCGGAAGCCAGGCGAAGAGCAGCCTCCATGAGGAGGGCCCTCAGACGGATGACGTGCTCTTTCTTGATCCTGGGCTGAAAGTTGTTGCAAATGCAACACTTGTCCTTCACATGCGACTCCCCCACGCACTTGAAGCAGCTGCTCTGGGGGGGTCACTAACAGGCTTAGGCCTGTTGCAGACCAAGCAGAAATCCTCACTGGGACTCTAACTACTATAAACAAGTTATTTACAAGGCCCTAAGGCTCGAAGTCAGAAGGGAAGAAAAACCTCTAGCCAAGGAAAAGGCGCTCTGACTAGCCACCACGGGCGGTAAGAAGGAACTGAAGGGGAGTAGGGCCGGGGGCACCTAATATACCGATGCATGAGCGTGACACTCAAGAGGGTGCCACAGCCGACCCTAAGGCAAAAATCTCGACAGCAGTGCACGTGGGCACATGCACACCTAGAATGGAATAGACAAGAGCAAGCACTCAATGAACTAGTCAATAATAAGCTACTGTAGCAGCACCTAGAGGACTCAAGCAGGGTCAAAGCTGCATTCTGCTGAGTGCTATACAGACACAAAAGACGACATGGCCCCTGCCTCAGAGCTTCTAGCTATTGGACTCTTACAGGAACACCTTATGAGTGTCTAACTGCTTGGATTTTTAAATACACTACTTGGGTAGAGCTTCAGCGAATTGTTATAGCTTAAACCTTGTCAGCCCAGGGACTGCTGTTAGACTCCTGACCAAAGGATTCTGAATGGAAAGACATGCAGCATAACTTTCAATGGACAGAGTTGGGCTCCTTTGAGGACTGTCCATTTTTTTAAATTATATGGACTAAAAAGCATCCTATAAGGAATAGCCCTGCATTGCAAGAAAATGGATTAGATAATCCAATAGGTCATTTCCATCCAACCTTTGCTGATTAACATTGACATTGCTCTGAGTTATACTCTACCTTCAAAGCCAGAAGGCTCTTGTTTATTTCTGCCCCTTCCATGCGTGTCTGACGATCAGCACTAGACGTATCTGCACCTCTCTCATTTCCAGCTAAATCTACCAAGGAAAATTTGCCATGTAATTTCCCTCTTCTGCGTAGGATGATTTGGAAGCAGGCATGTGACCGTGAGGAGCTAGAGTTTGCAAAGGTCTGTCCAGATGTCCTATAGTGGAGAGATGGATGAAGTTTATTACAATTTTAGATGTCACAAAGCATCTTCCATGCCTAGGTCCCCAGCACTAAGCAAGAACATTCATAAGCTATTCACAAATGAAGTCAGTAAAAAGTCTAGTTTATCTGCTCGGTTTTAACAAACAAACTTTCAGACATTACCTTTTTAAGTCAGTTGTACTAATTTCATTATTCCCACGGCTTGAGTTAAACAAGCCCTAATCCTTCCCTGCTATACTCCTTTGCAGATACTCCCATTATTGGCTGCACTTTGAGACTCAAATCAAACATCTCTTAGAGACTTTGAAGCTGTATATGGAGGTTGTCACTATTACTAAGGAACATTTTTCCAGATTGCATGGAGAAAAATTCTTCAGAAAGCAGTTTACCACCAATCCCAACTAGTAACAGGAAATACATCAGCCTCGGTGCCTCAGAAGTCTGACCTTGATGTTTTGTCGTTTGAGTGTGCACTGCCAGCAATTAGAGATCTCTCAGGGTACAGAAACAGCTTTCCTAGAACAGAATGCCTCTGACTGACTACACTCAGATTCCTTCCAGGTATTTAATGCCTAGAATCATACCTGCCCTCTCCTGAAGCCTTATAACCCTCATTCAGTTTCCCTACCATAGACCAGACACCATGCCATATCATGTTTCATGTTTACACTGCAAGATGAGACAAGTTCCTTATTTTGGTACAGTTTACCCATTGTTTAGTACCATTTACACTTGGGTACCACACCCAGCCACCTATCCAGTCCAGCAGTTAACTACTCCCAAAATGCTATCTGATGCACTGTAGATGCTCTCAAAGCCTTAAAAATATTTAAGTATATGTTAATTAAATAACCCCTGGAGGGTTGACAGGTCCAGATTTGGTTTGCTGCATGGCAGCAATACATGTTTTCAGCAAATATATGGTGTGATCAGGGAGGGAGGCAGGGAGGAATAGCTCAGTGATTTGTGCATTGGCCTGCAAAACCCAGGGTTGTGAGTTCAATCCTTGGAGGTGGCCACTTAGGGATCTGGGCAAAAATCAGTACTTGGTCCTGCTAGTGAAGGCAGGAGGCTGGACTCGACGACCCTTCAGGGTCCCTTCCAGTTCTAGAAGATAGGTATATCTCCATTAATTTTTTATTTTATTTTATTTTATCCTAAGAATCCCTCAATGCCAGCTGGAAAAGGGCTCTCTGTTCTATCAGCAACTCCTATCAGGCCTGACAAACCCACTACACCTAACACACTGCTTTCAAAGTATTTACCCATGAAGTGTCTTGTGCAGTATCAAATGAAATCTGACACACTGGTTGTCACTATTGTTGTGAAATGTATGCATTGACACTATATGATGAATTGTGTGTGCCTACTAATACTATGCTTTAAAGTCTGTAACTAAACAAAAACAGATTCTCTTCCGGACAGGAGGGAAGGCCAGTCTCTGTACAATGTAAATTAAGCATGGTAAAGCTGACACAAAGGAAGTCCCATCTGCATGCAGAGTCAACATGAAAAACAGGTTGATGGGGAGGGGATGTGAACTCAACATAGCACTAGCATACTAGAGAACAAGCAACTGGGAAGAAGTCTGATTCAGGAGTGCATTTCAAAAGAAAACATTTCAAAGATTTACTGGACTATCAAAGAAGGGAAAATAATCCCTTTGTAGGACACAGGCGAATTCATGAAAATCTGGACCCTGATTATGGACTGAAAACCCAGCAGCTCTGTCAAAGACTGAATTCTGGAGAGGACCTCTAGTTGATTGAGTAGGAAAGGTAACCACTATTCAGTGTACACTTGATTGCATTTGATATTTTATTTGTAATCTGATCTTAATAGTATTACTCAACTACTCATTTGAATCTCTGGGTTTTGTATTAATAATACAAAAAAGAATCAGTTTATAACTACATCTCAGTGTTGTGGTATTAAGCAAAGTGTGAATCCTATGTTGAATCAAACAGTTCCCTTTGGGAGACAGCAGACTTGGTAATTACTGTGCATGGCCAGTGACAGGGACCGGACACTACAGGATGATACTGCTGAGGTGCACCTAATAGCCTGCAAAGCAAAACAGGACTGGCAGAGTCCTGAGGAGAGCGTGAGTGGTTGAAAGGCTGGGTGTGTACAAGAGCTGACACCCAGCTACCAAAGATAAACTCCCTCATGCCGGAGGCGAGGGGTAAAGAGGTGACATACAATCCTGGGCACGCTAAGACACAATCACATATGGGTGTGGACATTTAGCATGATGGTAGATAAGCTACCCTCATAACCCCACCCTCCCCTGACCTCCATTACCATCTACGCTCTGAAAAGGCTGGCAAGTTCCCCTCCCACCTTTAGGGAGACAAAGGGCTTGGCTACACTTGAGAGTTACAGCGCTGGTGGTGGCTTTACAGCGCTGTAACTTACTCCCCGTCCACACTGGAAAGGCACATACAGCGCTGTATCTCCCTGGCTACAGCGCTGGTTGTACTCCACCTCGACAAGAGAAATAAAGAGAACAGCGCTGGGGTGCCAGTGTAAACAGTGATTAATCTTACTACGCTGTAACTGACCTCTGGAACCTTCCCATAATGCTTTTTAAGTAAAGACAACACTCATTGTTTTTTAGATAAGCAGCTCTGGGAGCCCCGAGTTCACAACAAAACAAACACAGCTACTGTTTGCTCGAGCAGAGGCAGGCAGGGGGATGAATGTCCACAGCTAGTGTTTGCGTGAAGAGAGAAGCAGCGCGGCTTGCTAGTCCTCATGTGGCCCTCGTGATCATTTGAGTTTGAAACCCCTGTTCTAGACTAAGAACAGGTTAGGGTAGATCAAGGCAGATATTCAGTGTGATACACAAAGCCTTCTCTAAACTAAGTTTTGTATTGCACTTTCAGCCTCTTCAGAGTCATGACAAGATTGCTTGCTACTGAACTATTATAAGCTGGAGGAAAAGCTTCTCTAAAAACTCAACTAGCTACCAGAGGGGAGCTTCACAGAGAAGCCACCATGTTGTGTGGAATCAGCAGTGCACAGCCATGCTGTCACCACTGTTTTTTTCAACCCTGGTATAGGAAGAGCCTTCAAGAGTTCGGATTTGTTCCGTGACCAACAATTAGCGTCAGATAGTCCTTGCCTCCCACTCAGAACCCTGTAGTGCACAGGTGCTGTCCCACAGACACATCCCATGGTACTGTTAACCAGACAGTTACCTTGATAGGTTTTGAATATTATGCATGAGCTAGTCATGTTTAAAACCTATTGCAAAACACTCATGTCCATGCTTTCCTATCTCTGGGATAGGGTCCACTGGCTGATTTTCTTCCTCTCCCTTAGATTCAAGGTGCTGAGTCACATGCTTGTTATTGGGGGACAATGTTCATTACCCCTTATTTTAAGCCTGGCTATAGATATCCTATAAAAACTTGTAATAGGAAAGAAAGGCTAGAAAGCTAAAAAACATTAAGGAAGCAGAAGCCCAGGGAGACAAACCTGCAGGCACTGCCCATCTCGATCATTCTGATCACATCATCTGCACAACTGACTTGTCTTTCTTGGAGGCCAACTACTTGGACCTGCTGCTTTCCATCCTCAAGCACTCGGAGTTTTGCCTTCTTATTCAAGAGATCAAACACCTGTATTTGAGCAAGGAGATGGAGATGCACACGTAAAGAATCTATTTCACAGTTTCCTCATTTAAAGGACAGGTACATAGCATGGAATTATGCATACGAGAAATGCATACCCCAGACTTTCCAATTCAATACCAGAGACACAAATGGCCCATGATCCAGCAATGACATGCAGATAGCTAAATAAAATCATACCATGTATCAAATGCATAGTCAAAAAACTCAGGCTAAAAATCAAGACACAAGATCTCACCTTTCCATTATATATTTCAAAGAATGTCACATAGACCTCCAGGTCTTGATTCCTGTACCTGGGTTGGCTTTGAAGGACGAAGACATCGCGTGCTGATGGGGAAAGGAGGGAAAAAAACATGACCTAACCAGATTTTAGAACAACAGTTTCAGCTGCCTCTGGGACTCTGGCACTTCCAAAATGCTTCACAGCCAGGCTGTTATAGTATCTAGTAGCTGGAATGACAAATGCCCCAGCCAGAGTAGTGGAGTTATCTGAATAATAAGACACCTCCAAGTGAATCTGATTTCAGCTGTGTCCTCATTAGGACTGAAAAAAAGAAAGGGATTATTGGAGCTGCTACTTCTGAAGTTATCAGTGAGCAGTGATTTTATTTTCTGGCTTAGTTAATACAGACAAGTTTTAAGTTGGCATAACATTACAATCCTCTATAGCTTTGAATCACTTGTTTAAAGTGTTATTAGTTGGGATTCCTAGACAAGGAGACTTGCAGGTAGAGTTCAAACTAGGATCTTCCTCTATTTTCTGAAAGGGAGAGTTCAAAAGTAAATCCAACTCCTTCCACCACTCCCTTCTGCCCCCCCACCCCAAAAAAACCCCTCACACCAAAAAACTTTCCTTCAGGGCCAAGATACTACCACTAAATTTGTTAGGAACCAGCAATACCCTATGCACATTAAAAAAAAAAACAAACATACATTAAGCAAAGAACATAGGTCTCTGCCTCAGAATTTTTTTTTGCTCTAATAAAAAGTTACTGTTAATACCATTATATCCAGAAGCTATATATTGGGTAGTATCTATAGTTGGTGATTTACATAAATATTGCAACTAAATTTATCACTGCTTATTGGGGACAACACATGATAATCAGGGTTTATGAATAAATATTTAAAGAATTCCTATAAAGAACTTTACTGAAGTCCATAAGGCCTTTATTTTATATAAATGTGTGAGAAGTTATTGAAGTCTTATGAAGGAAAAATACTACACACAATTTGGATTTGAAAACAAAGAGTTGGCTTACATGCAAAAGCATATATCCCCTTTGAGACATTCTGAGTTTTCCCGGAGAAGTCGCCTCCCATAGTCTATTTAAAAAAAAAATAAAAGCCATTAGAGGTGCAGTCCAAGCAGGTCAAGCTATCACTCAACTGTAGTTCCAACAATATTCTAGGAAAAGAGTCCACATGAACAGTCTGTGATCTCAATGGACTATCTAGACATGATGCTACGTAATGTAAATCAGGATAAAACTACAGCTTGATGTAGTTGTGTTAACTCATTTTGAATGTTTGGAACTAGTCAGTGTGACAACCACATTTTTCCCAGCAATAGGACAGAAGTTTCCAAACTGTGTCTTGCGACCCCAAATTAGGATTATCTTTCAGGTTCCCAAAAAGAGGACACTGTAGAGGGGATGCCTGTGGCCACAATCTCGAGGTGGGGGGCAATGTCGCTCTTGGTCACAGTGGCTGACGCAGGCCTGGGATGCAGTGACAGCTGTCCGTCAGTGCCTCCCTGCATCTCCCCCTTCCCAGGGCTGGGAGCCAGAGCCAGGATGGGTAGGATCCGGCAGCTGCGGACACAGCAGGAGAAATCATTCGGGATGCAGGGCCAGCTCTTTGAGCTGCAACCTCTACTGTGGAAAAATCCTGGATGTTTCTCCTCTTATTTGGGGGGTGGGGGGAGAATCTCCCTGGACAAAAAAGAGGAAATGTCGGGGAAACCCAGACATATGCGCTGGATGGCATGGATTGAACCCTCCGCAAGTTTGCAGATGACACTAAACTGGGAGGAGTGGTTGATACGCTGGAGGGTAGGGATAGGATACAGAGGGACCTAGACAAATTAGGGGATTGGGCCAAAAGAAATCTGATGAGATTCAACAAGGACAAGTGCAGAGTCCTGCACTCAGGACGGAAGAATCCCATGCACTGCTCCAGACTAGGGACCGAATGGCTAGGCAGCAGTTCTGCAGAAAAGGACCTAGGGGTTACAGCAGATGAGAAGCTGGATATGAGCCAGTGTGCCCTTGTTGCCAAGAGGGCTAACGGCATTTTGGGCTGTATAAGTAGGAGAACTGCCAGCAGATAGAGGGACGTGATCATTCCCCTCTATTTGGCATTGGTGAGGCCTCATCTGGAGTACTGTGTCCAGTTTTGGGCCCCACACTACAAGGAGGATGTGGAAAAACTGGAAAGAGTCCAGCAGAGGGCAACAAAAATGATTAGGGGGGTGGAGTACATGACTATGAGGAGAAGCTAAGGGAACTGGGATTGTTTAGTCTGCAGAAGAGAAGAATGAGGGGGGATTTGATAGCTGCTTTCAACTACCTGAAAGGGGGTTCCAAAGAGGCTGGATCTAGATTGTTCTCAGTGGTACCAGATGACAGAACAAAGATTAATGGTCTCAAGTTGCAGTGGGGGAGGTTTAGGCTGGATATTAGGAAAACCCTTTTTCACTAGGAGGGTGGTGAAGCACTGGAATGGGTTACCTAGGGAGGTGGTGGAATCTCCTTCCTTAGGAGGTTCTTAAGGTCAGGCGTTATAAAGTCCTGGCTGGGATGATTTAGTTGGGGATTGGTCCTGCTTTGAGCAGGGGGTTGGATTAGATCAGTGGTTCCCAAACCTGGGGGTTTGCAAAATGTTACAGGGGATTCTCGGGGGAAAAAAAATCCCTAATGGTGGACAGAGTTGTCCATAGGGACCCCATAGAGCCAGCAACCTAGAGCCCTTGGACTTCCAAGAGCTAAGCAGATCAAAGCAAGCAGAGCTAACACACTGAGGAAATTTAAACTTCAAGACTCATAAGAAATGGAAAGGGAAGTGGATATTTTTTGCTATTTTCAAAATTAAACAGGCAGCTAGTGTTCTTCATAATATTAAAAATAGTAAGTTTAGGCTTTGTTGTAACATGCGTTGTTTGCATGGACTGCTCAAGACCTGAATGCTTGTGTAGGAGGAACTCTGAGTTAGCTTCTTAAATACCTTCATGTGGTTTCACATCTAGTACTCCTTGATGAAACATAGGAGCCTTGTTTTATAACAGGCTTATTCAAAGTGATATAAGCTACAAAAGTGAGATCTTGGAAGAGTGTTGCCGTTTTCATAATGTAATAAAAATACTGTAATGGTGAATAATAATAAATAGTGTGTAATAAGCATGTCAAAAAATTGTATTTCCAAGATCACTGCTTTTATAATTTATACTTGGGTAAAGAAGAAAATCCCTGGAAATATTCATTTTTAGAAGGGGATTCATGAGACCTGACATTTTAGTGAAAGGGGTTCACAGGTTGTTAAAGTTTGGGAACCACTGGACTAGATCACCTCCTGAGGTCCCTTCCAACCCTGATATTCTAGGATATGGTAACCCTACTCCAAGTGCAATCATGCCATCGGCACATGGGGTCATAGCAATCCCTAATGTGTGGAGGACACTATTTGCTCTGCACAAAGTCACTTCACATGTACAGTGTGTGTGAGGTCACACTGTGCAGAGGACACCATTTTGGAGAGCATGTATGTAGTGCATATATATGATGCATGAGAGGTCACGCTGTGTGGGAGGCACCATTTTGCTCTACGAAATGGTGTCCTCCATGCCGTCTGGGGTCCCGGGAAGAAATAATTCATTAAAATGGGGTCATACCAGCAAGAAGTTTGGGAACCCCTGACCTGGGACAAAGGGACCCTCTAGGTATGAAATGTAAGGGGAAGTCACATGAGTTCCAGCCAACTATTTATCTACAAGGAAGAATTTGGGATTTTAGCAATGTAACCTGACTTCCTCTGTTCAGAGAGCAAAAAAAATTGCACTCCAAGACAGCAAAATTTTCCATGTGGCATCGAAGAGGCAGAATTCACTTTGTTTCCAAACCCAGCAGAACCTTACGTTAGCGTCACTGTGACTACCGTCTTGCTCATTCATCCACGATACTTTCAGTTCCAACAAAACTAAGGTAGCTGCTGAAGTTAATTGCTGTAACAGTTATTAACACTACACCCTCTAAAGCCTGGAACTGAAGTTATTTAATATAAACCATTAGCCTAACAAGATCCAGTATCTTGGTCTGCCAGGGTTTAATGTACAGTACAAGTCCTTCCACAAGCAGCCATTTTTTTCCAGCACTAGTTCTGATCCTGGATCAGTGATCAAAAATGGGAAAAAAAAATGTAATTTTCTTACCTATAATTTGTATCTAGATCTCCTAGTAGAATCTACTTAGCTGAACATCACTGCTGGGACAGGCCTGCCCATTCCACGCTAATTGAAGTGGCCTAAGCTCTTTGCCTGTGAAATCAGATTCTGCCACTGGACCGTAGCAGCACCAAACCGATGACCAGGAAGTTTTTAGATGAAGCTAAATAAACCTCCTATTTTATAGGTGTAAACATTTATGAGCCCACTGAATTCAATCAATAAGGTATTTAGGGAGTGGCCACAACCAGGGATCACCTCCATTATGAGAAATAAAAAAGTTGCAAAAGGAGTCGTTTTCTTTGTATGTCTGGGTAACACCAATGGGAACTAACAAGCCACAAGACAATTCCTAGGCTATTTTTTGGACCTTTATCTTCCTTAGCATCAATCTTTTATACCAGGATTAGTCATGTGTCTAATCAACTAGTACTAACCAACTAGAGGTTTGAGCTAGACGACTCTGCTACATGACCTGGGGAAAGTCATTACCAAAAAAAAACCACACAAGGCGGTGTTGACAGGTGACCTGAGGGGAAAGAAATTCAGATTTAGCTTCTAATAACTGGAAAGCTACAGGGGAAGGAAACAGGTTCCAGTTACTGAAAGTCTAATGTTGAGTATCCTGTAGGCAAAACAAAAAAAAAAAAAAAAAAAAAAGAAGTGTCCACACTATCAAGGGCTCCCCAACCTAAAAGCTAGTGTGATGGAGGCAGTGACCCAGGACCAGAGTGTGATGCCACAGAACATCTGCAGAAAGTCTGAAGTGAAAGAGAAAAGCTTAAGATACCTAACTCACAGCAATGAAGATCTGCCCACTCCACAAGTAATATCCAGATCGGGGGTATCCATGTATGAGAAAAGGCTTATTTTTAAGTATTTCTGGAAGAGCTGAGAGAGCCTTTGAAGTGTACATCTTCAAAATAGGATACAAACAAACAATCCTTACACCTTTTGAGTAGGCTAGTACCCCATTTCACAGGCTGGGGAACGGAGACAGAGATTGAGACTTGCCTGAGGTTAGTGACAGAGCCAGGATTACAAGTCAGCAGTGCCTGGTCCTGGTCTTCAGCCACTAAATAACATTGCCAGAGTCAGCCTCATTACTTTCTCTGCAATATGAAAGGAAGCAGCTATTCGCTTGCTGACGTTTTAATGGTTACTAACTCACCTCTTGGTAAGGTAAGTGACCTCTCTCTATTATCATTTCAAAAGGACGATCAAAAACCAAGATCCAAATGCTGGATGAAAGTCTATTTACCTTAAGTATCCAAAAGTGCTTTAATCAGTTTATCTAAACTGAGATATCTGAGACCTTTAGAAGACAGCCAGTCACTTACATGTGTTTTGCCGCTGCCAGTTTGGCCGTACGCAAAACACGTAGCCTTTCCACCCTCAAAGATGGTCTGTACAAGAGGCCTTGCGGTGAACCTAGGAATTCAAAAGTATAAAAAGAATAAGGCACAAAGAAAGGAGGCAGACTCCTGACTAGCCCATACTTGGCTTCAGCAATCACTATACTTTAGAATCTTCAAATAATTCCCAGGAATCCCAACAAATGGATGTGGATCCAGTAGTAAACATTAAGATCAGACAGAAACTAAGCTAATGGCTCCTGTTAGATGTTTCACAGTCCACTGGTCTCTATCAAAACCAATATGGTTAGCTGTATTGTAAAATATCAATCCCTTTAACCTAAGACAATCTGAGGTAGTAACCCTTTACGTTTTCATTCTGACCATGCTAATCCTGTGCTGCTCATACCTACTATGTAAGAAGATGCATTACCTATAAACCACTTCATTGGAAGCAGTTTCATCAAATGAAAAATCAAATCTAAATGCCTGGGTCTCGAGATATTTTGTTAGGTCCACTTTCAACTTCGGCTCATGCACCAGCAGGACACACTTGCTGGGAACTGTAATCACATCACATTCCTTCTTGTGAAGTTCTGTTGATGGAAAAAATATTTGTAACATGAATGAGTAATGTCAAACTGGTAGAGTCCAGGCTAAATTTTGCCAATACACATACACACTTACCTTGTTTATTTAAAGGGCGCTTCCTTACACAAACACAGATCCTGCGCTCTTCTATCTTTAAGAGAAGGATAGGTTACAGAAGGACTGAATACAGAGTATCACTATCCTCCCCCCCAACCACACCTGTGCTGAATCAGTGTTGCAGTGGAGGCTGTAAGGATACAAGGGGCTGGTCAACACTACAGTGTTAGGTTGACATAAGGCAGCTTACGTCGACCTAATTAGGCTGTATTGTGTACGCTGACATTTCTCCTGCCAATGTAAGTGCCCTACTACGTCGACACAAAGGTATGGGGCTTATGTCGGTGTAGTGCGGGTGACACTGTCCCCCTATAAAAACTGCGTTACTTGCATCTATTGGCTGTCATTCCTGTCAATTTCATGGCTCCATGCAGCCAGGCTGCTGCCTGGTCTCTGTTCCAAGCTGAGCTGCCGCCTGGGCTCCCCACAGGGAACCCAACTGCCACAGCGGGCTTCCCGGCTCCCTGCTGGGAATGGGGCAACCAACTGGACACCAGGTGCAGATCTCCCCGCTGGAGCCTGGCTGCACTCCCGGGTTTTGGCCCCTGCTCCTCACCAGGAGCACAGCTGTGCCCGGTAAGAAGCTCCGCACCTAGTGTCCAGTTAGCTGCCATGCCCCTGGCAGTGAGCTGAGAGGCCTGGTGCAACTGCCCCCATTCCTGGCGTGGAGTCAGGGGGAAGAGGAAAGGGGCAGCCTGGCAGGGAGCTGGCTCTCAGCCCCCCACATTGTCCCCTTAAGTCAGTGGAAGTGCTCAAGGTGAAGACGCACACCACAGATAGAAGGAAGATCGTGTGAACATGAACCACCACAGTAATTCCTGCCATGGCTGTAAGTCAACCTAACATAGGTCAGCTTAAGTCAATAGCGTAGAAATGGCCAAATATCACCAACCTTTGGTCCCCATCACTATTCTGTGACTACCACCAGAGTTTATTCTAATACTACTGATCAGAGCAGAGCAATTGCTGGCAGGTTATCTAAGACCATATCCTATTATTGGAGAAAGCTCACCCTGCTGCAAATATCATAAGATTTATACATAGTGTGCTGGGCTAATAGAGCCTGGTCCAAAACAGATTAAAAATCCAAACAGACATGATGATATTTTGCAATGTTTGTAATCAATGTGCCAAATTCAGCCGTCCGGTAGCTCCCCTGATTTCAGTGGGACGCTAAGGTTGAATTTGGACGCATTAGTCTGTAATCACCAAATTTGCATATTGCAAAGTTAACTACATAGTGACCTCACTAGATCTGAGCTCTTCATTAACACTGCAGTAAGTTTAGGAATCGCTGAAGTCCAGCTATAGGATCATTTTGTTTGGGAAAGACCACATTCTGCATATGTCACTGGCTGAGCTGAGCCAGAAGAGGTATTAAAGAATTTGTGGACTGACCAAATCCCTATTCTGTAGTTTGGTGGCATTTATATCACCACTTAGTTTTCAGTCTCCTCATGTAAGAAGCACTTAACCAACATGTCAAGAGTTTGGAACACGGGTTGACACCTAGCAAATTACGTTTTACTTCTCCAGACTCAAGTTTGTCACCAACAGATCAGAGTAATATTTTTCTGAAGGTAGGATGATACTTCAGTTATTCTGGCATTTAATGTCATCTTAACTCCAGTGGTGGCAGTTTCCACCACTACATTTACAGCTTGCTCTGCTGATCTATTTTGAAGTTATTCCTAATATTTAACTTGCATTTTCCATGTTGTAGGGTGAACTCAATACTAAGCCATGATGTAGCGCTGTTCCTGCTTATCCATACTTAAGGTATTTCTGGTTATGTCTTCAATAATGACTGACTATCTAAGCACTAGTGTCCAATGAGTGGGGGAGAATCTCAGGCAATATTGGTATGTTGCAGTCAAGGATTCCAATATTTACTTACTGGGTCATTCATAGATATTGGCTGGCAGTCTAAAGTAGCTCTGAATTCCTTGATCATCCGTGCAAACTCCCAGTTTGGACAGCTGCTATCGAATTCCTGCTGGGCAAAGACAGGCATTAGTGTACTTTATCTGACGCAGCTAAAGAGCTCAGTATATTGTTACTCTGTCCTCATGCGGCAAAGACATGAAAGACTCTGGATCTAGTAATAACCTGATGGAATGATTAGGACTCCAAACTCATTTTGCTTGGAAGGGGGAATCTTCCTATACGGCAGGAGGGACAGAGCTGAAGGAGTTTTCAGTACTCATTTTAACTGCTGATAAGCACACCTCCTCTCTACCCAGCCATTGCCTTCTCCCACCAAAAACAAAATAAAACACGTATTTCTCCATTTGTACCCAATTTTCCTCTCCATAGTACCAAAGCTGTGTGCTGTGTCTGCATTGTAGCACCTCAGTCAAGCTGGGAAGTTTACACTGGCTGCCATACTGATGAGTTTCAAGACTTGATAACGCAGAACAGTAAGAAGAGCATCAAGTTTTAAGCATGGTAAATTCCTCTGGGAGCAATGCGGAGCCAGGACAGGCCCGGAACATGCCTTAGCCCTGCCACAGTTTTAGTACCTAAAACCTCCCCGTTTGCCTTCAGTATCCGGGAGATAGAGCCTGATTCCAGGAGACTCCTGGCGAAACCAGGAGGGTTGAACCCTAGCTGATCAGCAGGGCCAGCAGCCCTGGACATGATTCTGCTCCCTCTCCCTCCCTCCCAGCACCTCCTGCACACCAGGAAACAGCTGGAAGGAGAAGGAGTTGATCAGTGGGGCCAGCAGACCCTCTGGAGTAACCCTCAGGGACCCCCAGGGGTCCACAGGCCCCAGTTTGAAAAATGCCATTCTGGATAATACTTGGTTCTGTCTCAGTGCAGGGAGCTGGACTAGATGCCCTACCAAGGTCCCCCTCCGGTTCTGATTCAGAAATGCCACCTGCAACTGAAAGAGCAAGTCTGGGGTTTAAAAGCCTTCAACTGCAGAAGCAGCTACCCAGGAGACCCCTAAACAAATTCAGCCTGGAGAGATCAGACAGGTTCTGTTTACATGCTTATGCATGACACTTTAAAACAAAATCCACATGGAGTAAAAACTGAAACCAAACACTGGGCACATCAGTCCAAAATGTGTTTTAGTTTGACCACTATAAACACGCTATCCTATAGATTTCTTTCTTATCCAGGTTTATTCTGCAGAACCAAGGGTTATTCCCTGATCAAATACTGCACCTGTGCCCGTTTTGTTCTGATCTCACTTATCTGAGCTCTCTTCTCTTCCCTCTTGCTTTTCATTTTCTCCATCTCTTTCACAATATTAGATTTCCTCCGAACTGGAAAGACAGACATTTACATCACTTTTATGTGAAGTTGTTACCACAAACAAGTTTCTTTTAAGCAGAATAATTTATCTACACCCTCCCCCCGCCCACAGGCATACAAAACCCTCTTCTGTACAAACTGGGATATCATGACCTAGAGTCTGGTTCTGGAGAGGAGCGTTCCTTATTAGTTGTGTCCAGTGGTTGTGACAATCCAGGTACAGACACCACAAGGGTCTGAATCCCAAGGAGTTAGCAACTGAATCATCTGGTTTTGTATACAAGATTGTTAATAAATATATCAAGTAAGGTCTCATGAAAGCTTGTAGTGTTCTGAACTTGACGGTCATTAGGAGATGTTTATACAGATTGTGGTTATGAATCTATGTACCTAGAGTATTGTGCTCATACACTGTACTACAATTTCAAATACACTTCACAGCAGGCAGGGGCTCCTATCAAGCCAGCTGTTTACACAAAACCAAACAAAAGTGATGATCCATAATATAGCCCAGGAAGAGAAACAGAACCATTACAGTTAATGGGAAGACACTGAGGTGCCCCAGCTATCAAGCAGAGAGGGAATTCCCCATACTCTGAATAACCATAATCTGAGAGAAAGAAAAAAGGCTGTAAACCCTGTTAAAAAGGGAAGGGATTTGAGGACAAAGGCTTCAGAAACTGAGGGGCAGCCTCTACACAGGAAGCAGTCCATGAAACCCTGGATCCCCTCTGCAACAGGGAGTATGATGGAAAACTGCCACGGACGGAGAGATGGACGCCATCCCCATCCGCCGTGGCGTCAGAACAAAGCGACCCATTGCATCAGAACAAAGGGAATTTATCCAATATAGAAGTGTAAAGCCTGAAGTTGTGTCTATGTTTATTTTGTGTGACTTGTGTTTGCCTTTCCTTACTAGTTCATCTGTGATTTTTCTATTAAATAAACTTTATTTTTACCTCAAGCATGTCTCTGCTGTGCAATCTGTGTGGAGTGTGCATGCCAAAGTGAACTGATGACTGGGAGCTGTTCACACCTCTCTCTTTTTTTTTTTTTTTTTGGGGGGGGGTGTTAAAGCAGAGAGGAAGTCAGAGTGCCCAGCCGTTACAGAACTTACAGTAGACTTGAGACTGGAAGGGCTGTTGGGGTCACCCAACAATGAGTAACTAGGCTGGTGGAAGCCAGGGGAGAACTTTATGCTTGTGGGCTGGCTACTAGTGTCAGGGCTCCAAGCCGTAGCAGCACAGCATTAAGGCACCTACCGCTAAGAGGTAGGAGGTCACCTTACTGGTATGGGTGATTCCCCCACAACAAAAAACTCACAGTGACCAGTGGTGTCTTCACAGAGCATAGCTACCAGCTACTGAAACTAGTTAGAAAGCCATTGTATTTCTACTCTGGGGTTGAGCCAGTCCTTCCAAGCAGATCTATTTGTATATCAAAACTGTACCATATTTAATTTTAAAGTCATCAGGATGTTTGCTTTGGCTGCTAAGCCACATTCCAGGAAGTCATATCAAACCTATGAGCATATGGGAAAAACAAACAATCTTAACCAACATTGCTTAGAGATGCAATGCTGGTTAATGAGCCAGCCAGTCCTCAGACAAGAGTCCTTATTTACCTGGATTTGCTGAAGAGCTGCTTCTGATAGATGGATGTTCTTCTAGAACTTCATGTACATTTGTCAGTAAGGGTTCTGTAGCACAATGTGGCCTGGTAGTTCGGGCTCGGCCAGCTGTTGAAAGGAAGCAGGTCAATGGAAGAGTACCTGTTAGATCTCAGAAGCGAGAGAGAACAGCCTTCTGATTTGTAGGGCCCCAAGACAACAATAGAGGGTGGGGAGGGAGAGAAATCAGGCCATGAGTTGCCCTGCTCTCCAATTCTATGGCAGGTGAGGGAGACAGGGCTAACCCATGAGGTGCAGCACTTGCATGGGATGCAGGCACCCACTGGCCACTTCATAGTAAATTTAGTATAAAAAACTGCCAATCCAATAATAGTTCACAATTTGTAAGTGTTTCCTTTAATAGGCCAACATATAACACTATTAGGATATTGCAGAACTCTGCTGTAAGGTCATACTATACACAGCCTTAGCTTAATTCTCATTTGTGTGCACTAATGCCAATTATATGATCACATCTTTACATGCATTTGATTCAAGATAAAGTTACTGAAATACTTGACATGGGAACTGAAGATTACTGCAGTGAAGATCTCTATGCACTGTACCTTATCTTCTGCATTTCCTATCTTTATTACTTATCTGTACAGCCTTAACATTGTATTCAGATAGATTTTTTGCACTGATTTCTTAAAGTCAAGGTTTGCCCGGTGTCAGAATTGCAGGCCAAGTACATATTTCCACATAAGGGTATTTAAATGCATAAAGTGTGCAAGGGTTTGTTTTGGGGTTTTTTTTTTTTTGTTTGTTTGTTTTTTAAGTGAGGCACAAGTGCTTCTCACCCCATACCAACCTCTCCTCTACCGGAAAGAGTTCTTTAAGAGATTTAAGAAGCATAAACTCATGTAAAGGATTAAATATGAGACAAAAAGGGTGAGGTAATATCTTTTAATGGACCAACTTCTGTTGGCAAAAGAGACATTGCCTCACCCACCGTGTCTCCCTTAAGCCTTAAAGTAGTTTATGGATGCTTGAGTAGCCCTAGGACCCAATCTTGCTCCCACTGAAGTAGATGGGGACACTTTGCCAATTATTTCAATGAGAATAGAGTAGGACCTTTAGATTTGTTCTTAAGAAGAAGATTTTGGGAAGCTACAAAAAAGTGCTGGCTGGGGTGGAAAAGTGTCTATTAAGAGGAAACTGGCAAGAGCTGTAGGCTCACGACTACCTCAATTATGCACACCACAGTTTAGGATGTGTTGTCTTGATTTAAAATGTGAATAATTTTAGCAGTTTTATTAATTTTTTCCCCCTCAAGCTTGACTCATATTAGAGGTCTGAGATTTAAATGAAATCAAGTTTCAAGATCTATGCAGTATCTTCAGCCTTGGCTAAGTTTTTCAGTTTATAGATCTCATTGATACAAGTCTGAAGAGTAGGGCATTTGCCTACTATAAGCAGTGTAACTTTAACGCAAACTAGTTGAGGACTGTGCTTAAGAAAATGCTTTGCAGCTGCATAACGATGCATGTCTAGCCTTAAAGTTAGTTATACATGCTGTTTCAGAGCCACAGGATCTGTGCTATGCCCCAGCTTTTTCACACTGTCCCTAGGAGGAACCCCTCAATGTACCAGACCAGCAAGGGGTCCAACTCTTCCACAACTGAGCCTCTGGGCTCCAGCACTCGTTTCACAATATGAACTCCACCCAGTGAGTCTAACGGGGGAAGACTCCCGTTCAGAGACTTTTTGCTCTCTTCAGGGCTCAATGAACCTCAGCATGTATTTGCAGTGACACCAAAGCAGTCAACTGGAACACAGCATTGGGAAGTCTTTTGGTTACCATACAGAAGCAAAAGGTTAAGACAGTCCATACTGGCCAAGCCAGAGTTCCCATACTGGTTTCCTCTCTCTGGTTATGCCTACAGTACAAGCGCTACAGCAGCACAGCTGCAGCTACACTGCTGTAGTGCAGGCACTTACTACTGTGATTGCAGGGTTTTTTCCTGTGCTGCAGTAAATCCACCACCTCCCCCGCACCCCAAGAAGCAGTAACTAGGTTGACCAAAAACTTTTTTCATTGACCTAGCTGTGTCTACAGTGGTCGTTAGGTTGACCTAATACAGAGCACAGGGTGCAAAATTTCACAACCCTGAGCAACATAGTTATATCAGTGTAAGTTTTAGATGTAGAACATTGGTCTACTAAACCCAGGGTTGAGAGTTCAATCCTTGAGGGAGCCATTTAGGGATCTGGGGCAAAAACTGGGGATTGGTCCTGCTTTGAGCAAGGGGTTGGGCTAGATACCTCCTGAGGTCCCTTCCAACACTGAATTCTATGATTCTATCCCAGGTGAGCTTCTGGGTCTCTTCAAAGGCCAACCCTTACTCTAGCCTCCTGTCACCTCAGGACACTGCCTTCTTCCTGCAGACTCATGCTGCGTTCACATGTTCTGCCTGCCAGAGTTTCCTGTGGATAGTTGTCAATTGTTCAGTTGTTGGGGTTCTCGTTGCCCTTCTGAATCCTCTACTGAGTGGGTTGTTTCAGTCAGACCTTTAACCACCCATTCATTTCACCCCAGACTTATGTGATACAATGCACCTCATGTTACCTGCTCTGCCCCAAGTGCAGATTTAACCTTTCAGTGTCTGTGTATAGCAATCCAAAGCACACAGAGGGAAACTGAGGCACATATAGGACTCCAATTACTAGTTCCCATATTTGTCACACATGCGCAACAGGCAATTTACAAAAATAAAAAATAAAAATTAATTAAAAAAATTAACGTTTACACTTAGACTACTTTTTCAACGCCACAGTCCAAAGTCTGCATGGAACAGACTGAGTTTTAACAAACAACCTCTCTAAAGTTCAGGGCCCATCATGAAAGCCAATATGGAACATGTATCACACATGCTTTTGCTGTATGGTGTAGGAAAATGAACAGTAGTAGCTACCAATAAAGCTACCAAAGTCTGCATTTCCAAAAGAACAAAGCAGGGCTCAAATTCTTTCCTTACCCAATAGGTGTAAATAAATGTGACTGTACCTGTAATCAATACTGATGTAGAATTTGAAGTACTTGAGTTACATTCAAGTACATCCATATCCCCAATTAATGGAATCTGTCAACCCAGTACAGCTCAGAGGCAATCCAGCCTTTTTGTCCCCAAATATGATCCCTATCTTAAGTTATCCTTGCTAAGCCTTTCAGATAAGATATAAAGTGCACTATTAACAGCTCTTTTAGCAAGAGTAGGGCCATTAACCCTGCCATTCAAACCAAATTGCCATGTGGGTAAAAATACACTTTGCACTTCCAAGAGAGCAGATATTTCACTTCCCATCCTAGCCTTACGTATGGTATTGTGCACTGTTAAACAGATGTGATTCACACCCCAAGACATACATGTGGTGGATTAAGTGATTTATTTTTTCAACATCAGCAGAATTTCTAAAGTGATTTGAGATCCCTCTTAATTAGAAGCTCGATGTAAAATGCACGATCACAGACCTATTGTGGTCTCTTCCCTTCTCTGTTTAAAAGGGGAAGAGATTTTGGTCAGCTCTTTCTGCTTCTAGAGTTTGCACACCCATGAGATAAGCATTTTGAAACACATAAGACGTTCAGTTTAATCACGTTTTACTGTGCTTGTCATCACTCACCGGGCACTGTTGAATGGTTTCTTGTTTGTGTAGAAGTGGAGGGATCCACCTCCATCTCATTATCTTGGAGGCTGCCCTGGGATTCTGTGATGACGGACATCCTGGTAGAACGGCTACGTAATACTTAGGAAAAAGAATTTAAGGTCAGTATTGAGCACTGACAACAGCAGGCCAGTTTCTTCAAAAAAAGATCAGTATGCTCATGAAAGTACAGAACAATAAGGAAAGCAGCCTGGTTAAAAAGATACCATTCACAGCAGGATCTCAGAACCTTTAGAGAAGTTTAGGGTGAGGCAGGGTGCTAGAAAGTTATCAGTTTGGTGAAGAATGTTCTTGAAAAATGCCACTAGTGCAAGATAAAACACTTGATCTGAGCCCGTTCACTCCAGATTTGCAGTTGCAATGGATTCCTTTTCCTATTCCACTTTAATTAAAAAGAAAATTAGGATTCATTAATTTATGCCGAGGTTCCTGAACTACCATTCTTGAAAGGGACCAGAAGGCTCATATTCATGCTCCTGGTCACTGGATCAACTAATCTTGATGAAGGTATTGTAAATCCAGTGACTATTTGACAGGAAGGTCTCTCTTAGTCCACACATCACAAAACTGGCACCTTGATTAAAGTCTGTGTGGAAACTTCCAAAGACAGCATAAGTGTGGAGACAGCTTCTTTGTCATCACTGTCTCTCCAGGTGAGAGTTGAGGAGGTATCATGCCCATCACCATGGCACCTAAGAACAGTTAGAACCAGCGCGGAAACTTCTGCCAATGCTAAATTCACTTAAAAGCTATGATTACAGCATGTGTCTAATAAAAGCTGCATTCTCAAGGTTTACCATGCAAGCTGCAAGGGAATTAATGTCTTAGCAGTCACACATTTAGGTATCTATTACTTTAAGATAATGGCCAACTTCTTACTTGGAAATTTTTAGCGCTTTTATGCCAAGGCTGTATCATCCATTCAAATAGTTTAAAATAGTCCTTTTTTTGTGAAGAAAGCAAGTCTGACATGAAAAATTTGGAGTGCAAGATAAAAATTAGATCTATTATCACCTCTAGCAATTGTAGGAATTTATCCAGAATACAGCAATGAGCATTCTCATGTGAAGACAAGATTCCCGTTGCACACCAAATGTTTCTTAGAATTGTGGATAAACCCTGTGCCCAGGAGTTGTAATTGTGCCCATGGAGCTCAGTGCAGATCACACCAGAATTCTTTACCTGGTTGCTGCTGCTCGGGCGCAGACACATTAGGTGTCACCGTTGCCACTTTAGGAACAAAAGAGAATTGTACTTTCATTATGCTTGGAGATGGAATTAAATGCTATGTCCTCTGTGAAGTGTAACAATTTCCAAACCTGAGCTCACCAGAAACACTCTCAGTGTCTCCAGCACTCTGATCACTTCATTACGGAAAGAAATGGCATGCAATATGTGACACCACTGCTCCCTAACAGAACAGAATACCATACTTCAGAAGACTAGCAAGATTAATGTAGGCAGAGCCAGTTTTACAATTAACTTTGAAAAAGTTGCCATTTATTTTTGCTTCCCTCAGGCGCAGATACAATAGTACCCATTACATACCGATGGGGACTTTCTGCTTCCTTTTATGTGCTCAGCCTAAGAGGTCTGCAGGACCTGAACGTGTTGAACTTTCTAACCAATGTAATGCAGCACTCAAAATAGGAGGATATTGTTCCCTGCTGCTATAGCATAGATGTTTAGCAAAAGGGAACACAGACTACTTTGCTTTCCTGCTGGATTTGGAGCTGGCCTCTCTTTATGCACAAAGACAGTGGTTCTCAATCTTTCCAGACTACTGTACCCCTTTCAGGAGTCTGATTTGTCTTGCATTCCCCCCACACCCAGTTTCACCTCACTTAAAAAAACTACTTACTTACAATTTGAGCAAAAAATTGCTTGTTCTCATTTTTATCAGATATTTATAAAATAAATCAAATTAAATATAAATATAAATATATTTACATTTCAGCGTCTAGTATATAGAGCAGGGGTCAGCAACCTTTGGAAAGTGGTGTGCCAAGTCTTCATTAATTTAAGGTTTCGCAAGCCAGACCGGCAGACAGAACCCCAGACTGGCAGCGGGTTGAGCTGCTCAGCCTGCTGCTGGCCTGGGTTCCATCCATCCAGCCCGGCAGCGGGCTGAGTGGGGCCGGCAGCCAGGACCCCAGCTGGCAAGGTGCCGATGGCCGGGACCCCAGCCCAGCAGCGGGCTGAGCGGGGCCGGCAGCCAGGACCCCGGCTGGCAAGGTGCCGATGGCCGGGACCCCAGCCCGACAGGGGGCTGAACGGCTCATCCCGCTGCTGGTCTGGGGTTCTGTAATCCAGGCCAGCAGCCGGGACTCCAGCTGGCAGCAGCATGCCACTAAAAATCAGCCCGGGTGCTGCCTTTGGCATGCATGCCACAGACTGCCAACCCCTGATGTAGAGCAATATAAACAAGTCATTGTCTGTATGAAATTTTAGTTTATACTGACTTCTCTAGTGCTTTTTAATCTAGTCTGTTGTAAAACTAGGCAAATGTCTTGATGAGTTGATGTACTCCCTGGAAGACCTCTAAGTACCTGGTTGAGAACCGTTGCACTAAAACCCTAGGACAATAGCCAGGCAACATGCACTGCAGATTCAGTTATACTGTATGCTTCAGAGTTACAACAGTGACCTCTAGGGAGTGCATTACTCATTTGGCAGTGACTGGCTGGGTTACGAGCACTTGATTGGTCAGCTAGCCATTCACTACCAGGGAGCGACCAGCCTAGAGACAATCACTACTTAACTCCAAGTACAATTTCCAGTCTACCAGTTTTATGGAAAGTTCCCTGAATTAGTGACAGGGATGTGGATGTGTCAGTTTGGGATGCCTGGGCTGTTCCCATCAGCTCTGCCACTCCCTGCAAAAAGGTTTGTATTGCCTTCCATCTCCAACATCACACAGAGAACCAAGAGAGGGAGAGAGTTCAGAAAGCCAGTAGCAGCTGGGGTAGAAGCCGCCGGTTCCAGAACTTAGCACTACTGTACTGGACAGGACAAATGGTAGCAAGCAGGAAGCTTGCTGCACTTCTGGAGGGAAGGAAGGCAGAGCCAACGTGGCAGGGGGCAAGGAGAACATAGCATAGGATGCTAATTAATTCTATGGAGAGCTAGTCACATTTGTGACCATTAGCATCGACATGGCAAACTGCACACACTAGTAATCTTTCCTCCCCAAACTAACAAAAAGTCTCAATAAATTAGTCAACTACAATCTGAAAGTTGAAGTTAGATATGGGGCGGGAACTATTTCCCAGCTAGCCCCATACCTGCCAGCCCAGGGAGAATAACCTCTTATGGACCCCACCTTCCCTTGCAATACCCCAATCCTCAACTAGCTTTGTTCAAAACCTTTTATTCTGTTGATACAAGAACCATTGACCCTATTCTGGAGCCTCTCTATGCACTCACTTTCCATTGGATTATGAAATTTGCAAAGTGGAATTTACTAGTATTAGTTGTAGTAAGAATTCCCCTGAAGCCTGTAGAACTATACAACTTAGAAGAGGGGAAAAAAAACTGTTGTGATAACCAACTTGCCAGCTCATAAACACACAAAAGCAGCCTGCTGGCAGTAGGCCTGTATTAGGATACCCATGGAAGGAACCCTCCAAGATGTAGCAAAACCTCAGAATGCCTTATAACTATGATTTAAGACTCAAATTTCAATAAGGAACCAGCATAAAGTACAGTTGCTTAATTAGTACATTTTGTAGCGGTATGTTGCCTAAATTAGAGTAAATCTCCAGCATAATTTATTTTTGTCTTATGACTATAGACAAGAATTAAGAGTTATTTTTACCTTCTCGTGGAGCAGGAATTTTTGAAAGGGTTGTTCTACGTTTTTGTTTCTGCAAAAAGTTAAAAAGCCATTGCAGTAAGTATCTGAAGCATCTACCATGCTCTTTACATTATATTATTAAGATATGGTAACAAATACAAGAATGTGCCTGTTTTTATAAAAAACAGCACAGGAAGCCCAAAAAAATCCAAATGGAACAAAAACATGCATACCCAGAGACATCAAAGTTTAAAATGAAGTTAAATGAAAGAATCAGAGCAGATTTAAAAATAATCTGTTCTTATTTTGCAATGTTATTTATGATCCGACATGCTGCTGTTTGAATTTTAGTACCATAACAAGAGAGTCTTAAGAGTTTAAGGATTGCATACCTGTACAGTTACATTCTCCTGCAGAGGCAGGTTCTCTTTCACATCAGAAGCAGACGGAATTTCTTCTAAAATCTCTGGATTTATTGTTATCACATCTTCAATCTCAATCTACAAAGGCAAAGACAAGATTTAGTTAGATAGACAATTTCTGTTCTAACTCCAATGGAAGACAAATAGCTTGACATAAACCTTAAATAAAGACAACCAACTATAAGCCATTAATTTGTTTGATGTGGAAAATTAGGGTTGCCTTGATTAGTAATTTAGTATTTTAAATTCCACTTGAGCAGTCTAATCTGACTATAATAAAAATCTGCTAGTTAGACCATCTACCAGCGTCTGCCAGCCACCACTCAGTTCCGCAGGAGCCATTGCTAGTGTTTTCAGAAGCACCCAAAGCACATTTGTCACCGTTTTAATCTCTTGTGGCTAATCTTAGTACAGCTCTCAATCACTCCATGATTTCTGCTCTAGGAGAGCATTACGAGTTTACAATATAGTTGTGCTTACTGAAATAATTTTTTAAAAACTACTCACACTGAGGTAAATGAAGCATTCAGCATTTAAACCAAAACAATTGAATTCATCTGCATTTTCCCCGTATTCACCCGCCTGCTATTTGCAAGTGGGAGTAAATAAGTGATTTCACCTCAACCTCCACACTACAGGGTAAACCAGGAGTTAAGTCATAATCCTTTATCTACAACATTCTGCAGCTCTGGGAAAATGTGATGTCACAAATGTGTTGGGGGGGTGGGCGCACACGGTAGTGAGGAGTTGGGCTGTGAAGGAGAAAACAGGCACAAACTGAGCCTCTCTCCCTCATTTTTACGGTGTAAAGATAACCCTATAGAACAGAGTTTGTATGCCACAGAGTTGTATAATTATCACTTCATCCTCCACCGAAACTAAGGTGGCCTTTGATATTGAAATAACTTTCTTGTGCAGAATAGATGCTAAGTTTATATATTAAATATTAACCTTTTAGTAGGTTTAGTAAAAACAACGTTATTTAATCCTCTGTAAAATGAGCAAAAATACAATATTAACTGTTCTCATACAAAAGAGTTAAAGTATTCACCAGATTTTTAAAATAGATTTGTGATTATCTCTCCAAGTATTATGGAAACCCAGGACAATCATCAAGTTTACTCACTTCTAAGTAAGATCTTGTTAAATGACAGTCCCTCAAACTCACCTGGGCTCTGACTTTGGAGGTTCTGCAAGTCAAAAACCTAGGCCCCCCATGATACTTGTGCAACCTCATTGATCTTATATAAGCTCATGGGTTTTCACTGGTAGAGCTCAAACTAATTTGCCTACAAAACCTTTATCAATGGTGATTATGCATGACATCGCATACCCAGCTTCAATGTCAGAGCACCACCTCATCTTTCAGATCTACCTCTAGCTGCCGGTACATATTCAGACTTCTGACTAGCATAGATCTGATAAGAGTTTCAAGTCTCAGAAAATGCAATTAGTGGTTGGACTCTGGCCCAAACGTCATGGCTAATTCCCCATCTGTTGCAAAAACATCTGGGATTTTGTGAGCAAACTCCTCACTATAAACATACACTAAGTTTCAGAAAAAGCAAAAAAGTTTCCCTGAGCGTAAATAAAATAAGCAGAACTAAAGAATGGAATGTGGTAAATTGTGCGAGCTGGGAGGAGATTTACAAAATCAGTTGCCAAAACAATGGGAAACAGGGGAAAACCCTTTTCTACAGCCAATAGAATGGGAAGATGTCCAGCAGAATATTAGAAATACCTCCAGTTCTTTCTCAGCTTGTCTTTCAAAGACAATGGAGATATGTTATTGGATCACCAAGTTTAAGTATAGTGTTAATGCATAACTGGGTAGGGGATGCCCAAAGTATCCAAGTATCAGAGGGGTAGCCGTGTTACTCTGGATCTGTAAAAGCAGCAAAGAATCCTGTGGCACCTTATATGCTGCAAAACGTCTGTTAGTCTATAAGGTGCCACAGGATTCTTTGCTGCAAAGTATCCAACTAATCTCACATTTTGCCATATGTTAGGGAATTCTTCCAGAAAATTTTTAAGAGATCATTAAAGGTGCTGAATACCAATATAAAGCTGCCAAGGTTGTGTAAGCCAGGGCTTTGTTAAGAGCATGACAGTACAGCACTAATGAAGAAGTCTAACTCATCACTTATGAGTCATAAAACAAGTTTATGCAAATAAATACATAAGCATTTAGTTTTATTCTGAATCAACTATTCTTACTAGGAAAAAAAAAACACACATTGCCATCAGAGGCACTGTGTGTCAGCAATACTATTGTATTAAAAATTTGTGATTAGCTGGATTATAGGGGTCCAGTTTACAGCAATGAGCGATAAGGGGTTTTCACAGCTTTCCTATTCTCAAACTAAAGAGCCAAAGACAAACATGGCCCAAAATTAAGGATTTGTAAAAACAGACTTAGTTTTTGTAAGGCCAATAAAATCTTAATTTTCATGGGAACATAATGCAACAGATAAACCTTCATCTGCAGCATTTCCAAACCAAATGTTACAACTTTTATGCATTTGAATCTGAAGAGTTAGAACAGGTTTAAAAAATGTATTAAAATGTTAAGAAAAAAGTGAGCGGTACAGAGTTTAAGCATACAAGTTTCTGGTTATCAGGAAATAACATACAGATTATCGAGGGTGCAAAATTTGGTTTAAGATCGGGTGGCATAAGGAATACATAATCTGCAATATCCCTGATTGGAGGTAAAAGGCTGATGGGTCGAAGTACAGACATTGAGATAGGAGGGTATGACATTCATAAAGTGGCTATGTTCAGGTGTGGACTATAACAAGTGGATAGGATGAGGAGGATGGATTGACCCTCATTTGTACTACAGGCAAAAAGTGAACTGCCCAAGCTGTTCTCCTTGTCCTAGGTGACAGAAATACTAAGATTATATTTTTAACCCTCAGTTTAATGAGCCACAGAATTCTATGAAACACATGTAAGAAAACTGGCTTTAAGCCCAGAGGATCTTTATTTAATAGAGTCATGGATTTCAGCCCCATGCTTTATAACTATGCAATCAAAGTTGCTGCTTTACTCCAGATTGAGTGAGCATGGGGACACCTCTCACACTTACCTCTTTTCCTTTGGTTGATTCCCCTTCTGACCATTCTACCGAGACAGACAGCCTTTCAACGTTTACAGTCTTTATAACTGCACTGTGAATTAAGCCTAAGGATTAAAGATAAATTCACATTTCATCAGGTCATTCAACACAACATGCTTAACTTCTGCTGAGAGAACAAGTCCCCATATTCAGCTCTGTAATACCAATTCAAGACTGGAAAGCTAGTTTTTCATAGAGGAATTTGCCAGTATTCTGCATCCAAAGCTATGAGCCATTGTTAAAATCTGGGAATGGCCTTCATACTATAAATATTGGATAAACATTCAAGACACAAAAAAAAGCAATGAAGCTGTTAACTCTGCTGTCAGCCAGCAATTTCCTCAGAGTACCAATACCCTTGAGGACACAGCTGCCCAAAGGAAATTAAGCTATTATTGTCCCTTTGCTGTGGCACTAAAGGCAACACCTTTTCTGGCAGGAATGTGATATGCTATTTTTAGAGCCCAAACACTGAAAGACTTCTGACTTACTTAGCTTATTTTGGCAGCACTTTGTATATGTTTTCCCATTTATATGGGTTTTCCTACACAGCAAGCAGGGAAGATGAAAAAAATTTAAAAGTGGAAAAAACAGTCCCATCAAAAAGAAAACCACACACAAAGATTGCCTGGGGGAGTTCAAGGGTCTGTTTAGGACCAGAAACCACTTTTTAAAATTGCACTGAAATCTGCTGAACTCCATGTTTACAGCATCCCTTCATTTTCAATCTCCTTTGGAAAGGACAGAGTCTCATACATGCCTTGTGTCACTGGAAAGATTTCATCAATAATGGAAAGGAAAAAAGCCAAGTCTGTAACAAGACCAGTCCCCTAGAGGGCATCACAAGCAGCAAGTCCCACAGAGGCAACCAAAGGCAAGAGTGAGCATATAAGAATGGCCATACTGGGTCAGACCACTGGCCCATGTCACCCAGTATTCTGTTTCCAATACTGGCCAGTAACAGATGCTTCAGAGGGAAAAAGCACACATTGGGGGAAGGGAGCAGGCACACATCCATAGTGAATATGACAGCCCTATTTCAGCATGGAGCTCCGACAATCCCACTGCATATCCAGTGATGACAGGACAGGGGAGAAAGGGACTTGTCCCCGCTGCAGCCCAGAGTGGATGGGGCTCTCCTCCTTCCCCCCTCACCCCCAATAGAGAGGCTACTTCCCAGAAGTGGGGCATGGTAAGGAATGGTAGAAGGAGAAATAGCAGAATAAAGACAAAGGACTTCAAGAAGGCAGACTTTAGCAAACTCTGAGAACTAATACATAGGATCCTATGGGAAGCAAGTCTTAGGAGAAAAAAATATAAAGAGTTCAAGAGTTGGCAGTTTTAAACAGACATTATTAAGGGCACAAAAGCAAACTATCTAAATGCATAGGAAAGATAGGAAGTATGATAAGAGACCATCTTGGCTTAACCAGGAGGAGATTTTTTTTAAATGGCCTGAAACTCAAAGAGTCAAAAGTAAAAGAAAGTAGTAGGGATGTAAATACTGGTTAAAAAATTAAAGTTATTTTGTTTAACCAGTTAACTGTTAACCAAGGTAGCTGGGGGGACATGGTGGGGGCTGGGCCAATCCAGCCAGGACTCCTGCCCCGGCCAGGACTGAGATCCAGCCGACTCAGCCAACGACGCCTGGGGCTGGGGCCGACGCGGGGCCACCGGGGTTAACCATTAACCTTTTACATCCCTAAAAAGTAGATTAAATTACAAAGGATGAATGTAAAACAAAAGCCACAAGCATGTAGGGACAAAGTTAGAAAAGACAGCGCACAAAATAGATTAAACTAGCTAGGGACATACAGGGTGACAAGAAAACATTTTACAAATACACTAGAAGCAAGAGAAATACTCAGGCCAGAGTAGGCCCGTTACGCAATAAGGATGGAAAGACAACAGAAAATGCAACAATGGCCAAATTATTAAATGTCTTTTTTGTTTCAGTCTTCACCAGAAAGATTAGCAGTGATCGGACGACTAACATAGTTAACATTAGCGTACATGGATTAGGAGCGGAGGTTAAAATAGGTGAAGAACAAGTTAAGAATTAAGGTATGTCTGCACTTAAAATACTACAGCATAGATGCTACCTATGGAAACGGGAGGATTCTCCTGTTGACATAGGTAATCCACCTCTCTGAGAGGCAGTAGCTAGGGCAACAGAAAAATTTTTCAGTTGACCTAGCGCCCTCCACACCAGGAACTATGCTGCTCAGGGGTGTGGATTTTTCACACCCCTGAGGAGATGTCATTACACTGTCCTAATTTCCTATTCTAGACCAGGCCTTACTTAGACAAGTTAGATGTCTTCGAGCCAGCAGGCCCTGACAAAATACACCCTAGAACAGGGGTCTCCAACGCGGTGCCCGCGGGCACCATGGGGGGCATCTAAGTGTGCCTGCGTCCTGGCAGGCGGTCGAGCAGCCACCAAAATGCCGCCCAATTTCGGTGGCGACGCCTCTCGATGACGCCGCTTGCTGCCGACAAGCAGCGTCATTGAGAGGTGTCGCCACCGAAATTGGGCAGCATTTCGGCGGATGCTTGACCGCCGCCATGGTCCTTCGTCTGGCGCCCACCAGACAAAAAGGTTGGGGACCATTGCCCTAGAATATTTTAAGGAACTGGCTGAAGAGATCCCTGAGCCATTAACAATTATCTTTGAGAATTTGTGGAGGAAGAGAGAGATCGCAGAGCATAGGAAAAGGGCAAATATAGTACCCATCAATAAAAAGAGGACTAAGGCTAACCCATGGAATTATAGACCAGTCATCTTAACTTCGGTACCTGGAAAAATAATGGCACAAACAACAATTTGTAAGCACCTGGAAGATAAGGTAATAAGTAATAGTCAATACAGACTTGGCAAGAAAAAAAAACAAGTCAAACCAACCGAATACAGGAACTCCTCACTTAAAGTCCTCCCGGTTAACGTTGTTTCAATGTTAAATTGCTGATCAATTAGGGAACATGCTAGTTCAAGTTGTGAAATGCTCCCTTCTAACATTGTTTGGCAGCCGCCTGTTTTGTCCACTGCCTGCAGGAAGAGCAGCCCCTTGCAGCTAGCTGGTGGGTGGTTGGAACTAGGGTGGACCAGCAGTCCCCACCCCCCTCAAGTTCCCTGTGCAGCAGCTGTCCCTCCCCCCACTGCCACTTGCTGCTCCTGCTCTCTGCCTTGAAGCTACTCCCAGAGACTCCTGCTTGCTGTACGGAGGGGGAGGGGGAAAAGGGGGGCTAATGTCAGGGTGTCTCCCCTTCCCCCCTGCTCCTTCATCTCACTTACCCCATCTTCCATACAGCAAGGGGGACTCCCTATGGAGGGAGGGAGCTTCTAGGCAGTAGCTGCCATCTCAGCAAGCTGATTTAATTAACAAGGCAGTGTACTTAAGCCTGGGGTCAGCTGCTTAAAGGGGAAATGCGCATTTTTTCTCTCACACACAGGGTGTCTCTCTCTGTCTGCCCTCCCTCCTTTTCTTCTGCCTTTTAGAGTGTTGACTGAGCCCTCAAGGGTTAACTGCCTCAATTGCTAGTTCATTTAGCGGTAAGGCATTCCCTGGGAAATATCCCACCCTCTGACTCCTCCACCTCAACCAAGGTTCACAATCATCACCACTGTGTACCAGTATTGGTTGTTTAAAACTTATACTGTATGTATATGTATATCTTGTCTGGTGAAAAAAATTCCTTGGAACTTAACCTTCTCATTTACATTAATTTTTATGGGGAAATTGGATTCGCTTAACATCATTTTGCCTTTTTCGGGAACATAACTAGAACATTGAGCGAGGAGTTCCTGCATCCTTTAGGAGAGTAACAAGCCTTGTGGAGGATAGGAGGAAGCAGTAGATGTGATGTCTCTCAACTTTAGTAAGGCTTTAGATACTGTCTTATGTGACCTTCTCATAATCAAACGGGGAAGCAGATGCTAGACGAACCTACTATAAGGTTGGAAAACCATACTCATAGGTAGTTATCAGTGGTTCTCAGTCAAGCTGGAAGGGGCTATTGAGTGAGGACCTGCAGGGAACCGGTTCTATTAAAAACTTTCATAAAGGACTTGGATACCAGCCTAGAGCGCACATGTGTATAAAGTTTGCAGTTGATACCAAGCGGGGAGGGGTGGCAGCTGCTTTTTTGAGAAGAGGATTAGAATTCAGAATGAGCTTGACAAGCTGGAGAAATGTTCTGAACTTCAATGAGGATACACGCAAAGCGGCACACCTAGGAAGAAAGGGGCAAGGAGGGCCTAGGGCGGAGCACCACCAATATGGGGCGGGGGGGGGGCACAAACACACAACACCCCACTCCCCCTGGGGCAGCAGCAGGGGGTGCGAGCGAGCGAGCCCGGAAGCAGCTCCGCTCCGCGCCGATCCGGCCGAGCCCCGCGGGGAGCCCCCGAGCAGACCGGGCGGGGCTCTGCCGGCAGGGGAGCTGTGTGGCCCCCGCCCCTCCCGCCAGACGCCCCTCGCCGAAGGGGGCGGTACGGAAAGCGGCGGGGGTCAGTCCTCTCAGATCCCCCCCTCCCCCCGCACTCACCGTTGCTCCGCTGAATCTTAATGAGCCGGCCGGGCTGGAGGCGGCTGCAGACCGCGGCGTCCATAGCGCTGTGGGGCGGGGGGGGGTCCTCGGAGCCGCTAGAAGAGGGGAGGCGTGAAGGGGTCTGTGGGCCCAGCGGTACCGCGTCCAATCAGCAGCTGGGAATGGCGGCCCCCGCAACCGCCGCCGATTTAAACTCCGCGCGCCGGCGTGCCGCAGGGCCTACCGGGAAACGCGGCCTCGGAACCACAACCCCCAGCATGCTCTGCGTGTTCAGGGAACTCCATCTCCCAGCATGCCGAGGGACTCCGGCCTAGCGCACCTACTGGGGACTACCACTCCCATCATGCCGCGGGCCCCTCTCTCAGAGCGCTGCGGGGCCTCTGCGCGCGGTGCACGCTGGGAGATGTATTCCTTCTGGGGCGCGGCGGTCACAGTGCCTGGCTACACGTGGTGCTGCCACGCCGGTCAGGGGTCCCCTTCTGTCCGGGCCCCGGGCCTGCAGGCGAGGGGAAATGGAGGGGAAAAGGGTAATTACTGTAAAAAATCAAAAGGAAAAATCCTTCCTTCCCCAGCAGTTTTTAACTCTAAAAGAGGAGGAGGCAGAGATGCCACGAAGTGCTCGTGGGAGAGCGAGCAGCGTGTCCAGCCCCACCTGGAGAGGAGTCACCAGAACAGATGCCTCCGCAAGACACTGCCAGAGGAATGACGGTGAGGGGACACTCACAGGGCTGGTCCCAGCATCGAGTCAGAGCAAAGGAACTCCGGCAGACGGATCTGAACACGAACAACAAGAACAGGGTCTCTGGTAATGCTCCCACTGCTTGCCCGTGTGATGATGAATTGGGCTTCAGAGAGGGTTTTCTGATTCTTCCCTCCAGGCAGGTGGCGTAGCAATCAGGCAGCCTGCTATAAGCCAGCTGTGTTCCTGAGGCTGCCCAGAGACTGGCTGTCATGCCAGCCTTGATTTCTGATACACTTGATTTCTTTTAGGAGTGCCCATGCTCCCCCCCCCCCCCCCGCACCAGCTGGCGGCATCCTCCTGGTAAATGCATGAAGACTAGGATTGGGAACAGTAAGGCCTTGTGTTTTTTCTGGTTTCCTTTAGCACCTGTAACACCACGGCCTGTGTGAAGAGGGAAGTTAGCACCTGCAGAGAGGCTGGAAAAAAAAGACAAGAGGAAATGTTCCAGGAACTAGTGACTGCATTCCAACAGAGGGCCTTGAAGAAGTTTGGAGGGAAGGTTTCCTGGTGCGACCACAAAGCATCAAAGTAGAGTGCATGGCCTTGGAAAGGGATATGATACAGACTCAAACAGGCTGTTGGAGCACCTTTTGGGACAAAGGTCAAGCACTGCTCCCCAACCTTGCAATGTCCTGCAGACTATAGGGAACATACCAGACTGGGATCACCATTTCATTCAAGCTTTACAACTCCTTCCAGAACAATCCACCTACCAGGATATGGAGAAGGAGAACCCCTTCAAACACATCACCTACAGGAGTTTATGAGCCTTCAGTTTGGCCTTGCCACAGTTCCACTGGCCCCAGATTTGCACTGTGTTCTTAGTTCACTGTTTTTTTTTAATCAAGTAGTTATGTATTCCCTATGTTATTTGTTCATTCAATGAATTTTTGGGGGTAGAACTCAGCTGAAAAATGTCATTGAGGTACAGCCCAACCCACAAATTATGCAACATCAACCCATAGTATCAATTCCTAATAAAATCAGCACACAAACAAACACATTTCAGTCATTTCCTTGGCTGCAGCACATTCATTACCCACAACTATCCCGTGGGCACAGTGCATCTTTAACCCTAGTTCTTTGATCACTTGGGGCTAGATTCACAAAAGGACTTATGCACCTAATTGTCACCTTAGGCACTTAAATCCCAGAATCAGGCCCCACTGGGATTCCCAAAACCCCTACTCAGCTGCTGCTGAACTTTGTAGATGTTTAATTTCACTCGGCAGCCACATTTTTGCAGCAGAAGTTCCTTAGGTGCCTATGTTGCTGCCTGTACATGACCTCACTGTAGCTCCACACCAGGCGTCTGGACTCCTAACCCGCACTGTGATGCACAAACCAGGGTAGACAAACATTCTTCCACCTCACACACCCACAGGGCCCAATCTGGTAGGCAAAGATCTGTACACACATACCAGAGTAGGTCCCTATAAGCAAGCTTCCACAGACACAGCTGTGGGGGGAGAGGAGAAGGAGGCCCTCCCTAACAACTTTTAGCCTAGTGGTTAGGATACACACCTAGGATGCAGGAAACCTAGTTCAAGTCCCTCCCATTGAGTCCAGCACGAACCAGGATTGTTGCCTGCAGGACATTTCCTATGGCTTTGTCCTGCTCAGGTTTAATGGGCCCATGTGACAGGGCTTCCGCTGAGTTACATGGTGTTCAGTCCTGAGCCACCTCAAGGCAGGAGAGCTCAGATTCGGATGGAGGCTCATGCCTAACTCCTCATTCTGGGACACTGCTAGCCCTGCATGTCTCGCCACTTTTCCAACATCACCACGCAAACGTGAGTCCAGACACGTCCCTCAGCGTTACTCCAGTTACACTAACGACGGGCCCCAAGTCAGAAAAGAACCATCCCCTCCCCCCAGACTTCAGACCTCAGGCCCCGCTGTGATTTGCACCAATCGTCCCACCTCATTAGTACAGATGGATAGTGCAAGTGCACACTGATCCCCACTGCATGGAGCGAGGTCTTTGGGGGTGCTGGGCCAAAACCAAAGCAATTCATTTAACTGAGGACATTGTGATCTGACCCCCGTGGTCTCTGGAGTCGGATCAGGAACTGGAGCTCCACTGCGGCTTTAGAGGAATGAAAGCCAGTCCCCATTATCCCTGCAAAATGGACCCATGTTCCAGACCAGTAACAAGCCCTGGCAGGTAGAGAAGCCCATTTACCATAAAAAGCTGGAACAGAGTCTCTCCTGTTGCCTTCCTCACATGCTCCTCCACAATGGGAAATGTCCGGACAAAATACTGCAACAAAACACCCCAATAAGTGCAAAAGGAGGGGGGGCGTGTCTGGCTGCACTGAAAAGCAGCACCCTCATGGGATGGGAAAGTGCTCCAGTTCAGTGCTCCTTCCCACCTGGGATTTATCTGTCCATTGCCCCCACTCTGCTGTTCCCTCTTTGAGCGCCAACGCTGCTGGGGGCCGGGGTTAAATAGATGGGGAAAGGGTCAGTACAACACCCAAGCCCCACCCATACTGCGAGAGCAGCTGGATATTTCAGCTTCTGTGATGGGCAGGGGTCTAGTTAACCATCGCACCACTGGGCTTTAGAGCCGACACCCCTGTGGACCGGAATGGACGACCTTCACTCTGGATTTCTCTAGGCTGGAGGCTTTGGGTTGGGTTTGAAGCATGGGCTTTATGTTGAATGTCCCGATTTTGTATTATTCAAAACTGCAACCCATTCCATGAAGGTTTCTTCTCAATTACTGACTGCCCTTAACTCCACCTCAGGGAAGGGGTTTGTCGGGGAATCGTGACTGTTAAGCAGAAGGAGAACTGGGCTTGGGAAGGATAAGCTCGTCCTCAAGCACTAACAGCAGAGAGGACACAAACCGTAGGTACGTTGCTGTAGCATCAATGGCCGTTTTTTTCCAGCCTTGCCCCAGTGTGACTGATCCCCTTTATCTGAATAGCGCCCCCACTGCCCCCCACAGAGACACTCACCTCTAGAGAGATGCTGGCCTGTCTCTGGCAGGTGGTATGATCCTGGTTCCCCATAGCACACATAAGGCCGTGCACCACTCTCAGCTGGATCATCTCTTCAGCCAGTTTGGTGGAGTCCTGGGCTAGGATGCTGCAAGGAAATCAACACAATCAGGCTCCAAGGCTCTTCTGCCTGGGAGAAGACTCCCACAACAACAGGAGCTTCCTGGGAATGAAATGAAAGAGCCACATCTAGCAATTTGGAGGGACAGATTCTAGTCCTGTTGCCTTAGGTGTGGTGCTGATCCAAGTGCAAAGTGATGCCTCCATCTTTCCATGTTCACTGGCGAATGACTAACACCAATGAACAAGGACGGGTGCTATTCTTAAACTGAACAGGGAGCCCATGGCTGCATGGGAACTTTTTAACATCTATGTTTGGGGCTCTACAATTCTTTTAACGATTGACAATAAAAACACCTGATTTACATATTACATATTTACATATTTACATATTACAACATGGCCGGTGTTATTGTCGTCTTCTGCTTTTAAAGGGAGCAATTTGGCATCGGACCATCTTGTGGATTCTGCAGATCTCTAACAGGAAGTGAGCTACAGAGAAGCATGGAGACAGAGAGAGTTTCGGGATTCACTGGGTCAGACACTGACTTTGGTTCCATGCACTACGCTGTCGATGTAAAATTGTTAAGTCGAGGCATTTCACTACAAGAGACTCTCTCCTTCCCTGAGAATACAACAGGCTCTGAACTGTCATGTAGCATGGTTTGGTCCAGGTATGTGGCAAGGTGCTAACGCTGTCCCTCTCTATACTGGCCTGGGAACATTCTGACTCTGTATTAATGGCCAGAGTAAAGGTTGATATATTTCACTTATAATAAAAGCTTTGAATAATTTCAGGTGTTGTTAGTAACAGGAGGGTCTGGATTTTGCTACCCAAGCAGAAGTGCTTCTCTCTAAGCTCCTGAGCACTGTTGTGAATGGATGAAAGCCCCCAAAGTCTATATGGAGGAGTTGCAAAGCCCCAGGGAAATACTCAGACAGCAATGGCAGAGGGCTAAAGATTCCCTCTGAAGGATAACGACTGGCCTTTTCTCCTTAAAGGAAGCAGCTTCTCTAAATCCTGTATAAATCTCCCTTTGTAGTTTGCTCTGAATGTTCTTACCCGATGGTTTTTGCTGCAGCGGCTTGCTGCACATACACCGACAAGGGCTCAGGAAGATGGAGTGTGGCTGGGTCTGAATGGGGGAACATTAGACAGGATGAAAACTACGGCTGGAGCCATACTGCTGCCAGAAAGCTTTAGTTATAACCTGGGGGATTAGAGCAGTAGCACCTGAAGAAAAGAGGATTTGTGAGATTAGAGCAACATCCCTAAGGGAATCTCCATACAAATGTACTGTAGCCCAGTGCTTCACAAGGAGCTCTCACTGCTCAGTGACTGTGTCAGGCTAATGCAGCCTGGGACCTTACAGTCTGTTTCATTGAGACAGGATGTGGGTCAGAAAACCAAGGTTTCCCTGACTCTTGAAAAGGTGTCCTGGGATCTTTAATTTTCTCTGGCCACATGCAGAAGGGAATTGACTAAGATCTCTGAAAGACAGCGCCACATCCCCTGCTCTCCAGTAACTTTGCTGCATTAACTGAACAAATCCACACAGGTCACAAATAGCATCAACATTCCCATTCCTGCTCCGAGGGCTCCAACAAGCTGGATGTTTGTTGTTGCCTGGCAGTTCCCATTAGCCAAAACAGGCAAAGCTGATCTCTGCAACTCGCCAGAGGGTCACTGTGAACAGGACTCAGGAGCCTGCATCAAAGGAAGCAGCATCAGAGGAAGCTGTGACACCCATACGTCGAGGTACGTCTACAGTGGGGACAGGGGCAGGGGATACGGAGGCCTGGAGAGTGCAGTGCCGGCCTCCTACTTGCCATCTCCTCTCACCTTGTCAAAGGAAAGGGGAAGGGAAAAGAGAGGGCGGCCGCAATCCCAGAAAAGACACTAGGGTTACCATACGTCCGTATTTTCCAGGACATGTCCAGTTTTTTGGTTCTTAAATCGCTGTTTGGGAAGAATTTTTAAATATCTAAAAACATCTGGGATTTTGCCATTATTATTTTTCCTCAAAGAAGAGTTGATCATTCAATAAAGTTGATCAGTTGAGAGAGTGCCCACTTCCCCCCCCCCCAACTCCCAGTGCTTGTGCTGCAAAACAGCTGTTTTGCGTGGCTAGGGGGAAGGAGGGGGAATGCGGCACGCTCAGGGGAGAGGCGGGGCTGGGGGGGGATTTGGGGAAGGAGTCCAATGGGGCAGGGAGGGGGTGGAGTTGGGGTGGGGACTTTGGGGAAGGGGTTGAAATGGGGGCGGGGAAGGGGTGGAGTTGGGGCAGGGGGGAAGTTGGCGTCTAGCCCTATGGTCCCAGACAGGTACGATCATTTTTCCATAGTGGCGATAGTGCAGCATCAACAATTTCAGTGTCTTTTCTGAGTTTGAACCGTGCACGGTAGTGTTTCCTCAAGAGCTCTTTATTTGATATTTTATTTTACTGCCCCCAAACACCGTGCCAATAACTTCACTGCAGAACTAAAGATAAAATTCCCGTGTTTTCGAAGTGGAAGAGAAGAATGGGAAGCTGAGTGCTTGGTATGTAGACCTGGTACTTAAGTCTCTGTGAAAAATAAAAGCGCTAATGATTTACAAACTCATGTGGACTCAGACAAGCACAAAAAAGCAGTTCGAGGAGAGAGCTCATCAACAAAATGGACAAATTATTTTGTAACACCAGGCAGCGAATCAGAGGATGCTGTTACTGCAGCAGAGGGTGCTTTTGCATTTCACACTGTTATGTGTCATAATAGCTTTAAGTCAATGGATTGCACATCTGTCTTCTTGAAGAAGACATTCCCTGATTCTGAAGTAGAATGGAAATTTTCAAGTGCTAGCACCAAGACAGAAGCAATTGTTATCTCTGTACATGCACTGCATTCTGTTGATGTTGTTCTGAAAACATTTGAAGAAAATGACATAGCTTACTGTGGAGTAGCTACAGATGGAAGCAAACACGGTTCAGTGAAAATATTTCCAGTAATTATTCAGTATTTCAACTGGAAGAATGGCGGTTTGCAGTCAAAATTGCTTGAGGTCAGAACACACCTAATGAGACTGCCGACACGATTGCTCATTACGTAAAGGAAACGCTTGAAAAAAATGGTTTGTTCGAGAAGTGCATTGCATTTACAGGTGACAACTGCAATACAGTGTTTGGAGGACTCCAGCGTGATGAAGATGGAAAGAATGTGTTTGCAAACTGAAAGAAGTTGCTTCAGAAGAGAACGTTAATTGGTGTGGGTTGCCCAGCACACATTTTGAACAACTGTGTTCACCATGCAGCAGAAAGAATGAACGTTGACACTGAGAACATTATTTTTAAAATGTACCAGTACTTTCATATCTACACTGGCCAAACTGAGCGGCTGAAGGAGCACTGTGAGTTTGTTGATGCTGAATACAGAAAGCTGCTTTCTCATAGCAAGACACGATGGCTGTCATTATTTCCAGGCATTACAAGGCTGATACAGATGTTTCTGGCCTTGAAGTCATTCTTTCTGTCACAGGACAAACCACCCACAGTGCTGAAGACACTTTCTGAGTATGAATTAAGTGAGATTTACCTCTGGCACATGCATTCACTCATGAGTGTATCCCAAACTTACATCCAAGAAATCGACAGGGAAAGCAATTCTGTCGTGGAAGTGCTGACAAATTTGAACTTGGTTCGCACTATCCTTCTTGAACACGAGACTCGCAACTTTATGTCCCTGAAAGTTAAGGGACTACTAGCACAAAAGCGCATGGAAGGAATTGATGAAGAGTGTGACAAATTCTGTGCTGAAGTAGATAATATGTACAGTAGATGCTTAGAATATTTGGAGAAGTGGCTTAGACCCCTGGAAGACTTCTCTTGTTTCAGGTGGATTACCCTGAGTGAGACACCGAATTGGAGTGATGTGGAACCTTGTATCAAGTACCTGATCGATAAGGGGGTGCAAATTGATGGCATGAAGTGTTTTGATCAGGTCAGCAACCTGAAGAAGTTTACGGAAAGTTGCAACAGTGATGAAGAGTTCAGTAATTATTTGCTAGCACACCAGAAGTGGACCAAATAATTTGAGAAATCCAAAAACATTGAGTGTCATTCTGAACTGTTAAAGATTGCACAGTTCTTCTTTGCTATTCCCTCTCACAATGCAAATGTAGAGTGAATTTTTTCACTGATGCAAAGCCAGTGGACAAAGGAAAGGAACAACTTGAATGTTGAGTCGCTGAAAGGAATTCTACTTGTACAGTATAACTGCAGACAAACTTCTTGTAAAGACTTTCATGCCTTCTTAAAGAGCAATCAACCACTGCTGAGAAAAATGCGATCTATGTGCAGGCACATGAGGAGAAAGAAAACTGAAGAACTGGTGAAAGGAAAGGACTCACTACATATAAAGAAATACAGTAAACTTTAAATCATTAAACTTCACTTTTGAGGCCATATCACTTTTTCTTATATATACTCAATATAGACGACATGTAGCGCACAGCATATATAACAGTATAACAACACATTAATACAACATGAGTTGGTAGATACTGGTGCAAATACACCCCACCCCCACCCCCGTGGAGTGTCCTCTTTTTTGAATGTTCAAATATGGTAACCCTAAAGACACCGCACTTGCTGGGACTGCACCAGCCTACCCATGGAGCTCAGCTGTCCTGGTGAAGGGGGGAGAAGAAAAGGGGAGATTCCCTTCTACCTTGGCCTCTTGCCAGGCAGAGCTTAAGGGACACCTGGTTTCTAGGTCCTCCTGGGAAGGGGATGGGGGCGCCTCGCCCCTTGTTTCCTGTGGCGGTGGGCATCAGCCTCCCAGCAGCACCCAGCACCAGCCTGTTGTTCTCCTCCCGCCCCACCGTAGCCTACCACTGCGGGTGACCTCACTGCTCCCTGGACAGGGGGTCCAGGCTGCAAGAGGAGCACACGGGGCCCACTGCAATGGGTACCAGGCCCACTAGGAAGAGACTTCTGCATCTCCTCTTCTGAATAGCCGTCACCATCTCAAATCAGCCAGAAGGTTGGCTGCAGCATCTGACCTCTGCCAAGGCAGCACAGGGATGGATTAGCGAGGGCCAGTTCCACCAGTGGGTCTCAAACTCTTGTACTGGTGACCCCTTTCACACGGCAAGCCGCTGAGTGCGACCCCCCCTTATACATTAAAAACACTTAAAATATTTAACACTGTTATAAATGCTGGAAGCGAAGCAGCGTTTGGGGTGGAGGCCAGCAGCTTGTGACCCCCAGAGGGGTCATGACCCCCAGTTTGCGAACCCCTGGGTTCCACCCAAGGAGACTAAGGTACCAAAGTCGCCCATCAGTGGCTGGTGAGTCACTGAGCAAGCAGAGAAAGAGCAACCCACTTTGCAGCACTCTGCAGCCTCCAAGCAGACATGTGACCTCTTACCTTCCAGGGCTTTGCCTTTCACTCTAGCAGTCTCTTTCCCTGGCGGTTTAAGTAATTCAACCAGACCCTTCAGCAGCGCTGGCCGGACTTCATAGGCCGTGAGATCCTTTATCAGCTGAATGGCTGAAGACAAGAAAAGAGGGCAAAGCGCCACCTTGGTGCGCTAACAAGGCTGCACAGCAATCCCAGCAGCAGGTGAAACGTCAGAGACAATGGTCTGAACGCTGGCGTCTGAACGAGCTGTATTTTCCTTCCGCCTGTTCAAAGTAAACCTCCTTGACTAGGGCTGGATTCTGCTCTGTTCCCGCCTGGAAGCTGCTCGGAAACAGAACAGGCCAAGATACACTCAATGCATCTGAGAGCAGAAACACGTTCTCCTGGCTCGTAGATAATACCCCATAGGCTGGCCAGCAAGAGTATGTGGATGGCAAAGAGCCCAACCAAAACATGGCTGGCTTTCTATTACGGCACAGACCTCTGGTTGCATAGAACTCTCTGGGACACAGCGGGTACTGGACATGTGAGGGTTACATACATTTTACACATGTGCACCACTGAGAGCAGCGCTGCCCCACTGTGCTGCAGGCTCCAGCTGGAAGGGGCAGGAGCAGCTTCCCCACACACCTTTCAGGAGTTTCAGTCTGGGAATGTTGGGAATTTGGAAAGTGCTGGAACCCAGAAGCAACAGCTCCTGCTGGGAACTCCCAGGCCCTCCACCTGCAGGGGGCAGAGTCAGGACTCTGGAGCACCTCAGAGATTCACCCATATAGCCTTGTATTCTATTTAAAGTTAATTCTGTAATGTGATATTACACCACCGTGGGTTTGGCTCTGGCGGCTACAGTTTCAAGCTTAACAGGGTGAAAGTCACCTCTGCTACTTGTTTTAGAGTTAGAATCTCTAGGAACACATAAGACATTTATACATACAAGGTCTAGTCTGTTTTACAAGCTTTATTAAAGTTACAATTAAAGTTACCCAAGCACATAGAAACTCTATAAAGACCTATGCACCAGTTACAAATATAGTTATACTCACATCTTTAACAATAGCGTTAAGGTCTGATGGGTCTCTCATGGCTCGATCATTTGTAGAGGGATTGTTTCTGCTGGAGTCTCCAAGAGGGAGCTCAGTTTTCCCTTTTTATAATGTGGTTCTGTCTACACCTACATTATGTGCATGTCAACCCTCTTTTTTCTTATTGGTCTGTGTCCCTGTAATGGGGTTGCACTCACCTCTTGCAAGTGCTCCCCTGGCTGAGTGCATGTCCCTGCACTGTCTCGCTACCTGTTTGTGGTGGGTCTTCACTGACTCAATCCTTCTGCCAAGTCATACGTGTTGTCAGTAGCTACCTGTGTGGTGCTCTGCTCTTGTTCGATGATGATAACGGTCGGCTGTGTGCATGTTCCCTCTGCGTGCTGCCCCAGCTCTGCGCAGATAGCTGACACAGCAAACCCCAAGAGAATCCCCAAAGACCACAAGACTCTAGTAAGGTACGAAGGAACCTGAGCCAGGTTTATGGTCAAACAAAGCACAATAATAATTTTCCTATAGACTCTACAGGACATACTACGAATATTACCCCCTGGCAATGGACACAGCTCAGTCAGTGACGGGACACTTCACTGCCCCCTAGCCTGGCCAAAGATGTGCACTCTGGGACTTATTTTTATACAGTTACAGGACAGATCACTCATCCCTACTGACATATTGAGGTACAGCCCCTTGGCTCATTAGGGTGCTGTCTCCCCCTTTGATCATGTTATTTCAAACAGATCTTATCGATCATGCTGTCTTTTGACCCTGTCTTTAAGATGCACCTGCCTGTTCCTTGTTATCTCTGTGGAGTGTTCTGATGCCATCTTGGCACAAGTTCCTCTTATTAGCAACTTATGTGTGGATGCACCTGCTTCTAGCAGCCCTCTTCTTGCCAATTTCTGTGAGTTGGGCCTGCCTCTGGCTCACAGCCCAGCTTTTGCTTAGCAATGCCTGGAAGTACTTTGGTTCAGGCTTCAGGCCTCAGACGGGGCCTTTAATACAAGAGTTTATGTTTCGGGGCCTGTCTGTGAGATAAAAGCAACACAAAACCCTTTCAGGGTACAAATCCAACAGCCTCTCTCAGTGCCCTCTGTTATGTTTCTCTCAGTTTGTCCTTGCTCCAGAACAGAGCAGTGCCCCAGGGCTCCTCCCCTGAAGGCAATATCTTTGGCCTCTCAGGGTCTATCTAGCCTCAGCACTTCAGCTGGGTCACTACAGTTCAGTTCCCCTTCTGGGGTTCCTCACAGTCCAGGCCACTTTCTCAGTAGCTGTGGGGACAGGACCCAGGCCCACCTCTACTCCAGGTCCTAGGAAAGGGACCCTACAGATAACAAGCATCTGCAACATCCCTTTAAATAAACTACATTACTACTATAATTCCCTGGGTCACTTCATCATGGCTCCCACATATGCTCCACCACCCTTATCTCAGGGCCTTGTTCTCATAGAGGCCCAGCAGCCAGCCTAGAACACCCTCAACTCTTCACCAGCTCTAGTAAGGAAAAGGAACTGTTCTCTCAGTCTAGCCCGGCAGCTCTTCTTATACTAGCCTGCTGGGCCCTGGTTGGCTGCTTCCCACACAGCCACTCTAGGCAGCTCGGAGGACCTCTCTACTGCCCTTTTCTGAGGCAGGATGTGCAGGGCCACAAGGCCTCCAGCAGGGGGCCTCAGGACCTAGTCCACCCTATCACAGGCCCCTGGAAACTTAAGGGACTCCAATTTTCTATAGGCTGTGCAAGTTCCCTTTATTCTCATTAGCATTAATGCACAACCTGTATTCTGTGGTTAAGACATATGTTGGAGACAGATGCACCTTTACGGTATTTTTATTACATTAATCTTCTGGGTAATTTTTTGCAATATTACCTCTTGGTCGGGGGTCTAGCCATTTCGCCGCCCCAAGCACGGCGGCACGCCACGGGGGGCGCTCTGCCGGTCACCGGTTCCACGGTTCCGGTGGAGCTCCCGCAGGCGTGCCTGCGGATGCTCCACCGAAGCTGCCTGCCGCCCTCCCCGCGACTGGCAGAGCGCCCCCCGCGGCATGCCACCCCAAGCATGCACTTGGTGTGCTGGGGCCTGGAGCTGTCCCTGCTCTTGGTACATCTTTTCCCATCATTTTAGGGCATCGAATTATTTTTCGGTCCCTTATTTATGTCATAATTTCTTGTGCAGTTATGTAGTAAATATGCAGGTGCCCCACTCAATGTCCCCCTCAGCTTGCGGCCACCTGCTCTGATGCCTCCAACAGCTGGGCAGTAGAGCCAACCATCCTCAGGGCAGCTGCTGAGAGGCTAAAAGCAACTTCCCCATGAGCACGGCTCAGCTCAGCTCAGAGCAGAAGGGAGGGCTGGAGCAGGGCACAAACAGGCTTGTAGACTGGGGGGACCTTGCTGAGATTCTCTTCCCTTCTCAGCAGGGGCGGCTCTAGACATTTTGCCGCCCCAAGCACGGCATCATGCTGTGGGGGGCGCTTTGTCACTCGCCGGTCCCACAGCTCTGGTGGACCTCCCGCAAGCGTGCCTGTGGGAGGTCCACCCGAGCCACGGGACCAGTGGCCCCTCTGCAGGCAAGCCGCCGAAGGCACCCTGCCTGCCGTCCTCCCAGCAATCTGCAGAGCGCCCCACCCCGGCACGCCGCCCCAAACACGCGCTTGGCATGCTGGGGCCTGGAGACGCCCCTGCTTCTCAGGTTGGGAGTACCAGCTCATTTGCAAACCCCCAATGCATTGTGCATTATGCATGGTTTCTGTAAAGGGAAATCGTGTCTTACTAATCTATTAGAGTTCTTTGAAGGGGTCAACAAACCTGTGGACAAGGGGGATCCGGTGGACATAGTGTACTTAGATTTCCAGAAAGCCTTTGACAAGGTCCCTCACCAAAGGCTCTTACGTAAATTAAGCTGTCATGGGATAAAAGGAAAGGTCCTTTCATGGATTGAGAACTGGTTAAAGGACAGGGAACAAAGGGTAGGAATTAATGGTAAATTCTCAGAATGGAGAGCGGTAACTAGTGGTGTTCCCCAAGGGTCAGTCCTAGGACCAATCCTATTCAATTTATTCATAAATGATCTGGAGAAAGGGGTAAACAGTGAGGTGGCAAAGTTTGCAGATGATACTAAACTACTCAAGATAGTTAAGACCAAAGCAGATTGTGAAGAACTTCAAAAAGATCTCACAAAACTAAGTGATTGGGTAACAAAATGGCAAATGAAATTTAATGTGGATAAATGTAAAGTAATGCACATTGGAAAAAATAACCCCAACTATACCTACAACATGATGGGGGCTAATTTAGCTACAACGAGTCAGGAAAAAGATCTTGGAGTTATCGTGGATAGTTCTCTGAAGATGTCCACGCAGTGTGCAGAGGAGGTCAAAAAAGCAAACAGGATGTTAGGAATCGTTAAAAAGGGGATAGAGAATAAGACTGAGAATATATTATTGCCCTTATATAAATCCATGGTACGCCCACATCTCGAATACTGTGTACAGATGTGGTCTCCTCATCTCAAAAAAGATATTCTAGCACTAGAAAAGGTTCAGAAAAGAGCAACTAAAATGATTAGGGGTTTAGAGAGGGTCCCATATGAGGAAAGATTAAAGAGGCTAGGACTCTTCAGTTTGGAAAAGAGAAGACTAAGGGGGGACATGATAGAGGTATATAAAATCATGAGTGATGTTGAGAAAGTGGATAAGGAAAAGTTATTTACTTATTCCCATAATACAAGAACTAAGGGTCACCAAATGAAATTAATAGGCAGCAGGTTTAAAACAAATAAAAGGAAGTTCTTCTTCACGCAGCACACAGTCAACTTGTGGAACTCCTTGCCTGAGGAGGTTGTGAAGGCTAGGACTATAACAATGTTTAAAAGGGGACTGGATAAATTCATGGTGGCTAAGTCCATAAATGGCTATTAGCCAGGATGGGTAAGAATGGTGTCCCTAGCCTCTGTTCGTCAGAGGATGGAGATGGATGGCAGGAGAGAGATCACTTGATCATTGCCTGTTAGGTTCACTCCCTCAGGGGCACCTGACATTGGCCACTATCGGTAGACAGATACTGGGCTAGATGGACCTTTGGTCTGACCCGGTACGGCCATTCTTATGTTCTTATTAAAAAGCCTTTCTTTGAGCATTGCAGTGTCCATTGAAAGATGCACTAATTGCTGTTCAACTGCTCTTCCGGGGAGTAGGCTGTACAAAACATGGATCCCTAAAACAAAAAATTTCAGAAGATCCCCTTATTCCCCCCATAAAGTCATCTTACTCTGTGCAAAAGTTCTTCCTCTCCTGGTAATCAGGGATGCTGGTGAAACAGTTTTTAGATAAGAACCATCAAATGAAACAGCATCAATATACAGTCCAGAGAATACCACACTCCTTGTTCTTTTCCTCCTGTGCTAATGCTTTTATTCTAATTTCTGTTTATGTTAGGGGGAGTTTTTCAGAGTGACTGAAACTTTTGTCTTTTATTTAAGATTTCCATAGAGCTGAACCTTTATGAGTTATATGTAATTTCGGAAGCCTCATTTCAATGAGGCAAATTATTGTAAAAAGTGGGTACATTTTTATTTGATGGCTATACAATAATTCATGACAGCCCTGAGTTAAACAGTTGGTTTTTATAAGCCATTGAAGGAAATACTTTTAATTAACAAATGTTAGGGGTTTTTTTTAGCATAGGGATTTATGCAAATTCTAAAGAAATAGGTTTTTTTTCCCCCTATAGAAAAAGCCAATTTCACTTAAACTTCACGCTGCTTTTCAAAGGTATTGTTTGAAAACTGACTAGTTCAAAATGAGATTATGAAACAGTAAGATTGAAAAAAAAAAAAAGCAGTTCCAAAGACACAGAAAAAAATGTGTGTTCCTGAAAATCATTTTCGCAGTGCAACAAGCCTAACCACCCCTTTTTTAATTTTCTGTTTTTTAAACCAATCGCCAGGGGAGAGCGCGAACGCAGTCCCCCACTACCACAAATTATGCAGTCGAGTTTCCCGCATTTGGGGAAATCGCAGGGGTCAGCACACCCGCAGTGCAATGGATGAGCCTCACCCTGGGAAAACCACCTTCGTGATCATGGTATCTCCCCTGCCAGGTAAGTATGAGATCCTACCGCCCGGCCGCCGCCCGCCCTCGCTCGCCCCACACTTATAACACACGGGGCGGACCGCCGCGCCCCGACCGCCGGCCTCGCCCACACCGGCCCCCACTGCCGACAGCTGCCCCGACGCGGCCCCGGAGCCCCTCCCTTCTCCACGCCGAGCTCCCGGTGCCAAAGTCGGGCCCTGCTGGGCAGCCTGCGTCCGCTCCCACAATGCTCTGCTCGCACACAGATCTGCATACCCGCGCCCGCGGCTCCGCCCCTCCGCTCGGGCCCCTCCCCCTGCCCGCCCGGGCCGCCGCTCTTGAGTGCCCTATCGTGGTAGCCGGGTCCCGTCCCGGGAAGCCAGGCCAGCAGAGAGACGGCGTGGCCCACCTGCTGCTGGGGAAAGAGCGCAGCTTGCGTTTTGCTTCTCTCGCTCTCTCTCTCTCCCCACCGGAAGTTGGTCCAATACAAGACTGACCTCCCCTGCCTTGGCTCACGTCAGTGTCTCCTCAGGGCAGAAGGTCGGGTGTTGTCAGCCGCTCTCCAGAAACTGGACGGCCACTCGATCCCTTTTGTTACCTGCCAAGAGGAGAGGACGTGACCAGATTTGGGTGCTAGCAGAGGGACCTGACAAGCTCCTTTTTTTTGGCAGTGTTGAACATGCCAAGGCACTGTCAGATTCTGGATACTCATCTGAATGTAACGCCTAGCGCTCAGCTTTATTTCTGTTTCTTAGCTCTTTTGGGCCATCAATCTTTGGTCTGACCCGTAGGATCCCTGCATTAGGAGAGATGGCTAATTAATGTAGGGTGACCAGATGTCCCGATTTTATCGGGACTGTCCCGATATTTGCTTGTTTGTCCCGCGTCCCGACCAATGTTAGGTCGGGACACTGGACAAACAAGCAAAGGCTCCGGAGCCCAGAAGGGCTTGCGCCCTCCCCCGCCCTGACTCTGCCCCCTCCTTCCCCCATTGGCTCCCTCCCCAAATCCCCGCCTCTTGCCAAGCATGCCATGCCCAGGAGACGCAGGGGAGTGTGGGGCCGGGGTGAGTGTGAGTCTGGCCTGGCCCCGAGCAGGCAGGACTCGGTACCTGAAGGGAGAGTAGGGGGGCGGCCCGCGGGGCCAGGCAGCGGCTGTTCTCCCCACCTGGGCAGTAGGACTCGGGAGCAGCCGCTGCTGCAGCTCCCACTGCCGCGGGGGGAGGAAGCGGCCAAGCACGTGGCGCTCAGCGGCTGCGGCTTTGGCGCCCGGGCCAGAACCCCCCGAGCCCGGGCCTGCTGCAGGGACCCAGCAGCGCGCACGCTGCGCCCAGCCCCTGGCCAGTCGCGTCTGGGCTGGCTGCCCGGCTGGTGCAATCCCGCAGCGGAGGCATCGGCAGCCCAGCCCCATTCGTTCTCCTGCGGGACCCAAGCGGGATGGGGGGCCTGGGGCCTGCTGCCCCCACTCCGGGGCCGCCCGCGGGATTGCACCAGCTGGGCAGCCAGCCCAGACGCGACTGACCAGGGGCTGGGTGCGCGCTGGGTCCCCGCAGCAGGCCTGGGCTCGGGGGGTTAATGGGAGCTAGAGCCGCAGCCGCCAAGCTTGGCCAGCGGCCGCTTCCTCCCCCCGCGGCAGTGGGAGCTGCAGCAGCGGCTGCTCCCAAGTCCCGCTGCCCAGGTTGGGAGAACAACCGCCGCCTGGCCCTGCAGGCCGCCCCCTACTCTCCCTCCAGGTACCGTGCCGGAGTCCTGCCTGCTTGGGGCCAGGCCAGACTCACACTCACCCCAGCCCCGCGCTCCCCTGAGTCTCCCGGGCCTCCCTCCAGCGCTTGCGGAGGGAGGAGGAATCGGGGGTGGGGGATTTTTTTTTTTTGCTCTGCCGCCATTTTTTCCCCCTCTGTCCCTGTCCCCTCCCCCCCATGTCCCGATATTTGACCTGGGTGATCTGGTCACCCTAAATTAATGAGACCATAAACCTTGGAAATCAAATGAAACCTGAAGTCCGTAGAAGACCTCGAAAGGCCCTTGGGGGGTGGAGTGTGAGCTGAGGAAGAGTTCCCTGCACAGCTTACCTCTCCAGTCTCGTTTTCCTGTCCTGAGCGCAAAGGCCAGGCAGCAGCTCCAGGTAGGGAGGGGATACCATATGTGTGCAGTGGTTAGACAGGAAACAGCAAGGAACTGGACTCGTATGGAGTGAAACTGTAAGCATCTTCTGTATGCCTGATGACTGCAGGTTTGAGAGCGTTATGTGGGAAGTGGAGGCTTTGGTTGGGCTTTCAGAGGAAATGTAATGGACAGGCAGCAGAAAGTGGAATCCCAGGTTTTGAAACAATCCTCCACTAACACACCAAACAGCTCAGGTCTAGTTACTCATTCAAAATTAGAATAAAGTTACAGCAAGATTTCGTCATAAATGAAGTAAAACCCTAAAGATTTCAGAACACAACTGCTATAAGGAGCCACGAGGGAAGCAATAGAAAGTCAACCTTGTCTAAGAGAAAGGCAGTTAAACAATTTCTCTTTTTTAAAGCAGCATAATCTCCCCAAACGGAAGGGCACTGTTCCCGGAGAAGGGTCCTGGAGAGGGTTTTCCTCGTTGGTGCCGGCCATCCACCTCCCCAAAAGGCGGGAGCTAGGTCAACGGAAGAATTCTTCTGACCAAGGCGCGGACTGACGTAGCCGCGCCGATTTACGTTCCCCGTGCAGCCCAGGCCCGAGGGTCGGTGCATGCTGAACAGTTAAGTCAAAACAGCTCTGTCCATCAGGGGTGTGCAAAAGGGAAAACCCGCTCCTGGGCGACGCGGCCACGCCGCCCTAACCCCCAGCGTAGCTATGGGCATTGGGGGAGGCGGTGGGTGGGCATAAAGTGACGGAAAGACCTCCTCCAGCACGGGGTTTTGACAGCCTAGTCTCCATAGCACAGACAGGGTGGCAACCAAGAGACAGGAACAGACAGCGAAAGTCAAAGCAGCCCCAGGGCAGGGGGCGAGGCTGCCTGTTGGACGAGGAGACCAGGTGGGACAGGCGTTTTGGACAGGCCGTCCTCCAGTCAAAGGAGGAAGAGCCCAAGAAGGAGGGCCAGGCAAGAAGCTACAAGCAGGGAAAGAAGCAGAGCAGGCAGGCAGCTCCCCTTAGAGCCAAAGAAGACACCAGTCCAAGCCCCCCCAAAAGCAGACTAGAGAGCAGATCAACTGTAAAAGAAAGCAGAAAGCCTTACAAAACCCAAGTAAAGATTCAGAGCTGAGCTTTGCTTTTCCTCTGTTTGCTACCTCACAAGAGGGAACCATAAAGGTGCCCAGAAATACAGAGCCTGTGGAAAAGAACAGCCCCAAAAGCACAAAAGAAAAACTGCTCTCTTTGGTGTTAGCTTAGTAGTGCACAAAGCATAACCAAAACACTTTCAGTCTTCTGTTTTTTTAACCAATCACCAGGGGAGAGCGCGAACGCAGTCCCCCACTACCACAAATTATGCAGTCGAGTTTCCCGCATTTGGGGAAATCGCAGGGGTCAGCACACCCGCAGTGCAATGGATGAGCCTCACCCTGGGAAAACCACCTTCGTGATCATGGTATCTCCCCTGCCAGGTAAGTATGAGTTCCTGCCGCCGGCCGCCGCTCGCCCTCGCTCGCCCCACACTTATAACACACGGGGCGGACCGCCGCGCCCCGACCGCCGGCCTCGCCCACACCGGCCCCCACTGCCGACAGCTGCCCCGACGCGGCCCCGGAGCCCCTCCCTTCTCCACGCCGAGCTCCCGGTGCCAAAGTCGGGCCCTGCTGGGCAGCCTGCGTCTGCTCCCACAATGCTCTGCTCGCACATAGATCTGCATACCCGCTCCCGCGGCTCCGCCCCTCCGCTCGGGCCCCTCCCCCTGCCCGCCCGGGCCGCCGCTCTTGCGTGCCCTGTCGTGGTAGCCGGGTCCCGTCCCGGGAAGCCAGGCCAGCAGAGAGACGGCGTGGCCCACCTGCTGCTGGGGAAAGAGCGCAGCTTGCGTTTTGCTTCTCTCGCTCTCTCTCTCTCCCCACCGGAAGTTGGTCCAATACAAGAATGACCTCCCCTGCCTTGGCTCACGTCAGTGTCTCCTCAGGGCAGAAGGTCGGGTGTTGTCAGCCGCTCTCCAGAAACTGGACGGCCACTCGATCCCTTTTGTTACCTGCCAAGAGGAGAGGACGTGACCAGATTTGGGTGCTAGCAGAGGGACCTGACGAGCTCCTTCTTTTCGGCAGCGTTGAACATGCATAAACCTTGGAACTCAAATGAAACCTGAAGTCCATAGACGACCCTGAAAGGCCCTTGGGGAGTGGAGTGCGAGCTGAGGAAGAGTTCCCTGCACAGCTTACCTCTCCATTCTCGTTTTCCTGTCCTGAGCACAAAAGCCGGGAAGCAGCTCTGGGTAGGGAGGGGATACCATATGTGTGCAGTGGTTAGACAGGAAACAGCAAGGAACTGGACTCATATGGAGTGAAACTGTAAGCATCTTCTGTATGCCTGATAACTGAAGACCTCCTCCAGCACGGGGTTTTGACAGCCTAGTCTCCGTAGCACAGACAGGGTGGCCACCAAGAGACAGGAACAGAGAGCGAAAGCCAAAGCGGCCCCGGGGCAGGGGGCGAGGCTGCCTGTTGGATGAGGGGACCGGGTGGGACAGGCCGTACTCCCGTCAAAGGAGGAAGAGTCCAAGAAGGAGGAACAGGGCAAGAAGCTACAAGCAGAGAAAGAAGCAGAGCAGACAGACAAAGGCAGCACCAGTCCAAGCTCCCCCAAAAACAGACTAGAAAGCAGAAGCAGAGAACCTTATCAGCCACACGTAAGGTTTCAGAGCTGAGCTTTGCTTTTTGCCACTTGCCCCATCACAAAAAGAAACAGCACCTTCAGAAAAAAACCTGCTTTTGAGAAAGCTTTGCAGTGAATCAAACATAACCATCCCATCTTTGGTTTTCTGTTTTTTCAACCAACCACCAGGGGAGAGCGCGAACGCAGTCCCCCACTACCACAAATTATGCAGTCGAGTTTCCCGCATTTGGGGAAATCGCAGGGGTCAGCACACCCGCAGTGCAATGGATGAGCCTCACCCTGGGAAAACCACCTTCGTGATCATGGTATCTCCCCTGCCAGGTAAGTATGAGTTCCTGCTGCCCGGCCGCCGCCCGCCCTCGCTCGCCCCACACTCTCAACACACGGGGCGGACCGCCGTGCCCCGACCGCCGGCCTCGCCCACACCGGCCCCCACTGCCGACAGCTGTCCCGACAGGGTTCCGGAGCCCCTCCCTTCTCCACGCCGAGCTCCCGGTGCCAAAGTCGGGCCCTGCTGGGCAGCCTGCGTCCGCTCCCACAATGCTCTGCTCGCACACAGATCTGCATACCCGCTCCGCGGCTCCGCCCCTCCGCTCGGGCCCCTCCCCCTGCCCCCCCGGGCGCCGCTCTTGCGTGCCCTGTAGTTGTAGCCGGTCCCGTCCTGGGAAGCCAGGCCAGCAGAGAGACAATGTGGCCGACCTGCTGCTGGGGAAAGAGCGCAGCTTGCGTTTTGCTTCTCTCTCTCTCTCTCTCTCTCTCTCCCCACCGGAAGTTGGTCCAATACAAGAATGACCTCCCCTGCCTTGGCTCACGTCAGTGTCTCCTCAGGGCAGAAGGTCGGGTGTTGTCAGCCGCTCTCCAGAAACTGGACGGCCACTCAATCCCTTTTGTTACCTGCCAAGTGAAGCTGAGTGCACTGGCAGGCAGCGCCGTTTGAAGAAGTGGAAGACTGGACAAATGACCAGGGAGGAGAATACAAATATTGCTCAGGCACACAGGAGTGAAATCAGGAAGGGCAACTCACGCTTGGAGTTGCAGCTAGCTAGAGATGTTAAGAGTAACAACAAGAAGGGTTTCTTCAGGGATTTTAGCAACAAGAAGAAAGTCAAGGAAAGTGTGGGCCCCTTATGGAATGAGGGAGGCGACCTAGTGACAGCAGATGTGGAAAAAGCTAATGTACTCAAGGGTTCCCCCCCCCCCCCCCCGCCCCGTCTTCACGAACAAAATCAGCTCCCAGACTGCTGCACTGGGCAGCACAGCATGGAGAGGAGGTGACCAGCCCTCTGTGGAGAAAGATGTGCTTCGGGACTATTTAGAAAAGCTGGTTGAGCATAAATCCATGGGGCCGGATGTGCTGCATCCAAGGGGGCTAAAGGAGTTGGCGGGTGTGATTGCAGAGCCATTGGCCATTATCTTTGAAAATTCATGGCCATTGGGGGAGGTCCCAAATGACGGAAAAGGCTAATGTAGTGCCCATCTTTAAAAGAGGGAAGAAAGAAGGAGGATCTGGGGAACTACAGGCCAGTCAGCCTCACCTCAGTCCCTGGAAAAATCATGGAGCAGGTCCTCAAGGAATCAATTCTGAAGCACTTAGAGGAGAGGCAAGTGATCAGGAGCAGTCAGCATGGATTCAGCAAGGGCAAGTCATGCCTGACTAACCTAATTGCCTTCTGTGAGGAGATAACTGGCTCTGTGGATGAGGGGAAAGCAATGGATGTGTTCTTCCTTGAATTTAGGAAAACTTTTGATACGGTCTCCCACAGTATTCTTGTCGGCAAGTTCAAGAAGTTCAAGAAAGCTGGCTAGGTCATCGGGCTCAACGGGTAGTGATCAATGGCTCCACGTCTAATTGGCAGCCGGTCTCAAGCTGCGTGCCCCAAGGCTCGGTCCTGGGGCTGGTTGTGTTCAATATCTTCGTTAATTATCTGGAGGATGGCGTGGACTGCACTCTCAACAAGTTTGCAGATGACGCTAAACTGGGAGGAGCGGTCGATACGCTGGAGGGTAGGGATAGGATACAGAGGGACCTAGACAAATTAGAGGATTGTGCCGAAAGAAACCTGATGAGGTTCAACAAGGAGAAGTGCCCAGTCCTGCACTTAGGACGGAAGAATCCCGTGCACTGCTCCAGACTAGGGACTGAATGGCTAGGCAGCAGTTCTGCAGAAAAGGACCTAGGGGTTACAGTGGACGAGAAGCTGGATATGAGTCGACAGCGTGCCCTTGTTGCCAAGAAGGCTAACGGCATTTTGGACTGTATACGTAGGGGCATTGCCAGCAGATCGAGGGACGTGGTCGTTCCCTTCTCTTCGACGTTGGTGAGGCCTCATCTGGAGTACCGTGTCCAGTTTTGGGCCCCACACTGCAAGAAGGATGTGGAAAAACTGAAAAGAGTCCAGCATAGGGCAACAAAAATGATTAGGGGGCTGGAAGACATGACTTATGAGGAGAGGCTGAGGGAACTGGGATTGTTTAGTCTGCAGAAGAGAAGAATGAGGTGGGAGTTGATCGCTGCTTTCAACTACCTGAAAGGGGGTTCCAAAGAGGATGGATCTAGACTGTTCTCAGTGGCACCAGATGACAGAACAAGGAGCAATGGTCCCAAGTTGCGGTGGGGAAGGTTTAGGTTGGATATTAGGAAAACCCTTTTTCACTAGGAGAGTGGTGAAGCACTGGAATGGGTTCCCTAGGGAGGTGGTGGAATCTCCTTCCTTAGAGGGTTTTAAGGTCAGCCTTGACAAAGCCCTGGCTGGGATGATTTAGTTGGGGATTGGGTTGGACTAGATGACCTCCTGAGGTCCCTTCCAACCCTGATATTCCATGATTTGAAGCTGTTCCCGTGTATCAAGGTGAGCTGCAGCTCAGCGAACCCCAAGGATCTGAGCGAGGCAAGCTACTTTGCAGCAGAGGCAGACCAAGCAACAGGTACAACGCGGCATCGCACCCCGGCCAGCAGATAGAATCTCATGTCCGAGATCCCGGCTCCTGTTACTTTGCAAAGTGTGTGCGTTTGCTCCGGGTTTTAGCTGTGGGCCAAGTGCCCTCTGGCTTCTCGTCCGGGCTCCGTCCTCCATGCGCCTGGGCATCAGCAGGACTGTCTCAGGAGAGCAGCTGCCGCATCCCAATCTCCGCCCAGCCGGGGAAGGAGCAGAGGCAGCCCAGAGAAAAGACACATTTATAACGCCGATTTACGTTCCCCGTGCAGACCAGGCCCGAGGGTCGGTGCATGCTGAACAGTTAAGTCAAAACAGCTCTGTCCGTCAGGGGTGTGCAAAAAGGAAAACCCGCTCCTGGGCGACGCGGCCACGCCACCCTAACCCCCAGCGTAGCTAAGGGCATTCGGGGAGGCAGTGGGTGGGCATTAAGCGACGGAAAGACCACCTCCAGCACGGGGTTTTGACAGCCTAGTCTCCGTAGCACAGACAGGGTGGCCACCAAGAGACAGGAACAGACAGCGAAAGCCAAAGCAGCCCCAGGGCAGGGGGCGAGGCTGCCTGTTGGACAAGGGGACCGGGTGGGACAGGCGTTTTGGACAGGCCGTCCTCCCATCAAAGGAGGAAGAGCCTGAGAAGGAGGGCCAGGCAAGAAGCTACAAGCAGGGAAAGAAGCAGAGCAGGCACGCAGCCCCCTTAGAGCCAAAGAAGACACCAGTCCAAACCCCCCCAAAAGCAGACTAGAGAGCAGATCAACTGTAAAAGAAAGCAGAAAGCCTTACAAAACCCAAGTAAAGATTCAGAGCTGAGCTTTGCTTTACCTCTGTTTGCTGCCTTACAAAAAGGAACCATAAAGGTGCCCAGAAATAAAGAGCCTAGAAAAGAACAGTCCCAAAAGCACAGAAGAAAAACTACTGTCTTTTAAGTTAGCTTTATATTGCATGAAGCATAAGCAAAACACTTTCAGTTTTCTGTTTTTTAACCAATCAACAGGGGAGAGCGCGAACGCAGTCCCCCACTACCACAAATTATGCAGTCGAGTTTCCCGCATTTGGGGAAATCGCAGGGGTCAGCACACCCGCAGTGCAATGGATGAGCCTCACCCTGGGAAAACCACCTTCGTGATCATGGTATCTCCCCTGCCAGGTAAGTATGAGTTCCTGCTGCCCGGCCGCCGCCCGCCCTCGCTCGCCCCACACTCTCAACACACGGTGGGGCCCGACTCGGACCGACCGCCGGCCTCGCGCACACCGGCCCCCACTGCCGACAGCTGCCCCGACGCGGCCCCGGAGCCCCTCCCTTCTCCACGCCGAGCTCCCGGCGCCAAAGTCGGGCCTTGGTGGGCAGCCAGCGTCCGCTCCCACAATGCTCTGCTCGCACACAGATCTGCATACCCGCTCCCGCGGCTCCGCCCCTCCGCTCGGGCCCCTCCCCCTGCGTGCCCGGGCCGCCGCTCTTGCGTGCCCTGTCGTGGTAGCCGGTCCTGTCCCGGGAAGCCAGGCCAGCAGAGAGACGGCGTCGCCCACCTGCTGCTGGGGAAATACAAATATTGCTCAATACATACCTGAAATTATTTTCTACAGTATGCAAGGTCTCAGCAAATCACTAGTACTAAAAACATATGAAACCAAACAGCAAGATGAATACAGGCCACACACTAGCCCCCGTTGGAAGAACATCTCACTAATACTTTGAGCTCTAAATAAATAACAGTATTTTTTCTTCTCGAGAGAGGTTCCATGTAAAGAACCCGTAGAGATGTCTGAGCAATGTAACCATTAGCACAACTTCAATTCATGAATCACCAGCGCTCTGGTTTTTTTCACAATATAAGCTCAGAGGGGCAGCCCGCAAATCCTCCCCCTTCTACAGCCTATTGCACTGGCCGGCTTGAAGCCCGAGTTTTACCATCGGAACCAGGATCTCTGGGAGCAAATCTAGCCCATGGACCAGGGACGCAGGGCACGATGCGCAATGCATTATGGGTATTCAAATAAGCATCCACTGTAGGTCTGAGAGCACCGGGGAGCCCGGGCGTCTGAGCTGCAGCTGCAGCCCCTGTTAATTATTCTCCAAGGTCTTAAACAGCTCTAGGCGGGGCGCGGCTCCCGGGATCCCTGCAGCTGCTCCGGGAGCAGCTCCGCGCATTGGTTACCCGGGGCTACGCAGGAGACGACCCCGGGCCCGGAGCCTGCTGGTGCCGGGCTCTGCACTTCGGGCGGTGCAGGCGGGCTCGGGGCGCTGGCTACTCCGGGGTTCCCGCGGAAAGGGCCGTTGCAAGGCCCGCTGAGCCGCCCTGGGCAGATGTCGGGGCCGGATTGGCCATTGCTCGGAGCCTGCGGGGGATCTCGCCCCACCCCCTGTGGTTAGAGCAGCCTGCCCGGGGGCAGCAAAGCGGCTGGGCTTCGCTAGCCTGCAGCCACCGCACAGCTCATTAACCCACCAGCGGAGACCCGGGGTAGAGCTGGGGAGCACCGACAAGCCTCCCACGTCAGAGGAAAGCCCTGTAGGGGTGCAGTCTGGCATTGCACCCGGCTGCTTCGTCTGTTCAAACACCTCATCTCAGTCTCCACCCCCTCTAGGCTTCAGCTTCCTGAAGGCAAAAAGAGACCCCTAATAAAAAGCTACCTCAATGTTCATTCTAACTTCCCCATAAAAAAATTAACACAGAAGCCAACCAATTTTGATGATATAAATTATAACAAAAAAATTTAGCATGTGTTACATTCGACTTTTTTTTTTTGCACATAACAAGGAGCAATTTCATCAAAATTAAGCTTGAAAAAAAAACAGAAAGAAACGCAAAAATATTTTTCTCTACAGAAAACTTTAACAAAAAGCAAAATATTTGTACCCGAAACAGTATCAATAAGGTGCCTCCAAAAACACCACCAGGGCTAAAGCACTACGTTTTGAAAGCAGGGTGACGCGAGATAGTGCTGAGCGAATCAGGGAACTGTACATCAAAATAAGGAGCCTATCAGGTCCGGCTTCAAGCACAAAAATCTGCCGCAAGATAATCAAAAGGAAGTTAGGACCTAAAAAGGAAAAGCAGCTGTTATAGCAGGACTGCTTCCATTTTACATCTTTTCAGCTACAAATTGGAGTTACAAACCTAAAATGACGAATGAATTACCACAAATATAGAAAAAACATGGGGAAAAATGCCACTAGTTGCAAGCGAATTCTTTGGTTTACCTCATTTAGAACAACCATACACACTACTACGAGTGCTCTCTTTTCTATCATAAAATATGAACAGAAAATCTGTAGATCAAGGTAGAGAGTGTGCGAAAAAAGAACCGCGACTGGGGATTGGTTAATGTCCTGAATATGAAGGAATACAGGAAAGAACCGACAACACTCGAAGAACTACCAGAAAAACTTTCATAAATACTAAATAACTCCTTACAGATCTTGTGTGGGTTAGAAACTAAAAAAAATAGATAAAAAGAGCTGTCTGTACTCTACTTAACAACCATTAAAAAACCAAACAAAAATTACTAGCACAGTGAATTTGTGACCAAAGTGTCGGGTCACTGCTAGTTGTCAGAAATAAAACAGCAAAACAAAAACTTTCTTACAAAACATCAATCTATTTTTAACAACAAAGGGTAGCTTCACCGAAGTGAAGCCTCAAAAAATTGACTAGAAACTCATAAATGTTCCTCTCCACGGAAATCTTTAGTAAAAGGCGAAAGATTTATACGATATGAAGAGAAACCAGAGTATACTTACCGCTTGGCAGAAGAGGTGTGGAGGCAAACGCGAGTACTCATCAGGTCAGGGTGACTACCTCACAGCCCGCTAAACCGCTAGCTTTTAGAGAAAATGGAATTGAACCGATTTACAGACCGACTTTGATCATCGGAACCGGGGACACAGGGAGCAAAACCAGCCCCTTGACCAGGGACTCGCTTAAGTGCGCGCAATGCACTGTGGGTATGCAAATAAGATGCTCCGGCCCCTCCTCCCTCAAAGGAGTCTTTTCTCCGGGCTGCCCCTGCTCGTTCCACAGCTGGGCGGACATTGGGATGCAGCGGGGGGTGGGGAAGTTGCTCTCCTGAGACAGTCCCGCTGATGCCCAGGCACAGCTTCAAACGGCGCTGCCTGCCTGTGCACTGAGCCTCACTTGGCAGGTAACAAAAGGGATCAAATGGCCTTCTAGTTCTGGAGTGGCTGACAACACCCGACCTGCACTGATGAGAAACTGACGTGAGACAAGGCAGGGGAGGTCTGGTGGGGAGAGAGAAGCAAAATGCAAGCTGCACTCTTTCCCCAGCAGAAGGTGGTCTACAACACATGATATTACCTCCCCTGCCTCGTCTCTCTAATCTCCTGGATTCCTGGGACTGGACCCGGTAACAACTATACTGCATGCAAGAATCTGAAGTGTTATTTAAATCAGGTTACAAAGTGCCAGATCCCACCAGGGGGCTGGTGCTTTTTTTGCTGCCCAGCCCTTTCTTTGCTGCTCAGCCGGTTTTTAGTTTAGGTAACTAACCTACAGCTAGAATTGTTGATGAAAGTGTGCGTTTCCAGGCCTGGAGAGAATTTGAATGGGGCTGGAAGATCACTGCTCCATGTCTCCCAATAAATACAGGACAATCAAAGGTTAGGAGCTAATATGGAAACACTAAAGGCCAGATGTGTTTAATTTGTGATTTCTTTTTACATCAAAAGGAGATGGCATCACCTCCATATAAACTGAAGCCAGGGCATGCCTTTCAGGGCATAGAATCATAGAATATCAGAGTTGGCAGGGCCCTCAGGAGGTCATCTTGTCCAACCACCTGCTCAAAACAGGACCAATCCCCAACTAAATCATACCAGCCAGGGCTTTGTCAAGCCTGACCTTAAAACCTCTCAGGAAGGAGATTCTACCACCTCCCTAGGTAACCCATTCCAGTGCTTCACCGCCCTCCTAGTGAAAAAGGGTTTTCCTAATATCCAACCTAAACCTCGCCCACCACAACTTGAGACCATTACTCCTCGTTCTATCACCTGGTACCACTGAGAACAGTCTAGATCCATCCTCTTTGGAACCCCCTTTCAGATATTGAAAGCAGCGATCAACTCCCCCCTCATTCTTCTCTTCTGCAGACTAAATAATCCCAGTTCCCTCAGCCTATTTCACTCTATTCTACAGCCCAGGTCACACAGGCCTCTTAGCCACTTTCATACGAGCCTCTCATGCAAAGTGCTAGACCAGAAAAGATGGGGGACTATAAAGAACATTTCACCTTCAATTTGTTTAAAAGCAACACAGATCCTGATGAAACCGTGACTCTTCAGACAGTGCCACCACATGCTCAGCCCTCACTCCCTGAGAAAGGGCCACACACAGTCTTGGAGATTAGAACCTGTCCTGGCTTTTACTGCTGTTAGCATCTGGGGCTGTCAACCGTTCCTGTGAGATTTTTGCTCATGGAGGGAGTGTGGCAGGCTATTAGCAGGAGTTTCCCTGGGGTGTGTAAAGATATTCCCGAGGTGGGAGTGTTCCTGGGGCACGTCACAGGGTTGCTACCAAGGCCTGGAGGACAATGTTTGTACATGGGGCTGTTCTCGCTGCCTTGTGGGGAGCCGGGCCTAGTCCCGGCTGTTCTCCGGGCACACGGGGGTGTCTGTCAAAGGGGCAGTTATTGGAGAGGGGGGTGTTTCTGGGGTATGGGGGTGTCTGTCAAAGGGGCAGTTATTGGAGAGGGGGGTGTTCCTGGGGCACGTGGGGGTGTCTGTCAAAGGGGCAGTTATTGGAGGGGGGCTGTTCCGGGGGTGCATGGGGATGTCTGTTGAAGGGCAGTTATTGGAGGGGGGCTGGTCCCGGGGTGCACGGGGATGTCTGTTGAAGGGCAGTTATTGGAGAGGGGGGTGTTCCTGGGGCATGGGGGTGTCTGTCAAAGGGGCAGTTATTGGAGGGGGGCTGTTCCCGGGGTGCACGGGGATGTCTGTTGAAGGGTAGTTATTGGAGAGGGGGGCTGTTCCCAAGGGTGTCTGTCTATCGGGCCATTATTCAGTGGGGGCTGTTCCCAGGGCACGCGGGGGTGCCTGTCTACGGGGCAGTCACTGGAGACGGGGGGGGGGTCCCGGGGCACGCGGGGGTGCCTGTCTACGGGGCAGTCACTGGAGACGGGGGGGTTCCCGGGGCGGAGCCGTGGCCCGCACTGTGGCAAGGGGCAGGCCCAGCTCCATCATTCGAGGATCACGCCCTGGCCCGGGGCGACAGGGGGTCTCGGCGGGTCCATCCCCCCGGCCTGGGGGGGGGTCTGTCCCCAGGGTGCAGGGGCGCGCGGCCCGCCCGCCACGTGGGCCGTGCCCGGGGCCTAGGAGGGGGGACGGGAAGTAACCGCTGCCAGCGCTCCCCCCCTTCCCTCCGGAACCTACGTAGTCCCCGAGCTATCACGTCAGCCGCACGTGCGTGGGTCGCCGGGGGATGTCGTAAGTCAGTGGCCCTCCCGGGCTCGGCAGCATGACGTATACGTCTCGCGAGATCTCGGCCCCACAAACCGCCCCGTGAGCCTTTGCGGCCCCTCTTTGCAGCCGGCGCCGCTCGGGATGGGTGAGTAGGGCCGCGGCTCCGGGCCTGCCGCCATCCGTCGCCATCCGCCCGCAGGGCCGGCGGCGCGGGGCCGGGCGCGGCGTGGGGGGTGCCGCGGGCCTGCGGGCTGGGAGGAGGGAGGATGCTGGGGTCCAGCGCGGCGGGGGCTGGGGCGGGCCCGCTGCCTCCTCCTGGGGGTGGGGGTGGGGGTGGGGCTGCAGCCCCAGAGCTCCCCCTCCCCCGTTTCCTCCGGCTGTGGGGCCTTGCGGGTCTGGAGCCCCCGCCGCCGCCTTCCCCGCCCCCCGGCTTGGGGGGCCCTGCAGCGGGCGTGAGGCCTCAGCGCAGCCGGACTCGCCCTGCACCCAGGTGGGTGTGAGCGCGGGCTGGGGTGCAGGGCTTGTGCTCGCAAAGGCCCCAGTCTGGGATGGGACAGTTTCCTTTGTTGCCATGTGCTGGGTTTGCTGAACGCTTCGGGGAGGGGGGGGCTCTTGAGTATCCGTGATGAAGCTTCTCTAATTGCTGCATTAGACCGAATGCACCATGTGGAAATCAACCTTGGAGAGCTGAGTACTCAGAGCCTTGCTGATGTACAATCGGGCGGGCTCGTCTGCCTATCTGACCTGCTGCTTTTTGGTTTAACCCAGGTATCTCTAGGGACAACTGGCACAAGCGTCGCAAGACTGGGGGCAAAAGGAAGCCCTACCACAAGAAGAGGAAGTATGAGTTGGGGCGACCTCCCGCCAACACCAAGGTGGGGGATTTGGCCGTTGGGGATAACTGGATGTTGCTGCCCTAGCCAGCTTTGAAAATGCTGTGTTCATTTCTGGCTTCATACTGCAGTGATAAGGGCTTGTGAAAATGCCCTGCTTTCTCAATCCGTACTCTTAATTTCTGCCTGTGCTCCTCTGAGCAGTGGCACTTCCCCCCTGCCTGTGGGATTTCAGCATTACATCGGTTCAGAGTGTTAGTGGGTTAGATGGCAATTGGAGTGATGAGAACTTCACCTTAGGTGGGTACTATGGACCGTTTTGGTCGCAATTATGGCACCTGCCAATGCTAGGATCTGTCATAGTTACACTGACCATATTGCCTTTCAACCTGAAACTCACTGTCTGCCCTTCCCTGAGGCTATTGTTTTGTTAGCAGCTCTGTTTTTGTTGTTGTTACAGATTGGCCCACGCCGAATTCACACAGTGAGGGTTCGTGGTGGTAACAAGAAATATCGTGCTCTGCGCTTGGATGTTGGCAACTTCTCTTGGGGCTCTGAGTGTAAGTAGAAAGATGAGACTGCGGGCCTTTCGCATCTAGAAAGCGACTGTGTCTTTTTCTCGCTGTGTCAGCCATCCGTGCTACTGCTGGACTGGAGGAATGATACAAGCAAACAGCTTGGATGCTGATCTTCAGCAGTGTGGTTGTCTGTACAGTGTTTGGTTCTGGAGCAGTGTGAATAATGATGATAACTTTGACCTTAGGTGGGCTTATTAGAAGTCTTGGAGGCCTCTGTAAAGCTCACAGTGATAGGAATGTCATAGTTACACTGAGTGCATTGCTCGCAGACGCTCTCCTCTCAGGCGGGGAGCAGCTATCATGGAGTTTTCACATTTAAAAACAAATGATGATTGTCAAATCATTGGTGATGATTTACAGCTTTCAGCAGAAAGTGCTCCCTGTCCCCAAGTGTTTATCTAAATAAAGTAAGAGAAAACAGTCAAGGAGAAAGGAGAATGTGAGGTCCTTGATGGTTTGCTAGAACAAGTGGTTTTGAAGGAGAATGCCCTGCAACAGGGTTGGAGGGTGGGGGAGAGGTTTTAAAAAGGAGTAAGGCATTAAGGTGAGAGGAGGGGGATATACAACCCTTCTACTGCAGTCATCAGTACTCCTGGAGGCAAAGAGTCTTTTGCTTGTGCCATGTTGAGACCAGTGGACTCCAATCTTGGCTGTCTTTTTGGATGCTTCTGTAATACAAATAATAAATAGTAAATCTGGTGCGGGTTAATGATGACTGAAAGGTGGCTTGTCTGACATGAGATAGAGGGGAAATGGTCTCTTTCCAGTTACTAGTGGAGAAGTATCCGTACTGTGAAAATCCCCATCCCTTGTTAGCAATCTCAGCGGGGAGGCCAAAAATTGAATGCCCTAACCAACAGGCATGAGCCAGCCCTGCTGAGCAGTGTGGGGAAAGCCAGCATTGCTGCTGTGCTTGTCCTGTGGACAAATTATAAAGACTTGAGTCCCCAGGGATGGCAAACTTATTAAAGCAAAATGACAACTACCATAAAATTGTGGTTTACCCCACTGTGGAGTGATCTGTGATCTCTAGAGGCCTGTGGAGGGTGGGAAACCTAGCTTGCTGCTCGAATTCTGAAATAAAGTCTTAATCCTGCAAACAGAGTGTAGTGCTTTCTGTGGGGGGAATCCCATTCACTTCCATGGGGTTGATTACCCATGGTAGGAAGGATTCACAGGATTGGGCCTTGACTCTCTGCATTTGCCATTTATGCAACTTGTGTGGTAATAACCTTCAGATGAGAAGTTTGATGTCCACAAATGAGACCGGGGAGGAGGAGGATTATACTCCAGCATGGTCCTGTGCATCTAGTGCTTTATTTAGAGCGTGTGTAGCCTTCCATTTGCAGGTCTCTTTCCTGAACCCATATAGGCTACACTGGGAGAGGAGAGGATATACTGAAAATACTTGCCAAGTAGTTGGAGGATAAACTTCTGAAGAGGCGTGGCTCCCAGCATGGATTGAGCACTGAAGATGCTGTGTTGTCTGCTTCGCATGTTTATGATGCATCCATTGTAAAAGCTTGTCTGGCTTGTGTGGAGTTTGTTTAATTCCCTTGTTTTCCAAGGCTGCACCCGCAAGACCAGAATCATTGATGTGGTCTACAATGCTTCCAACAATGAGCTGGTGCGGACAAAGACCCTGGTGAAGAACTGCATCGTTCTCGTTGACAGTACCCCATACCGACAGTGGTATGAAGCCCACTATGCCTTGCCTCTCGGACGCAAGAAGGGCGCTAAACTGGTACGTGCTGGGCTGAGAAATTTGTTCTTGATGCTATGTGAATCATGCCAGTCTGCCTGCTGGGCAGAGATTGCAGAGTCTGCACTGTGTCCCTGTCTTGCTTAATACCAGTCACTGCTGTCCCTTCTGCTTAGCAGTTTTAAACAAAGTATCTCAGAATCGCATTCCAGACCAATTCTAGCTTTTTGAGATGTTCTCATTTGGAGTCACATGGCCGTTCCAAAGGGAATGTTGGTTCCTTAAAACCGTTGTTCCACAGAGCCATCCCCATGGATTTTGCACCCGGCAGAGTTAGATTAGTGGAGGGATCTGCCCCGAGAGCTTCCTTGGTCTTCTGATGATGATAACTTTGTCCAGTTCTGCTACTGAATGGAGAGCGATGACAACTTGTGACGCTGAAGAAGACTTTGCAGGGGCAAGTTGGGTCCTCACTGCAGGGAACAAGCTTCTGCTTTTAGAGCAGATTCCTGCATGTTAGTCAGTTACATAGGAATTTGGGTCCTGCCTGCAATGGTGGGTTTTTTTGGGGGTGGGGGGGTGGGTTGGACTGTTCAGTTTATTGTTGGATAGTGGGTGAAGGTTGGCCTGTTCTCATTGTCTGATTGTTTGGAGACACATTCAGATCATTACTCCAGTCTGTGTGATTGGGGGAAGGGAGATTAAGTTGATTTTTGGGGAGGAGGGTAGTTCAGACTTCCAAAAGGACAAACCGTAGAAAGTGTTTCATGTGCCTGTGTAGTGCATATCCCTTCCGGAGCCTGATCCCTGGCCCTGTCAACAAACTGCAAAGGCTGGATGGAGTTTGTAGTTGCATTCATGCCTCGTATCTAAGGGTTTTGGCTAGCAGAGGTTGCCTATTCTATGTGCACGGACAATGACTAACAGCAGTTATTGCTGGGAGACGGGGGGGACAATTGCTTTCACTCATTCACTGTCAGTAGCCACCTCTCCTACCCTGTGTTCTCCACACGCGATCAGGCATGTTTTGGGCTAGGACTGTAACAAAAAGGTAGACAGCTATACAGTTAAACGCAGCCTATTCTCAGTCCTTTCTTTGGCTTTGTTTCAGACTCCTGAAGAGGAGGAAATCTTAAACAAAAAGCGTTCAAAGAAGATCCAGAAGAAATATGATGAGCGGAAGAAGAACGCCAAGATCAGTGGCCTCCTGGAGGAACAATTCCAGCAGGGAAAGCTGCTTGGTGAGTCCCCAGGGAGGGAGAACTCAGTGGACTATACAGGGACAAAGAGAAGGTGCCAGAGCAGAAGCTATTCTTAGTGTTTCTAAAATCCTGTCTGAATTAGCCAACCTGATAAAGCCATGCAGAGGTGCAGATTGAAAGTGATGGGGGAGTTAATCGGTTTAAGTAGGCTTGGCAGAACTTGATTTTTATAATTTTGACAGTTATCTGTGTTTGTTTTTAAATATTTTTATCTATTTTAAATTTTTCACAGTTGCAGGAAATTATGGGGGTGTTAGCCCCTAGTAATTATTTAATGACCGTAGATGTTGAGATTAATTAAAACACAAATTATGAGCATTATGTGTCAAAATCTACCAAGTAAATATCTTTAAATCAAACTGTTAAGAAGTTCTAAAATAGCGCTAGCTGGAAATGTCGCTGGAAATGTTTGTTTCATCAGCTTGTGCTTGTATGGTGAAATGGACATCTACCGATTTTAAAAAAAACAAACCCTTCCACGCCTAGCTGTAAATGTTTTTACTGGCTATTAGCCACAGCTTTCCTTTCATGTATGTGGATTCTGGAGGGTCCAGCAGTTTTGGCCTTGGTGAAAAGGAAAAATTTTCCACGTCACAGCTGGCATGTTTGTTCAGTTCCTGGAATTGCTCAGCCCTGGCTAGTGATCATTCTCTATAAACCTTTCTCTGGTAAGACTTGCCAGTGTTGTGAAAAGCCTAAGGCCAGGTCTGCACTACAGACCTGTATCGTTCTAACTATGTCGCTCGGGTGTGTGAAAAATCCACACCCCTGAACAACATATTTATACCAACATAACCCCCGGGGTAGATAGCGCTAAGTCAATGGGAGAAGCTCTCCTTTGGCTTAGTAGTGTCTTCAGTACTGTGCTGAAGACAAGCCCGAAGGCTGCTTGTGCATCCTCTGTGCGGTGAGCAGCTTTCTTAGGTGAAAGGTGTTACTTGTTAAGCCTATCTGCCGTTGTGCATGGGTGGCCTCGTATTCTGAAGTCTTCTGGTGATGAGAACACTGTCCAGTTCTGCTACTGAATTTAAATGATGACAATTGGAAATCTGAAGAGGACTTCACTAGTGCATATCTTCCCCTCACACTTGCATAGCCCCACAGCTGTGCCTGAGTAGGATCCTTTCAGGGAGATGCTCACTAACATATTGATTTGTTTGAATAGGCCAAGAAAGGTTGACCGTAGAGGGCAAGAAAGAGTCCAGCTTGTTTGAATGGACACTGTGATGTGAGAGTCCGTAGCAATGTAGCTCCTGTTTCTTTTTCCCTGACCTAATGACTGACTTCTCATTGCAGCTTGCATCGCCTCCAGACCTGGACAGTGTGGCCGAGCAGACGGCTATATTCTGGAAGGCAAGGAACTAGAATTCTACCTGAGGAAGATCAGGGCCAGGAAAGGCAAATGAATGTACGATACACAAGTAAAAGACCGAATAAAAACCCCTGAGTCTTGTTATAAAAGGGTAGTGTGCTTATTTGTGTGGGGAGTGAGGCAGGGCTTGGGAAGCTCCTTTCTCCTGCAAAGACTTGAAAGCAAAGGGGCTATAATCAGGACTTTCTGCTCCATGCTTTCAGCCCTAGGAAAGCGCTGAACCTGCAAGCCCCAGTGCTAAGATAGGACCTAGCAGGAAATGTGTAGGAGCGACTTAATGGGGCAAACACAAGTGTGGAGAAAGGGGGGTTGTTAGTGGCTTGGTTTGTGCAGCAGCTCGTAGTCTGCACCATTGATGTAATTCTAGCTGTTCTAGATTGCCGATGTACGGGGTGTTTCTGATACACGGCTATGTTTGCTGTAAATGGGGATTGCTAGACTGGAGCAGACCTGTGGTCTATCTAGTCTGTTCTGTCTCCTGTACTTGATTCGTTACAGGAGGTGTTAATAACCTGTAGCTGCTAACCCAGTATGGCACCAATGGGGTCTTTTTACTGGGTGCTGGGAAAATCTCCATTTGGAAACATTTCCCGTTTTGGACACTGGTTCCGATCTGTACATTGATTTACATTTTATACAGAGAGCTTTGGCTAATAGGGTTTATTTAAAAGAGACCTGCTGACTTGTTTTCCTTTCAGACGTCCGTTTGTGGAACAGCTTAGACACTGCGACATGAGAATCGATAGCCAGGCATCTTTTTTTTTTCCTCTACCCCCATCACTGTTATCTGGACACTGTAACTTCTATTGTAGCAGGTACAGTGTGCTATTAACTCTCAAATATAACTTTTAAAATCTTACTCAGCTGTTTCACTCAATATTCTGCAGCTGTGAGTGCTCTGTAGTGCTCCTCCGAACGCCACACACCCAGTACGTATTTTGAACTAGTACATTTAACCAACATTTACGGTTTCCTGCTTGGTCGAGAAGTTACTCTACAATTTCAGTTGGTTCTATTTCAAGTTAGCCTTTGGGTAGAACTGGTGCTGCACTGCTGAGTGGCTGGTTGGTCTCCTCCTTGACCTCCTGAGTCTCATTACAGTGCAAGATGAACTCCCTTCTAGCAGAAGGGCCAGGCTATTTCAGTGGTCTGTCTCTTTTGATAGTTGGGTACAAACTTCCCTTTCTCTTCACCTACCATCCAGTGGACAGGAGGTTGCTGTCAATTGCGCATCTGAGGTGCCAGACCCTGAACATGGGTGAACAAAATTATTTTCCAACGTACAAATGTCTGTACTGGGTCAGGCCAAAGGTCCATCTAGCCCAGTAGCCTGTCTTCTGACAGTGGCTGATGCCAGATGATTCAGAGGGAATGAACAGAACAGGGCAATTTCAAGTGACTATCCCCTGTCATCCAGTCCCATTTCAGGCAGTTGGAGGCTTAAGGACATCTGGAAACTTAGGGACACCCAGAGCATGGGGTGGCATCCCTGACCGCATGGCTTGTAGCCATTGAGGGATCTATCCTCTGTGACCTTTTTAAAATCTGGTTTTACTTTTGGCCTTCACAACATCCCCAGGCAATGATTTCCACAAGCTTGACTGTGTTGTGTGAAGAAGTACTTCTTTATGTGTGTGCTGCCTATTCATTTCATTGGGTGACCCTTGTTTCTTGTGTTATGTGAAGGGGTAAATAACACACCCCTATTCATGAATGGCATAGAGAAAGTGATTTTATAGACTTCTATCGTATCCTTCCTTAGCTGTCTCTTTTCTAAACGTAAAGGTCCAGCCTTTAATTTCTCCTTGTATGGAAACTGTTCCTACCCCAGTCACTTGTGTTGCCCTTCTTTACCTGTTTCAATTGTAATATCTTTTCTGATATCGGTTATCAGAACTGGACAAAGTATCCAAGGCTTGGGCGTATCATGGGTTTCTATATTGGCTTTACAATATTTTCTGTTTTATCTGTTCCTTTCCTAGTGGTTCCTAACATAGTTAGCTTTTTTTCACTGCCGCTGCACATTGAGTGGATGTTTTCAGAGAAATATACAATATGACTTGTGGATATCCACACATGGTCTCTTTCTTGAGTGGAAACAGCTAATTTAGGCCACATCGTTTTGATGTATACTTGGGATATTTTCCAATGTGCATTACTTTGCACTTACCACATTGAATTCCATCTGCCATTTTCTTATCCAGTCTCCAAGTTTAGTGAGACTGCTTTGTAATTCTTTGCAGTCAGCTTTCAACTTAACTGTCTTGAGTAATTTCGTATTGTCTGCAAATTTTGCCATCTCGGAGTTCACCCCCTTTTCCAGATCACTTGTCAGTATGTTGAACAGCACTGGTCCCAGTACAGATCCTCAGGGAACCTTGGTGTCACTTCTCCATGGTGAAAACATGCACCCCTGCCTGTTTGTTTTTTTTCTTAGCTGAAATTACCCTATTAGGGAATGAAAACCATGTGAGACGCAAGATTCTCATCTGCATCAAACTAAACAAGTCGTCTGCTTGAACGTGCTTGTCTAAGTCTCCTATAGGTTATCAGACTGGAAATGCAGCTCAGTGTTTGAATCGAAGAAAGGTGCAGACTTCTTTGATGCATAACTTAGAATTCACCCAACAAGTGTTTTGTGCTATGCAAGTCGGTTCCTTTCTCCTTATTTCTTGAGTTTGCTCTTGTGTCCTAGCAAGGTGACCACCGCCTTCTTGCTGGTGAGCTATTCCATCCACTAGGGGACAGTGGAGAAGGTGCACAACTGGTGTCAAATGTCTGGGCTGCATAAAGCTTTTATTTAGCCCATGTGCTAGAAGTCACAGCCCCTGTGGGTAGAGAAGCTACTAAACCAGTGTAGCCTGCTTGTATTGTTTTCCTGCTTGCAGACAACCTGAAATAGCTCTAAGATGGGCTCTGGTTTTATTCCTCTTAAGGAGGTATTTTATCTTTATGCCTCAGTGTGATACCGGACATCGCAGATCTTTATATAACTCCCCCATGTTAGTTGTGCAGCTAGTTACAGTAACGTGTACACAGAGGGAATAACTGCATGTGAACATGGCCATATAAACAGTTGCTGGCGTCACTTTCCTATTTTTTACCTATAAACTATAACAACGCCCTTGGTCTTTGTACAAACCTCTGTTAGCACTGGGAGCACCCCATAGCATGGAGCACTTACGTCCTTAATGTTTGCTAAACCCTGAAGGTCAGGATTGCAAATGTAGCTCGGCCATCCACAAAATGAGAAGTAATATTGTTAACCAGGAGGGAGCAGACAGTCACGAGCAGGGCTGAGCTGTTCTAACAGAGGATGCACAGATAGCTTGTAGAGGGAACTGCCGGCAGTGAAGAGTGTCCTCAAATCCAGTCTGAAATAGTGGCAGGGAAGAGTGGAGTAACCACTTGCATAAACGCAAGAAATTAGGGCTTGTCTACATGGGGAAATAGCCTAGAAAAGCTATTGCCCTTTAAATTCACACCCCAGCTTGTTTTTCAGTAGACTAGTCCTTGGTTACATTATTTTCCCTTTCAAAGGTTGAATAGTTCAGAGAACTACTAATTCTCTCTACACAGATCTTTCTTTGGAATAGGTGCAAATGTATACACTGGGCTTAAACTACCTGTATTTTTAAACCAAAAACATTTGTGTATGTGCTTAAGACGTTGCTTTTTAATGCAGTATAAAGTGGTGATTGTACAACTTATTTCTCTAGAGTCCTTTTAGGTGCACAAGAACCAAGTCCTGTAACCCCCAGCCAGTGTCCTCCGTGCCCAGTCCGCCACTGTCTGCTATGTGAGAGAATAAGAGGTGCAGCTGGTTTTGGTGTGTCTAAACTCTAGTACTACAGCATAGTCCGCCATCTTTCCCTTAGCTGCAGCTGTCTGAGATGTGGCAGGCACTGGAGGATCAAATTTACCATTGAGGTAACTGGGTACCTCTCCTGTGAAGTTAGTGGGACTTGTGCCTGCCTACAGCAGACCTGAACGTTTGCCATACAGTTTACACAAGCACTCTTCACCATATTGCATGAATCACGTTCCCCCACCAAAGAAATGCCAGAGGTGGACTTAAGGTAATAAAAGGCATCCTGGAAAAATGTCATTGCCAGTACCCCATCTCTTTTCTATGCAAGTGCAAATGGGTCAGAACATTCATGGGATATTCCCTATTGCACAGATGGGGAAACTGAGGCAAAGATTTGTTTAAGATCACACAGCAATTCAGTAGCGAAGTAGGAAATAGAATCCGGGTCTCTTGCTGACTGGGATTATGCCTAATCCATCTGCCCACAATACCCCCACGCCGCTTCACTTCATTCCTCTGCTTATTTCCCGGAAACATGCTGGAGAGGGCTCCACTCACAGCCCAGTTGATTGTTGGCGATTTTTACAGAATGGGAGGCCTGCTGGGAAGAAGTGGCTCTGGAAAAGATTTAACAGGTGTGGGTAGTCAGCTGATCATGAACTCCCAGTGTGATGCTGTGGCCAAAAGCGCTAATGTGATCCTGAGATGTATAAACGGGAATCTTGAATAGGAGCAGAGAGGTTGTTTTCTCTCTATTTGACACTGGTGTGATCACTGCTGGACTCTTGTGTCCAGTTCAGGTGCCCACAATTCAAGAATGATGCTGATAAATTGGAGCGGGTTCAGAGAAGAGCCATGAGAATGTTTAAAGGGTTAGAAAACCTGCCTTGTAGCAATAGACTCAAAGAGCTCAATCTATTTAGCCTAACAGAGAAGGTTAAGCAGTGACTTGATTACAACCTATCTCCATGGGGAGCAAATATTAGTGGGCTTTTCAGTCTAGCAGAGAAAGGTCTATCATAGTCCAATGGCTGGAAGTTGAAGCTAGGCAAATTCAGACTGGAGATAAATGAGTAATAAACCATTAGAACAGTTTACCAAGGGTTTACCCAAGCCCGGCACTCAGGGCTGAAGCCTTTGGGCTTTGGCTTCAGCCCTGGGTCCCAGCAAGTCTAATGCCAGGCCTGGTAACTCCCATCACAATGGGGTCGTGACCTGCTTTGGGGTCCTGACCCACAGTTTGAGAACCACTGTGCTAGAGGATCACAATGGTCCCTGCTGGCTTTGCAATCTCTGAATTAATGTGAAGTTGGCACTTGATTAAGTGGTCTCTTCGTTTACTGAGATGGAAGGCGTGACGAACTGGGACTGTTCTTACTATGGTCTGTGAATGCTGAGTGTGGGGTGTTGGCCTGGGAGGACGATCTGCATTGGGGGATGGGAGACTGGCTGGAGGGAAGATGCCTGAGCATGTAACGTGAGAACCCAGGAAGGGGTTAGAGGCCAGGTGACACCTCTGCCCAGGAAGCTGAACAAAGGCTGGGGGAGGAGACGCTGGAGAGTGAGAGGGTTTCAGGAGGTGGCTGGGGAATGGAGGGAAGGACAGACGGGGCGCTGACCCCCTAAGGGGGCTGTGGTGCTCCTGGGACCCCAAGATGGACCTAACTGGGGAGGATCCTGTTGTCTGTGCCGGCAATACCTGATTTGGATTGTGTTCCTGGCATCTAAATAAACCACCTGCTTTACTGGCTGGCTAAGAGTCATGGTGAATCGCAGGAAGCTGGGGGTGCAGGGGCCTGACTGCCCCCCACTCTGTGACAGGAGGGTATACTGGAGAGACCGTCTCAGATCCAACATGTGGGTTTACAAGTCCCCAAAGAGGCTGGGGCTTGGAAATCTGGAATGGGACCAGGCTGGTGTTGCTACTGCAGCAGCAGCCTGTAGGGGGCACACTACCTATGCAGTTCCCCAAAGTCACACAATGTGTGTACCCTGTTGCAAACTGTAGGGGATGCTAGTTTATTAATAACAGAACCTTGCAATAGCCCTATACATGTACACAAAGCCTGGGAAAAGAGACAGCTGCCCTGAAATGCTCTATACTAGGAGCCAAATGGAAATATTTTATCTTGTTACCTTTAAATGTTTGTAGCTTTTAAATGAATGAGCCAGTTTTCTTCAAACATGGCTTGTTTTTTTGTAGATTTCATTGAGACTTTACAAAATCCCATTCGAAGACTCTGCCATATCACCTGTGTAGTGATATGTGGTTTGGGGGGTGGGTATTCCATGCTGTATGCTAGAAAAATAGCTCATTTTAAGCTCGGGGGAGGGGGGGATTTTCATCCTGAACTTTGCATTTCCAAATTTTGAAGGCTTGATTTCTCATCCGTGATCACTGTGTGATTTTCATGGAACTTGTTCTGATCACTACATCATCCCATTACAAAAACACCAAATCGCTTAAACCAGGTTAAAAAGTTTGTTTTTAAATATCATGTAATACGATCTGTGGGCTGTAATCGTTTGGTCTCGTTTTGGTTGTGAGGCTAGTGGGCGGGTGCATGTGCTCATGCTAGATAGTGGTCCCTTCTGACCTTACCCTCTCAAACCTAACAACTGCCTAGGCAGGCGTGAGGGAGGCGCAAGTCAGTCAAACGACGGCTCCAGCTGAAAGACTGAATGATTCAGACAAGAATCCCTCTTGCCCGTCTTATTTTAGCCTGACTGATCCCTGTGTGCCACACACATTTGATGTCCCTGAGTTTGTATTGTTGAAAACGATTGACATCTGCAATAAAGGATCACACAGCTGAGGCTAGGGAGAGATTTATTTACCCTCATGGGAGGCGTCTTGCAGCATTTTAAGTTTCCGGTATGAATATTTCTCCTGTGTCCCTCAGTTTGGTTCTTTGTCACCCACTGAATCTAACAGTTGGGCCGTGGCAACCGGAGGGATGTGTTGGGGAACTGGCGACGGGGCTTTCTGTAGAGCATGATCCTTATCGAACCCTTTGCTGCATTTGAGCTCATCACTCCAGTCTGGCTTCTGGCCCTAGGGACCTGCTCCAATGCCCACTGAGCCAGGGGGAGTCTTTCCCTTCATTTCAGGGGGTTTTGGATCAGGCCCTTAGCTGGCGGCACTATCCCACAAACTGCCAGGCCTAGAGGGCAGACGCCGGGGGCGCAGCTCGCACTGAGAGTGGAGTGACGAGGCACGCTGAGCTTGCTGCCTCTAGGCAGCCGACTGGTCAATGTCGATGCTCTCGTCGGAGGGCTGCCTCACTCGGATCTGGGGGTTCTCCTTCCGAGGCCCCTGTGAGGCTTCCAGCTGGCTGGGTATCTTGAGGCGGGTGCCGGGTGTGGGGGGCTCGCTGGCCTCATCTTCTGTCTCTTCCTCCTCGATGCGGCCCACCGATTCGGGGTCCTCGCCGCGGCGGGGGTTGGGAGAGGGAAAGCCGCCCTCGCCCCTCAGGCGCAAAAGGTGGTGGTGGGCCCGGTTGCTCCTCCCGAAATTCTTCAGGCTGACGGCGGGGGAGGCGGCTGCGGTCAGGAAGCGGTTGAGCAAGGGCGTGTGCATGCGGGGCAGGCTGGGGGAGGCCTCCACCTGCTGGCTCTGCTCCGGGTCGTCGCTCATCCTGGGGAAGGAGTGTGGGATTAGGGCACAAGCTCTGTGTTTGGCAACTGGAGCGAGGGCTGCTGTCGCCCCTCGCCTCACAAACCAAGTTCCCAAACACAATTGAACGGGGTTAGCGTAAGAAAAATTGTTACTCGAAGTAGCCCCGTCTCCCTCACAGACCTGCTCCTGTGCATCCTGGAGCCAGAGCTGCTGCCTAGGCGGCGGTTTTTACTCCTGTTAGCTCAACGCTGAGGGAGCTGGAGTCTCTTTTGGCTCATGCATCATCAAGAGTGAGACGCTCCCAGTGCAGAGCCAGATGATTCTGCACCAAGTTTGCTTGGTAAAGTAAGATGTTTTCCCTGACTACAAGCCCTGCAATCTCACTGCAGGCTGGGTTCTTCCCAGTTCATGCAGCTTGGTAAATAATTCAGGTTATTCAGGCCAGAGTCTTCCCTCACTTACCCTAGTGCACCCAATTGTCTTCATGTTCTGCCCTCAATTACCCCTGCAGACAACAGGGTTCACTTAGGTGTAACTAAGGGCAGAATTTGACCTGCAGATCTTTATAAATGGATGAGGCACAAGCTAGAACTCCCCACCCCCCAGCTTGCCTCTTAGATTCCAGGATCAGTCTGTGACACAAGCAGTTATTAGAAAAATCACCTTCCTACTTGTAAACTGAGTAAATCTGATCTGGTGTGACTGAGAGGCAAGAAAGAGGAGCCCGCAGGGCCCTTTTTAGAGTGACTTTTCAGGTCCAAACCACCCTTCAGAGCAATCCCAGAGGCTCTCGGCCATAGCTGCTGCTTCAGGAAAGCTGCTGTTTTCGTTCTGAATGATCCCGCTGCCCTTACCGCATATCGAAGGTGGATCCCAGGAAGGAGGGCTTCAAGGTCTCGGCAGCTGTGGCAATGGTGTAAGGCGGCTGAGCTGTGGATTCATTCCAGTATTTGTCCTTCCCTGTTAGAGGCAGGTTCTGGTACATGTCATCCACGGAGAGCAGGGACACCTAAGGGCGGCAAAGGGCAGGCTCAGCTTCAAAAGGAGGAACAGAGCATGCCACAGACTGGTTGGGTCTTTAAGGGGAGTGGGGCGCAGTCTTGCCTGTGAGGGATCAGCTGATCTGATGCTCTGGCATCAGGGGTTTCAATTCAGTTATCAGAGCCAGCTGGGGAAGCATCGGTTGATTTCCAGAAAGGGCTAGGGGGGTAGGCCTGGGAGCAGGCCAAACCCTAGGCAGGTGGCCTGGAGAGAGTCTGGGAATAAGGATCTAGATTGGGGGAAAGACTCCAGGGAGGGAGGCCTGAGGAGCAGCAGCTCAGGTAGGAGCTGGGCATCCCGGGAGGAAGCAGGGAGGGTCAGCACTCAGCAGGCGGAAGGGGATCGCAGGAGGGGCAGAGACCCTTCTATTTTGCGTATCCCTTGGGATTATTGTCTGTTTGTTAGCAGTGCCCATGCGGGGGTGCTGCGAGAGAAGGCAGGCCACGAGGGTGACCCTGACACATGTTTTGTGCATCGAAGGCAAAACTCCCCCTCACTCCAGTGAGGATGTTGCCTGAGTATAGAGTCAGACCTGGAGGCTGCATTCGCACAGGGTCTCATCCTGTACCCACTCCAGCCAAAGGCAGTGGGGGCAGAACTGGGCACCAGGGAGAAGCGTTCTGTGATGGAACAATCCTCCGGCTCCACACTTTCCTAGCGTTTCTCCTTTATTTGTTTCCATTTCTCCTGTGGATTTTTTTTATAGCTGGTGCATGGTGCAGCCTAATTAATCCCAAAGGCTGATGTCTGCCACCCACCGCATGGGTGTTAGCAGCGCTAGCTTCTCCCTGTCACACGGGCACCATCCCCTGGGGCTCAGCTTCACCCCTGTTCTGGAGAGATCCCAAAGTTGAAGTTTAGATACAGCCCATTCATTCTGTGTCTTCTCCACTGCAATGCCAATGAGGATCACTTGTGATGTCAGTTTTGTGATGTGGACATCTGCCTGCTGAGAGCCCCAGTTCACTGGATCTAGGAACCTCAGAACGCCTATACAAGGGCTGGATTTGAATCTGACTTGGAGGCAAAAGGCTCCCTGTCCTGCCCCTAATCCTGGCCTGTAGCATCTCTGTGCAGCCCTGATTATTCCAGTTTGATGGAACAGCCCCCGAGGCATTGAAGACGTGCTTCCGGCCAGCACACCTGTCTCTACACCACAGCCCCTTTGGAGGGACGGGACGCACCTGCAAGTTCCTGTCAATCAGCTTGTTAGTTTCAAAGTCGTCGTCGTCCTCTCCAAATGGGTTAATGATCTGTTCTGCGACCTGGAGAATGAAGGGAGAACACCCCATGAGACACACGCACTCAGACACCAGGCTAAGGGGTCTCTGATGCTTGTGAAACACGCTGCACTGCAAGCTGTTACTATGATGGCCACTGGCGCATTAGGGGCTGCGTAGTGTGTATGCTGTCCCTTACCCATACCCATATCCATACCCCGTCCCTTCCCCAAGGAGATCATAGTACAAATGTGGATGAGGATGTGGACTATGCATCTGAATACACCAGTCTCAGAGCCATGGGCACTTGCTTTCTGATCTTTTCTGTTTCTCCTCATTTCGGTGGTGGATTTTCACTTGCAGGCTTTACCGAAAAGGAGCCTCTTAAGCAGGGATTTGCAGCCCTGGAGGCCTCTGGTTGCCCGCAGAAGAGGTACAGATGGGAAGTGGTGCTGTAATCTTCCCTGATGCTGAGACACATCTGCCCTGAGCTGGAGAGTCCCCTTCCAGGGCAGAGAGGGGAGCTCAGTCCCAGGGGCCCATTCTGTCATTGCTCAAAGGTCCACAAGAGGGGGCCAGTCAGAGAGAATTAAGTTGCGTGAGGAGGACACTTCTCCCACTAGGTATTGGGCCAAGATCCCAATTCATCTCTCACTGAGTCCGTCAGATTGGAAAGACTCACTCCCCTGGGTTGCATCCACACCTGTGACTGCGAGACACAAGCTCATTGCTGCCAGTTGGCAAAGGGTTCACAGCTCGGTGTCAGCAACTCCTAACGGCTGAAACACTCGCTGCGCCTAACAGATCGCTTTCATAGGATTTAGCCCTAAACTACGGGGCCTTGCAGGGCCGTCCCTAGCCATTTGGGTGCCCTATGCAGCCCCCAACCCCCCCCCCCAAGGTCTGGGAGGCAGAAGCTGTGGGGGGCAACTTTTGGGGGCCCCACAGGCCCAGAGTGGCCCGGAGGACTGGGGGGGGCAGGTAAGAGGCAGGGTGGAGGGAGTTGTCCAGGGCCCCACAACCCCCTAGGGACAGCCTGCCCCTTGCAGGGGGGGGGCAGCCAAGGGATAGGGCTGGTCACTGGGGTTGGTGCTGCCACGTATGCAGCACACAGCTGCCTAGGGCACCATGAAATTTGGGGCAATTTGGTGCCCCAAATTTCATGGTGCCCTAGGCAGCTGCGTATGCCTAAGGATGGCCCTAGGGCCTTGCAAGGTCTCCAGTGAAAGCCAGGATCATGTTGGTCATTCATATCACTGTGAAATACATATACTGATGCGATTTTAATCATTGTGCCTATATACTGCAAATCTGACCTGGTCACGCTGGGAAATATCGCTGAAAATGAGAAACTACTTTAGACAAGGATGTGAGCTGTTAAAGTTAAGTTTTGACTCTGCTAAGCCTGTTATCCTGCTGTTTTCCGCGTAAACGTCCTGCTGCTAATATTCTTGCTCATGACTCTCTTTGGACCTCGGGTCTTTGCCAATAAACGTATTTGTGTTAGAAATAACTCGTAGTGTCAGGTGAAGTGCGACTCCTCCCTGGATTCACCGAGGTGACGCGCGCACTGTTCTCTTTCCGGACAGCGAGCCTGGCGCCTAGGAGCGTCCGGGGCAGGTGCTGCACGCTGCGAGGAGCACCGTGAGGACTTGGGGGTGGCTGTGTGTAACTTAGCACGAGCCTGCACAGAGAGGGTGAGTCTGCAGAGACCCAGAAGCAGGGGCTTGCGGGGCCAGAGGTTGTTGGTTTCAGGGAGCTGAACCCCGGCAGAGACAGACAAAGCTGCTTCATGCTAAGGGCAGGCAGTGGGTGCCCCTGGGGAGCGTCACAGTGACCTAGAAGTGAAGGGCCCCTCATTGATTCCCCTGACATCCCCCAGTGCCCCACGTCGTGTTCACAGGGGGGATAGGGGCTGCATGGGAGTCTGACAACCAGGGGCAAGGTCAGATCTCCCACCTCGCTGGTGCCCAGCAGGGTCCTGCGCCAGGAACGTGCTCACCTTCAGCCAGCCGGCATAGAAGAAGAACTGCAGGAGGGTGGTGAGAGGGACGTACAGATCCAGATCCCGGTCCTGATCCTGCTCTGGGTCCAGGGGCTCCAGAAACTGCCGCCCGATCACACAGAAGGCGAAGAAGGAATAGACAGCGATTGTGACTACCTGCAGCAGAGGCACTCCGTTAGCCAGAGCCGGGTGGGGAGGAGCCGCTGGCTAGTCCCAGTGCACATGGGAAATCCTAAAGCGGGAACTACTGCTTTGGAAAATGAGACTAGACAGAGTTTGGCAGACGGAGATCGATGAGAGTAACACTGATATCCCACCACTGGTGAGCGTGAAAGAGTCTGTGGCACGTCTCACAGGAGTAGCTGTGCTGTGTAAGTTGGTATCCTGGCCAAATTCCGACTCGGGGTGATTCCATGCTGCCGCTCTACACTCTTCCTACAGTTTCATTAGGAAACGGGATCCTTCTTCCCTCCCTGTTTGAACCCCCCCTTGTCCAATGTTGCTGTGTGCTGTTAAATAGCTGCTGCACCCCACCCCAGAGGTGGATGCAGTGTAGTGGTGGGTGAAGTGCCAAGTGCTTTGGGATGAAAAGTGATAGAGAAATTCAAGTTGTATCTAGGAAGACATGGATCTACCTCACCATGGGTCAGCCCCCAGGGCCCCACAAGTGCTCTGAAGATGCTGCATGTAAAAGGTAATCTCTACCCTGTAGAACTAGCCTGAAGCGGCTTACATGTGAAGGGTGTTTGGTTGGCAGGGAAGGGAGCTGTCACTTTGATTCCCTTGCTGAGATGGGGCAGGCTGGAGGGGTCAGTTTCCATGGGCCATGTGGTTCCCACCTCCGGATCCCAGTGGAGGGTTGGGAATGGAGGGTGAGCTGAAGGCCGGGCGCTCACTGACCTGTGTGTACACCAGTGGGATGCTGATCCAGTCGTAGTGGAACAACATGCTGCATTTGGCACGGTACAGATTCAGCTCCTACGCAGAGAGGGGAAAGGGGGGGTTATCACCTGGGTGACAGCAGCCTTGGACAAGCTCCCCCCACCAGCAGCTGACACCCCAGATCCCAGCAACAAGCCCCCAGTGCCACATCCCCTCCCATCCCTTGACCTTCCAGTCCCCCCCAAACTTACATCTATGAGTAAGCGGAGGGCCACGTCGTCCCTGACCCGCCCATCTCGCCTCGCCTGGGCAGCCAGGTTGGTGAACCACACGCAGGGGATCCAGTACTTGTTAAAGTCCGAATGGAGGCTCTCAAACTTCTTGCGCTCTTCCTGTGTCATGAAGCCTGCAGCGTGGGAGATGGCAGGTAGGGTAGAGACTCAGGGTCCCTTTTCCAACCCCTTGCTTGGCCCCTGCTCGGCACTGGTGAGAGGGACCAGGCTGTCTGGCCTGGTTGCAGCAGCCCTCAATCCTCAGAACAGATACGGTGCGGGCAGCAGCAAGGCAAGCTCCCCACACGGTGCCCCATCAAGGTGCACCCATCTTGAGATGGGGGACACCCTCTCCAGGAGACAGATCAGTCTCCATGACCCACTCAGTCCTTGATCTCTCTGCTTGATCTCTCAGCGGGATGCTGGTGTACTGGGCCCACCACTGGTTCACCATCAGCGTGACGTAAAAACCTTGATCTCTCTGCCAGCAAGGGAGTTGGTTGTGTGGGGTGGGTTTTGTGATGGGCACCCCTGTTCTTATCAGGAAGTGGATTGAGACCAAAGCTCATTTCACACAGGCCACCAGGCAGCCATCAGCTGATAGCAACTCCCAGTTACTATAGACTTGGGCTGGATCTGAGCTCACAGATTCCAGACCCCTGGAGAAATGGCCCCTAGAGTCTACGTTCAGTGGCAGGAGTAGGAGACTCCAAGGCCACCACTGAGCACATCATGGCCTGCTGCTGGGATAGGCTCAGGAGTGACCACGCTCTTATGCCTGGTGGAGAACAGGCACCATGGCCTCAGCTGGGATTGTAGCAGGGGAGGCTGATTCCCAGCAGGAGCACCGAGATTTCCAATCCCACCCTGAAATCCTGGCCCCGTGGAAGTCAAGGCGAGTTTTGCCATTAACTTCTGCCAGGCCCCACCCCCTCCCCATTGCTCCCTGGGCTAGCAGGGGCGGGGTGCCCCTGTGGCTAGCATTCTGCTCAGCCACGTGGGGCACTGGGTTCAGCTTCCAGTCCCTGCTTGCTCCGAGTCTGCAGCTGCCGCAGAGACTGCCTTGCATTGCTCCAGGCTGCTGGCAGGAGTAAAATCAGGCCTCATGAGGGTACAAAGCAGAGGGAGAAGTGGGTCCCTCGGGATGGGAGGGGGACAGGAAATTGTCCGTGCAAGAAAACACCCTGCCAAGCTAGGCTTTCCCTGGACACTGACCTTAACTTCAGCCTTGGCTGCGCCTTAGGCAGATAGTTGCTGGCTGTAGCCTGGAAACTAACCAACGCATCAGTGCTCTGCTCAGGCCCTGAGATGAGCTCACCTGCTTCTACCAAATGGTCCATGGTTGGAAACCTCTTGAGCACCCTGGTGCTGACAGAGCGCAGGATGAGCACGGAGGATAAGTTGGCGTAGCGGATGAGCGAGCGCCGCAGGATCCTCCCCTTTTCATCCTTCCCGTGGACGGTGCTGGAGATGACGCACATCAGCTGGTCAGGCAGCGGGATGCTGGTGTACTGAGCCCACCACCGGTTCACGATCAGCGTGACGTAAAAACCTGCCCAAGGAGACAGCCCACGGGGGCACGGTTATTAGCTGGGGAGGCAGCTGCAGCTGAGCATCGGAGGCCCAGCAATGAGCGAGACAGGAGCAAACAGGTTTGTTAACTAGGGATGGCGTCTGGTGACGTGCAGGTTGTGCTGAGCGTGAGGGGCCGGCAGAGCTGCAGTGGCGGACGTTGCTGTGTTGCCTTGTCTAGATGGGATGTGAGCTCACATGTGCTAACGGACAGGTTTTAAAAAAATAAGTGCAGACAAGGCTCATGGGGCCCCATTTCCAAAGGAATCTAGGCACCTAGCGAGACTGACAAGTGCTTCTGAAAATCCCACTAGGTCCCTCTCTCAAGCTCTTTGAAAATCTGGCCCATTGCCTTCAACAGCCGCTAAACTGGGTGAGTGAAAACCTATCCCTCCTCCACTAGCCTTAACGTGACCCGTTCAGCATGTCTGAGGCCTTCACCCTAGAAGACTTCTCCAATGCATTAGTTGGAAGGTGTTAGCCCGCATGTTAACATCAGCCCTTTGAATCCAAGTCTAAGCCAAGCCTGAGCAACAGCAGGGCGAAAACTCTCTTTGTTCCCCCTTCACGTAAGAACCAAAAGGTCCACACGGAAGCCAGGGCAAAGCAGACCTCGCATAGCTCATATTCCCAATGCAGAAACAAAGCTGGCGTTTGGGGGCGGGGGCAGGGCCAAGAATGCTCCACCCTTTCTACACACTGTAAAGAAGAGAGAGATTTTCTCCTCGGCAGGCAGGAGACCTGTCAGTTTCCGCCTGTGACAACGGTACCAGGACTCTGATCACTGGACCACCAATTAATTCCATCGCTCTGGCAAAGCTGGGCCTAACGGGGGATGGGCAGGAGATCACGACAAGGCTAATTAACCCATGAGCCCAGAAAGTAGAAGAGGCACGGGAAGGGAAGAGCAGGGGGATAGACTAGAGCAGAGAGAAGCATCATGACTGACCCACCCACCTACCCACTCCCAGAGCCAGAGCCCTCTGCCTCTCAGAAACCTTCTATCTCCCCCCTCCATGGCTGTGTGTGCTAAGGGTTGCATGCAGCTGTAAGTACAGAGCTGCACAAGTTTGTAAGGTTGGTGGGGAGACCACTGTATATAAATTGCACAACGTAGGTAAGCAGAAGACGGGCTTCGAGCGGTTCGTGGCTAGAAAAGAGACAGGAGTGGGAAGACACCCGGTCACCATGTTTGTCTGGTTTCTGTGGGAGACGGATTTCTCTGTGGCAGGAGAGATAAAGAGGAGCTGAGCTGTTTGGAGGGACATTGTGCTTTTCCTTTGACTCATTTCCCCTGGCAATAGCGGAAGGCTCAGGGCTGACATCCGATAACCTACAGCTGGGCTTGAATGAACAGCTCAAGCATTTAGCCAGACTCTGGCTGAATTCCTTAGAAGAGATTTTGTAAAGAGCAGTGAAAAGACCGGAATCCCTGAGGGAACAGCTGGTAGATCCATCAGCTGATCCCTTTCAGGGATGCTCAGACAGGGTGAAATTAATTCACCCTGTTGGTGCGCACACCTTGTGCCAGCCAGCTCTCTGCACAGGGGTGAATATCAGGCCTGGGCACCAGGGGGCAGCCCGAGGGCAGGCAGCCACCCGAGCTCATCAGGTTAGCTGCTGCAGGAGTCACCTCTCAGAAAGGAGCAAAGAAGTTCCTCATTTCTCCTGCACAAGGGAGGGGCAGGGGGCCACTAAATAACGTGCCAGTCACCTGTCAGAGATAAGCCCGTTCCCAAGGCACAGCGGGGTGGGGAGAGCTGGTCAGGGGCGCCACTGCATTCCCACAAACACCTCCCAGCAGGGGAAGCTTTGGCTGGGCGAGGGCTTCTTTTATCCGGGAAATGTCTAATCATTAACCCCTCGCTCCCGTTCTCCAGTCTCCCCACTCCTGCTCGGTGCCCCCTCCCACCCCGCCCTCCTAGCCGTGCCCTCTGCTCACACATACAACCGTCTCTCACGTTTTTGCAGGACCTCTCCTCCCCAGAGGATCCTAAATGTGCTGCACTTATCCACAGGGGTCGCTGAAATGCAGCCACCTCTGGGGCAGAACAGCAGTGCTACATAACAGCTCAGCAGAGCACGTGAAGGAGAATGCTGCAGGGGGACTAGAGAGGCCGAATGGACTGTAGTGGGAGGAAGTTTGGTCAAGTGGCTGGAGGCAGGATGCCTGGGTTCTAGCCCTGGGTCTGCCTCTGATATGCTGTGCCGGGTGCTCGGTTTGCTCGTCTGTAATATAATGGGGATGATAGTGCTGCCCCTCCTGTGGCAGGTGCTTTGAGATCCTGGGGTGAAAGGTGCAAATGATTATTGTCACCTGAACTGGGCTAACTGCCCATGTGTTTCTGGGGCCTGGGGCCAAAGAATCAGGGTCCCTTCCATGACTCATGCCCTGGCCCACCTGATCCATTCGCTCCAGCCTTAACCGGGCACTAAGGACGGAAAAGAAAGAGGGAGACCCAGGAGGGGGCACTTTACCCAGGACGAAGGACATGGGGATGAGGTCCGTGGAGCGGTTGCAGTACTGAGCCACTTTCACATAGACCCGCTTCTGCTCTTCAGTCAGCAGCCGCCTGCAGGGACACAAAGGGCCGGGATCAGGCGCTCACCCCGGTGTGCGTTATTGCCTGGAACCTCCAACTCCTCTGTGCTCATCTTCAGATTCCCCTTCCTCTCACTGCCCCTTCACAGGAGCGCTACCTCCTCCCTGCTCTCTCGCTCCCCCAGTGACCCTGTGATGGATGGCTCCCTGTGGTATATTTCTTAAAGAGTTTCCACTCCAGCTGTCACGTGCCAAGCCAGGGATCTTTCACTGATGGGGCCCTGCAGGATCTCTCCAGTGACAGGTTTTCCCTGAGACTAGTATTTCCAGATGTTTTCCAGTTAAGTGGATGGATACTCTAATGGCAGGCACTGTCCATCAGCAGAAACGGGGTTAATAAAAGAGATGCAGCAACCGCAAGTGGGTAAAGGACACAGGTATTTCCAGCAAGTCCGTGTGCAAGTGAAACAGACTGACTGCTGCACGAGAAGGAACAGCCTACTACTGCTGCTGGCTCATGAAATCAATCCTTCTCCATAGGTCCTGGGTTCTGTCCCTGGAGTGTGGACAGCCCATGTGGGGAAGCCGTTCCACATACTCACCGGTAAGTGATGCTCAGCATCGCGTACAGCATGACAAAGACAAGGAACTCCTTGTAGAGCAGTTTGTAGATGCTCCCCTTCCACCTGAAGAGCAGCTTGGAGAAGCCCCCGAACTGGGCATTGGCCACCTTCAGCGTGTAGGAGACTGTCATGGCTGCCTGCCTCCGCCCCCTCCGGGCTGCAGCGGGGAGAGACGGCGTTAGAGTGAGATTCCCCCTCCGCCTCGCTGGAGCTCCACTTGTGAGTAGGAAGCTCTGCTGTCTCAAGTGCCCGGGCTGGAGGTCAGAGACTGAGCCTGAGCCCACTTCGGGCCATCAGGCTGGGGTCCAGCGGCCAGACGCATTTCCAGTGCAGGCCTCATAATCATCCATGGCCGCAGACGCCAACTGCGAGCCATGCTCGTTCAGCCACCAGGGGGCAGGCGTGCGCCTCGATGCACACCACGCGACACACCCCATACAGTGGGTGGCGCATGTGTAAGCCCTGCTAGGCGCACACGTCTCTGTCGCCCTCTAGTGGTTGTTCCACATAAGAGGCTAAGAATCTACTACATCTTTTAGCTCAGGTGGTAGAGGCTCATGCTGAGGGTCCTGTGTTCCATCCCTGGTGATGACCCACCATGATGTTGGTGGGGAAACCATACATGTGCAAGAGCATGCACACCCAGAGCAACAACTGTTACTAGATGGCACCAGCTGATCGATACCCAGGTGAGTGCACACACCTGCACAGCAGTACCTGTTGTTAGCAGACAGTACCAGCTGAGCAGATGCATCTCTTCATAAGGCCAGTTTTATTAGTACAGATTGGTTCCAATTCAGCCCAGCTGTGATCAGATACAACTGGGCTGCGCTCAGTGGAGTTACAGCCACTCACCCCATGTAACACGGCTATAATAGATAGCGCCAGGCTGCAGCCTGGCCATTATTGAAGTGACACTCTCCCTGCTTCACATGTAAACCCACAGCTGGTGCAGGGCCTGGTTTGGAGGGAGGCTGGCGGGCACAGAAGCCCTTACTCAGGGGGGTCTCGCTCTGGGGAATACCCATGCCGTATGGTGCAGTTGGGTGAACACCTGCTCTTCAGGCAGGGTAAAAGTCAGCCCCTGCCTGGGATGGTTTAGCACTATCCAGGGAAGGGAATGCAGCCCAAACAAGGTGGTGATCCCTCCATCTTCCCACCTTGCTTCCCAGAGTCCCTCTTAAAACCATTTAAGGAAAACAGTGCAGCTTTGGCTCAGACACTAGCATGGAGAATACACACGATTTGTTTCTGTTCCAAGAGCCGGTTAGTGGTAACAGCTGATTCTCCCACACGCTCCCCTACAAGACTCTGCTAGTCCAGAACTACTTCAAGGGTGACATTCACAAATGAACAGCCTTCGGACCCCCCGCTCCTACCCACACCAGTTGCTGCTCCCCTTGATGGGAGAACCTCTTACCTGCACCAGGAGTCCAGCCTGTCCCTTTTTGTTCCACCAGCGTCCAGGCAGCGACAGAGCCTTTACGTTCTCCCTTTAAATACCTCCCCATGGCTCATAAACCGCATTCCTCAGGGTGATGGATTGGGGGTTATCGCCAGGCAGAGAACAGGGAACTCACAGGGAGGGTCACACCAGTCATGCCTCTTCCGGCTGTAGAGTTGTGTCCTGAATTTAACTGAGCCCCTCTGGCGAGGTATAGCCAGCGCTCTGCCTCACAACAGTCCCAGATTGTCCTGCTGTCCTCACGCAGGCCTGCCTGGCACATGGCACATGGCCACTAACATCAAATGGGCATTGCCTGCTAACTCCCCTTGTAGCAGAGATTCAGGAGAGATCCATGCACAGATGCATCCTGGGCTTCCTGCCAGGAGCAGGGACCTCTGGGTCATTTCCACACATGAAGTGCTGCACTGTGGGATGGCGTTGGGAGGACCAGCTGATCCTAATGCAGAGGCAATGCTTGTAGCTTCCATCCATGCTGGAGGGAAACCGTGGCAGATGGCTCTGGTTATAGGGAACCCAGGCCTGGAAAATGCCTGATTTTGATTGCATGTGGCAGGCCGTGGTGTGCAGATAGTGCTTGCTCAAGACTTCCAAGCAGGGTCATGCAGAGAGAGATCAGGCTGCTGCTCTGTGCCACTCTTTGCTCCCATAAGATTCAGCAGAATTTAAGATTTGGATTGTTTTTTTAAATTAAAGTTTCTAGCCTTTCTTGTTGCAAAGAAACCTTGTGAAGGTAACCTGACACCCCCTCCCGTCTGCAAGGAGACAGAGACAATGGTTCTAAGGGCGTGAATGTGGGTTTATTCTGGAGCCTAACGACAACAGTGAACATTGGAACATTAACACTTTCATTGCTGACTATCGTAGCCGAAGCATCCAGCTCCTCTGGGGCTGTGATGGATTTTGGGGTTAGGAGCAGAGCTGGAGTAGGTGACCAGCCCAATTTCCCTCCTACTCTGAGCCCTGGTTTTAAGCAATGATTTAAAATTGTGCCAGTTTAACCTAAACTGAGCATTTCAATTGATTTCATTCAACTACTACAAACCTCTTATTCCAGGCCAACCGTCTCGTGGTTGTTGCTGTTTGGTTTTTGTGTTAGCTCAGGGGTTCTCAAACTTCACTGCACCGTACCCCCTTTCTGACAACAAAAATCACTACCTGACCCCAGGAGGTGGGGACCGAAGCCTGAGCCCCACCACCCCAGCTGGAGGGTGGGGACAAAACCATAGCCCCTGGGCCTCAGCCCCAGGCAGGGGGCCTGTAACCCTGAGCCCCCACCAAGGGGGGAAGTCCTCAGGCTGGGCTTTGGCCCCGGGCAGTTGGGCTTGGCCCTGGGCCCCAGCAAGTCTAATGTCAGCCCCGGCACCCCCATTAAAATGGGGTCGTGAGTGACCCACTTTGGGGTCCCCACCCACAGCCGGAGAACTGCTGTATCAGTTTAATTCAAGTGCGAACAGGAAGAAGCAAAAGCAAAATAAGTCCCTCTTATACTGAAGTAATTGTGTCCACACATGGCTTAAAAATGAGCTCAGCTAAACCGACAAGGCCCTCGAGAGAGAACATGCTAGCAGCATCCACAGCGTTAGCGCTAAAGCACTAGGGCGTATTCTTCCTCAGCGTTGCCAACTCTCATGATTTTGTCAGGAGTCTCATGACAATTCTTGTTTTCCTTAAAGCCCCAGCGCCTGGAGTCAGGTGGATCTGTGATGGTTTCCACCTCCATTCTTTAAGAAAAAGTAACTTTTTAGCCCTCGTGGCTGAGGAGAAAGCTTCAAAATGTGACCCCCAGCACACCCTAAAGGCTCAAAAAGCAGAAGGCAAATAAAACAAACCCCAAATTGATTATTTTTACATAATCTCATGATTTTAAAGCCAATCTCATGATTTTTGGTGATCTCAATTCACTTCCCTTCCCTTCACTGAACATAGGAGGAAAAACTCCAGCCAACCTTTCCACTTCTCTACCCAGGAACCCTGAAGGCATTGGATTCTTCTGCACTGTGCTGGGGCAGCCTGGCCTTTTAAGAGCTGGACCAGGCCTGTGTGACCCATCTAATTAGCCCTGCCTCTCACGCCTCGGATGGGGTGTGGCGGTTAATCAGTAGAACCAGCTGAGTCAGGAGGGGCTGGTTCCCCGATAAAGAACAGCAGGGAACTGCACAGAGGGGGCTGCCCAGGGAGAGAGAACTAGGGTGAGGGGGGCAGTGAGTAGGCTCCCCGTAGGGAGTCCTGAGTCTTCAGAAAGAGGCTGAAGGCAGGGACAGCCTGGGTGACACCCCTCCATCCCCGTCATCATAGGAAAGATGGGGAGTGCAGACTTGATGGGGATTTTAAGAAACTTTGTTTGGGGAAATGGTTTTGTTCTTTTAAAATACCCAGCCTGGGGAGCAGGGCAGTAGCTGAACCAGAGAAGAGTTTGTTGGGTAGCTTGAGTGAGTGAGTGAGCCCTGGAAGTGGGGAAACCAAGGCGGGGTGACCTCCGCCCAGGAGCTGGCTGCTCTGTTCACAGGCACCCAGTTGGGCTTGGAGACTGATGAGTTTGGCATCCCTCAAGCATCTCTTTATTGAATGACTGAGTTGGGTGCCCTTTGGGGGGAAGTGACCATGTTTGCTCAGTGCTAGAGAGGAGCCAGTTTCTCACAGCATGCTGGATTTGAACTAACTCCCCTTGAGATTAAAAAGGAAAGCTGCCATGGAACGTGAAATAGCTTCCAGTCTCTTGAGGGGTGTGTGTGTGTGTGTGTGTGTGTGTGTGTGACACAACGTGAGGAAGCAGGCGTGGTGGAAACATGTCTTGCTAGGGTGACCCGCGCTGCAGGCAGATGCACAAAGAATGTCCAGCCAGCCCAGGAGCTTTCTGGGGTTTGCTTTCTAGCGTGGCATCCATGTCCCGGTAATGCTCTCACCTTCCTGCCTGGATGTGTCCTCCAGCTGCATTTCCTGCTGGAGTCCGCAGGGATCGCCCTCGGGGTACTGACCTGCTAGTCAGTGCATGTTAATGAAGATATTTTGAAACATGTTAGATTCCATTAAAGACTGATTTGCAATTTCTTTGTATAATTTACATATGCAGATTAAGTATATTTTTCTGCAGCCCCTGTGGGTCTTAAATATTTAACTGGCATTGAGAGAACTAAATGTATTATCTTGTTAACCATTTTTTATTTCTGCGAGGCGGGGAAGAAGCTGAGCTATCCAGGTGCTGTGGTTTAAAAGACTCTTCTGTTCCTCAGACCCTTCTGGAAGGAAACCGTGTATCGCCTGAGCATCTCCGCTGTGCTAATCCCCATCCCTGCTGCATGTTTCGCACTTACCCTGAAGTAAACCCCGGGAGGAAAGCACTGATGGGCTATAAATAAATGCTCAAATCAAAACAAAGCAACAACATATGGGGTGGGAGCTGCTCCTTGCCAAGCGGAGATTTCTGAGCACGTGTTCCTTGGATCTTTCTCATCTCACAGCCCTGCCTTACCTCTAGGGCTGGTATGGCTGATAAGGCCAGTTGGAGTCAGCATCCTGCACCCCTTTCTTCCCCCTGTCCCCACTCAGATCTTTGCACCCGCTGAAGTTCTGGGAGCTAGGGGAGAATCCGGCCTGAGGGTTATGGGAGATCCAGGCCACGCTGGAGCAGGTCACCTTGGAAGCCAGTCAGTTCCCCAGGAGAGGGCTGCAGGTTTGGGGTGTGTCGGGTGAACCTGCTTGGCCTTCCAGTGCTGAGGCTGAGTGAATGTTAATGAAACGTTCCCCGTAACTTCCCCATTCCTTCCTGGGGCCAGTACGTCTCTCCACAAGGGGTTAACGCCAGCCTAGTCCGCTCCTTTCCCTGGCGTCCTGGGACGTCTCAGTTCCCAGAGCCTGGTGCCCTTGGAGAAAGGAAGAAATTAACTCCCTGCTACCCACTGCTCCACAGGGCTGCCCAGAGGATTGAGGGGGTCTGGGGCAAAGCAATTTTGAGGGGCCTTTCCATAAAAAAAAGTTGCAATACTATAGAATACTATATTCTTGTGGGGGCCCCTGTGGGGCCTGGGGCAAATTGCCCCACTTGCCCCACCCGCCCTTTGGGCAGCCCTGCTGCTCCCTCCCCTGTCTCATTTCATCCTCTGCCTCCTTGAGCCTTTGCGTGCCCGGATTCTTTGCACTGGCGGCAGCGACTCTTCCAAGGAGGAGCCGTGGCAGCTGGAGTGAAGGACTCTGGGGTTCAGCCTATGCTCATGTCTTCCTTCGCTTGCAGGGGTCAGTGGACGTAGCCCTTGAACTCTGCCTTGGCCCTGCACTGGGTAGGGGATGATTTACAACCCCTCTGCTCCTATCTCCTCTTTCCCACTGGAGCACAGTTCAGAGAGGAGGTTGGTAAACAGCCCTTATTTACAGCAGGCCTGCTCTGGTGACAGCTTCCCTGTGCAAAGGGTGCAAGTCACCCATTGCAGGGCTGGGCGGCCCAGGAGAAGTCCGCAGCGGTGGGAGGGATACACAGACACTGCTGACGCTGTCCCCAGTGAGGCTGAACAAGGACTTATGTGAAAGCATTGGCATTGGCCTGGCTCAAGACGCTGCCCTGCACAGAGCGACGTGGGCTGGCCCGAGTGGGAACGGGGTTCCTCCGCACGTCCCCTGGGATAGGAGGCGGGATCCCAGCAGCGGCCGCGGCTGTTAGTGTCACAGGCCTCATAAAGATAAGCTGTGGAGTCAATCGCCAAGAAAAGTTGGCTTTGGGTTGAAGCTATTATGGCTGCTCATAAAACCATGCTTCATCCTCAGCTGCTTTGCCTGTGGCCCTCGGGGAGGGGTCCCCTTTGCTGGCTTGCCCTGGCTCCAGCAGCATGGCAGCTGGCTGCAGGCAGGGCCGGTTCATGGCTGTCCCAGTGGGTGAGGTCTGCACCCTGCGGCCCACGCTCAGTGCCAGGGGCAGGGCAGGAGCTCTGGGCGTGCCTCTGGCTGGTTCCAGGGCAGCCTGGAGTGGCTCCACTGGGAATCCCATCCCACTGCATCCCCAACAGCTGGCAGGAAGGCAGTGGCAGTGAGGAGGGGTGGGCATGCGGCTGGGGTTCAAAGGAGGAAAACCAGGAGATCCTCATTACTCCAACAAGGATAAAATGCCCCTCACCAGCCGCCTGCCTCCCCACACAGCCTGCGGCCCTGACACAGCTCTGCACTGGGGCCCCTGGAAGCATGAGCCAGAGAGGCCAGACAAGGGTTTGGGGACTGGGTGGTTGTGGCTGGATCTGGCCCTTGTCTGAGGCCGACACCCGTGTGGCCCAGCAGCAGGGCCGACCAGCTGCAAAGCCTGCTTAGCTTGGCACTTCTCAGCGTCACACTGCTCTGCACGCTGAATGAAGCCCCCCGGGGGCCATGTCAGCTTCACCCCACAGAGCAGCAAGGGGCACAGAGAGGAGCAGATGTGCCCACAGCCCCCCAGACAGGAAGTGGCAGAAGAGGAATTAGAATGTGGTGTTCCTGGCTCCCACTCCTGTGCTCCGGCCACTAGCCCACACCCCTGCCATGCTCAGGCCTAGGGAGCCCTGGAGCCACAGGACGTGGGGCTGATGTCAGCGACTCTTGCGGCAGCAGGGTGGGCATGGTGACCGGCTGCCCCATAAACCACACACGCAGGGCCAGATCCTGAGCTCCTTAGCCTGAGCCAAGGGGAGTGGGGAGCTGGCTTGTCCTGCTTTGCGTCTTTCCAGCATTTTACAATAATGACTCACCTCCCAGATGTTAAAGGGCCAGGAGCTGGGAGCTCAGGTCTGCTGCCACCCTCGTGCCCCCGGGCACTGTTCTTTATTAATGCCGTTGAGTTGGGGTACCAGGAGCTGTGGCCGGTTCCCTCTCTGCCCTGCAGGGACTCTCTGAGAAGCACTGCCCGTCTCTGGACAGCAAGGGCTGTGATGACACCTCACCGTTGGGTCCCTCCTCTTCCCCCAGTGACCCTGCTCTGTCCCCAGCAGCGCAGCCTTGGATTTCCAGGGCCTGGTTCTCCTCCCACTCATGCCGGTTTTGCTGCCGAGTCACCCCTGTGGCTTTGATGGAGATATTCCCGACCTGCACCCCGAAGGCAGGAGCAGAACCAGTGCCCTGGCCTCTACCCAGACCCCAGGCCAGGGGTGGGAACCTGGCAGAGGCCTGCTTGGGTCTAATTTTCAAGCCTGAGGGAGACCAAAACCTGACCCAACCCATCAGTGCCACCCCCTCATTCTTGGGGCTCGGCCGGGCAAGGGCTTCCCGCTCCCCATGCCCATGACCTGTCTCCGGCTCCCTCGTGCCCGCGGGGTCGCGCTGACGGCTCCGTGCCCCCTGCTTGGTGCGCGCGCGGTGGAGCAAGAGGTGCTGCGGCTCCTCGACATGCTCCCTCCACTGCGTGCCCAGGCTGGCAGGAGCGGCTGCCACGGTGCCGACCCCCTCGTCAGGAGGAGGGGAGCCGCGCCGCACCTGAGAGGGTCGGATAGTTTTCCAGGGCATTCACGGAGCAGCACGAAGCCCTGCTAAGGACGGCTGGCCCTGACTGCCAGTTGTGGGCAGCCGAGGGAGCCTATGATGGGGTGCTGAGACTCAGGCTCCACATTTGGGACAGACAGTGTTATACACTCCCCTGGTGGGAGTGTGTGGGAAGACTGGACCGTGACAGGCAAAGGGGGGGGGGGGAATTCGGAAGGCAGCACGTCCCGCTCTGCAATGAGCCAGCCTAAGTCATTTTCAGACATTTATACCTCATGTACAATTGCTCTCGCTCCAGTCCAATGGATCGACATGACAACGGTTGTTTGAGTGACAAGCTATCCATTCACTGCCCTCCAACTGCATCCTGCACTAGCTCCCACCCTCTCCCACCCCCGGGAGCGCACTGGGTGTCAGCAAGGGCAGGATACGGCCCCAGGTTCCCAGGACACCCCTCACTCGCCAAGCCTCAGTGCAGGTCAATGTTCTCGTACTCCTGGTGGTCGGAGTCCTCCAGCTCAATGGCAGGCACCAGGTTGTAATAATCCACCGCCTGGCTCATGTAGAGCTTCTCTCGGTCCACCGAGTCCTTCAGCACGTCCGTCACGCTCACCGTCTCCGCTTCCGGGTCGCTGCCCCCCAGCTCCTGTGCTGCTGCCGCCACCGGCGGTGCCCCCTCGGGGCCCGTCTCCTGGCTGAGGCTCCCTTCGTTGACCAGCACAAAGGAATTGTCCAAGGCCCCCAGCTTGATCTCCACCTCTTCGTAGAGGTCCCTGTTGCTCCCCAGCAGGGCGGTGGAGGGCTTCAGCAGGATCTGGTTCCTCAGCAGCATGTTCTTCTCGCTCTCGGTGGGGGCAGTGGGCAGCTCACACTGGATGTAGTGGTGAGGCTCTGCCAGCCCCTTGGCACCGTTCCTCTCCACCGTGGCCAGGTGGCACTCCGGCCTGCGGCTGAGGGTGTAGCCCGTCTTTCTCTTCTGCCTGCAAAAGCACCAGGCGACCAGGGCTAAAATGACCACCAGGGGCAGGCAGATGAAGAGGGCAGTCAAGCTGTGTGCCCGGCAGAGCTCCTGCTTACGGATATCTCGGATGTCCATGCTGCGGTAACGCTCTGGGGTGCTGCACACCACGGCAGGGCCCTGCATGGCCCCGCTGGATGGCTCTCGGGGATACTTCTCCAGGCCACCGAACAAGGCGCAGGTGCAATCCCAGCTATTGTTGGTGAGGCTGAGCCTGGTGAGAGAGGGCTTAAAGACACCGGAGGGAAGGGAGGCCAAGTCATTGAAGCCAAGGTTAATCTCTTGGATTTGAGTGGAAGCTCTCAGGAAGGATTTGGGCAGCTTGCGAAGCTTGTTGCTGTCCAAACGAAGGACCCTCAATCGCGGGGCATCTTCTAGGAAACTTTCTGGAAGCTTTTCCAACTGATTGTGATCCAAGTGCAAGATCTCCAGCATGACGGGCGCAGCGGATGCATTGACAATGTCCAACACGCCGCAGTGCGAGAGGTATAGCTCTCTCAGGCCTGTTACTCCACCAAAGAGGCTCCAGTCCAGGGAGTCAATTTCAGTCCCGGTGAAGTTCAAGCAGCATGTCTGGAGGGCTGGAGCTGCCTGAAGCTCAGAGAAGGCCATGGGTGTACTGCAGTTGCAGGCTTCTTCCACAGTTCCTAGAGCAAATCGCGTGGCAAGCAACAGCCAAGCCCAGAGTATGAATGCCCACAGCTCGCGACCTACAGCAAAGAGGAGAGGAAAGCAGGTTAGTGATTTCTTCTGAGTACAAAGAGGTCTGTAACTAACTCACAACATTTCTTGTACAGCAAACACCGATCACTGAGTAAGCCTGCAGGTCGACCCGTTTAATGCCGGGGCGGCCAACCTGGTGCTCCGGAGCCACATGCGGCTCTTCAGAAGTTAACATGCGGCTCCTTGTACAGGCACCGACTGCGGGGCTGGAGCTACAGGTGTCAACTTACCAGTGTGCCGGGGGGTGCTCACTGCTCAACCCCTGGGTCTGCCACAGGCCCTGCCCCCACTCCACCCCTTCCTGCCCCCTCCCCTGAGCCTGCCGTGCCCTCGCTCCTCCCCCCAGAGCCTCCTGCACGCCCCAAAACAGCTGATTGGGAGGTGCGGGGAGGGAAAGGGAGGCGCTGATTGGCGGGGCTGCCAGTGGATGGGAGGCGAGGGAAGAGGGGGGAGCTGATGGGGGGGGGCTGCTGACGTATTACTGTGGCTCTTTGGCAATGTACATTGGCAAATTCTGGCTCCTTCTCAGGCTCAGGTTGGCATTTAATGGATCAATTTAACTATTGGAGAATAGATTCTCCCTTCAAAAACTTTCCAAACTTGATCTGTACAAGGTTCACTTCACCCAGCCCTGGAATGTAGTTGTCTCTGGGGTGGAACCCCACACCGTACAGCAATTCTGCAAAGCAACTTAAGCTAGGAGGTGAGAAAGACTCCTATCCTAACTGAAATACAGGGAAACAGTGTGCAGGTACCCAGATGAGAACTTAGCAAAGGCCCACCCACCCTGCTGCTGTGCTGAAATGTGCCATGGGATCTTTAACAACAATGACTGTTCAGCGCCTCCTTTGTACATGTCATTGGAAAGATGGCACCCTCCCAGCAGCACACCGCCCGCTATTGGCAATGCATGTTTAGCCACTATCGCTACTTACAGATAATTTGAGGGATACACTATTGGTCACATCTTCCAAATTGTGTCACCTTTAGCATCTCACATTAAAGCATCCTGCAGCAGGGGAGAGGAAAGGGTTGGGGTGACCCCCTGTCCTTCTTCTGAGCCCTAAATACCTGTGACCCACTAGCATCTCCCAGGTGCATCTGGCATGAAAGGGGGGAAGAGGTGAGGGGGAACTGGCTGATTGGGAGGGACTTTCCTTTTTCAGCTACTAACTAAATTCACCCACCCGCTTTAGCCCCTTCCCAAGAATGAAACCACCTGCCCCCAGCATGCTGTGGCCATCTAAAACCTCCCTCTGACTGAGCATGAGACCCGGGCTGGTTCTGGCAGGCAGCTGATGTCAAGCGTCTAATACAGTTTCTGAAGCAGCCCAGCCCTGGCACAAACAAACACGGGTAGGAGCCTTGCCTCTGACCTGGCCAGATCCTGCTGCTCTGCAAAGAGTTACCTGCACCAGGTAATCAGCTCTGCGCTCAGGAGCACTGGGGAACACCCTGATTACACCTGCTCCAGAGGAGAGCAGTTCCCCAGGTAACGGCTGGGCTCTCGTACTGGAAAGGGGCGTGTGTTGTTCAAACCACAAAGGCAGCGTGTGAGAATCACCCTCCCTAGGGCACAGAGATTGACTGGATACCCATGGCCCTGCAATACTTGGCCAATGAGTGATCCAGATTCCTAGGACCAGTGGTCTGGGGTCGTCGGCGTCTACACTGCTCCGACAGGACCATGGACTCAAAGGGCTCATCCACACACACACAGTAAATTGCAGAAAGATGCCAGGCTGAGTTAGATCCTGCTGGGAGAGAAACCTGTGGTTTCAAGGAGTCTAGGGATTTCAGACTTGATGCCGTCCACTATCCTCTCCAGAAGATCCAGAGCCCCAGCTATCTGCCTGTTCCTCTTCTAGCAGCCGCATAAACGCCTTCCCACGGCTATGGCCATTCTTTCAGGGAACCAGCTGGCCTGAGACCCTTCCGTTCACACCGGTGGTTGGAGGCGTCTCTCTGGGATACTTCCATACAGCACAGCCACTTCTCTGAAGGACAGCCAGGCAGGGCTTCCCCACGCAGCCTACGGGGGCAAATCCCGCTTCCCTTCCTTTGGTGCAGAGGGCCTTCGATACAGTGGAATCAGTGCGATCCTGCTGTGCAGAGCCAGGGGCACAATATGGAGAACTGCACAGAGGGGTCTGCACCCTAAGAATATCCTGGATTGGGGGTCCCTGCACCCCAGCATGCAGGAGCGAGGGCGTAGGGGCAGGGATCTGGAACAGGTGACCTCTCCTCCGGAGGTGACGTCACACTGTCTGCATGTGCAACAACAGGACCAGAGAAATTAACAAACTCGTATAACGAAAGGCCACCCAGGACTCCAGTCTGACAGGTCGGACCTCAGTGACCCAGAGAAGAGCTCTGGGTAAGCTCGAAAGCTTGTCCCTCTTACCAGGCAGTTGGTCCCTTGAAAGAAATGACCTCACCCCTCTTGAATCTCCAATATCCTGGGACGGAGAACACTGCAGACAGGTCTGACCCTACCTTCTCTTCCACCCCACGGCCTGCTAGGATCCCAGCTATCCCAGAACGCCCTGCTACGGACAAACGGCCAACTCAGTGGGCAGGACTTTGTACTGATGGGCCACGGCAGTGCAGCGGGGGTAGCGGGTGTTGAAATCTAGATGCCAGGCTTTATGCAGGACAAATCAATTCAGCGACGCTTTACTGGCGTGACAAGCTATGCAAGCCTTGTGGCAGGGTAAGAAAAGGTCAGTCCCACAGGTCTCTGCCGGAGAGTGGGTTCGAGCCACCCAGGAGGCGGCTGTATGCAGTGCTTGGAGTTATATGGGCTCTGCTTGGGTCCCCTCGTCTGGAGTAACCGGCGACACCTAGTCAGTCCACTGGTGCACTGCGACGGCTGTGGGGCTAGGGAGGCCCGTGCCCTGGCCTGTTTCCCCATTTAAGGGTCAGACGTTTACTGAGGAAGCATTCGGGGGGCTTGGGTGACTCAGGATTCCACCTCCAGCTCCAATCAATCCTGCCCAGACACCAGCACCTGGGCATTGGTACCTCCTGGTGCCTGGTCAGCAGCTTGGGCAGAACAGGTTGCTGGGTGTTAGTCCAGTGCCCAGGAGCCTCGGGTCAGGGCTGAGGTTGGCTGGCAAAGGGGGGGGTGTGGAAAGCTCCTCCTGTCGCTACCCATGTCCTGGGGAGAAGCAGGTCTTCAGTTCCCTGGGCTGTCAGGCTGGGCTCTGGGGGAGAATGTGCCGAGGGAGGTGTCTGAATGCCCGAGATGCAGGAAAGGCTCAGGAGCCGAACGGCTGGAGGGCGAGGAGGGAGAGCCTTGGGAATCAAAGCCCCAGGCAGCAGGACCTGCGGCGCATCCGCTCATTCTCCGGAGCCAGCAGCACAGCTGGGGCCAGGGTGTCAGTCCGAGGGCTGCAGACAAAGACCCGCCACAGCTGCGGTGCTGAAGGTAACACGAGCCCCAAGCCACGGTCGCTGTTTCCTCTCTCCCCGGCTCTCTCTCCGCCAGGCCACACCGGGATGGCCCTCAGCAGTGGGGTTACCAGAGACCCCACTACGTCACCCCCAAATCCATGACTCCCTAGGCTGGTGGGACGGTGATTCTACCTGGCGGTCCTGGTTCCGCACCTGCCTCTGCCCCCACCCCCACCCCTTCTTTCTCTCCGTCCGCTCCCAGCGCTTCTCTTCTCGCGTTGCCCCTCCCTCAGTTCTCATTCCCTCCCCCTTGACTCTCTGCCATGACGCCTCCTTATGGCAAGGCTCAGAGACCCTGGCCGCCCCAAGGCACAACTGGCGGAGGGATGACGGCAGGTCCACACAGAATGTCTCTGCTACACACCCCGGCCTGTGTCTCCAGCCCATACAAGCTAGCGTTCAAATGAGGACCTGGGATTTCCCCCAGGCTGCCCCCCCACCCCGTGCTTAGGAGGAGCTCCCTGGGAACATCTGCAAAACAAACTCATTCTCCCCCTTTAGATCCCTCCCAGCTCATCATTGCCATGATGCCTCCGGACGACAGCTAATTCGCTGGTGTGCAGGGAGCCCTGCCTGTCACACTGGCCAGTGTTTCCTTTGTTCCCTTGAACCCCACCTGATGTCTCTTGTCTTACACTGTACGCTCTCTGGGGCAGGGGCCGTCCCTTTGCTCTGCGTCTGTACAGCTCCTAGCACCATGGAGTCCCAGTCCTAGGTGCTACGGTACCATGCATTGGAATAATACTGTATGCTGGAGACATTACAGGGCCCCGGGCTCCGTTCCCTGCCATTGTGCGGGGCAGGAAACGGCAGCACTTTGGCCCGTGTTCCGGTTACCGTCAGCTGGTCTGAGCAGGGGTGGAACAATGAACAATCTCTGCTTATCAGCCACACCATCCCCAGCGGAACTGCTGCTCAGCCAGACACTCCCTGGGCCCTTCCTGGCCACTGCCCATGAGTCGGCTTTACCTCCCCGCCCTGCTCTCCTTAAAGACCAGGCCTAGTTTTTAACCAAGAACCTCTTATGGCTTAAACCCTCAGCAGGCCCGTTCTGGAAGCCGGGGTGGCGAGTGCTCGGTCGTTCGACGTGGGAAAACGGGGCTCTGGTCCCGGCTGTGGGAAGGACTCTTGTGAGGGGGTCTCACAAGGGATCGTGTGTTACTCAGCAACTTTTCCCTCTGCTAATTAAGAGGCAGTGTGCACGAGGGGTGTGCGTTTGTGTGTGTGCCTGGGCGGGTGGATGGCTCAGGGGACCAGGATGGGATGCAGAGACCTTCACCTCCAACTCCAGTCGAGCCCGAGGCTGGGGGACATGGGACTTAGGCCGGGGGCCCCAGGGGTCTTTCACCACTAGGTGGCTTGTTCCAATCCAGCACAAGCCAATTGGCAATAATGCCCCCACCCCGCGCTGGTAGCCCCAGCAAAAGGCCAAGGAGAGTGACCGACGCTGTCGCGGCTGGCGGGAGCCCACTGCCGATGCCCTGGCTGTACCTGGCCATGGATACACCGAGAGCCCCGGGCTGCCAGCGGAGCCGCTTTCACAGGCAGGAAATTCACACTGAAAGCAGCTGTGGGGATGTGCCCCTGAGCTGCCTTCCTGGTGTGTTTCCCTGCCCTGTCCTGCCCCGTAAGAGAACCAGGCCCCATGGCCCAGCGCTGCTCTCATCCTCTCTGGGCTGGATCTAGCAGGCTGTGGTACAAATCTGTCAAAACTGAGGCTCTCCCAGGAAACGGGGGGCCCCGGGCGGCCTGTTAGCAGCTTTTCAAGGTGAGGAGCTTTCCCGGGAGGGGAGGGGAGGGGAGGGGAGAGCCAGCGGCAGCGCTGGAATCCCTCTCAGCCACGAGGCAGGTCCCTTTCTGTTTGCGATAGTGACACTGCTGTGCTTTGGCGAGGCCTGTCCCCTGGCAACGGCCCAGGGCCAAGCACTGGCTTTGATCACCTGAACGGGACACTGTGCCGGCAGTGGACTGGTCACCCCGCTCAGCTGACAGATCCAAGCCTGGCCCCTGGGATGCCAACTGCGCACCGGCCCCGCCTAGAAACATTGGTTTTCTGTGACTGTCCCAAACAAATGGCAAGGCTGCCGCTGCAGCTTTCCAAGCAGTTACCGCCAACAAACTTCAGCCTTAACTCACATCCCCCCATCCCCAATTCACTCGAGGGAGACTGCGTTACACGGCGGGGGAGCTGTTTCCCCCCATGAATTGCTCGGCTGAGGCCTCCAAACTCGTTCCACTGGTGATACAAAGCAGACCTCCTGAAGGAAGGCTTTAGAATGAACCGGATATCGCAGGGAAAGGGACGGGCGAAAGGTGCTTGTTACTGAGGATCTGGTCAGACCATCTGGGCGGCCCTCACCCGATCTTCTGTGATGCCGAGCAGCAGCTCAGCCTGCTCAGCAGCTTTCACCGAGTCCCCACACCTAGTTTTGGTTCCTCTCTGAGCCCTGCCCATGAGAAGCCTGGAAGTGCTATCCCCTCTGCTAGAGCCCAGTGACACCCCTGCCAATTCAACTCTTCCCCCTATGCGTGGCACAGAGTGGCACACACACCCAGCAGGGTCGTGGATGGCAGCAGCTACAAGCAGCTCGCTGACACAGCAGGGAAGAGTGCAGCAGCAACGGGGTATCCAACCCCAGTGCAGCTGGACCCCAGCTCATGGTGATCAGCACAACTCCTGCTCTGTTCACGGTCCCTTCTGGCTCTGTAGGCCCCGTATGGGGCTGTGTGCCACCGCTCCCTGACGCAGCCAGCCAGCATGGCCAGAGCAGGGGGAGAGGAGCCAACTCATGGTACCTTCCCTCCTGCCTCTAAAGCACCAACTGGAACTCCCACTCGCTATGTGCAACTGCAGAACTGGCCCCTTCCGCAGTCCGTTCCCCTTGGCTGGTTACAGCATGCTGCGCTGCTGCTCCTCTCTCCGATCCCGGGGGGCCTGGTCTCCGAGCTGAGGAAAGCACTTTTTGCACTTACTTTTCACTGCATCCCCTCCCCGCCCAGACACACAGCCATTGTCACAAGGGCTCTAGAGAATACACGGATCCTGGGTTTGCACCAGAGTAACTGAGAGCAGCGTTTGCCCGACTCGTGCATGGGTATATATGAAAAATCATTAAGGCTGTCACCCGGTTGGAGTCAGATTTCACAGACACTGGGCAAGATTTTCAGCAGTGACCAGGCCAGGGGTTCAGAGCCGGCCTTAGGGGAAATGGTGCCCCTGGCTCTCCGGCTCCCCGGCCCCTGCTGGCTCCCTGGGCTCCCCATCGCCCCCAGGCTCTGCTGCCTTCCCCGCACATTGCCCCGAGCTTCTTTCTGCGGCCTCGGTCCCCAGGCCTGCCCTATTTCTTGCCTCTTGACCACAGTGCCCTGGGCAGTCACCCACCCGTAAGGCCAGCCCAGACTTTTTACCAGCACGACCCTGTTGTAATTCATTATTTCCTCCCAAGACCCCAGACAGCACGGAGGGCGCCATTTTGTAGAGCAGAATGGTCTCCTCCGTGCACTGTGGTCTCACATGGATGGTGCGTGCGAGGTCACAAAATGGCATCCTACATACATGAGGGGTCACCGCCACCCCATCTGCTGGTGGCACACTTTGGGAACTGCTGGACTAGTGATTTGGGCAGCCAAACTTGCAATTTCTTTTGAAGAGGCCAGTTTTTCACAAGGGGGTGCTCAGCACTTCCTGAGAATTAGGCCTAGGGTGACCAGATGTCCGGATTTTATAGGGACAGTCCTGATTTTTGGGTCTTTTTCTTATATAGGTTCCTATTACCCCCCCATCCCCTGTCCCGATTTTTGACATTTGCTGTCTGGTCACTCTAAATAGGCCCCCTGAAGTGTTTCAGGTTGGGCCCCCAAAATCACTAGCCACTTTTGAAAATCTTGGCCTCTGACGGCTACGTTCTTGCAGCCCCAAAGTCCTACATCCCTTTTCAGCAACGATGCACTTTGCACATCGCCAGCACCTTCCACCCAAGGGTCTCAAGGCACTTTACAAACATTCCCGAATGTAGCTTCAAATCCGCCTGTGACGTAGGAAATTAACAGTTACGGAGACTCGCTCAAAGTTACAAAATGAGTCAGCGGCAGAAGTGGGAATGGTGCTTAACTTGTAATGAAAGAGGTGCTGGGGCTCAAGCCATTTTTTTATTTTCATAACTCATGTGGCAGGCCCGGAGGTGCCGGGGCTCTGACCTGCCAGGCCCGGAGGTGCCGGGGCTCCGACCCGCCAGGCCCTGGCACAAATTAAACCCTGCTGATGATCAGGAAGGATTTTTTTCCATCTCCTCCCTAGCAGCAAAATACCCCCCCGCCCCGGCTAGACTGGGGCCCTGAAGCCGGCATTGACCCCGGAGGACGAGCGCCCCCTATTGAGTCACCAGCCCAAGCGCCGGGACACCCAGCCCAAGCTCCCCAGGCAGGGCCGCGCTGAGAAGGCAGCTGGTGCCCGGCTTTGGCCGGGGGAGCGGAGTCCCGGCCAGGGTGGCACGGGGGAGAGGGGGCTCCGCGCCGGGCTGCTGGAGGGACCAGGCGGCCCCTGTGAATGGAGCCCAGGGAACGCGCAGGCCCCTGTCCCTGGCAAGCCCGGATCACGGACCCAGCCAAGCCCGAGCGCACCCGCTCCCCGGCAGCGGGCCAGGGCCGGGTCAGTCCGCGCCGCTCCGCGCCCGCGGAGCCCAGGGGGGCGCGCAGTCCCCGGGCAGCCGGGGGCGACGGGGCGGGCGGCGCAGAGGGGCTGGAGGGAGGCGGACCCCGGTCCCGGGACAGAGCCCCCGGGCGGCCCTCACTCACCTCCCGCGGCGGGTCCCATCCTCCCGCGGGGGCTCTCCGGGAGCCGAGCGGCGGGGCCCCGTCTCAGGTGTCCATGCCGGGCTGCGCTCCGCGCTCGCTCGGGCCGGCCCTCCCGGGGTGTGGCTCCGCCTGGGCTCGGGCCGCCTGCGGAACAGAGGCAAGTAACTCCCCGCCCTCCGGGATTTCCCGGGCCGGTGCCCCAGAGCTAGTCCCCTGGACCCCTTCTCCGCACTCCCCTTCCCCTTCCCAGCCTCCCCCCGCACTCCCCTTCTCTCCAGCCCCTTCTCCCATCCAGCCTCCCCATATCCACCCCTCATCCCCCAGCACCCCCTTTTCCAGCCCCCCCAGTATGCACTCTTCCTCTGATTCCCCAGCCCCGTCCCTAATCCACAGCCCCACCACCCTCCTTTTTCAGTCCCCCCAATATCCTGCACCTTCTTTCTTCCCAGCCCCCAGCATTCTCCTCTTCCAGCCCCCAACCTCCGCGGGAATTCCTCAGCTTCAGCCTCTAGCCCCCCAACTCTCCAGCCTCTCTCCCTCCAGCACCCACGGCCCTGCTAGGCACCCGGCTGAAGTCCCCCACCCCCTGTGGGTGTCTCTGTGGGTCTATTTCACCTTCAGTGGGAACCCACCCACCCAGAGCTTGGGGACACCAGCCCAGGCAACGTGCACAACTCCGTGACTGGGGGCGGGGGGTGTAAAAAACCGGAGCCCTGGAGAGAATCTGCCCTGGGGAGGCTAATTAACCCCTGGGGCCCTGCTGCCATCTCTGTGTACACTGGTGCTCCTGTGCAAAGGGCCGTAACTAGGAACAATGGGGGAGAGGGGAACTGAGCAGGGGAACTTACGCTGAGCTCTGGGGTGTGGCAGTCGCGGCCCTGGGGGAGGGCCTGGCTGGGCCCCCATCACTTGGGATAGACCAGCTGGACAGAGCACTTGGAATTGCGCTGTAGGGCCAGGAGGAGCTCCGAGGGGGGTTCTCCATCTCTAGTTCCCTCCATTCCTGGTTCTGGGAAATGCAGGGGGTTGGGATCTAACTGGCTGCTGACCCAAGGGGTGTCCTTCTGTCTGTGGCCCTGATCCTGCAAACACCCACTTGCTTAACTTGGTGCACACGAGTATTTCTGTTGAGTTCAGTGGGACTAAGGCCTCAGTGGTATTTCGGTGCTGAGCGAAGAGAGTTAGGCATCTAAATCCTTGTGAGGATCTGGGCCTAACTCCTGTGGGGAAAGTTAAACGTGAATGTAAACGCTTGCAGGATCGGGGCCAAATAGATCAAAGATTCTTCCCTCCCGTTGTGTCTATTGTGACTGTGCTTTTTCCTAGTACAAGCAAAAGCCCAGGGGCACTTGGAACTGGAGAGGTAAAAGTGCTCCAGGTTGAGGAAACAAAGCAGAACAATAAGGAAGATTATTAATACGTAATAACGAATAAATCCTTGCTCCAGCAAGTAATAAAATGTTGATTCCCACCATGACTCTGGGTGGAGGCAGATAAAAATGACTGTACAGCTAGGTAAACCGAGGCTCAGGGTGCCCCAGCGCCCTGAACCTTTAAACCATCCTTTAAACCTGTGCAAAGCTTGTGCATCAAACCAGGAGCGTTTGACACCCACTTTGCACATATGTAAGTGACTGTGCAAGACTGGAGGGAATCAGACCTCAGTTGACTAGCAGGGGAGTGAGTGTGTGATGGAGCCCGTATAATACTGGTGTGGGTCTGACTGTACTCACAGGCCTTATCTGCACCTTCCAAATCCTGCTAGTGTAGACACAGTTATACTAGCAAAAAGGAGCTTTTGTCGGCACAGCTCATCCCAGTTTGAAATCAGACAAAAGCGGGTTTTTGCCAGTATAACTGCATCTACACGAGGGCTTTTGCCAGCCCAGCTACGTCATAAAAACAATGGTACCCAACCAGCACTACATGCCGGCAAAACTTTAAGTGGAGACCCGGTCTAGCATGAGATCTGTGTCTGAGCAGGCTCAGTGCAAGCTAAATGTTTCCAGAAGCCTGAGGAGGCTTGGTGTGAGCTGAATGCTCCTGCGGCCTTTTCTCCAAGCGCTCTGCCTCCTAAGCACCTATAAGCATTCCAGAGATCACAGTACATGCCTGGAATAAACTGTGCTAAGAGGTTGTTATGGCTCATCATTTAAGACAAAAGTAGCTAGGGGCCAATATTTTAAAGGGTTTATTTATTTGACGTATGTGAGGTACCCCTGCAAGTGTAATAGTATTTAGCACTTACACTGGTTTGTTCGTCTTTTGAGCTTTTTACGATTAAAGGAATGTGACCATTAAAAAGGTGCAGTGCCTGGAGATTTTGTTCTGTGTGTGCACCACCTATCGCAGTGGGGCCATGGCCCATGGCTTCCCCCTTACTGCTGTTACAAGTGACAGCTAAGATCACTATAACTGAAAGAGATTGGGGAAGGGGGGCAGAATCTCTCAGTTCTCCAGTGCGTTAGCTTTGTGCACTGGCTACATGTTGGGTCTAATCAGTTTCACGGTTTCCTTTGCAGAGGCAGGTGATTTGTCAGTTTCCCGTCTTGTCTGCATGGTTCTGTTTCACAGCAGGGAGGGAGAGAAAAACACCTTTAAAAAACAGGAAAATGTGGTTGTCAAACTGCAGATATTGGCAGGGAGACCCTGGTCTTGAAACAGCTTTTAACTCATGTTTGAAAAGTGACTGGGTTTCATTACTGTAACTAGACCCCACCTGCCTGTCCAGTGTTACTTCTCTTCCCGTTGCCTGAATGACCCCGTGACTGTCCCCACGAGACACTGCCGACACATCCGCTCTATCGCCTCGTGAGCTCAGGTGGGTCAGCAGCAAGAGCTGATGGTAGCAGATGAGCAACAGGCCTTGCGAAAAGGCAGCCGGGTTCTGTCTGCAGCAGGCAGCAAACAAAACAAACTCCATAGCAACCAAAGGCCGAGCGAGCGTTCTCTTGACTGGGGATTTCAGGGCGGGTGAAACAGAAACAGCCCCAGTTCCTTATTGGGTGTGATGCAGGGAGCGGGCGTTTGAAGGTTACAGGAAGAGGGTGCAGAGAGGAAGGGTGGTGCATTAGGTAGGGCACTAGTGTAGGAAACCTGGTTTCAAGTCCCTGCTCTGCTACAGTCTCCCTGTGTGACCCAGGGGATGTCCCTTAGTCTCTGTTCTCCATCTGTACAACGAGGTCATAGCCCTGCCCTCCCTCCCGGGGGCTCCGATATTATGGAGAAGGGGACCAGACAAGGGCTGCCGATGGACGGCTTTTGCTATGCAATACTCAGTGCTGGAAGCAGAGAGGCCTTCCTCACAGCCCTGAAAACGCGGCCGAGTGGTTAGAGCCTGGCTGGGACTCCAGATCCTGGGTATTCCTGGAGTTTAAGGCCAGAAGGGACCATTCGGATCATCCCGTCTGACCTCCTTGACAACACAGAGCTTAGAGCCTCGCCTGGCGATCCCTGCATCGAGCGCGCGACGTGTGGCTGAGGTATCGCGGCTCTTTTCGAACAATATCTGGGCCTGATTTAAAGAATTAAAATGACAGAGACTCCTCCCCACCCCTAGGTCAGCTGTTCTGATGGTTAATTACCATCACTGTTAGAAATCAGGCCTTATTTCTAGTCTGAATTTGCCGAGCTTCAGCTTCCAGCCACTGGATCTCGTTCTGCCTTTTCCTGTGAGGTTAAAGAGCCCTTGGCTGTCTCGGAAATCGCCTCCCCTCTGAGGTACTTGTAGACCATGAGCAAGTCCCCGCTTGATTTTTTTTGGGATTAGATTGAGTTTCTTCAGACCCCCTTGGAAGGCAGGTTTTCCAGACTCAGATTGTCCTTGTAGCTCTTTCCTGACCCCTCTCCAACTGGTTACCATCCTTCCTGGAGTGCGGACACCAGAGCTGGACGCAGCAGCCAGTAATGGCCTCGCTGATGCTGTATCCAGGGGTGATGCCCACCCCTCTACTCTACCTGATCGGCCATTCCCAGCTCTGTCGCTGGGTGGCCCAGGAGAACTCACACCCCAGCTGTAGAAGGGCGATAGTGATCCTGCCCCAGCTTTGCAAGGGATGCAGAGCTCCGGGAATGAAAAGCGCTGCATGAGTCAGGGTACTACCCTCATTCTGTAGGCTGCCCTCCCACACAGAGGGGTTCCTGGTCTGCTCTCTCCATGAGAGCCGGGCACAGGGACAGGGGTACTCCCTCCTGAAAACCTCAGCCCTGTTCTGGAATGCCCTGTGTCCTCCCCATGGAAATCAGGGCACCTGGCGGGGGGCTCAGAGTGGCTGAAACCACATCCTCTCTCCCTGGTGATGGCCCCGGCTGCCATTCTGCATGCACCAGGTGCGGGCAGCGTAGTGCTGCGTGCCGCTGTGGGTGGATCCCAGACATGCCAAGGAGGTGCACCCCCCCCCCTTACCTGCTCCCTTGCTCTCACGAACATGTCACCTTTCCTGTTTTCTTGATCTCCCCTGACTCTAAAATAAAAGCTGGTCCCTGCCTCCTTTCAACCTGGGCCTTGGGATATTTAACTGCCCCCTGCATGGGCCCTGCTAGAAGCTGACAGGGTGGAGCTGGGCCTCGCTCCTCCTTTCTCCCTCCCCCTTGTTTCTGTTGCTGGCTTCGCCTGAGTCCCATGGTCTGGTGATGCTTGTGGCTCAGGCGAGGCCCCCCCCCGTCCCCCCGTGTTATGTCCCAGCTCTCCCGCCACAAACTGATTGTAACATGGTTCTGCCCTCACGCCCCGGGGGCCGATGAACCGCAAGGGCCCTGCATGGGGTGGGGTGGACCGTGTCCAGCAGAGGGAGCTAATGGTCACTGACCCTGGGGCTGATGCACTGATGTGTGGAAACTGGTGAAGCAAGAGCAAAGGTGGGTTATGAAATGGGGGCCGGGTCGACCAGGCCAGAGTCCAGGTCCAGCATACAACTTTGTAAACGCCCCTCCCAGGCCCAGGTGCTGGAACGAGGGGGGCTGCCACACCCCCTGGCTGGAAGTGGTCTCCATCATATACGGGGTTTACAGCTTAGTTCAATGGCTCTCAGCACCCTCACGATACAAGTTGTTCCTGCTCCCCAGGGCACCTTCCAGCCGGTTGTTGCTACGCCTGACTATAGCCATGGCCTGCTGACGTAACGTGCAGCCCCTCGACCTCACGCTGGGGTCTTGTCTGCTCTCGCAGGCTAAGCCGGCCTGGGCAGGGGCAGCCTTTGGATGGGAGATGACCAGGAGAATATTCAGGCTGCTGACGGGAAGGGGGTGGGTGACGCAATACGAGGCAGTAGCCCCTCTGAATCAATACAGACCTCACTGCCCCAGTGTGATGCTAGGGGGCGGAAAACCAAACCCAGCCTTCCCCTCCCAGCTGCTGGGGCACCTCCCCAACAAGGCAGGAGCAGGACTCGCCGGGAGAAGAGCTCTGCGGAGCTCGAAGGCTCGTCTCTCTCCCCACCAGAAGTTGGGCCAATTAAAGATATGACCCAACCCGCCTGGTTTCTTTCGTTTCCTGGGACCAACACGGCCCCAGCAGCTCTGCAAACATATACACCCAGCAGGTCAGATTCCATCCAGCGCGGGGGGGTGGGGTGTGTGGGTGTGCGTGTGTGCGCGTACACATCAGATCTATGTCCCTCCACCAGAGGGCAGCAGTACCCACAAATCTAAAACATAAGCAAGGCAGCAGGGGTGCTTCCTGTACACAGGCACAGCAGGTCTGAGTCTTTCCAGCAGAGGACAGAAATGCCTTGCACACTATCTGGTTTAATTCCTCCCAGCTGGTGCCAGTAGCAAACACACCCATGCGGACACAGGAGCAGACTCCTCCCCGCACCAGGCAGCACGATGCCTATGTGCTGTCTCACGCATGCAGTCACCTACATGGTGTTATCCATATGATAAATTGCAAACCCCTGTAGCAGTGGAGATCGCAGTCAGGTGCTTTTGACCACCTCCTCTGCATCGCTCTGCCCACCCTCCCATTTCCCCTGGGACTTACTCTAACACCCCACGCCCCCGAGCAGCCTTAAAGAACCAAGTGCCCTCACCCCAAGTCAGCCCACCAAGGAAATTATTCCTTCTTTCCTCCTAACGTGGAATTTTATAGTTACCCGACACTCAGGCCAGGGGTCAAATCCAAATCCTTACTGCGACTCTGGGGGAAAGACCTTGCTCTGAAGCCATGGGGTGACCTCTGACCTCGGGGGGATTTACGTGTGACCCTTCAAACACTCAGACGTCACCTCCGGGTTCTGTGTTCCGGGTTCACTTAAAACATCACCAGATCTTTACACTTTCTGCTCTTGAGCTGTATGGGGAGGTGAGTCCTAGTGATGGGAGCCCAGGCCTGGCACTGGCTCCCGCTTTGTCTCTGGGCAAATCACTTCATCTATTCATGCCTCATTTTCCCCTTCTGTAAAATGGAGACACTGATACTTACCTCCTAGGCGGCTGTGGGGTTTAATTAGGTAACACTTGTTCGGTACTGGGAAGATGGAAAGTGCTTTGCAGGTGCTAGGCTCCGTGCTGGTACATGGATTTTATAGACTCTTGTCTACTGTTCCCGTAGGACTCCTGGCTCAGCCATGTTTTGTCATGCGGAGAGTAACACGGCCCCGGGTTTATCGGAGCCTCCATCCAGCTTGATCAAAACCTCAGGAACCGAGCATTTGCATCAATAATAATACAAGCTCCATCCTCTGTTTTCATTGGCTTGGATTCCTTTGAGGAGGGGGATTCAATCAGTGACCAGTTAATTCAATCTCTCTGTGGTCCCCTCACCAGAGTAGCCAACTGCCTCATCATTTCTAATGTATTTAGCCTACCGCCATCCCAGGGAGGGAGGGCAGCGCTGTTATCCCCTTTGCACAGGCAGGGGACTTAGCTGAGGGAGTCTGTGGCTAGCAAGGACTTGAACTAAGATCATTAGAGTCATAGACGACTGTTCTAGCCGCTGGGCCACCCTTCCTCACAGCGTTAATGCCCATTGGCATGTAGCTAATGAAGAAGGGGCAAAGGTGCTGAATGAAAGGGTTTAACATAACCCAGGGGAAACCCTCATCGGGAACGAAACTGCTGTTGTGTCGTTGACACATGAGCACTGCCATGTGCCCTGCCAGCTGTGCCACGCCCCCTGCTGGTGGGGTGGGTAACAACACGGCCTCCTAACTCGTGTCAATGGGAACAGTTTAAGGGGAGGCTTAAAAATGAACGAAAAATGGCTCCTAGGACAGAAAAAACCTATTGAATAAACTAGAGGCCATATGTTTAAAGGCACCACCGATTTCAGGGCTGCTCCCCACTCCACAGAGCTTGCTGCCTATCTCCTGGGTCAGTCCTATCCTGGCAGAGATCAGTGCAGTGACAGCTCCATTGGCCTGGGGCTCCCAGCCGAGCTCTGGCCTCCTGCTCTCAGGAGCGTTATCCTCACCCGAACCACCCCTTGTCCTCCAGCCAGGTTCCCAGGCCAAGGTGATCCATTGGCTAGTGTCTGCAGTGTCCCTCGTGGAGGAAAGGCATCAGGAGGCAGGTGGAGCGAATGCGAGAAGGGTTCTTTCCTGAGGCTTCTGGACACAGGCCGACCCTGTGGCGCTCTCTGAGGAGCCCATCTTGTGCTGCATGGTGGCACCACACACCCTCTCTAAGTCCTGGTCTGGCCTCTGCAGTCAAGAACTGGCCCACCCTAAATGAACCCAGCACTGGCCTCTGGGCACAGCTGGAGTCTTTTAACTGGGGAGGCCACATTGCTAGGGGGCTGGAACTTCTCAGCCCCAGACCTGCTCTCCTATCCTAGCACTGTCCAGGGTGCTCCCAGGGGAATCGCATGCCAGGGCCCCAGTGACACTCACGCACCGTCTCCAGCTTTCAACCCCCAAGGGCAGGAGTGCAGCGGCAATGGCAAAACGCTGACACCAGGCTGCGTTATTGGGCCGGGCGGTCACAGATGCTGTTCTGGGGCCTGGTCCTGCTGCCATTGACGTAAAGGATTGGGCCCCGGGGTTGGACACCTACTTCTGGCCGAGGCTTGTGGTTTCCAGGGACGACTGGGTGTGTGAAATTCTGCCGTCCTCTGGGCTAAGAAACTGCTTCCCCAGCCGTGGCTGGGAGGAGAAGGGGAGCGTCCCGATTGCAAGCCAGGATCAGCACCGACTGGCCAGTGGCTACGCAAGGGGGGCAAAGAGCAGAGCGGGGTGTTTCTGAGGTCTACGCACCCAGGAGGAAGGAGCCCGCCCCGAGCCCCCCGGGGTGACTAGGAGAAGGGGAGGCAAACCCAGAGCACAGTTCTGGGCTCTGAGCAGCCAGCAGAGGGCACCCAAGGCCTGTGACTCAGACCCCAGCCCAGTTATGCCATAGCCAGGAACAGGGGCGGCTCTAGGATTTCCGCCGCCCCAAGCAGGGCGGCACGCCGCGGGGGGCGCTCTAGCGGTCGCCGGTCCCGCGGCTCCGGTGGACCTCCTGCAGACGTGCCTGCGGATGCTCCACCAGAGCTGCGGGACCAGCGGCCCCTCCGCAGGCACGTCTGCGGGAGGTCCACCCGAGCCGCCTGCCACCCTCCCGCTGGGACGCCGGCCCAAGCACGCGCTTGGCGCGCTGGGGTCTGGAGCCGGCCCTGGCCAGGAAACAAACAGGGCGGGTGGTATCAGGGTCACCCCCTCCTGCCAAGAGGCCGATTGATGAGCAGAGCAGACAGGGGTGTTGGGGGCTGCAGGCGCCTGGCCGGCCGGCCTGTCTGGGGGGAGGTTCCTGGGCTGGGGCAATCCAGGGAGATCCAGTGGCACCTTTTCCATTTCCCAAATGCTGCAATGCGAGGCTGGCTGGGCCCCCTCCTCCTGCCTCCTTCCTAAGCCTGCGGGGCTCTGACCTGAGCCCAGTGCCCTGCTGAGCTGCACCCCTGCCCCGGAGGGACGCTCAGTCTCCACGGCCCATTCAGTCCTTGACCTCTCTGCTAGGGACACTGGCGATCAAGCCTCCGGCGCACCTGACAGCTGTTAACCCTCTCACACCCCCGTGAGGCAGGGCACTGCTATCATTGCCAGGGGACAGATGGGGAACTGAGGCTAAAACCCAATGGGAGCTGGGCACCTAGTTACCTTGGAGGATCTGGGCTTAAGTGACTTGGCCAAGGTCATGCAGGAAGGCTGCGGCAGAGCAGGGATTTCAGCTCAGGTCTTCCCAGGCCTAGCTTAGTGCCCTAAGCACTGGGCCTGCCTTTCTGCTGCCCCTAGGTGCTGGCCTGTGACCCCGGACTCCAATCCCCCACAGGCCACTGAGCAGCCACGGATATAGGCCCAGCCTGATCTTAAGGGTGAAAGGCTCCAGCCCCCTTACGGGCAATGAAGCTCTGCCGGGGCTCCTCCAGTGCTGGGGCTCTGTTGTCTTGTCAAGTCAGCTCCCTGTGGAGAACGTTCCACGCAGCTGGGGCTTCCATCGGAAAGTGCAGGGTTGCCCCGTGACGCCTCCTGCCCCCTCCCGAGCCTGGAAACAGGGGCCGGGGGTGGTTACGGCTGGGTGGAGAGGGTTAGCCTCTGTGAAGTGGTGAAGGTCCCCTCGGCATCTGTTCTCACCGAGGGCGGGGCTCCCTCGTATTTGTTGTGGTGGTGGCTGGTATGTTCGTTTCCTGTGTGACAGCTGGAAATGTGAGAGAAACAGAGCAAGGGGGAGAGACGGCGAAGAATCATTGCTAACTCTCAGTGCCTCCTTTTCTCCATCTTTAAAATGGGGGTGAGGCTAAATGGGTCTGTGCTTGCGAAGTGCTGAGCTCCTTGGATGCTGGAGCTAGGCAGAAAGTCATTCTAGTATGTAGCTCTCTGCAGCCTCAGAGAGCAGCCTAAACTTTAAGTTCATGAAGATTTCCCGTCCCCTCTGGGAGGTCCCTTAGTGGATAGGTGGGGAAACAGAGGCACAGAGCAGGGAAGAGACTTCCCCAGAATCACACAGTGAGTCAGGGGCAGAGCCTGGGAAAGGCAAAGGAATTGGTTCTTCGCATTCGCTTGCACTAAGGGCCATTGACACTTTCTCGGTTGCCCGGTGAGCTGTGGAGGCCACAACATTGGGTCCATTTCTTTGGAGGGGATTCTTGGATGGAAACTTGGGGTGGTCCAGGAAAGCGAGGAGAACAGTGGGAGTGGGGAGAGGAGGGTGAAGTAAGTGATGCTCCCTTGAGAAGTCTTGTTTCTTTGAACCCTAGAAGAGAGGTTCTTGGGACCCCACCTGCCCTCTCCTCGTCCGTGACTGGGAAGCCAATTAAGCCCCTTTTGTGTCCTCTACATCCTGCCCCCCCTTTCCCGGCTCTGATTCCTTCTGGAGGGTAATTAATCTCGCAGCCAGCTGTGGCAATTAACAGTCCCGCCAGGGGGCGAGCTGCAGCAGCAGCAGTGGAAACCCAGCCTGCCTGGGAAAGGCAGCTCCTGAGAGCAGGGAGGGCAATACCTTGACTCACTACTGGAGGGCAGCATCTGCTTACCATCGGCAGCTCCGTGCACTGGAAGAGTTGGCACTTGGGCCTCTAGCTTTGCTGGTGACAAAATCTTGGGCCAGGTAGAGATCTTGTACACTGGAGATCTTGTACATCGGGAGCAACTCCCTCGCTGGAGAAGGAGGCGAGGAATCCTCTGCCCGCAGGCCACCAATGCTCATGCCGCCAAGAGATGTGTGATTCTGTTACTGAGCCGTCAGCACAGGGATGGCAGCCAAGGCCCGGGCCCATCAGTAACTCAGGATCCGCTATGGAATGCTCAGGTGTCCCCTTCTCTGCACGGATTTCCTTGTGCCCTCCTGGGTGATGTCTGGCATTTCCCCCGCAGGGGAGTCCTGCTGGCTGACATGGTACAGATAGGGAGGGGGCTGGGCGTTGCGGTGCAATGGCTGGCGGTGAGCCCTCTGAGACTCTTCGGACATGCAGGCTGGGCCCTGCGTCATTGGGAATAAAGGCAGGGATCTGACATGATGTCATTAGAGCTTTGTTGTCTTTCCTGGACAGGCTCCTTGAACAGCTTCGTGCCCCAGTGTCTGGCGACACCAGCCTTACGCTAGTACCCCGTCAGAGAAAGAGTGGGAGCGGAGGTGGAGCTGAGCTAAGTCTGCCAAGCACCATGTAAGCGGCTCGTTCTGTAAGATTGGATCAGGGTGACAGCATAATGCACCCCCGTGGAATGCTGCTGCAGTGGGGTCAGCTCCCCGAGGCATCTTCATTCTGAAGCAGAGGGGATCCTGCAGTCCGACCCCCGAAGCAGCCCTTTGCCAGGGAATGGATCGGCAGCCTTTTTTGTGCTGGTGTCTTGGAAGTGGTTCAGCAGTTTCTAGGCCTGCCCTTGTGAACTGAATTTTCCTCCTTTGGGTTTAAAGGGGGGTTGTCAGGTCAGATCTAATCCCCACCTGGAGGTTATTTGGTTTAACACTTTTTTTTAGCATGACAGTGGAAATACCCCGCGGTTTTTGCCACCCAAACACCGCAGCAATTGCACCAGTGACTAGGGCAGGAGACCCTGAGCACAGGACCGGCTGGTCTGATTTTCACTCCCCGCCGGGTCCAGCGGGGAAAAGAAACCAGGGGGCAGCACAGCCAATGGAAACTCAAATCTCAGCGGTTAAAATTCTCCCCAGATGTAATAATCACGGGCGCGGGCGGGGGATTTCTACGCTGCCCGTGTCCCCTGAACAATTCACTCGGTCGGAATTCGATGGAAGCGCCTCTCCCGGCCCGAGACAAGCCCGCCAGGCCCCTCGGCCCTTGTCTGGGAGCGCAGCGGTCTCTTTAAGAGCCAGCCCCGCCCCCACCCGGGGGCGGAGTTACGGGGCTGACGTCAGGTCCTTTCATTGATTAAAGACTCCGGGGTTCCCTGGCTGCGCGGCTACAGTGTGTGAAAGTTCCAGGGCGGCTCGCCACGTGTGAGGGGCTGGAGGCGGCGCGGTCGGTGCCCCCCATGGAGCTCGCCTGCTACACGCAGCATCACCCCTTCCACTGCAGCCTGATGGGCTCGGAGCCGTACCAGCCTTTCCCCGCTGCCGGGGCCGCCCAGCCCAAGCCGAGCCGGGCCAGAGCCGAGCCCCCGCAGCCGGCACCGCCGCAGCCCAGAGCGGCCGAGCCCACCCGGATGATCGCCGACCCGCTCAAGGGCAGGCTTTACTGCAAGGGGCGCCTGCTGGGCAAGGTACCGCCAGTCCCGGGGCGCTCGGCGCGGGGCGTGCGCGGAGGGGGTCCCGCAGCGGCGGGGGGCCTGCTGGAGGGGGGGTCCTGTGGCCGGGTCGGCGCCCATGGGGGCAGAGGGCCCTTCCCCTGGCCTCTCCGTGCGGTCGCGGGGCGAAACTTTGGACCCACCCCCGAGGCCTGGCTGGGGCTCTGCTCTCCGATCCCGCCCCAGCCCCCGCGCGAGTAGGAGCTGCTCGTGGGCTGCCTGCCGATGTGGGGGGTGTGTGTGGGGTGGAGCCCTCCGTGGGCAGCCTGGCTCCGTTACCTGCGTGCTCGGCCCTGCGGGGGGCGGGGGTGCTGCGGCTGTGAGCGGGTGAGTCACCCCTTCCTTCCCGCCCCCCTCCCCGGCACTGGGCATCGGGAGACTCGGGCTCTCCCCGGGCTCGGCTGCCCGCTGGTAGCTTTAGGGATTTGCTCTGGGGTGGGATCCCGCAAATCTCCCCCGGGCCTTCCCTGTCTCCCCCGCCCCCGAGGAGCCCCTGCGGTGCCTGGCCTCTTTCTGAGACGGCCTCCGGTTTCATTGCTCCGGGAGCCTCCTCCGGATCCAGGAGCTGGAGCAGGTGTTTGGCTGAGACACACCCAGGTTCCACTGCCTGGGGTGACCCCAGTTGGCTTGTGGAGGGAGGTGGCCCCGGCTCAATCCTCTCACTCTTAGGACTCCATAACTCATTATTTTTAGAGACACACACACACACCCCCTCCCCCGGCGGAGCAATCGGAGGCTTCTGGTGAAATGCTGCCTTCAGCATAGCTCTGCAAACTCCTCTTAGCACCTCTGTTTCAAAGCCCTGCCAGTGACCTCACAGCCATGGGGAGGGGAAGTACTGAACAGTGCTGAGTTCTTTGTTCACCCTGGCCAGTGCCTCATGGTTGGGCCCGTTGGCTGCTGGTGCTATGGGGCAGAGGCTGATCCCTCATGAAAGAGCCACTTGCCTGCCTTCTCCTCACCCTTCAGAGCATTGCTCCACCAATGGCAAGGCGGGCGCATGGTGTGGGATTCTGTGGCTTTGTGCCTTGCATCATTGCAGAAAAACCTGCCTGGATGGTTCTTTCTCTCCCTGTGGTCTAAAATCTCGGCCTGTTCTCACTTCCCTCCCATGTGCAGGACTTTCCAGCTTCTCTCAGGGAGAAGACTCGCAGTATTGATGGTGTGGTGGGAGGCGAGGCATGATACAGACTTTACAGGAACTGATTTTAGAAACTGGCCTGACTCAGGGCTGTCACTCCAGGTTTTAATAATGGGGCTTCTAGTATGACAGGAAACCAGATATTTTGCCTCTCTTCAAAGCCCATGTGTTCCTGGGAAAACCTCCAGGAAGTCAGATGGCAATTGTTCTATCCTGACCGGGTGGAGCTGTGACTAAGTGAGTCACTGACATGTGTTGAGTGCTCTGGTGACTTCCCTGAGAGCAGAGGGGAGGATTGGCGACGGGTGACCCATGGGTAATGACTGCCTCTTCCTTTGCAGGGCGGATTTGCGAGATGCTATGAAATGACAGACGTCAACAGCAACAAAACCTATGCAGTGAAAGTTATTCCTCACAGCCGAGTGGCTAAACCACACCAGCGGGAGAAGGTATGCATGGAGGTGATGGCTGAGCGATCAGCTCTGGGGGAGGGCAGAGATTTCAAGCTTGCCTGGAGCAAGGTCTTTGCGTAGTGATGGGGCTGCTGGTTGATGGGCTCCTTCCTCCTTTTCAGATTATGAATGAGATCAAGCTGCACAGAGACCTGCATCACAAGCACATTGTCAAGTTCTCGCATCACTTTGAGGATTCGGAGAACATCTACATCTTCCTGGAACACTGCAGCAGGAAAGTAAGTGGTGGGCTTGCCCCGTATGGCGGCAGGGCTGGCATGATGCTGTTGGGATCACTGGAGTGTGGATTTGAGGTGTCAGTCGTGTTAAGGGGGGACTGTGCAGCAAATCTATCTGATTTGTCTAGCGTAGACAAGGCCGTAGCTGTGTTTTCGTTCCCTAAGTCCCAGCAGGCCCCTTTTGACTCACTCATGCACGGATGCAGATCTCGCTTTCTAACGGATGCTTGAATTCATACTCAGCTGCTTGTCAGATGAGCAAGGACTGGAAAATGAAAGGGGCACATGTGTCATCGGCTGGGTAACCAGTTAGCTAAACGCCACATGCCGGTCTTGCATAACCACACTAACCCTGTGACTGGGCTGTTCGTAGATCCTGTACGTTGCTTGAACCGTTCTAGTCGGCTCTCTTGCCAGCAGTTCACTCCCTTCATGGACTCTCCTGTAAACACCAATGGGGCTGACCCAAAATCCTTCAGTACCCCAAAGCTGCCAAGGTGGCATCTTTGGGCCTGCCTGGACCAATTCAGGCTTTCACCAGCCAGTTACGCTGGCGACTTCTCAGAACAGCCCCTGTGTAAAATGAGCAGCTCACAGCCATGGCTTCACCAGAGGTGGTACTTAGGGTCCTCCGGCCTGACAAAACATTGTGCTCCAGGAGCAGGCGGCACCTCTTGGTTCTAGAGCCCGAGGCCAGAAGAAATCGCTGGGGTGTGATCTAGTCTGACCTCCGATATAACATTGGCCAGAAAACGAACACTCACATACGGGAATCGAACCCACAGCCCTGGTGGTACCAGAGCCAGATTAAAATCAGGTGTCTGCACACTGCAAACTATTGCTTGCACTAGAGTGTCTCAGGCCTCTGATAACGTCCTCAGTGCCTTTCTGGCCCAGCGTCGCTAACTGCTTTGCTTTTCCTCTTCCAGTCCCTGGCTCACATCTGGAAAGCCCGGCACACGCTGCTGGAGCCGGAGGTGCGGTATTACCTCAAACAGATCATATCAGCCTTGAAGTACCTCCATCTCAAAGGCATCCTCCACCGGGACCTCAAACTGGGTGTGTACAATGACCTCAGACCCTGAGCGCCTGTTCGGGGGGCTGGGGTGGGGAGGAGAAGCCTGGGTAGGGTCCGTCCCTGCGCTGGTATCCTAACGCCTCCCTTCTGTTGTAGGCAACTTTTTTGTCAATGACAACATGGAACTGAAAGTTGGAGACTTCGGCCTTGCTGCCCGGCGTGAGTCTATGGACCAGAAGAAAAAGTAAGTCTCCTAATGTGCCAGGCTTTCCTGCTCGTCCCCCCCGATACTTCATTCTTCCTCTCGGCCCCATACCCTGCCTGGGAAATCGACCACCACCCTCCATCTCTTACCTTGCTGTAATCAACTGCTGGCCCTGCCTGGCCAGAGGGGAGGGGAATGCACAGGGAGGATGGTGCCTCCTTTTCCCGGCCCCACACTCAGGCGGCGGTGAGGGAAGCTGTGTCGGGGATCAGAGGCTGGAGGGAGCTTGGTGCTGGGTCAGTAGAGTGGGGAGGGGAGCGTTGGTCTGTGGATGCAGGGGGAGGGATCATGGGGGTTAAAGTGGACCTTGAAAGGATGGGGCGAGGTGCTTAGTGCGTTCCCTTGAGAATGGGGGTAATGGAGTCCTGCTGCTCTGGATGCAGAAGGTACATGCTGGAGCCCAGGGCTTGCTCTCCTTCCCCGTCAGACAGAGGGCTGCATGGAGGAGGACGCCAGCCAGGGCAGAGCTGACTTGTGCTCTGGTTCGTTACCGCACTGCTGACCGTGGTCTGCTCTCCCCATAGGACGATATGTGGCACCCCCAACTACCTCGCTCCTGAAGTGCTCCACCGGCAGGGCCACGGGCCGGAGTCAGACGTGTGGTCTCTGGGCTGTGTCGTGTAAGTTCCCAGCTCTCGTTGCAAAGCAGGGCAGGGCTGGCGGGAAAAGGGGCTGGAATGATGCTGTCCTGGGCAGCTCGCTGGGTAATCAGCCAGAGCCGCTCCCCAGCACAGATGAGCGAGCTGGTCTCTGGTCTCGCCTGCGGCTCAGCAGCAGAAGGGTTTGCACTAGTACCGGTCAGATGCCATGGAGAGCAATGGGAGCTGCTCAGGCCTTGCTGAGGGCCGAGTTTAGCTTGCAGAGGTTTTAGTACTGCTCATGGATTGGAAGCAAAGCCCAGCTGGACTGAACCTGGCACGTCTGCAGGGCTGGCAGTTCAGGGGGGAACTGCCGTGCTTGTAAATGGCTGGCTTTTGGGGTGTCATCCAATGAGCCCAGCAACACAGGACCCCCGGGTGCTAGAGTCCCGTGTCGCTGCAGACAACACCTCTCTTAGAGGTGGAAACAATGGAAAATGTCAGGCGCGGGGGGCGGTCACCGATCTATTTATATGGGCGGCTATTGCTCCCCACAGTGCAAATTGTAAACATCTCACGCGCGGCTGTTTACCGTGGTAAGCCACAGGCTTCCTGTTGAACTTTCCATTCACTCTGCCGCTTGGACAGATGCAGGCGGAAGGTGAGCTCACAGAGCGGTGAGCTCAGCTGCGGGGGGGCGGGACCCGGGCAGAGTTTAGCTCCGCCCCTGCTAAATATAGAGTGACTCAACCGACATTCCTGGTTCCCAAGGCTCCCTTATCTCTGCTGCGTAAAGGATGGCAGGGAGGCACGTTCCGGATGTGACTGCAGCCTCTCGCTCCCCAGAGGGTGGTGTTTGCTGGCATAGGTGGCACTTAAAGCCAGGTGCGGCCTCTTGTCAGCGCCTGAATAACTTTTGTGTCTTGTAATTGCTGGGCTGGGGGTGAGTCAGGCCGGGGCGCGGTCAGGGGGCCGGGGGACGTGTGCCCAGCTCTCACTCCCACCACCTCTTTCCAGGTATACCTTGTTGTGCGGGAACCCTCCTTTTGAGACCTCGGACCTCAAGGAGACGTACAGGTGTATCAAGCAGGTGGAATACACCCTCCCAGCCTTCCTCTCCACGCCAGCGAAGCAGCTGATCATGGGCATCTTGAAACGCAACCCGCACGACCGCCTCACGCTGGAGGAGATCCTGGACCACGAATTCTTCAAAGTGAGTGGCTCTGCTGCGGGCAGCTACTCTCCCCCCTCACCCCCTCCGACCAGTCGGAGGAGAAGGAAAGCAGAGTGGGCCTGGTCTCTGGTCGGGTGGCGAACCTCCCAGGGTGTATGTCTCCGTACACTGTGCCCTTCCCATGACCCAGTGCCCCTGCAGGCTGCAACGGACACCAGTCTGCTGGAGACACCAGCCTGCAAGTGACAGCTGTCCCTGAGCCCGGCCCATTGGCCATTAACATCACTGGCTCTGTGGCCTTCGTGTGCCTTCTAAATCCCCTTGTATCCATTTGAGCTGCATCGCTCTTGGCCGTTCTGCACTCCTGGCCCATGTGGCTGTGTCTCAGGGCTGGACGATTCCCAAGTGTAGCCCTTTCAGTGCAGCTCCCCAGAAAAGTGAGCTGCCGCTGGCTGTCAAAGGAGAGAAGGTGGCCACTGCCAGCAAACCAAGGGGGCTGTTGTCTTGCTGTATGACGTGTGATCCATTGAACCAGACAGTGACGCTCTCTGTCTCCCCAGGGGTACACACCTGATAAGCTCCCACCCAGCAGCTGTGTGATGGTGCCTGAGCTGAGTCCTCCCAACCCAGCAAAGAATCTGTTTGCAAAAGTCACCAAGACGCTATTTGGGAAAAAGAAACCCAAAAGTAAGTTCTCTCCCTCTCATCTGTCTTGGCTTTTGTTGTTGGGTAGCATGAAGCCAGTTAAACCTGATGGAGGATGGCACACCTGACATCTAGCTGCCTGGAGCTCAGTTGCTCTCTATGGAAATCTGGGGTCTGATCTTCCCCGGAAGCTTTTATTCCAGTGTTTTGCTGAACAGAGCACTGCTCCGAGCAGGCGAGGCCCCGTTCTGTAGGTTCTGCAGAACGTGCTCGGAGCTGAAATTTTCATTCCAATCCCTCTCCCTGGGGATGGAAATGTTCCCTTGCAACTTTGCAAGGTCAGCGGGTGCATGAGAACCAGGAAATGAAACTGACTAAAACTGCCCAGCCTGGTTTCGCTGGGCCAGCTGAGTGAAGTGCAAAACTGGAACAGAATCAGGGGGTGGAAGAATGTAAACAAGATGTCAAACTGCTTCTGCTCTCGGCCAGGGCCAGCGGAAGGACTCTAAATATCTATCCTCTGACCCACCAACTCTGCTGGCCTCCCTGACCATCTGCTGGGTCTGCCCACTAAACGTCTCCTCCTTCCTTCTAGTTAAGAACGGCCCCTCTGAAGAGAAGGATGACATCTCCAAGTTGGTGGTTGGGCTCATGAAGACCTCTATCTGCAGGCAGATGAGCTACAAAACCATGGAAGGGAATGAGGTAAGAATGGAGGCTGTGAAAGGAGTAACTCCTTGTCCAAGGAGCCAGCGAGGCTCCCTGAGGTACAAGGATGCTCTTCCCTAAGTGTCAGTGTCCTGGCAGGGCAGCAAGGTTGAGGTGGAGTCTCAAAGTGGGAGGAGGTGGGGCTGCTCCTGGAATGGGGCCCCAGGTGGGACAGTGTCAATATGCACAACCTCTCTCCAGGTGACCCCCTTGACATGTCAGAGTGCCAGCTGCAGCCCTGTGGAGACGCTGGCAGAAGAGGGCTCGCGGAAGTCCGTCTCCAGGTCCATTAGGGGGACAGCAGCCAGCAGCTGTGAAGGTGAGCGAGGCGGAAGCCTGCTTCGAGCGGCCCCTGTATGTAGAGCCGTCCTGTGCGGAGGTTCTCGAGCGCCTTGCAGCTCCGCCACTGGCCTGCCGGGTGGGAGTGGCGGGGAGACCCAGGAGCTGCACTGGGCTGGGGGAGGGACACTGATCCCTGTCTGCCCCACGGGGGTTGGTGCTGACACTGCTCTTCCCAGCAAGGAGAGGACCATGTCTAGAGAACGCTTTGTGCCCAGCTGAGGGTGGGGGGTTTGAATGACAAGTTACCGTAGACCCCAGATCTCTTCCTCCCATGCTTGACTCCCTGGTTCCGGCTGATGTGGTTTCCTGTTGTGAAAATGGGCCTAAACTGAACCCCTCTATTCCCCTGTTGACCTCAGAGCTGTGAATTCAAACAGAACCGTAGCTTTGTGGCAGCTCCATAAAATCCCGCCCTTGCCTTGTCGGGAGGGGACGTCATCTTGTGTCTTGGAATCTCGTTTGGCTTCAGACACAGCGCACTCCTCGGCAGCAGCCGGTCGGGCTACCTGTCCGTCAGCCTCTGAGCTGATGGGCAGCTCTCGGCAGGCTAGGAGGTGCGGTCGAGCCGCCTCCAGAGCTCAGGCGTTACTGATGGATCTTTTTCTTCCTCTGCAGCATTTGAAGAGTGCGTCACAGCCTCTGCTGTCACTGAATCTGCCATCGGGCTTCTGAAGAGCTGCCTGTCCTCCATGCCGCCAGGTAACGCAGATTCTCAGAGCATCCCCCTGCTAACCCTGCATATGGGACAGCACAGGAGGCCAGGCAGTAGCTTCTCCTCGAGGCTGGTGTTGGCATGGCCAGAAAAGGCTTCCATGGTTCTGGAGTGTGAACCCGAAGGCGGGGATAGGGGGGATGTGTCTCCATGGTTGCCCAGTGGTACTTGTGGGACTCCAGTGTCTGTAAGACACTCAGAATGGAGACTGGTGCCTCCTGTAGGGAACTGGCTACTTCCGGTGCATCTTCAAGCCTGGGGGTGTTGCCTGGCCTAATAGGCTTAGGGAGGAAGGTGGCTGGGGTGGGTAATGTGACTGGAGCAGAGGACTGGGCCTTTGGAGACCTGGCTGGCTCCAAATCCGCCTGCTGGGACCAGCAGCGGTTCAGGCCACCCAGTGCTTGCTACTGTCCTCCTTTGTGAGGCACATCCCGGGTGTCGCCCCACTCACAATCCCTTCTTGCCCCCACCAGCCCAGCGGAACCCTGCCTCTCTGGCTTGCCAGGAGCACTTTGCCTGGGTGAGCAAGTGGGTGGACTACTCTAACAAATACGGCTTCGGCTACCAGCTGTCCAACCACCGCATCGGGGTCCTCTTCAACGACGGGACGCACATGGCTCTGTCGGCCGATCGGAAGTAAGTGGAGGCCATGGGCTGCCTGGATGTGTCTGCTCCATGTGGGGGGGAACAGGTCTCCTGGCTTTTGGCTGCTGGGTACTTAGAACTCAAAGTGAGAAGGGGAGAAGAAAGTGTGTGTGTGTGATAGATAGATAGATATAATATGCATATATGCAGAACCGCAGCCTTCCCCTCCCCAGGGGCTAGGACGAGCATGGCTACAGGCCCAATGGGAGTGGGAGGCAGTAACTGTACATGCCGAAGGGTGTGAACTCCAAGGAGCGGGTTCAGGTCCCAGGGGATACGACTGCTCCATCCCATGAGTCTCGTGGCTGCCAGAGACCTGGCTGGCTGTGAGCCTTGTTCCTAGTCTCCAAGCTGACTTGGGCTGGGCGAGGGGAGCTGATGCCCTTCTCCCCAGGTCTAAGATCAGACTCTAGCGGGGCTGCCAAACTATTGCTGGCTCTGCTGCTTACACTGGAAACCCCCTGCCCCCACACACACACTTCTCCCCCCCTGACCAGCTGAGGGTGACTTGGGCTCCCCCTGGTCTGGAACCTGATGGTGGAGCCCATGCACGTTGCACGGGTGGCAGTGCAGGGACTTGCTGCTGGAGATGGAAGCTCACCTGGTCTCCTCCCCCTTCCCAGGATGGTACATTACAACCTGACCAACAGCAAACACTTCGCCTTTCCCATGTCGGCCATCCCAGAGCAGCTTCAGAGCCAGACGAGCGTCCTGCGGTACTTTGCCTCTTACATGGAGCAGCATCTCATGAAGGTGAGTGGCCTCCGGGCTGTCCTGGAGGGGTGGTCTCCTGGCAGAGCCAGCTCACTTGCTGAAAGGGGAGCCTGTGGCTTGGCTCAGCAGGCGGCATTGCATAAATACCCAGAGAAACAGCTGGGCGTGCTCAGTGGGGAGCTCAGCTGGTGGCTCGTGCCTGGCCTGGGCACTGTCTAAAGCCTCGCCGCAGAGCGTGGCTGAGACGCTCGCTGGGTTTTGCCCTTGACCCAGCTTGCGGAGAGGCTGCTGCTCAGGCAGGAATCGGTGGCTAATGTGAATTCTTCTCCTAGGGGGGAGACCTGCCCAGCATAGATGAGATTGAGCATCCTGCTCTGCTGCTCTTGCAGTGGGTGAAAACTGACCAGGCCTTGCTGATGCTCTTCAGCAACGGAACGCTCCAGGTACGTGTGTGGGGTCCTGTGGATAGAGGGGGGAAGATGGCGTCTGCCTGGCTTGCCGGTCCCTCGAGCTCTGGGTGGGGTTCCCAAGGCTGGCTCACAGTGCTAGCCCCTGGCCCTCTGCTGATGGCTGCTTTCCTCACCTGCAGGGAGCGGCTGCTTTCAGGGCTTCCTCGCTTACCCAGAGAATCTGCTTCAGGGCTGGAGTCTTCACCCCAGGGCTTAGGAACCAGTTCTAGTTATGGGGGATTTCTTAGTCTTCCCCCAGAGCTCTGGGGCTCCTAGCCAGAGACACCAGGTGCAGTGCAACATCCGCTTGGTCTCTTCCAACCTCTTGATTGGAAACCTCTAGAAGGGAAAGGGGGCTCCTTGGCTGAGTAGCCAACCCATGGCTTCCCAGCATGGGACCCGTAGCCACGTGCATCCCTCCCAGCTTTCATTAGCCTGGAGGCTCCCCGCTGCTCTGTCCAGTCATGGCACATGGGCTGCCCTCCTGATCATGGGATGGGGTGTGGAGCAGGCAAAGCTCCGTCACAGGTCAGGAAGAAGGGGCTGGCTGAGGCTGGAGAAGTAACTCGTCTGTCTCTCCTAGGTGAACTTTTACAATGATCACACCAAGGTGATCCTCAGCAAGCCAGACCATTCCTGTCTCCTGACCTACGTCACCAAGGACCGCAGCTCCTACACGTACAAGCTGAGCAGCATCAGGGAGCTGGGCTGCTCTCCAGAGCTCCAGTACCGGCTCAAGTACGTCCTCAAGCTCCTCCAGGAGAGGGCTGACACCTAAGCTGGGGCCGTGGGAGAAGCCTCCTTGGATTCGAAAGCCTTCCCCCGTCGTGTCAATGGAATGAGTGACAGCTTTGGCTGCCCACCAGAACTTTCCTACCCAGCTAAATATGGCTGGCCGGAAGGAACTTAGATAGGGGCATCTGGATATTTTGGCTTATCAGCAGCTGGCCTCAGCATCCTTCATCTTCTGATGCCTGCCAGCTGTTTATACTGAAATCATTGCCGTGGCGTTCGTCAGCTGACTGCTTCAATCCATGGAGGAGAAGGGGAGGTGTGTGGGGGGTGAAGGTACATGTCATGTTTACTCCTGTGTAATCTTTACACAGTTTAAGTTGTGCACGTGGCTGGGTAGGGGAATCTCCGGGGGACAGCTCTTCCTTCTCCTCCCAAGCTGAGCAAGCTGAGGAGAGAAGGAACAAACCTGACTTTTAAGGGAGAGAAAAATCTTTGTCCAGTGTCTAAATGCCTAAATGTTAGAGCCCCATGCCTGTCCAGATTGGTGTCCTCTCCTGGCCTCGGAGCTGGGGCAGGGGGAGCAGAGAACCATGCTCCATGTGGGAACCTCCCTGCTCCTGCCCTGCCTGGCCCATGTGGGGAAGGCTCCTAGTGAAACCTGCCCTGGCTGGGGGTGGCTGGGGTGAAGTGGCCGCTGCTTTGAGCTCCTCGGCAGCTCTGCTGGCTCTATGCTGAGCTGCTACCCTAAGGGACTCGCCATGTCCCTGTCTGGTCCTGGAGTGGGCATGGGATCTTAGCTAAAGCCAGCGTCTTGCTTAAAGGCCTGAGAGCTGGATGGGGTCCGGGGCCACCCAGGAGGGGTGGGAGAGCCCGCTGTACTGTGAGGCAGCCCAGCCTAGGCGCAGACAGCCCAGGAAATACTTTACTGAACTTGAAAAGATCTGAGCTTAATGCTCAGGGTGCAGCAGGAGCCTGATCACTACGGCAGGAGGGGGGAATGATGGTGCCTGTGCGCTCGCTCGCTCTCTGAGGGAGGGTGTAAGGTGTTGCCAGCTTACCACTGCCAAGAGCTCAAGGCAGAGCCTTTGTCAGCCCAGGCTGGCCCCCCTTCTGGCCATGTGTGGGGAACAGGAGACCTGCAGAATTGTTACACTAATGAGGGGGCGGGGTCCCCCGTGTGCTGGGGCTCGGTGCGGGCGCATCCCCTGCTTGTCTTACAGCCTGCGCCAGGGAATGGGACTTGCCACGGTACGGACCCGAAATGCTTTAACAAGGGACCCGACGAGCCCTCGGCCAGCTGGGACCTAAACAGGGTTGATTTTTTTGTTTGTTCTTGTTTCCAAACACGGGTGTGTTGGCCTGATGAAATTATTTATGTATTTGTATTTATAGTGAATTATTTATTTCTCCCTTGGTCTCCTGTCTGTGCAGGGCCCTGTGTGCTCCGTCCCTCGCTCAATAATAAAAGGGTTCCTTTTATAAAACACGGGGGCCTGCTGCCGCCCTTCTCTGTGCCTTCTTGGGGAGCTCGGCCCTGGCCGGGGCAGTGCTGTCTCTCTCGCTGCAGGGCACCACCTTGCCAGGCAGCCCCTGGCTGGAAGATGGTTCCTGTCTGCATGTGCACTGAGGACATTAACCTTCCCTATGTGACTGACTCGCATGCATCCTCCAGTTCCTAGAGCTCAAGCTCCTGCTCTTGCCTGGGGGGCAGCCCTCCCGAAGAGGGTGAGCACAGCACCCAGGCTGGGTGCAGGGTGTATTATAGCAGAGGAGCAGTGCCCTAGTCTGCTGTTTAGCAGCTGCTCTGTATGTGCTGCATCGTACGGGGTTTGCCTCAGTGCTGGGTCTAGTCGGAGCCTGGGGTAGGATTAGTGCTCCCATGGGAGGGGGCTGGAGAGACCGCACCCTAAAATCAGGGCCATCCCAGTGCTGATTCTCAATGCTGTCTTACACACACCGCGGCCGTGCTCACCTGTGCGGGATTGATCACCCCTGGGCTTCGATCGTACCACCACCCGCAAGGGGCTGTCACTGCTGGCAGAGACGAGAAACTGGTTTTAGGCCCCTCTTGCTTTAATGGTGGCAGAGTAAAGCTCAACTTCTGTCCCTCTAAACTGCTGGAGCAAAATCAATCCATGACTGTATCCAAAAGGCTGCTCCAACCCCTGCTGTAGGATGCTGAATGTGGGTCAGGCTGGGGGGACCTTACCTGTGTTGTGGCTGGAGGGAGGAGATCTCTTGGGCAGGAGGTTTCTCAGCTATTGCCTGCTAAGGAGTGCTGGTTAAAGTGCTCTCCAAAGCGGGGGCTGGGGAAGATTGTCTTGGATCTGGTCTGCTGGGGTGGAGGATAGAGGGTGGAGGGGATAGCTCAGTGGTTTGAGCATTGGCCTGCTAAACCCAGGGTTGTGAGTTCAATCCTTGAGGAGGCCACTTAGGGATCTGGGGCAAAAATTGGTCCTGCTAGTGAAGGCAGGGGCTGGATTCAATGACCTTTCAAGGTCCCTTCCGGTTCTAGGAGATAGGTAATAATTGGAGATATACCAATCTGGGTTTCTAGATGCCTGCTCTGGCCTTTTGAGCCGCTTGATGTTTTCAGAACCCTCTCAATCCACGGCAGAGAGGCGAGGGGGTGGGTGTTGATGGGGGCGAGGGGGGGCTGCTGTGTGAGCTGCAAGGGTGCTTGGTGTGTTGGCAGGGCAGCGGGTGCTGCTTGTCAGCCTGAGCTCTGCCGTGGTGGCAGGCTAGGCAGTGACTTACTGCTGAGAGCTCGATGGGTTGGCTTCTGCGGCTCTAGCAGGGAGGGGGAGGTCCAGCCAGCCCCCCTGCATGGCTCATAGGGCTGGTAGGACACAACGGGGCCCCTGGGCCAGGGTTGCCCTTTGTGAAAGCAGCTGGGAGAGGAGCCAAGAATGTGCAGCCCTTTAATCCTGGGCTGCAGAGCAGTGACAATGGGCTGAGCCTCCGCACCCCGGCCCCTGAGCTCTGAAAGCGAGAGGCCTGGGAGCAGCTGGCCTGGCATTAAATCCCTCAGCTGCTGGGTGTAACCTGGCTGAAGGTCTGGCTCCCAGGGGTGCTAGCTGCTCCCCCCCCCCCAGGCTCCAGTTTCCTTTGCCTGGTGCTTGCAGGGCAGTGAGTTTTGGGCAGCTGGCTACTGAGGGGGCTCCTCAACACTAGACTGACCACCTGCTGCTGGTTAACAGCTTCACCCTGCAAGGCAGGGAAGAACTGCCCCACTGCGTGGAGTGGGAGCTGGGGTGCTACCAGCGGAGAGCAGGTCACCAACCCCACGCATTCAAAAACCCGAAGGTGGGTTTAACATCCCAAGATTTCAGACCTGAACCTGGCCTTCCACCGGCTGAGCCATGGGGTCCCCTCAGCTCCTTTCTCTGAGCTTCTCTCCATGTCCTTGAGGGCTGGTAACTACCTCTGCCTTTTTGAATGGGAAGTGGGGATGCCCCCGTGCCTCCAGGAGCTGGGGCTTTCCGAGGGCCCTCAAAGGTGAGAGGTGGCTGTTGCTGAGCTGGGCTGCAAACCCAGGTCCCTCCAGCCCTGCTCACCAAGTACCAGCCCATCCTTCCTCCCCAGGCTGTGCCTTCCCCTCTGCAGCTTTCCAGCCGTTTCTGGCAGCTGCTGTCATCACCCCCAGGATTCTCCTTTTCTTAACCACCCCTTGCCCTGTTCCTGTTGCCTCGGTGCCCTCCTTGCTGGAGCTGGCTCCTGCAGACCCTGCTAGCGCAGCCAGCATGAGCTGCACCTGCCTCCTCCCGGGTGGGCGGCTGTGCAGACTGTGCTGGCATTGTCAGCGTCCAGACAAAGGGGCTGCTCTGGGAGTGGGAGGCCACTGGCAGTGACACAGCTATTCTCTGTCTGGGCCCCCCGGCGGGCACAGCACGAGCGAGCTGGAGGCTAGTGACGACGGAGCTGCAGGGCCTCGCTGCGGCTCTGACACGGCAAACGAGGAGCTGGGGCCCTGCGCTCTGGCTCTGGGAGTGGGAGGCAGTGTTCCTGGCGAGCCCAGAGCTCCTCACCTCGCTGGTGCCCAGCCCCCTGCCCTGCGTGGGGCCAGGGTGGTGCTCCAGACCGTCCCACTCATGCCCTTCGGAAGGCTCCCAAGGCCTGGGCTTGGGTGGGAGGGTGTTAACGTCTGCCTGTGAGCACCCTTCCCTCTGGTTTGTGCTGGTCCTTGGCCTGCCCTTAGGGGCTAGTCACCCTCTGGCCCCATGGACATGAGTGGGGACCAGTGGCTCAGGGCAGGCTGGGTGGAGGTGCAGCAGCAGGAGGGCCTCCACTGCGCCCCTGTCCTCAGGGCTCAGCAGCGACCTCTCCTACCGCAGGAGTAGCCAGAAAGCTGGGGCTGGGAGGGTGCCAGGGCCTTGCTCAGAACAGCCAGAGCTCAATCTCTGCCCTCGCTTTCCCAGCAGGACAGGCCACGATTCCGGTGCCAGCAGGGGATGCGAGAGTTGTGGCTTCAATTCCCGGCGCTGTTACGGCTTCCCCGTGTGCCCTGGGGAAAGTCCCTTAGGCCGAGATTGCCAGATGTTGAAACCTTGTAGGCAGGCTTAACACTCTGAGCTTTCCTGTCTCTGCGAAGGGGCAGCACGTCCCCACTCCCACCCCGCTGTGCCTGCCTGGTCAGTGCACACGCTGAGCTCACCCTCTGTGTTGTACAGCGCCTGGCACGGGGGCCCCATGCTCGGCTGGGCCTTTATCTGGTACAGCAGTCCCCACCGCAACCCCCCGCTGGTGAGTGGAACCCGGGGAACAGCCCATTCTCTCCTGCCCCACGCCAGCAAAGCACAAAGGCCAGGCTTCCCCCTGCCGCCAGCCAGCCCCACAGCCGGTTGAGAAAACACGTGAGTTAACACAAGCCCCAGAGGTCAGGGCAGGCTTCTCTTTATTTCTAGCCGGGCCTCTCCTGCCGTGCCGGTGGCGGAGTGGGGCACTCCGCTCCTGGCAGGCGCTGGCCCAGACGCTACTCATAGTACAGCCCGTGCACCGTGGCCACGGCAAAGAGGGAGGCGTTGACGAAGGTGGCGGAGGCGACGCTGTCGTTCTCCGGGTCCCAGAGGCAGCGGCTGGCCACCTGCAGGCTCTGCTGGCCCTGCTGGCCCAGGAAGACGTTACAGACCAGCTTGTAGCGGGGTGGGGTGAGGTCCTTCAGGCGGCTGCGGATGAGCTCAGACAGGCTCTGGGCCAGCTGCCCGCTTGTCACCGGGTTGTACTTGGCATCCCCCAGGTAACTGGCAAGGGTGGACTCCAGTACCCGCTGGGCCCGGCAGGTGTTGAACTTGCAGCCTTCGTCTGGCTGGGTCTTGTAGGTGTTCTCATACTGCGTCTCCCGGATGGGCTGGAAGAGGGGGAGCCCCGAGAAGCTCACCCGCCCGCTGTGCATCCAGGGGCCGATGGAGAGGCGCCTCCCTCCCATTGCCATGGAGATAGAGTTTCTTCGGCTGGTGAAGGGGGCGTTGGTGATGCTCATGATGGAGCTCCTCCGGGAGTGCAGGGAGGGCGGCTTCCCCTCCTCTATGCTCTTCAGCCGCATCAGGGGCCTGGGCGGGTTGTCCAGCGAGTGAGAGCTGCGGCGGGTGGACAGCGAGCCGGCCCTCAGGCGTGTGGCCTCCGGGTTCTCTGATGCTACCGCCTGGTTGAACTGGGCCAGAGCCTCCTGGGACAGTGCTAGCGGCTTGCCTGCCATGTCCCCGGGGTGACGTCTGGACAAAGAGAAGAGCCGTGCTGTCAGGTTACTCCACTTCCACCACCCACCCAGCTCGCTGCCTGCCTGGGTGACGGCAGGCAGGACCGCTGGGCTAAAGCCTTCCTGTAGCGGTGCTGGAAATGGCATTGTCCTGCTACGCTCAAGGAGCTTCCAATACCAAACGGGGATGGGGACCTGGGTGGACCTGGTACTGACAACCATTGGAACAAGGGGCCGTCTCCCTGGTGCAGCGAGACCTCGAGGCATGTTCCATAGCCCTGGAACATCTTAGCAAAGTGTCTGGGGCCATCAGCGAGCCTGAGCGAGTGGCTCCTGCTTCCAACCCGCATAGCGCAGGAACCCTGGCACCGGAGCTGCCTCCTGCAAAGTGCCCTGGCCTCCGCTACGTGCGTTCCCTGGGAATCGTTCTCCGTGCTGCGGTGGGGCTCTGGGGATAACGCCCACAAAAGCCAGGAAGGTCCGAGTTAATTCACAGACACATCAGGCAACTCTGTAGCTTTAGCTTGTTATCTCAAGGCTGTTTCTATTCTGGTTCGCTAGTATTTACACTGTCCCCAAGTCCCTGCATTCCACGGCGAGCCAAACGTCTCCGGAGAGACCCAGGCAAGAGGAGCCGGTGTGAGTGCTCCCAGCGGCTGGTACGTTTGACAGGCCGCTCGGTGGGAGGATGGCCAAGAGCCGATCCCCTTTCACAGAACAGCTGTGCCAAGGGCAGCAAAGACAAGGGCCTCCAAGAAAGGACAATTACTCAGTCAAAGGGATGTAACTAAGGCCTGGAGGATGGTCCCGTTGCATGTGACTAGGGCATTTTAAATGGAGCACCAGCTCCCTTGGCTTTGACAAGCGATTTCCTATTTTAGACTCCTCAGGCCCATCACCATGTTATCTGGTGCCTTTGTGACTGAAAACCTATGAAATGGAAGCCGGAAAGCTGGCGTGGACGGAACAAGCCCTGACCCAACATTCTCTCTCCTCACGTGGAGGGGTGCGGGAGTCTGGCTAGCTTGCCCTGGGGTTTCATTGTCACGGCTGCTGCTGCACCTCCCAACTTCTGCCCAGAGTCAAGAAGCAGAAGTGCCAAGGAGGGAGGCTGACTTTCTGGGCTGTTCCGACCTCGCTGGATACGGGAAGTGTCTCTACTTATGCCGGGTGTCAGGAGAGCCCTGGCCAGAGAGTTGGACTAAGGAGCGGATCCTCTGGGGCCTGAGCTGGACCATGCCCAAGACCTTCACTGAAATACACCCATCACCCCCTTGTGAGCATGGGGTTGATGTTAACATGCCTCTCCCAGTTTTCAGTGCCATTCACCGTTACCGACGTGGGTTGTCCAGCAGAGATGGGCACGCTTGGGGTTTTCCCCCTTTAAATGCACTAATAAGAAACCACTTCCAGCCAGAGACGTACAGGAGCCAGGAAGGACGTTCCTCTGGGGTCAATGCACACACATTCTCTAGTGCTTTGTTCAGCTGAGTTTTAACCTGGCCCATGCAAAGAGCCTGCTCGTTTCTGGGGGGCGCCATTGAGAGAATATGTAGCCACTAGAGCGCGCCTGCTTCATCTTTCCAAGGGGCAGGAGTCTCCCTGTCCTTTGAATCAGTTGCAAATGCCCTGGGTATAAAGGCAGAGACCCCAGCCTTGCAGTGCGCCTGGTTCATGGGGCGGGGGAGCAGGTGAGTACAACCCACCAGGCTGTGTCTACACTGGTGGCGAGATTCCCAGCCCCAGGAGACACACTCACGCTAGCTGTCCTGGAGCTACCCATGGGGTCTCAGTGGGTTTGCACTTGGGGCGGCTAGCCCCGCCCCCGGCTCACCACGGCCCATCCTGCCGAGCCTGCTCACTCTCACCCTACTTGGCTTGGGTGTCCCACCTCCAGCTCTGAGTATGGATGTAGGCTGGGACCCAGCTCCCACCCACACCTAGGTGGGATCTCCCAGTGCCTGATCCTCCGCTGGTGAATTCAGTGGGAGCTTCACCGTTGACTCCAACGGGTGCCAGCTCACGTCCCTTGTGCATGGGGGCGGGTGGGCGTTCACAGTCCCGGAAGGCTCAGTTACTCTAGACAATGCAGTGGGAACAAATAAATAACCAGGACACCTCGCTGCCCGCATCCCATCTGCACTGGGGCGTTTTCACAGAAAACGAGGATCCGTCTGCATGCAGGCGAGTTACAATGGAAGCCAGGGCAATGTTATTTCTGAGCTTCACTGTCATTTGCTTTTTCTTTGCAATGACTAGAAAATAAACAAGCCTGCAATTAATAATCGATCCATCACTTGGAAACAGCCCAAACGCAGTGGGCCAGGGTGGGGCGAAAGGAATTTGTGGTGTCACTTCAGCAGGCAAGTCTCCGGCGCGATCTCACCTGGCGGTGCCACCCGCTTGGACGGGGCTGCGGGATTGCGGGCAGGGTCACCGTCCCCCGGATCTGTGAGCGGAGATATCCCAGAAAGAGTGTTAATGCCCATTATCTCGCCACACTTGCACTGGCTTGCTGTGCGCTCCCCTGGAGGCCCCTGCCCCTGCCTGCTGGCTTAATAATTCCCCCCTGTGGCGGTAAATCATTGGCCCGTTTGATGTGACAGTTCAATGCAAGAGTCTTCAAAAGGGCGGGGGCAGGGCAGGCAGGGCTGGGCAGGCTCCGATCCGTGACTGTTGCCTGTACAATGTCTCTGAAGCCCTGGGTTTTCCCCTTCTTTCCCTCCTGGATTTTGTGGTGTTTTGGGCAGCAGGGTTTGCTCGCTAGAAGGCAAGGCCAGGCTGTCCTATCCTCTCCTCTGGCAGGGGCTGACAGGTCACCTACCCCCCCCTCCAGCCCCGACTCCCAGGCCCTGATCCTGGGCTTGGATTCCAGCAGGCACCCTCCTGCGCCCATGGGGCACCCCCCGGCAAGACCTGACCCACGTAGATCTAATGGCAGGACTGGGGCCTCGGTTTGGAGTGAGATGCAGATTTATTTGCAATTTTTTTCTTTTTAAAGGGGCAGCAGCCCCCGGAAGGGAGCCGGTACCAGCCCTTGCCATGTGCCGGGGGTCCCGCTGTCTTGTACCCTGACCCATGTCATGTGGCCGGGGCTGGCAGCCAAGGAAGTTCCACCTTTCTTCCCAGCACTCGGGGTGTTGTTACAGGCCCCCTCCTCGCTCACCACTTGTCTTTGGCCCTCCCTGGCATCAGGACACTCCCTCACCTCTCTGCCATAGGCCTAAATATCCACTAGTGCCGGCATGTCCCTGGCCCCTCTCCTTACCCAGTCCTAGTGGAGGGCAGGAACCTGGGAGCCCCACGTCACCCCAGATGCCTTTTCCTCCCTCGTTGCTTTGGCCAACAGTGTCAGAAGGGGCGAGTGGATACAAAGGCCTCGATTTCCAGAGGGCCGGGGCTTTAGGGGGTCGGTCTCAAGCCGGGCACCCAAAACCAGGCCTCACATTTGGTAGCTCTTGTCCCTGGTCTCCGAGTCCCCTGTCCCCTGCCCCTCTCGGGAATGGATCCTGGCCTCGACCCTGCTTCTAATCAGAGCCGTATTCCTCTCTCATCACGTCCTGCCCTGGTTACCACAGCCCCTTTCATGCTTGTCTTTATCTCCACTCGCTGCACTTCAGAGGCTTCGGGATGCCGCGGCCCCACTGGTCTCTGGCTCGGAGGACCTGGACCCTCTCATGCCAGCCTCCGCGAGAATCCAATTCAGAATTGCGCGGCCTGGTTTGCAAAGCTTCCCAGGACTAGTGCCATGCACCCTCCCAGGCATCACCCGGTGCATCCTCCCAGACATCGTCCCCACGCATCCTTCCTGCTTGCTCACACTGCCTTCGAATCTCCACGCTGCGGCCCCTCTGCCCTCCCTCACTGCATCCCCCAACCTCGGTCCTCTCCGATGCTCCTGGCTTCTTCCAACCTGCCTGGTCACATCCATCCATCTACCTGGTCACATCCATGCCACTGCTCCCACCCACTCAGTCCCGTCTCAGCCCCCTCCTCTTGCCCCACCATGACTCTCCTGAGCTGGAGTCATTGCCTGGCCGCTGATTTCTTCACCGCCAGACCTACCTTTCCCCCTTGGCTCCTGTGTGACTTTCCAGGAGGGGCCGGGACATTGTGTAGTAGGGACGCTGCCCAAAAATGAAAGGCATTGTGTTTATTTTGTAGTGAAACATTAGGTGTTGCTATGTGACTCTGCAATCCTTTGGCCCTCATGCAGAATAGCTTTAACTCTTCACTGCCCGGTACCGGGAGCTCTCCTCTGCATTCTGCCGAACACACACATTCTCTCTTTGGGGATTCATTTAAGAAAGTGACAAACCCCAACACCAAATCTATATCTGTCTAGCTACCTAGTCTAGCTACTTAGGTCTCCCCCCTCCCTGTAGCATCGAGTGTGTGAACAAACTGCCCTGAACACAGGGAGTGACTGCGTGTGTAAACTCTAAAAGAACCAACTCTTATGGCATATGATTGTTTTGTGGCCTGTCTCTCGCTAGCTGGATCCTGAGCAGCATTTGAGAGGGAAGCTATCACCTCCCGCTTTGCCCTCTGATTTAGACTTTGTACAAACAAACCTTGTACAAAACCTAAAGGCCTGTAGAAATGTTTCTATTAGTTAAAAAAAAAAATCCGAGCGGAGTAGATATTTTTAAATCTATAACTGCTCCCTGAAGTGTCTGCAACCCAGCAGTGCACTCCCAGAACCCTGAGAGCAGTGACCGGGATTTCATTCTCTTTTATTGGCCAAACAAAGGGACACGCAGTTGTGACCAAACAGCAGAACTAGAGAAAAGCTCAATGGATTTCTAAAATTCTTTCCTCTTTAATAATCTGAAGTGCTGTTTGTGCCCCAGGGAAGGACGTGTGTTACCGAGGTGTGCTGTTAAGCAGAGTGTGTCCCTTTAATTATTAGTTATCATTTATATTCCCATAGCACGTCGGCGCTCTTGTCACAGACCAGAACCCCACTGCACTAGGTGCTGTTCACACTAGCCCAGAACACAAGTGGTTCCTCTTGAATAGGGGCAGCCTCAGGCAGCACGTCTTACACTTCCCCTCGTGGCCAATGCGCCCATCACAGAGACCGTGAGAGGGCAAATCTAGGACCATGCGGCAGGAGCTCCTGCCCTGGCACAGTTCACTCAGTCCAGCAGTCTGCTTCCTGTAGTTGCAGAACAGAAGAATACGCCATCCAGCCCACTGTCCTGCCTTCAACATGGGTCAGAGCTGGATGGTTTGAAGGAAGACAGGGCCGTCTCTCATGCCATGATTCACCTCGCTGTGAGATTTCCTCCTGTCCCCTCGCTGGCGATTATCTTCTGCCCTGAAGCATGAAGTTTGATCACCCTCATGCTTCCAGCCTAGCTTGTATTGGTGATGATTTGTTCGTTTAATGCACTAAACCAGTGAGGAGAGGAGTGAATGGCCTTGTGGGTCTCTCTCACCTCACGTATTTATAGGGCTTCGCTCACCGTAGCTGCCAGAAGGCTCAAGGTGGACTCTGCTCTCGCCTGCCGTGGGTCACTGAATTCAGACCTGAACCAAAGACTGGAGATGAGGGAGAGAGAGGAGACAGGAACAAATCCAAATTTCAGGCAATCTGGGTCCCTACGGACACCCCAAAGGGGGTACCCCCCGTAATCATGTCCCTGTGTCTCGCTAGGGTGGCAGCAAGTTTCAAGGGTAAGATGAATGGGGCGGGTCACACCTACTTGGAGTGACTGTTTCAGGCTGTCTGCAGACTCAGGCAGGTGTCAGTTACAGTCAGGTCACATGTCAAATGTTTCTTTGCAACCATGAGGGCGGGGAACATTTTTTTTCCTAGTGAATGCTGAGATTCTTATCTGGACACGAGGCGCCAGGAGTTGGCACGAGCCTGAAGTGCTTTCGGCTTCCTCCAGCCCGGCTTTGGTGTCTGTTCGTGTGGACAGACTTCTGTGAACAGGAGAGTTCTGCACCAGGCCCGGTCTGATCTCTTCCTCCAGATGTTCAACGGACCAGCCCCCTGCTGCTGAGGGTCACAGCCCAGGCACCGCTCGTTCCTGTGGGCACAGGTCTGAGGGCGGGTGGCAGGTTCACAGCTCATTGAGGCCCCAGCCAGCTCCTCCCAGCCATTCCCACTTCCCATCAGCATTGGCACTACACCACCTGGGTCGGTCGTGGCCCCTGCAAAGGAGCGTTGCACCTGGGAGCCACGGGTGTGCTAGCAGCAACCCAGGGCCTCTGCCAGGGTGCCGGGCATTTGCTGTGCTCCTGGTGGGGCACCACATGGGAAGGCTGGCGAGGACGAGGGGTGGCTGCAATGCTCCTTTGCCACGTCAGCCACCACCGGGACTCCCTGCTGACAGGCCGAAGCAGCGTCAGGAGACAGGGAGCTGCATTGCTACAGGGGGTGGCCACAGCCCTTGGAGCTGGGCGAGGAAGCACCTGGCAGCATGGCCCCGTTTCCAGGGTCGGGCGTGCGTGAACGTGGGCTTGGGTGCAGGACGGCAGCTGGGGTGCCAGCAGTACCCGCAGCAACTCGAGGCCAGACGGCGCAAGGCTGCTGTCTCTGCCACGCGGGCCCTGGCTTCTGACAGCTCACCCGCGAGATGGCACACAGAGATCCTTCGTCCAAGCAGCTCTCCCTCCATCGTCCGGCCGCAAGGGGACTGGCAAAGCTCAGCGGCCGCCTCAGTGCCAGCTTCTCGGGGACAAAACCCGGGCAGAGGAGGCTGGAGACAGACCTTTAGTGTTGAGCGCGGGCCCCTCTGCTGTAGCACTGCGGGCTATTGCTAGCCAAGAGGGGCACAGGCCTGGCGTGTGTAGACTTCCTCTGGGCTTTCAAGGACTCCCATGAGAACACCCCACCACTTCCTGCAAGCAGCAGGATCTCCCCTGGAAGCCTGGCCCCGCTCCGAGCGCTGGCCCAGACAGCGCCATAGTGCAGGTGCGTGCCCAGGCGCCCACGCATGCTGGCTGTGACCCCGGCTGTGACTTTGCCCTGCGTTTGGGAGCTAAGAGCCTGCAGGGCCCCCGGAAGTGCCAGCAGCTATCCAGCCGGCCTGAACGATGGGTGGGGCTCCATAGCTTCACCCCAGGAGCTGGCTGCGGACCAGCCCTTCAGTTCCAAGGCTGAGCCGCTGCTGAGCTCAGAGACCGTGGCTGGCTCTGGAAAGATGCTGGGGGGTGTGATTTTCCAGCTGCTTTCCCGTCACCCTCCAGCTGGCCCCCTCCACGTGATTATCGGCCCCTGCAGAACGCCTGTCCCGCCGCTCCCACTCCCCTCTGCTTTGCTGCCTTTCCTCGGCCTGGCCCCCGGGCCGTCTGGCTGCCTCGCTCTAGACTCTGACCCTGCTCCTCTGGGTTCAGGCTCACGGTTTCCTGCACACCCCGTTGGCAGCCGCTGGATTTCTGGAGCTGGGCAGCTGCCGGTTTCCTTAGTGATGAGCTCTGTTGCTTGCAGCAGGGGCCTCCTCCCCGTCTCTGGCCCTGCTCCCTCCCGTTCCTGCCAGCTCTCCGCAAGGCGCTGAGCGCGATAGCGACCCGCAGGCCGGGGCAGCCCTGGCTGAGGCTGAACTTGGCTGGCTCTCGCTGCCACACGCTCAGCCCAGCTCCCTCCCGCCTGCCTCGGCCGCCACCCCAGGCCATGGCCTGCGCCGGCTCGGCCGTCCTGGAGGGGGACGCGGCTGCCTTCGCCGCAGCCGTCAGGAGCCTCATCAACAACCCGCAGTTCAGGTGAGCTGGGCCGGGGATATGCCTGGGCACGGAGGCTACGGCTGGTACTGAGGGTGGGCACTTACCTGTCCCTGAAATCCACCCTATGGAAACTCAGCCACCCTCCCTCTGCGCCCACTGCCAGAGTATGTGCGGGCACAGCCCTCTGCCCAGCATCATTCCTGAGGGCCTCTGTGCTGCAGGCTACTCCCGTTACTTCCTGTCCTAAACCTTTGTGCAGCGTTGCTGTGGGCTGTGAAGCAGCTGCCGTGTCTCATCCCAGAGGTGGCTGCATTCCTGTGCTGGTCAAAGTGCTCTGTGTGGGGCGGTTGAGAATTTCAGAGCAGCCTAGAGGGTTTAGACACGTATCTATACACGTGTTGAGGTCCCCTAGACTGCTTTGAAAATCTGAGTCTCTGTCCATGTACATTTGCAAAGCTCGCTGGGCTCCGTCAGGATGAATCGTGCTCTGTGAATGCAACGCAGGTGTTTGACTTGGTTACCACGCAGTGTGTGAGGACCCTCAGCTTTATGCTTAAAACGAGCGTTGTCATCTGTAACCTCCTAGCACTCTCCCGAATAGCTGGCCCTGCCGCTGCCGACAGCAAGCCCGCGGGATAGGGTCGCTGTAGTTAAATTGGCCCCCACGCTAAGAATATTATGCAAACTTTTGTCATTTCAATTCACTTCTGGCGAACCATTTGACAAGCCCGTGTGCGGAACCGGCTGGCACCTGAGGGCTGATTTCGCCAACCTAGGGACAACCCTGCACTCTGATGCAAGCAAGTCACCCACTGAAATCCATTCGAGGGGGAGGGGATGGGCCGTGGGTGGGGGGTCTGTTAGCTGAGCCACCGACAGTTCTTTATTCTGGGAGAAGTTTGCGGGGCCCATCTGAGCACTGAAACCGAGGGGAGGGTGGAAGTCCCTGTGGGAGACAACGCAGGATCTGATACTGAACTCATAAATGCACCAGACCCCAGACTTCCTCCCTCCAGGCTCCCCTGCAGAGGGTCCACACTCTTGGAGCCGCTTCGCCCAGTCTGAAGAGTCACGCTGTTCCCCTTGGATCTGAGAGCTGATACCATCACCTCCATTTTGTTGGCGAGACCGTCACCTGGATGAACCAAGCGGCTGCCTGCAGAGGAGACATCCCCTGGAAAATCCGCCAGCAGCGTTGCTCCTGGCCGGACAGCAGGCTGGAACGCAGCTACCGGCCCCGCCCTGCCAGCTCGGTGCGTGCTCACCACTGGAGCACAGCGCAGCCGCTCCGTGACGGGTTAGGGCACTGGCTGTCTGCTAGCCATGCTGGGGAGAGTTCAGAGAGGAACCAGGAGCCTGGGACGGCCACTGAGAGAACCCGGCATGAGGAAGGTGTGCGCTGCCACTGCTCTTTGGGTTCCCTTCCTGTGAAATGGAAACCGGGCGGCTGAGGCTGTGGCTAGCTGCTGAGTGTGGGAAGCCAGTCACATGCCACGACTGTTTCTTTTGAGGAACTTAATGCCCCATGAACTCCAGCCACGTTGCCTTGACTCAGGCCTGGTCTACACTAGACAGTTAAGTTAGTTGGGGGAGGATGAAAAATCCACACCGCTGAGCAGCGCCGTTAAGCCGACCTAAGTCCCCGTGTAGACAGCGCTGGGTTGATGGAAGAATCCGTCTGTTGACCTAGCTCCCGCCTCTCGGTGAGGTGAAGGCCTCTGCTGGCGGGAGGGGCCAGGACAAGCTGTGATGAAGTGGGAACTTTCTTCATGTTTTGTATGAGTACTGTGTGTGCCTCAGTTTCCCCAACGTGTTGCATAAGGTATCTAGCTGGTGGGACAGAGGTGCACGATCATTGCAGAAACCCTAGTGGGTAGCTGCCAGCACCAGACAATGGCCAGACACTCTGTATCCTGGCCGGGCCCCATCCTCTGCAAGCAGCCAGCCGAAGGAGATGGAGAACAAAGAAAGACTTGGAGGCCAGGTGACCAGTTTGCCTGGGAAAGAGACAAAGGATGGAGGAGGGGCAACTGGGCACGACGGGGGTTGGGCTGCTGGAAGCGAGGCAGTCTCCTGGACTGGGACTCGGGGGGAGAGCCTAGGGCTCTGGATCCCCCCAAGATGGATTTTGTTGAACCTTCCTGATTTCTGTGACAGCAAGAACTGTTCTACGCTGTGTTCCAGACAACTGATAAACCATCTGTTTCCCATGCTGGCTGAGAGTCGCTGCAGTTTGGGGTGCAGAGCCCTCTGGGGGTGTGACACAAGCCCCCATCAAAGATAGGCTCAGCCGTTCCAAAAGGGGCTTTTCCCACATCTGCCTTCAGCACCCTGCTTCACATGCCCTGGTGATGCCATGCTGACTAACCCGGCCGACCGGAGTCTGGCCAGCCAGCCCCTCGTCGGCAAGCCTTGCCAGCCCCATACTGGGTCCCTGGACCCCCTCTTCTGCCGTGGGGCAGAGGCCGAGCATCAGTGTCTGTACCAGACCCCGGAGGCCCTGCGTGGAGCCAAACCCATAAATACAGTTGTATCCACTCACCATTGGATAGCTCATGCCTCAGCTCAGCATCGGGCCGACTACGCCAGCCTCCCGGCCATTATCTATTTGTGAAGGGTCGCGGGTGCGGCCAGTGCTGCCCTCCCGCCCCGCTGGGCTCTTCCTCCCAAGCCAGCTGGCTCTGGGGCCTGTGGCAACAGATTTGTGAGGCATCAGGGGGCTTGGACAGTCCAGCATGGCAGGTGTGATGCGGTAACCCGCCCCCCCAAGGCGCACAAGGGGGGCACCTCATTCCCCCAGTGCAGTTAGCCGGAGAACCGCTCCGCCCCAGCGCCGCTGCAGCTGCTTTGTTCAGCAACTAGAATCCCAGTGACTTGCTCCGACCCGGGGAGATCTGCAGTAATGACTGGGGTTGGACCAAGGGGGACTAACAAATCAGGCAGGTTTTCAGCGCTCTGAAGCTGAGCAGGGAAGGACCTGTCACAAGGCCCAGCGGTGCCCTGGGCTGAGGACAGAGCTGGCCCAGCGGGGCAGGAGCGATGTATACGGCGTGCCCCACCCTCGGCTCCTCCCCGCACAGGACTGGCCTCCGACAAGCTAAGCAGCAAACCCAGGAGCAGCGGCTGTTTCACGGGAGCCCTGGGTTCGTGCCCTTTCCATTGGCTTCGATCAGGCCCGACAGGGGGTGCGTGCCAAGTCCCCCCTTTCTGTTAGCCCTGCCTGCGAGCCTGGCACAGGTAGGCGCCAGGCGCCAGCCCAGCCTCGCTAGGGGCGGGCCCAGAGAGCCTCCCAACACCCCGAGCACAACTGGCCCATCATCGTCTCCCTCGGTGGCAGCTCCAGCGGAGAAGCCCAGGAGCTGAAGGGGCCGGTGGGCGTGAGCAATCTGCTCCCTCTGGGCCCCCGGGCGGGGCAGCGCGGGGCCACTGGCCCAGGCCCTGCCTGCTCTAGGGCTGGAGAAGAGCCTCTCATTTCTAGGAGCGGAGTGGAGCCGGCGGTGGAGGAGGGATAGCTCAGTGGTTTGAGCATTGGCCTGCTAAACCCAGGGTTGTGAGTTCAAGAATCCGGGCAAAAAATTGGTCCTGCTAGTGAAGGCAGGGGGCTGGACTTGATGACCTTTCAAGGTCCCTTCCAGTTCTAGGAGATTGGTATATCTCCAATTATTACCTTAGGAAGCTGGAGCCGATGGAAGGAGGTGACGCTCAGGAGCTCCCTTTGCTGAGGCTGCCAAGGGAGGGCAGCTAGCAAGGTGTGCTGGGAAAAAGCAATGCCCTCGGCCCGTGCACCTAGCCCCAGAGCGCTGGCTCCGGTGCCCGGTGCTGCTGCTGGTGTGGTGTGAGCAGAAGCAGGGTTTCCTCTCCAGCACCATGCAGGGCTTCAGGCGGCTGCCGAAAGCACAAAGCCAAACCTGCTGAGCTGGTGGAAAAATGTGGTTAACAGATTTTCTAGCACCTCATCAGCACTTTCATCTGTGGCCCAAGGGGCAGGTTTCTAAACGCCCAGGCCCGAGCGCTCGCTTCCCCCGGCTCCTATTCCCACTCGGACCGGGAAGCTCAGGCCTAAATGCCGATGGCACGTAATGGAAGGAGGCAGCTGGAGCAGCCATCAGCCATGCAATAGCTAGGGACTGGCAGGTGACGTGGGACTGCCGGGCCGGTGTCCTGGCTTGGTCCAACCCCAGTCATTACAAACTCAGCCGACATTGTCCGGTGGCCCTATGTTCTCCACTGCCTGGCCTCAGCTGTTGCGCTGTGCTGATGTGTGCTGTTAAACAGCTGCTGTGTCTCACCCCAGAGGTGGCTGCAGTTTTGGGCTTCATGATGTGAGGCTGGCTTGGGAAGCAGCTTGGGATGGAATGTAACAGGCAGTGACCCCTTCCCCTGCCTTTTGCCCGCTCCTGCAAGGCTCTGCCCTGAGCGGGGGCTGGGAGGTGCCCTTTGGATTCCCAGGGGGTTCTGTGCCATGAGGGCCACTTTGATGCTACAACGCGTGAGGGTCTCGCGGGGGGGGGGGGATGGGCCGGCTCAGGCACTGGGACACGGAGTTTGGCCCGTGTTGGTCACTGCTCGGCCAGGCAAGAGCCCTCCGAAGGCTGCTCTCCCCTTGCTAAGGGTGGACTTACACAGTGTGGCCTAGATCCTCAAGGATATTTAGGCTCCTAATGCTTGTTGGTTTCTGGGCCTTCCTCCCTGGGGCAGGCTCCTGAAATACACCCCAGGGGCCCAGCTGGCTGCTGTCAGCCCGCCTTACCATCTATGGCTGCAGTGCACATGGTAGGGTGCAGGACAGCACCGGTCAGCCCCGTGCATTGGGCACTTGAGAGACCTGGGCTTGATTCCCTGCTCTGCCACAGAGTCCCTGTGTGACCTTGGGAAAGTCCCTTAGTCTCTGTGACTGAGCTCCCCAGCAGGATGATGGGGCTGTAATATTAAAGCTGCGCTGAAGGTAGTGAGGTGCTCAGAGGTGCCGGGGCTGGATAAGGACACAGATCAAGCCACTGGCTTGTCTCAGGTGGCCAAAGTTCCTCAGAGGGCGGGGTTCCAACGTTCTGAACACCAGACCCGGGGGTCCCGTTTCAATGAGTCAGGTGGCTTTTCCCAGCTGCTTGGGGCAGCCTCTGCCTCCCACTGCCCACCAGGCAGAGCCAGGGCCGGCTCTGGGACAGGAACAGGCTGGGTGAGTGAGACCGGTCCAGGATTTGCAGTCTGCAGCGGGAGTCAGGGACCACACGGCAGTGGCCTTTGCTGGGAGAGCCCAGGCCACTTGGGCTGGAGCTGCCAGAGAGCGTTTGTGGGGAGGGTGGACGAGCCCCATTCCTGGGCTCATTTAGACCTGGACTGGGTGACGCAATGGAGAGAAATCCCAGTCTCATCGAGGAATGCAGGACGCGCTGCCCCTTAGTGCTAACAGGGTGGTTGTCTGAGCATCATTCCCAGGGCTCTGGCCTGTATCCCACAGGGTTGACTCAGCCTTCCAGCCCCCCTGCCGCTCACTCCCTGTGCCATTTTGGCTGAGTCCTTGAAGCCAAGGTCCTGTCTGCTCTCCACGGGTATTAAAGAGCCCACACTTCAGCAGAGGGTCGCTTTGCCTTGTTGCTCTTGGCCACAGCGCCACGCTCACCACCCTTCCGCTGGGCTGCGTGATGTGTGCTGGTGGTTGATGTCTTCCACACCAGAGGCGGCTGCGTTTCGTTATGGGTGTGTCGATCCCGAAGTGCTTTGAGATGGCGAGTGCTCGGGGAATGGCAGGCGTGCTTGTGACGCGCTGGCAGAGAGAGGGCCCCAGCGCCAGCGCTCGGCGATGGCAAGCGGCACTAAACACAGAACAGGCCCCATGTCCCTTAAAGGGCTCAACCCAAGAGCCAGGTGAGTAGCCTCACCAGCCCCTTCAGGCCACAGCCTACACGGGCAGCCTAGCACCACGTCCCGGTGCCCAACGCGCTCGGGCTGGGGCCGCCTGGCGCTTGGGAGATGTGGGTTCTGGGCTTGGCTCTGCCACAGACTAGGCCCAGACTTTACGCCCCTCACTTCCATGTAAAACCTCGGCCCCTCTTCCCTCCCTGAAAAACAGGGCCCATCAGACCCTGCCTTAGCTCACAGAGCTGCTGGGTGGATTGGCCCGTTGCCTGGGCGGGAGACGCCCAGATGCCATGGTGAGGTGGGCACAGGGGGTAGAATTGGCTCCTCCTGTGCGCTGACAGCAGCAGCCGCCCCCGAGCAGGCCGGCTCCGCTGTGCCACCAGGCGGGCGTTGGCAGCAGCACCCACCTGCTGGCGTCCTGGGAGAATGGTGAGGTTGGAGGCGTTTACCCGCGGTGGAATTATTTGTCAGCATTTCTGGTTCTAGCCCAGCTGCCTGATTCAAGGGTCATGAGTCAAAGGAGGTGAAAAGCAGATTTCTGATTCTCAGCAGCCGGACTTTCCATTCCCTGCTGCACGGAGTGAAAACCCCTCCGTGCAGGCGAGGGGCCCACGGCACTTTCCTTTTCAGTTCTGACTCCACACTGGTGTGGGGCCCGTAGTTTTATGAATCTTCCAGAGGAAGTGGTTTACCTGCCCTACATGGAGTTTTGAACCAAACAAACAAACAATAGCAGCCATGCAAACAATGAGAACCCTCAGCACGTCCCGAACCGCTGCACAAAGCCGTGGGGGGTATGCAAGGGGAATCTCCACTAGCTGTTAGCAGTACAGGGCCCATGACACTTGGTTGGGCAGTTGAGTCCAGCCAGTAGAAGGCACTGTGTGCGTGTCTATGCAGGGCCATACCCACCCCAGTGGGATGTAACCCCACCCCCATGCTGTGACTGATGTTTGTGGGTGGGAGGCGAGGTGGAGGGGTGAAGGCTGCACGTCCTGGCCTCCTGCTGGAGTTGATTTGCTCAGGCACTTGCAGGGAGGCAGCACCCAGATGGCTGAGCCTGGCGGGGGGCGGAGGAGGGATTACTGGGAAGGAGCGGCCATGAGAGGCCACATGCTGGGCTCTTCTGCCTCCATTAGGCTCTGCATGGGAGGATGGGGGTCAGGGGTGCTCTGAATGGGGGATGGGAGCTTAGGGGGTACACTGCATGGTGGACAGGGACACTCTGCCTAGGGGATGGGGGAGTCAGGGTACTCTGCATAGGGGGTTAGGGGTACTCTGCTTAGGGGAAGGGTGTTCTCTGTATGAGAGTAGGGGGTACTCTGCATGGGGATGGGAGTCGGGACACCCTGTGTGGGAAGGGGTACTCTCTATGAGGATGGGGTACTCTGCATGGGGGTCAGGGGTACTCTGTATGGGGTTGGGGATGGAGGTCAGGGGTACTCTGTATGGGGGCTGGGGTACTCTGCATGGGGTCAGGGGTACCCTGTATGGGGGTGGGGATGGGGCTCAGGGTTACTCTGCATGAGGGTCAGGGGTACTCTGCATGGGGTTGAGGATGGGGGTCGGGGATACTCTGTATGGGGGTCGGGATACTCTGTATAGGGGTTGGGGGTCAGGGTACTCTGTATGGGGTTGGGGATGGAGGTCAGGGTACTCTGTATGGGGGCTGGGGTACTCTGCATGGGGTCAGGGTACCCTGTATGGGGGTGGGGATGGGGCTCAGGGTTACTCTGCATGGGGTCAGGGTACTCTGCATGGGGGTTGAGGATGGGGGTCGGGATACTCTGTATGGGGGTCGGGATACTCTGTATAGGGGTTGGGGGTCAGGGTTACTCTGTATGGGGTTGGGGATGGAGGTCAGGGGTACTCTGTATGGGGGCTGGGGTACTCTGCATGGGGGTCAGGGTACTTTATATGGGGGTTGGGGATGGGGTCAGGGTACTCTGTATGGGGCTGGGGGTACTCTGCATGGGGGTCAGGGTACTTTATATGGGGTCGGGGATGGGGTCAGGGTACTCTGTGTGGGGTCGGGGATGGGTGTCAGGGGTACTCTGTATGGGGGTCGGGGATACTCTGTATGGGGATGGGGGTCAGGGGTACTCTGGATGGGGGTCGGGGGATGGGGGTCAGGGGTACTCTGTGTGTGGGGGCAGGGTACTCTGTATGGGGGTCGGGATACTCTGTATGGGGATGGGGTCAGGGTACTCTGTATGGGGGTCGGGGATGGGGTCAGGGTACTCTGTATGGGGGTCAGGGGTACTCTGTATGGGGGTCGGGGATGGGGGTCGGGGTACTCTGTATGGGGGTCGGGGATACTCTGTATGGGGGTCGGGGGTACTCTGTATGGGGGGGCAGGGGTACTCTGTATGGGGGTCGGGGGATGGGGGTCAGGGGTACTCTGCATGGGGGTCGGGGTTACTCTGCATGGGGCACTCAGGCAGCAGCCGCCCTGTTGCAATCCCCGCTCCTCATGGCGTGGCTCGGCCTGTCTCTGTCTCCACAGCGACGTGACGTTCGTGGTGGGCAGGGAGCGGCAGGAGGTGTTCGCCCATCGCTGCATCCTCGCCTGCCGCTGCCAGGCCTTCCAGGGGATGCTCAGCCAGCCCCAGGCGGGTGCCCAGGAGCCATGGCCCCCCCAGACCCCACTGGTCCTCAGCCACGTGCAGCCCGAGGTCTTCTTGGCCGTCCTTGAGTTCCTGTACACCAACAGCGTGACCCTCAACAGCCTCATCGTGAGTGCCGCGTGCTGGGCCGGGGCCGGGCGCCGTGGGAAGGGCAGGGGTGGGTCAGCCGCAATGACAAGGGACCCCAAACCGCGCTGCAGGGAGGGCATGGCGGGACAATACATGGGGATGGCGCATGTCCCATCCCCCTCTAGCAGCTGGGCCACAGAGAGGATTATAGCCTACTACTGCTGCCCCCGAAGGGATCTGTTCCTTTAGCTCAAGTCCCGGGTTCAAGCCCAGCCCATGCAGGGGAAGGTCCATGGGCTGCGGCTCAGAGTGTAGTGAGAATCTGCGGTGCCGGATCCAGACAGTGCCACTGCCTGATGGGAGCTAGGGCTGCATCTGCCCCGCTCAGCTCCCCCAGCCTTGCCTGGCCGAGGGGAGAGGGAGGAGTCCCTGGCCCAGGCATGGTTAGCTGGGGGCTGCAGGGCGTGGGGTGGAGTGCTGGCTTGTCCCAGCCCCCGCTCTGCCAGCTTTGTAATCCTCGATACCCCTCAGTACGGGGGCTATGGCGCCCACCGCGGGGCTAAGGGGAAAGGGTGGGGGGCCAGTGGGAGGGGGGACGCCACTGGTGGCTGCTTGCTTCAGGCCGTGTTTAGAGCAGTGTCCCGCGCGCCCCCCCCCACCATGCAGCACCAGAACAGGGTGCGAATCACCCGGTTCAGTGAACTAAGCTAAACTCAGCCCAAGGAAAAGGGAACCACCCTCGGGAAAACCCTGCCAGCCGGGGGCATCCCAGCCATCGCCCTGCCCAGGGGCAGAGTCACCCGGGGAATTCAGCCCTTTCTCTCCCACGCTCTCCACACCCCCCACCTCCTGGCCCCACGCACTGACCTGCTGAGCCTTGGCTGGGGGCATCCGAGCCCCTCCGGCAGCCGTGGAAAGGCCCAGGAGTGCAGGTCAGCCCTGGTGAGCACCTTGTGTTCCTGCAGTAAAATGTGCCGAGGCTGGATTTTAACCTCCCCGCCAGCCCCAAACTGAGGGCCCACGGTGCAGAGGCAGGGCCCCAGAACTCAGCGGGGAGAGTGGGCACAGCCAGGGCCTTTCCCCAGCCCCCGACGGCCCTGCAAGGTGGATCCTGGGCTATGGAAGAATCAGGAGGTCCCTGTCCCTTGACTCACTCCCGCGGCAGAGCATGAGGCAAGTCCAAAGCCAGCTGGGGGGAGGGGAAGCGCCCCTCAGTATTAACACCACTCGGCTATGGCACGGCCATTGCACGGCCATCCTCATTTCCCCCCCCCCCACTGCCCCTGGAGCTAGGCAGCTGCAGGGCAGGCAGGGCACCCTGGCAGCAGCCCCAGCAGAGCATCATGGTCCCCCCTCTGGCTGATGCAGCAGCGGAGCTGGGGGGGTCCCCTCTTAGCCACAGGGCGGAGGTGGTGACGCAGGGGCTGGAGGTTGTTGCCGCCCAGAGCCGGGTGTGACATCCCCAGGGTCCAAGCCAGACTAATGAGTAGCTGGGTCCCCTGCCCTCGAACCCGGGGCGCCCTTTACACGGCCGTGCTGCTGTCACCTCCAGTGCTAGTCTGCTCACAAACAGCCGCCCACAGCCCCGGCGGGGTGCGACCTGCAGCTGGGGACACCCACACGCCCTCGCTCTGGGAGTTCCCCCAGAAACAAACGTCCTGCACTGGCCAATACCGACTCGCAAAGGTCAGTGAGCTCATCGAGGGACATACGGCACAGACTCGGTTCCCTCCGACGGACTTTCCCAAACCCTTCCACCCTGGATGAGATCAAACGAGTTGATTAACTCCGAAGAGGGAGATTTGACGTGGATGCACAGCACGAGGCATAACAGTGAGAAGTGGCTGCAAGAGCAATACCGATAAAAGGCAGCTCACGCCTGACGCCCCCACCCAGGTTACATTCAAAGCAAGCTCTCTCGCCCCGCCCCAGGGCCGGCTCCAGGCACCCGCATCCCAAGCAGGTGCTTGGGGCGGCAATCTGCCAGGGGCGGCAGTCCCTGTGTTTTTGCCCCCAAGCAGCGCGCCGAATTGCCGCCGGACGGCGGGGGCAGTGCGTGTGCCCTTAGGGCGGCAGGCGCGTTTCCGCAGCGGCGGCAATTCGGCGGCAGCTTCTCTGTTCAGCTGTCCGCGGCGGCGCAGATTCTGTCTTCCGGCTGAAGACAGAAGCTGCCGCCGAATTGCCGCCGCCATGGAAACGCGTGTGCCGCCCTAACGGCGCACGGACTGCCCCCGCCGCCCGGTGGCAATTCAGCGCGCTGCTTGGGGCGGCGAAAACAGTGGAGCCGGCCCTGCCCACCCCTCAGCAGCTTTCCATCCAGGTCCCTGTCCCAGTCCAGTGCTGCTGCTTTTGTTCTTCGGTGTCTGCGCTGCCAGAGGCAGAGCGAATGGCAGGGAAACTCCAGGGCATCTGCCCTCCTTTTTATAGTCCCCCCTTCCCTAGCTTTGAGAAGCAGCTCCAGCTGGGAGCGTGGCAGCGGGCAGGCTGCAGGGATGGGCACCCCAGGCTGTTTCTTTGCTAGGATGGAGATTTTTTGCCCTGCCAATGAATGGCCACTTAGCAGGTGATGGCCCGTGTGACCTTGTCCACGCCTGGCTGAGGTGCCAGCTTGCCCTCTGACTGAAGAACGGGTCTGGCCGATCCCCAGGCTCGGAACATCAATGGCTGTTAGCCAGGATGGGCAGGGATGGTGTCCCTGGCCTCTGTTTGCCAGAATGGGCGACAGGGGATGGATCACTGGATGATTCCCTGTTCTGTTCTGTTCATTCCCTCTGGGGCACCTGGCACTTGCCGATGTCAGAAGACAGGAGACTGGGCTAGATGGACCTTTGGTCTGACCCAGTCTGGCCGTTCTTACGTTCTTAACATGGGGAGTAACTCCAAGCTTATAAATTCACACACAAGGTTGCCAGGTATTTTACCAGGACAGTAATGACCAGCAAATAGGAGTTTTATACTTTGTCCAAGGGGTGACACCAGGGATCAGGACCATCACAAGGGGTCTGCTCGAAAGGCCGGGCTGTGTTCCCGTCCCTGCCGGGGGCTGGGCTCAAGGGTTGCTTCCTCACGGCCCTCACTGGAGACAGCCAGTCGCGCTGAGCTGCCCCCTCGCCCCTCCGAGGCCCGCGTGGCCGGGAGCACAGACGGAGGAGAGACCTGGCCACACAGGCTGTTGTGGGTCAGAAACTGTCTCTCTCTGCCCAGCTGGCGGCCAGTGCCCGTGGCTATGTGGGCAAATGCCCGATCCTGTTCAGAACGGTCCAGTATGGGGGCGGGGCACCGAGCTAGGTTCTCATCCTGGCTCTGCCATTGTCCAGTTGAGCCTGTTTCCCCTCCCGCCATGTGCTCTCTACTCACTGGGGCAGGGAGTGTCTCCCTCTCAGGGTCTGTGCAGCACCCAGCCGGGGGAAGGGGGACATCCCTGGGAGGAAAGAGGCACCTGCCTTTCATGCCCCAGATGCTCTGGAATTACTGCAGTCCAGGGAGCCTGGACCAGCCTTTAGGTCTGCCTGTGACGGAGCGATTCTGGTGGGACCCAACTGAGAGTGCCAAATCAGGACCAATTGCTCAAACAGGGCAGTTACAGCCCTAGGCTGGGGTTTTTCCACCTCTAAGGCAAACCAAACCAGCCAGACAAAAGGGACTTTGGTCTCACCCCACTGGCTAACCACAAGTCACACAAGCAATTCCCTTAGACACTCCAGTCTCCCAGTATCACCACCAGTGCACTCGTCCTGGGGATGAACGGTTATGAAAACCAACACCCCAATAAAAGAAAAAGGTTCTCTCGATCCCAAAAGACCAAGCCCCAGACCCAGGTCAATATACACATCAGATCTTACCCACAAATCACGCTGTTGCCAATCCTTTAGAATCTAAAATCTAAAGGTTTATTTACAAAGGGAAAAAGGTAGAGATGAGAGGTAGAATTGGTTAAATGGAATCAATTACATACAGTAATGGCAAAGTTCTTAGTTCAGGCTTGCAGCAGTGCTGGAGTAAACTGCAGGTTCAGATTAAGTCTCTGGAACATCCCCCGCTGGGATGGGTCAACAGTCCTTCGTGCAGAGCTTCAGTTTGTAGCAAAGTCCCTCCAGAGGTCAGAAGCAGGATTGAAGACAAGATGGAGATGAGGCATTAGCCTTATATAGACTTTTCCAGGTGTAAGAATCCCTTTGTCTTCACTGTGGAAAATTACAGCAAAATGGAGCCTGGAGTCACATGGGCCAGTCCCTGCATACTTTGCTGAGTCACAAGGCGTGTCTGCCTTCTCTCCATGGGTCAATTGTGTAGCCGATGGCCCTTAATGGGCCATCAAGCCAGCTAGGCAGGGCTAACACCAGCTTGTCTGGGACACTTCCCAGAGGCAGAGCATAATACAAACTACAGACAGTACAGAGCCAATACTTATAACTTCAACTACAAAATGATACACAGACATACAGACAGCATAATCATAACCAGCAACCCAGAACCTGGTCTTAGACACCTTATATGACCCCCTTTACTTAAGATTTGGTGCCACTACAGGACCTTGGTTGCAACCCATGTTCTATATGGTCCCCATTTATATCAATAACGTCACACTGCCACCTGGCTGTGTTGTCTGGGCCCCGCAGCTCTGTGCTCAGCAGATGGGGACGTAGCACCAGGTAAGTGTGAAATGCTCCTCACCAGGGTCTAGCTGAGCGTGGGAGACCCGGCATCTCGAAAGGGATGGACCAGCTGCAGTGGGTGTGGCTGCTGGGCCGGCTACGCTGCGTGGGATCCCAGCTGGCATTCTAATGAGAACGGTATTTGAGGTTTCCTCTGAGGTGATCAAAAGCCAAACAGTGGACAAACGTGACCCGGTGAAGCCTCAAACGTGACTCCTGTGAGGCAGTGGGGAAACTGAGGCACGGAGAGGGTTGAGCTAGGAATAGCACTGAAGATCCCCGATGCCTACTGCCAGCCTGCGGCCTCCTGGGCTAGGCACTCTCCTTGCTGGGGTCATGTTATCCGGCAGTGATCCCAGCAGGGAGATGGTGGATCCCAGCCTGGGGTCTGCAGGACACTCGCCGGTGGCTTCAGAGAGCTGGCTGGTCACATGGGGCTGGCTCTTCCTCCTGGCTTCCAGCTGTTACTCACACTTGCAGAACTAAAAATATGCCCACTCCTTTACCTTCCCCTGGAAGCAGCTGCTGCAGTACCCCTGTGACTGGCAGGGCAAATGGCAGAGGAAGGGACAGTCTCTCTGTTAGGGTTTGGTTCATTAATTAATCAGGAAAAGAGCAGTAGTAAAACGAATGGCAAGAATCACTGCGTTCAAAGGAGCCGTCTGGCATGTGCATTTGCAGTTACCTTTAACTGGGGTGTAGCCCTTTCACCAGGAAAGCCCTGGCTGCTTCTCCTTGGACGCACCGGTGCTTGTTATGAGAGGCCCAGGGTTAGGGAGCAGGCCCTGTCTAAGCCAGGGATCTCCGGCCAAGGGAAGAAATGATACCCGAGCCATCCATCACTGCAGCTGTTGCTATCCGCTGCCTGAGTGAAATACCATTGCCAGGAGCAAAAGCAAAATGCTCAACATTCAGTGACCTCGGTAAGATCCTAGGCATGAGGGAGGGTTTGGTCTAGTATGTCCCAGCTAGTCCATCTCCTGCACTGTCCTGCCCAGTGCCTGGTCCTGCCCCAGCCTGCTGCCCTGCCATGAGTTGCATCCTGGGCTGGGGACCCAGCATCCTCACTCTGGTGCCGCATCGCACCATAAAGACACAGATGTCCCAGCACTTGTCTGACATGCTCAGAAGAAGGTGGCAGCCCAGCTCCAGGCAGCAGTGAGGAAATAATCCCTGCTACATAGGACCCTCCCTTTGCACTTTTCAGGCTGGAGAGGATGACGGGAAATTGCAAACCAGCTGGAGGCTGGATAATAGCCCTGCCAGGGCTCGTGGGGCCCCTTTCAGCCACTGTCTCCACAGCTCCTCCCTTAACTTCCACCCCTGGTGCTGACCCCAGCTCTGAGCAGACCTCTCCTGACTCGTGCCCGGCATGCGTGTCCGGTGGGTCACTAGGCAGCTGACCTCGGGCCCCGGCGGCGTGAGTTGTGCATGTCAAGCCAATGACACAGGCTCCCGGCGTTACCCGCTGTGCCCAGCACTTCTGGGAGAGGGTGAGGCCGGGTTGCGTCCTGCTGCTGGGAAGTTAAGAATCAGGCTCTTCCAGTTTTCCCGGCGTTCCTGGGGCTTGTTGAGGCAACGCGGTGGCTTTCCCTGGGAACACCTCTGACTCCGGCCCAGGGCCCTCCTCCTTCCCATGCGGCTGCTCACTCGTGTTGCTGCGGGCTGGGGATTGTCAGGCTGGCAACGCCCAGTGATGGGATCCATCCACCCTGGGTGGCCAGGTCCCCTTTGCTCTAGGCTGAGGGGAAAGCAGCCGTCCTGCCTTGTGCGAATGGTAGTGTGGGCCCTAGATCACAGCTGGGTCACATGGACGGGGAGTTGTGCAAGCAGAGCATGAGCCGGTTCTGGGGCTGAGCAGAGGCCTCCCATCTCCAGGCCGACCCAGGAGAGCCTGAGGGTCAGATCTGTGCTGCCTGGTGCTTGGCAGCAGTTCTGCTGGCTGTGAGCGGGCACAGAGCCCCGAGCATTGCTCAGAGCCGGGGCTAGCACCTACCCCGGGTAACGGGAGAATGTCTGTGCCGTTTGCTGCCCGCAGCTTTGTGAAATGCCGAAGGGTCAGAATGGGTCCTGGTGCTTTGCCGCGTTGGCGGCTGAAGTCTGCGGTGGCTGGGCCACGTGCCTGCTTGGAGGAGGGCGTTGGGGCAGAGCCTGCGGACACGTGCGTCTCAGCTCCCATGAGCAGGCCAGGCTGCTTCCAGCCGGTACCTGCTTCCTTTGTAACGTTTCCAAAGTCCCGTTTGGCAGGTGGGGGCCCCCTGCTGGAGCCCCCAGAACACTCTGTCCCCCCAACTGGTGCCAGTCCCTTTCCCATGCATGGTTGGGGGGGGTGGAGGGCTGTAGAATAGCCGCAGTGTGACCAGCTGAGAGCGGCTGGAGGGGACAGATGCAGAGAACAGACCCGAGGGCCCCAGCCCCAAGGCCGCCAGCCTGGCACCTGCGCTCTCTTGCTCACCGGTGTGTTTCTTCGCTCCGCAGGCCCTGGAGGTGCTCACCTCTGCTGTGGAGTACGGGTTGGACGACCTGAGGAAGGTAAGGAACTCGCCTCGCGGCCTGAGTTGCCTCTTGTTAAATACATGGCTGCTGGGGGGACAGGACTGTCGGGTGATGTCCGGCGCGCCAGGGGCTGCACGTTTAGCCAGGGGGAGGAAGGGAGCGAGTGGGTATATTTCTGTAGATCGACATAGGGCACTAACGTTAGGGGGGCACGTCACCCCAGCAATGCAGATCGGAGGGCTGGGCCGGTACCACGCCAGAAGGCACCCGGCAGGAGTGGGTGATTGTGTCCCTCGGTGGCAGGCTCATTTTCACCTCGGCTGGTACAGCTCTAAAGGGAGCTGAGGGCAGGGGAATGGTACCAGTAGCTTCTTTCAGCCGGGCGCTGGAGAGGGTTACGGGTGCAGGGAGGTAATGTCTCGGGGCAGCAAACCAGGGCTGTTTGTTGCCAGCTGCTTCCGCCCTGCCGGAGAGTGTCTGGAGTCACTGCAGAGAAAGCAGCCAGGCCAGTGGGACCGGACTTCGAGGTAGCTGGCCAGGTGACACCTCTGCCCGGGACACTGAACAAAGGACACAAAGGCTGGGGGAGGAGCCGGGAGGAGGCGGAGTGAGAGGCTGGAGGGAGTTTTCAGTTTGGAGCTGGCTGGGAGATTGGAGGGGAGCCCAGATGGGGCTCTGGCCTCCCTGTCCCCGCAGCTGGACCTGACTGAGGGGGTCCTGTTGTCTGTAGCAGCAAGGCCTGTCTTGGACTGTGATCCTGTCGTCTAAATAAACCTTCTGATTCACTGGCTGGCTGAGAGTCCCGGTGAATCGCAGGAAACCGGGGGTGCGGGGCTGGTCTCCCCCACACTCTGTGACAGCATTGCATTGCGGGAGTTTGTAGTCAAGGGCCAAGGCTGAATCAGTAGGCTTTGGGCCATGCTATTTCTGGGAAAACTTGGCAATGGGAGGCTCATTCTCTGTTCTCAGTCCAGCAAACGTAGCCGAGTTCCCCTGACGTGATCTCAGCTGAGCCCGTTGGCTCCCCTGGGCAGCTCCAAAAGTGCAGAGGTTATGAAAAGTGACAGTAGAACCTCAGCGTTACGGACACCTCGGGGATGGAGGTTGTTCGTAACGCTGAACAAAACGTTCTGGCTCTTTCAAAAGTTCGCAACTGAACATTGACTTCATACAGCTTGAAACCTTACTGTGCAGAAGAAAAATGCTGCTTTGAACCATCTTAATTTAAATGAAACAAGCACAGAGACAGTTTCCTTAGCTTGTCAATTTTTTTTTAAACTTTCTCTTTATTTTTTTAAGTACTTTACAGTTAACAAAGCCCTGTTCTGTATTTGCTTTATTTATTTTTGTTGTCTCTGCTGCTGCCGCCTGGTTGTGTACTTCCGGTTCCATGTGAGGGGTGTGGTTGACCTGTCAGTTCTACCGTATTTATTTGATGACAGAAGCACCTGGAAGCCCAAGCAGCAGCTCAGGGCCCTCTTGTGCTGGGCACCGTATTCACACACAGTAACAGATGGCCACTCACTGGAAGTGTCTGTATTGATGAAGGAGGGATGATTATCCCTGTTTTACAGATGGGGAAACTGAGGCACGGAGGGACAATGACATGCCTGTCCTCCGCAGCAGAGCCAGGAGTTGAACCCAGCTCTCCTGACTGACCGTCCAGTGCCTTACCCACAGCACTACCCTGTGTGTCCAGAGCCGCTGGGGTCACCACCTGCCAGCTGTGTAGATCCAGGCCCCGTGTGGCTCGCTCTGTGCACGTATGTCAGAGCTCAGCTCTTTGGCACCCGCCTTGGAGGGGGGCAGCTAAGCCGCTGTTCGTCAGCCGTTTCCCTCCATTGCAGTGTGTGGATGCGGCCGGCTTTCCCTGGCCACCCTGTCACAGGACATCCAGGTCTGAGGTGGGAAAACCCCATGAGGTCATCCACTCCAAGCCAGATGGCCCCGCACTTGGGCTACTTCCTTGCTTTCTAAGTAAGATCCTTAAACTGCTGATGACTCAGGCCCCTCATAGCCACGTGCACTGGGGATGTGTCAGGGTCATTCCAGACATGCTAGAGAGACAACCCATAGTGACTTGGCTGAGTGCAGCAAAAGTGCCTTCCCTCAGCAGCAGGTCCTCCCCGCATGGGACCCTCCGACACCATGTAATTTTGCTGTAATGGCCAACTTCTCTACAACGCGCAGCTATGAGCAGCTCCAGTGTCCTTTCATTTACACCTGCCTAACTGTGGAGTGGCTCCGATTTCTTATTTGTGCAGCCGAGACTTCCCCTGCTCAGCTGTGACTGAGGCAGCATGAGAAGATCCGAGACAGGCTGATCCGTCCCTCTCAGAGCCGGGAGTGAAGTGAAAGCTCAGAAAACTGGCAGAGAGATACCGGGCTGGGGGCAGGGATTGGGAAGCCAGGGCTGTGCTTGTCTGAGCGAACTAGTGAAATCCTTTGGGTTCGGAGGAAGAGGGGGTGAGGAATGGAAAAACAAAAGGGAAGTGACAGGCAGACTCTCCTGCCCACTCCCAGGACTGGGGTGGGGAGAGTGAAAACTTCCCAGGCCAGCTGCCAAGGGACTTGAGAACATGGGACGTTGCAGTCATGGGGGATCTCTCTGCTGGGTTACACACACAGACAAATATGTGCAATCAAAGAGATTCCTAAGTTAGGGTGGAATCGGCCTTATGATCCGGAGACTCACCCAGGGTTTCCCCTCTCTCTGTGCTGTACTCCTCACCATAAGGGAGACACTAACGCGGATGTGAGAGTAGCCATGAACCACTTGAATTCCCGGGGAACGCAGCAAGAGAGCTCCGGGAGGACTCCAGTATCTAGCGAGCCATGAGAAGGGAGGAAAGGGTAACTCCAGCCAGTGGGGATTTCCAAGGCTCCGGACATCCCAGACTGGGAAAGAGGCGCGTGAGATATGGCTGACATGGGGTTCTCGGGGGACTGACAGCTCGAAACCCTGCCGTGGAAGAGGAGAAGGAAGCAAACCAGAATAGGCAGTTATAGTGCGGGGCAGGGGGTGCAGACCAAAGGAAGGACAGTCAAAGGGACTAAGAGAAACTAGTTATGTATGAAGAGCAGGGAGAGGAATTCTGCACCTTAGCATGGCCAGGTGACAGGCATCCTAGGGTGTTAGCTTCCAGACACTTGGAACAGCTGATAGTTATTCCTAAAATAACACCCAGGTTTTATACAGCGCTTTTCATCTGTTGATCTCAAAGCACGTTCTGAAGGAGGGCGGTATCGTTACTCCCATTTTACAGATGGGGAAACCGAGGCACAGAGCTGTCGGGGAAAATAGGGGCGGCACTAGAAAACCGTCAACTAACACACATGACACTGATCTTCGAATGGGAAAGGAGGGTCCTCCAGGCAGTTACCCTTTGGGGGATGAAATTCAGCCCCCCAGTAAAATCATGGAACCAATCTTAGGCAGGAAATGGCACCCAGCTCCTACTGAACAGAACCAAGTGCTATAAGCAGCATGTCCGAGCTCATCAGGCAAAGCTGACTGCTTGTTTGGCTAGGTGTGGATGCAAGGAGTGGACGCAGGGAACGCCAGGTGCAGGGGCAGCTCCAGGCCCCAGCACGCCAAGCGCGTGCTTGGGGCGGCAAGCCGCGGGGGGCTCTCTGCCGGCGCCGCGAGGGCGGCAGGCAGGCTGCCTCCGGTGACCTGCCTGTGGAGGGTCCGCTGGTCCCGCGGCTTCGGAGGACCTCCTGCAGGCAAACTGCTGGAGGCAGCCTGCCTGCCGTGCTTGGGGTGGCAAAATCCCTAGAGCTGCCCCTGGCCAGGTGTGAAGTGCACACTGGCATGTTAGTTCAGAGTTTGCAATCTCGCCTGAAATGAATGCAAACACGCTTTGGTATGCACTGTTCCATGGCTGCAGACTGGATGTAGACAAGGGCTAAGGATTCACTGCAAGGTATTTAATCGGGAAGGAAACGTCCAGGGGTAGCACAGGTCGGTCGTCTGGTCTCACTTTGAATATCTTCATCAATGACCTGGAAGAGGGGGGGAAACAGCGCAGCTGGTCCTAAACTGAGGCATTGTGAGGCCAGTTAATGATGGAGGAGCTAGAAATCTGAGCAGAGACCATCCAGCTAGTAAATCTAAGGCAAAGTCATTCAAACCAGATATGCAGCGAGAAAGCAGGGGAGGAGCAATGTCTGGAGGAGACCCAGGGCTGAACATGGGCAGAAAGTTGCAGTGTCACATCGCATCAAAGCCCGTCCAGTCCAGTCGTGAGCTGAGCGCACAGAACCAGCCGGTCACCGGGCGGGGAGGGGAGGCCCTGTTTGGCTCTGCAATCTCCTCTGGGATTGCGTGGCCGCTTCTCAGTTATTTTGTTACCGGGACAATATTGACAAACTGGAGGGAGTTCAGAGAAGAGTCATAAAAAAGATCAAGGGCTGGGAGCGGTTTCTGAGGAATGCTTTAAAGAACTAACCTCCTGTCCTTGGCTAAATGAGGACAAAGTGCTTGGCTCTGCTGAGTCTGTAGTGAATTGGTTTAAGCACTGATGGTTCCGTGTATCCGCCGTAGACATTTTCCTAAGCCATTTCAGGCGCAATGCCTTCTGCATTGTGGGAGACGCCCCAAGGTGGCTGGTGCCCTGTGGGATAGCAGTGGGGTGCCTAGTGGAACCGTTTTGATGGGTCTGCAGCGGCACTGGTACTAACCTGGGATTTAGCCCTGAAAACGCACTGGTCCCCTTAGCACATTTGTGAACTGGTTGGATCCTGTGTGCGTGGGCATATGTGTGTTATGAGCAAACTAAAGGTGAAAACAGTTCTCAGCATGGTCAACTTCTCTAGTGTAGACAAGACCGGAGGGTGGAAGGGCAGCCATAGGAACCCTGCGTTGATCTGAACGGCTCAAGGCCGGTGGCGGAGGGGAATAATTTAGAGGCATGCTTTGAGGAACAATGAGGAGCAGTAGGATGAGATTTAGATGGGGGGAAATTTAGGCTGAATATCAGGCTGAGCTTCCTGGCGGCACAGTTCCATGTGGCTGCGGAACAGCCCCGGGGCGTGGTGTGATGCAGATTCTCACGCTCATTCTGCACATGGCAGCAGGGCCTGGGCATGGTGATCTCATGCGTCTTCCTCATGCCTGCACGGTGTGATTCAGAGAGGTGCTGGGATGAAGCCAGTGGCCTCTGGCTATCCGCTCCCGGCTCTTTCCCAACCTGCGTGCCATGCGGATCTCTAGGCACTTTCAGTTTTTCAGGAATCCCCCTCCGGGCGCAGGTGGTGTCAGCGGCAGGGAATTCGCCCCTTCCTTCCCGCAGAGGCCCGCATTCCTTTCCCATAACCTGCCCGAGGAGCACGTGTCACTAGCGCTCTCTGCATGTGTTGCTTCCACTTCCCAGCGACTCTGTTCCTGGACTAGTGCCTCTCCTTTTCCGGAGCCCACCCGGCTGGCGATGCTGGTCGGCGTGGGAACCCACCCCTGCTCTAGTTCTCCCAGCCACCGTGTCAGGGGAACCTGCAGTCAGGGCTCGTCTACGGCCCGCACCTCGGCTGCGTCTCTTAGCGGTTGGCTTGGGACGGAGGAGCCCAGCAAAGTATCTTCTGCAGGGTCAACCAAAGCCAGGCTGGCAACTTGCCAACAGCCCAAAGGCCACGTGGGATGGGCACATAAATAGAGCAGATGAGACCAGGAATTACAACGGAGAGTGTAATTCCCAGGGTGCAGCGCTCCACCTTGAGCCACACCGGCATCGCTGCATGATGGGCTGGAGGCTGCGTGGTGAGTTCTGGGAGGGTCCGGAGTTTCCCCCATGACTTACCCTGCACTAGCCAGGCCCAGTGCTGGGTGTTGGACCCACCTGGGGTGGAAAGTGACCCAGCCAGTCCTGTGCAGGGCTAAGGAACTGTCCACCTGAAGCACATGGGCCTGGGCCTTCTCCCTGGGAGCCCACGGCTGTGCAGGAACATTTCCTTTCGAACCCAGGCCAGCGCAGGGCGGAGGGGAGCTGCCTGGCGGTGAGGGCTGGCAGGCAAGGCCATGTGTGGAAGCTACTTTCTTGGCTCATTGAAAACCAGCCCAGCCTGAGTTCTCCAGCCCAAGCAGCTGTGGGAAGGGGCTTTGAAGGCTTGTGTTCACTGATGTGTTCACTGATGTGGGGCTGCCCCTGTGACTAACAGGACAGTGGCTCCCTGGCCACAGGCAGAGCTGGCTGGACAGGGAGACCAGAGTCCCCTTCCTTAGTGGAGAGAAGGGGCCTCGCTATTGCGCTGATCCCATCCTGTGTGATCAGGAGGAGCCGTCCGCGTGGGGCAGCAGCGCCTGGCCAGTGGTGCGGGGGGTATGTGTGTCTCACCCCCGCTAATTCCCGGATGAGTATGTTCTGAACACTGGCCTGAAGCCACGGCTAACGGCCAGTGCGTGGGGCTGGCAGACCCAGGCCAGGGAGCTTTGGGGTCTGGTTGGGGGTTGGTGCAGGGGGCACGGGGCTGGCAGTGGGGGAAGCTGCGGGGCTGATGCAGGGGGTGCGGAGCTGGCAGACCCAGGCCAGGGCCTGGGAACTGTGGGGCTGGGCAGGGGGCATGGGGCCAGCAGTGAGGGAGCTGCGGGGCTGGCACAGGGGGAAGGGGCCGGCAGTGAGGGAGACGGGGGGCTGGCAGCGAGGGAGCTGCGGGGCTGACCGTGAGGGAGATGGGGCTGGCAGCAGGGGAGATGTGGGGCTGGCAGCGAGGGAGACGGGGGCTGGCAGCAACGGCGCCGGGGGGCTGGCAGTGGGGGAGACTTGGGGCTGGCAGCGGGGGAGATGTGGTGCTGGCAGCGGAGACGGGGCTGGCAGTGGGGGAGACGGGGGGCTGGCAGCGGGGGAGATGTGGGGCTGGCAGTGCGGGAGACGGGGGCTGGCAGCAGGGGAGAGGTGGGGCTGGCAGCGGGGGAGATGTGAGGCTGGCAGCAAAGGAAACAAGGGGCTGGCAGTGGGGGAGACATGGGGCTGGCAGTGGGGAGATGTGGGGCTGGCAGCGAGGAGATGTGGGGCTGGCAGCGAGGGAGACGGGGCTGGCAGTGGGGGAGACATGGGGTTGGCAGTGGGGGAGACGTGGGGCTGGCAGCGGGGGAGATGTGGGGCTGGCAGCGGGGGAGACTGGGGGCTGATGTGAGGCTGGCAGCAAAGGAAACAAGGGGCTGGCAGTGGGGAGACGTGGGGCTGGCAGCGGGGGAGATGTGAGGCTGGCAGCGGGGAGATGTGAGGCTGGCAGCGGGGAGACGGGGCTGGCAGCGAGGAGACGGGGCTGGCAGCAAAGGAAACAAGGGGCTGGCAGTGGGGAGATGTGGGGCTGGCAGCGGGGGGCTGGCGGCGGGTGAGATGTGGGGCTGGCAGCGGGGGAGACGGGGGGCTGGCGGCGGGGCTGGCGGCGGGTGAGATGTGGGGCTGGCAGCGGGGAGATGGGGGCTGGCGGCGGGGAGACGTGGGGCTGGCGGCGGGGGAGCCGTGAGGCTGGCGGCGGGTGAGATGTGGGGCTGGTGGCGGGTGAGATGTGGGGCTGGCGGCGGGGGAGACGGGGGGCTGGCGGCGGGTGAGATGTGGGGCTGGCAGCGGGGGAGACAGGGGGCTGGCGGCGGGGGAGATGTGGGGCTGGCGGTGGGGGAGACGTGAGGCTGGCGGCGGGTGAGATGTGGGGCTGGCGGCGGGTGAGACGGGGGGCTGGCAGGCCCAGGCCGGAGGGCTCAGCAGGAGGTGTGGGCCCAGCAGGCCCATGCCTGGGAATGTGCTTCTCTTTGTTTGGATTGTGAGGTTGCCTCGTTCCCTGTCCGTCCGGGTGGGTTTTGTTGATCTTGTCTCCTAAAAACAGCCCCCCCTCCCCCCCCGCCCGTGTCTGGGAAGAGCCGCTTCCCGCCCGCAGCCCCCCGGCGCCCCCCGGGCTGGGAGCTGGGCTAATGAAAGCCGGGCAGGTGGGCCGGCCGGCCGGCGGGCGGGCGGGGGGCTCAGGAAATGACCACAGCACTGGGCTGGGGCCAGCACTGCACAGCTGCCGGCCCCCAGACAAAGAGCAGCTCAGGCCGGGGGCCGGGGACCGGGCCGGGGGGATCCGAGGACTCGTTCAGAGCAGCCGGGGCGTCGAGCTGCTCCCTGCTCTCCCTGGCCGGGAAGAGCCGCAGCTGGGCCATGGGGCAGGGAGGATGCGGGTGGCCCAGCACTGCGCCTTGGCTTTGATGCCGGTTCTGCCCCCAACGGGCAGGCGCCGGGGGGCCTGGCTGCCGCACACGCAGCAAGGGGCATCCTGGGAGGGAGAAGGAGGGGAGCTCAAGTGAGAGGGAGCACAGCTAACAGCTCCCCTTCTCCCCCCGGCTGGGGTAACAGCCCCCCAATCCCCCTTCTCCTCCTGGCTGGGGTAACAGCCCCCCAATCCCCCTTCTCCCCCCGACTGGGGTAACAGCCCCCAATCCCCCTTCTCCCCCGACTGGGGTAACAGCCCCCAATCCCCCTTCTCCCCCAGCTGGGGTAACAGCCCCAATCCCCTTCTCCCCGGCTGGGTAACTGCCCCAATCCCCTTCTCCCCGGCTGGGTAACTGCCCCCAATCCCCCTTCTCCCCGGCTGGGGTATCAGCCCCCCAATCCCCCTTCTCCTCCCGGCTGGGGTAACTCCACCCCCAATCCCCCTTCTCCCCCCGGCTGGGTAACTGCCCCCAATCCCAGCCCCCAATCCCCTTCTCCTCCCGGCTGGGGTAACAGCCCCCAATCCCCTTCTCCCCGGCTGGGGTAACAGCCCCCAATCCCCTTCTCCTCCCGGCTGGGGTAACAGCCCCCAATCCCCCTTCTCCCCGGCTGGGGTAACTGCCCCCAATCCCCCTTCTCCCCGGCTGGGGTAACTGCCCCCAATCCCCTTCTCCCCATGGCTGGGGTAACAGCCCCCAATCCCCCTTCTCCCCGACTGGGGTAACTGCCCCAATCCCCTTCTCCCCGACTGGGGTAACTGCCCCCATCCCCTCTTCTTCCCTGGCTGGGGTAACAGCCCCCCCGTCGCCCTCTGGCTGGGGTAGCCGCCCCAATCCTCCTTCTCCCCTGACTGGGGTAACTGCCCCCAGTCCCGCCTTCTCCCCTGGCTGGGGTAACTTCCCCTATCCCCCTTCTCCCCTGGCTGGGGTAGCTACCCCTGCAACACCCCCCCACAGCCCCGCTCCTCCCGTTGGCGGGGGTAACAGCTCCCCATTTCCCCCATAACCTCCCCTCCTCTCCCTGACTGGGGGAAGCACCCCCCGTCTCCTGGGCTGTGCTGAGAGCTCCCTGTCTGGCTTGTCTAAGGGCTGCACCCCGCAGGCCAGCATGTCTCAACCTGGGCTCAGGGCACCACCCCCTTTGATGCCACATGGTGGGTGGCCTCTCAAGCCTGGGTCCTCAGTGCAGAAAAGGCTGGGAACCCCTGGGTCCCCCTTGGGCTCCTTGTCCCTGCCAGCCATAGGTCCTCGCTCTGCCGCCCTCCTGTTCCAGGCCTCTCCACCCGGCGTGTTGGTGCTACGCCAACCCGATCTGTCCGTACAGGGCCGTGCACGGTCAGCTCTGAACGCAGTGTTAGAAGCAGGGGCGGCTCTAGGCACCAGCAAAACAAGCTGGTGCCTAGGGCGGCGAAATCTAGGGGGCGTCCCCTGCGGCCGGGGGTGGGCGGCAGGCTGGGCCGGCGGACCTGCCGCAGTCATGCCTGCGGGAGGTCCACCGGAGCCCCGGGACGACCGGACCTGCCGCAGGCATGACTGCGGAGGGGGCGCTCGTCCCGCGGCTCGGCTGGACCTCCCGCAGGCATGACTGCGGCAGCTCAAGCGGAGCTGCCGGAGCCGCGAACCCTCCTGCAGCCGCGGGAGGTCCAGCCGAGCAGTCATGCCCGCGGGAGGTCCGGGCTCCCGCGGCTCCGGGGCACCTCCCGCGCATGACTGCTTGGGGCGGCCAGAAACGTAGAGCCGCCCCTGGTTAGAAGAGCCCTGCCAGACAGACACAGCTCTCCGCGCACGTGGGCTGCAAGCGGGGTGTGCGCACTCTCACAGCGCTAGGCCCCAAAGCAGGTCGAGTGGCAGACAGGGAGCCAGGACACCTGGGTTCCTTTCCCAGCTCTGGGAGGGGAGTTTGGTCTAGAGCAGAGAACTGGACGCCTGGGTTCTGGTTTTGATGGTTCTGTCTTGACTCACTGGGATTTTAGGCAAATCGCTTTGCTGTCTGTGCCAAATGGAGACCCCAATACGTCCCTCCTGGGCTGGGGCAGGGGGCTGCGACGCTAAACCCCTGAGTGGCTTTGAGGTGCCTTGGAGTGGGGGTGGGGTGGTCGCAGCCAGGGGCTACCCCGAGCCCCCACTGCTCTCACCCTCGGGGGCCAGGTAGCAGAGGGCCGGTCTCCCATGGCCGTTCCCTGCTGCCCCAGACAAGCAGCCAGCAGGACAAGGAACAAAGAGCAGGTCTGGACATGCCGGCAGTGGGGCCTAGTGGTGTGGGGGAGAGCCCAGGGGCATGCAGTGCTGAGCCCTCCCCCGCAGACCAGGCGGAAAGGAATCTCTGCCCCCGGGGGAGATGGCTGGCAGCAGCTGCCCAGCCCTGCGTGAACTTCTCCCTGTTCCCAGGGGAACGCTCTGTGCGCCGGCCGGCTCGGGGCAGCGCTCGGGCACCATCCCAGCGTGGGGGCGGGCGGCGACGTGGCAAACTCTGCTCTAGAGCAGCACAGGCTTTGGCGATGCTGAGGGGCCTCCTGGGGGTAGTCAAAGGGGCCCCGATCCCCAAAGGCACCGAACTCCCATTAACTTCCATAACAGTGAGGATCGGGCCCGGCTCCTCAGTCGCCTGCTGCCCTTGCAGCACGTGGACAGGCAATGCCCCCAGGTCGCCCCCCGCCCCTGGCATTCCTGGCCATCTGGCTGGCATGTCTGCATGGCTCATGGGGGTCTGTCCAGGCTGTGCCTCACGCCCACTCCCATGCCCACAGCTCCAGGTGCTTCACAGGCAGCTGGCGCCCGCCCTGGCCCACTTTGGTGCTTTGACTAAACCGGCGCGGTTCACGGGGCAGACGCCCCCAGCGCGGGCGCGGCCAGACTGGGGTAAAGCACGCAGGCCGGCATAGCTCATGCCGGTCTGGTGAAGCCAAATAATCGGTACTGCTGTAAAACCTCCTCCCCACGTATCTGCAGCCGCACGTTCGAGCTGACCCCCCCCACCCCCCACCGGCCGCCGTGGTGATGCTGGTAAAACTCAGAGTGGAGACACCCTAAGCCTCACTCCCTCCCGCCGGATGGGTCAGTGCCATTGTCTGTTTGCCCTGTTGGAGAAACTGAGGCAGGGGGTGGGGAAGGGGCCTTGCCAAAGTCTGGCAGAGCTCAGAACAGAATCCTGGGCTTCTGATCCCTCTGCCTTCCTCTCCTTCCATCCTTCCCTCTCCCTCCCCTGCCTGCCCACAGGGGGAGTTCGGGGGGGGTGCTGGGGGGCGGTAGAAAGCCGCACCCCGGTCTCGGTGAGCAGCTGGCCCGTGGAATCCAGAGCCAGGCTCCTCTCGGCCCCGCTGTCGGTTCCAACGAGGCTGCCCACCCTGCGGGGGAGGGGCCGGGGGCAGTGATTTATTTGTGAAGTTCCCAGAAAGCAGGAAGCCAAAACAAAAAGCGGAGGCTGTTTGTGACACAGCTGCGGTCGCCTGCCGGGGCGGTGATGGTGCTGCGCGCCTGGGAGACTCACAGCCACAGCGGGGCTCGAGCTCAGGCACGGGGAGCAAATCTCCATTAACTGGGAGCACTGTAGGGACATGGACACGCAGCCAAGCCGCTCTGCTTCCTTCCCGGAGAGGGCTCCGGTGCATGGGGGTGGCTGCCAGTGAAGAATAAAGCAAACGGCAGGGAAGTGCAGAGCAGGGACGTGCCGGGAAAAGCTGCGCCCTGCGGGGGAGCAGGAGGATGGAGCAGTGGGGGGAGGACACCACGCCGGGAGGGCTTGCAAGCACTCTGGAGGACGGTGCAGGGTTTTATGAGCCCCGCCGAGGCCTGGCTAGCTCATACCAGCCTCGGGCTGTTTAGGGCATTGCATTTAGCGGCCTCTTTCTGTGTCACAGGCTCCCAGCCATGTTTCAAAATACACCGTCGTGGCTGGCTCAGCAGACTCTGGTTAAACGGAAGGCAAACGCAGAGCGGGGGAGGGGGAAGGAAGAGATCACGCTGGGTGGGGGAGGATGACAAAGTCTCACATCGCGGGTGATATTTGGGGTCAGGCGGCGGAGGGGGCGAGGTCGGCTGGCTCTTGCTCTCCCTGGCCTGGCTGTTTGCTCCTTCCCCGTCTCGTCCTTCAGCCGGCCTGTGCTGCGCTTCCCTTTGCCGTGCCAAAGTTTCCCTCCGAGTTCCCCCCTCCGCAGGGGACAGCCCATGCCCTCGGTATTCTGGGCACCAATTCGGTTTGTGCCCCTGGCTTTCCGTGTCCCCCAGCGCGGGACGCGGCCCTGGAGCTGTCTGTGGTTGGCCCGGCTCGCCTGGCTGGCTCGTTGCTCGTTGTCGGTTAATGAGACGTTTGCTGAGCTCGCTCGTTGGGAAGTGGTTCCTGTGGCTAATTGTCCTCCCGGCGTGCGCTGCAGCCCAGGCGAGAAGCAGCCCCCGGCGGGTTAAAGCGCACCCGGGGCGAAGTCCAAGGCAGGCAGGGCCGCCAGCCGCCGTCAAAGGGGAGTGGTGCATCCTCCATCCCGGGGAGTCTCCCAGTAAACGCCAGGCGAGCTCAGCCAGCAGGCGCCAGGCTTGCTGCCGGCTGCCCTGGGTGACGTTCTCCGGGGGGGGCTCAGACCAGGTGCTCAGAGCGGGCCCTGCTGGCAGGGAGATCTCTGGCTACTCCAGGGCTGCGGCTCGGCTCAGCCGAGCGGCCCATCCAGGCTGGTCCCAGACCAGGCCCGTGCGCTCTGATCTGGTCCCCGGTCTCTGACAATAGCCAGCCCTTGATGCTCGTTCCAGTTCACGCTGGGACCCTCCTTCTGCCTGGCGACGCACCGTGTCACTCCGGGGGCAATTCGCTCCTGCCCCCAGCGGCAGACGAGACCCTCGTGCCCAGACACATGCGGGCTCAGCCAAGGGGGTGGCAGCTCTTCCATGGAGCCTGCGGTGGGGGCTGCAGTGCTGGCAGCATATGGCAGAGCACGATCAGCTGGGGGCAGTCTCCACCACGCCTCCCCCCCCACACACACACACGCTCCCTGCGTCTGCTTCCATCTGCTTCATGGAACATGCTCCGGCCCCCTGAGTGTCAGTCGGTCGTGGTGAACCTTGGGCTTGCCCAAGTTAAAATCCCCTCTGTCAGCCCCCCGCATGGCGTGCTCCCTCCGCCCTGCCAAAGCAGCGACGCCCCATTGGAGACGTGGCCAAGGGCGGTGGGATCGACGCTGCCTGGGGCTCCAGGGCTCAGGGGTCAGAGCAGGTGTCTAGCGTTGAAACTGGGTGCAGGTCCAGCACCCCGGCTCTCCACGGTGCTTCTGCAGCCTGGCCTTGACTGGAGAGGAGGGGGGCACTGGGTCATGGGCGGGGATGGAGAGTCGGGTACTCTGATGGGATGGACAGTCCTGTCCCCCTGGCTGTGGTGGGTGGGGGTCAGAGAGATGCTGCTGAGAAAATGCCTCCTCTCCCCCCTCCAGGAGAAATGGCCTGGCACCCCGCAGGCAGGCAGTGGGGTCAGGAATTGGGGGAGGAGGGGTTGCTGTGGCCCAGCTGGAAGGAGGATTAGGGTTTTCCTGTTGCTCTGGATGGTGGGAAGCAGCTGCAGTCGGCAGCCTGCTGTGATACTGTTGACACCTCCTGGTGTTACCTCCGGGCAGCGGGATGGGGCAGTGGCGACCTGCCAGCTGGCCCCGGGCCCTGGCTCATGGGAAAGCACTGAGAGAAGAGGCCTGTTTGCCGATGCTCAGGTGACAGTTAATCCTGTTTCCTCTGCCCCAGCTCACACCCCCAAAAGCCTCCGGGGCTCCCTTCCAGCTGCGGCCGCTCTCTGGGAAAGGCTCGCAGCCTTCGCCTGCTGATTGGCAAGGGCAGAGCAAGTCACCGCCAGGCTTCCTGGCAATGCGGGTGCCACCCGATCCAGCCTCTGCAGGGGCGCAGTTTGTCATGGCAGGCGGCCCCTGCTCGGGAGAGGGCCAGGACTGGAGTAAGAGGGGTAGTGTGGGATTGAACGGCCTTGGCGGAGCTGAGGGGGAGCCCAGGACTGGGGTAGCAGGGGCTGTGGGTCAGGATTGAGGGGCACGGGGGGGGCGAGAGTCCAGGGCTGGGGTAGCAGGAGCTGCAGATTGGGAGTGAGGGGCACCGGCTGAGCTGTGTCCTGGCCTAGCGCAGCGGGCGGAGGGTGCTGCTGGAAGGCCCTCTCCATGTGCTGCCTGCAGCTGGGCGCAGGCTCTGCTGATAACGGCAATCGGTCCGTGCCCCTCACTGGAGCAGACGGGATGTTCTCCGCAGCACTGCCCAGCCCAGTTCTCTCTGTCCCTGGCCCCCTTCTCTGTGCTCTGGGGTTTCATTCCCAGTGGGGTGGTCACCGGGTGACCCTGCGGAGCCATGGATCAGGGTGCCCACAGCCAGCCCTGCCCCGCAGGTGCCCAACACCCAGCCAGGAAGGTGCCAGTGAATTCCCTGCTGTGTGCCCCAGCTTGGCAGATGGGCCTGGCAGAAAGGTGGGAGCACGGGGGGCTGGCACGCGCTGCGGGGTTAACGAGAGGCCTGGCTGCCAGCCCCCAGGCACAAGGCCGGCTGTTTGCTTTGAGCCCAGGTTTGCCTCAGCATGGCCTATGGCTGGGAAAAGCTGGGCCTGCTTTCCTCCCCGCTGGGGCCAACAGGACAATGTCACGGAGCCCCCGGGCGCTGCTCTGGAGCTGCTCCCCACAAAGCCTGGCAGGACTCTGGGGAGCCTCCTCTCCCTCGGAGCAGCCTGTCTGCAGGGCAAGAAGCTCACACGGCTTCACCTCCTGGGTCTCTCCTTGGAGCATTCAGCATCCTCTGCCCCTCCGTGCGCTTCCCCCAGCGAGTCCGCCCAGGCGGGGTCCTGGGGGGGCCACAGGGTCCTGCACCCCCACTTTGCAGTCAGACGTGACTCTCAGCCAGCCAGTGACACAGAGGTTTATTCGATGACGGGAACAGGGTCTAACACAGAGCTTGTAGGTACAGAGAACAGGACCCCTCGGTCGGCTCCATCCTGGGGGGCAGTGAGCCAGACCCCCACGTCTGCCCTCACTTCTCGTCCCCAGCCAGCTCCAGACTGAAACACCCTCCAGCCCCTCCTCCTCTGCTGAGTTCCTTTCCCGGGCCAGGAGCTCACCTGACCTCTTTGTTCTCCCCACCTTTAGCATCCCCTTGCAGCGGGGAAGGGCCTGGCCATTAGTTGCCAGGAGACAGAGGGTCGGCCAGAAACTGAGGCACCCACACAGGATTCAGAGGAAACATTAAGAACAGCCCCACTTCGTCACAGATGGCAGCTGCCGCCTCTGCTGATCTGCTCCCGAGCCCCTGGCTGGGCAGTCGTCATGTCTGGGCTCTGTGCGTTTTGTTGTCCCAGGCCTGCGGTGCATGGGTAAGGCCCCTCACCTCCTGGGGAGAGGGGAAAGTTTGCCAGCACTGGAAAGTGCCTGTGCACTACCTCCCCCTACAGGCTGGAATCAGACCTGCTCTACTCTGTGTCATAGGCCCTATACTACTCTCTGCTAATGAGGAGTCTCCCTTTGCTCCAGAGGCAGGGGCTGCTGCTTTGGGAGCCGGCTCTGAGTCGCTGTCACTGTGGCATTATCTGTAACTCTGGCATGCAGCTGGGTGAGAACCAGGAAGCCGTGGGTGGCCCTGGAGTTGATGCAACAGCACAAGTGACCTTCCAGCCAGGGGCTCTGCAGCGGTGCTGCGCCTGTGGCAGCCGCAGTGCTCTCGCTTTCCACATCCTTGCTACACTGACCTACCTGAAGGTGTGGCGTCAGCCCGGCTTGCAGCAGTGCTCTTGCACAGCCAACAGCTTCGCCTGCGAGCTCCCAGGCCCACACACAGGAGCTGGGCACCTTGCCAAATGCTGACAGGGCAGGGCCCATCCACCCATTGGGGCTGTACCAGCACTCACTGGGCGGGAACAGGCATTTGCGCCCTGGGTGAGCTCCAGCACGGCCTCGGGCGCTCTCAGCGCGCTTTGTTCAGCCTCGAAGCCCCCAGCGTCTGGGAAGTGGCTGCCACCAGCTCTGTGCCCCACGCCCTGCACGGCATGGCGGATGCAACGGGTGTACGAATGCAGCAGTGTCCTGGCAGTGGCTCCGGCCTGGCGGTGGGGAGTGGGGGGCTCTCCTGCATCCCACAGAGATTTCCCCTTAACTCTCTGTGCTGGGAAAAGGAGCCAACTCATGTGACGAAGTGGGACTGTTCTAAATGTTTCCTCTGAATACTGTGTGGGTGCCTCAGTTTCCCCAATGCATTTCTTAAGTCTCTAGGGGGTGGGATAAAGGCCAGTGTGCATAAATCACCGACACTCTGTCTCCTGGCAACAAATGGCCGGGGCCCTTTCCCCTGCAAGGGAGTGCTAAAGGTGAACAAAGAGATCAGGTGAGCTCCTGGCCTGGGAAAGGAACTCAGCAGAGGAGCGGGGGCTGGAGGGGGTTTCAGTCTGGAGCTGGCTGGGGACGGGAAGTGAGGGCAGACGGGGTTGTCTGGCTCACTGCCCCCCAGGATGGACCCGGCTGAGGGGTCCTGTTCTCTGTACCTACAAGCTCTGTGTGTTAGACCCTGTTCCTGTCATCGAATAAACCTCTGTGTTACTGGCTGGCTGAGAGTCACGTCTGACTGCGCAGTGGGAGTGCAGGACCCTGTGGCTTCACCAGGACCCCGCCGGGGCGGACTCGCTGTGGGAAGCGCACGGAGGGGCAGAAGATGCTGAATGCTCCAAGTCAGACCCAGGAGGTGAAGCCGTGGGAGCTTCTTGCCCTGCAGACAGTCTGCTCCGAGGGAGAGGAGGCTCCCCAGAGTCCTGCCTGGCTTTGTGGGGAGCAGTTCCAGAGCATCGCCCGGGGACTCCGTGACAGCTCAGTAGCCCCAGAGCCTCTCTTGAGCCATGCGAGCAACCCCGTGTCTGAGCTGGAGAAGTGAGGGGGCCAGTCCCTCTCGGCCTCTCTCTGCCACTGAGGGGGCCAGCCACTGCCTGTTGGTGATGCAGGCACCTGCCTGGTGGGACTGGTCTGAGATCCACCCAGCTCATTGCACGTGAGGGCCATCAGCCAGGAGTGTGTCCCAGCCCCCGCGTCAGCCCATCCGCTCGAGCTGGCGTTTGGGGAAGCTGGAGGCCAGTTCCCTCTGTGGCTCATCAATCTAGCTCTTTTCCTTCCAGAGCCGAAAGGATTTCTCCCCCTGGCTGGGTGGCTGGCCGGGCGGATGTGGCTGGGATAGGCCTGAGTCGGAAACCCAAAACATCGGCCTCTGCAACGGCTGCCAGGGACTGCAGGCCAGGGCCTGTGCGTCAGGAAGGGACCCGGAGGAGAGAGCGTTTCTGTGCTATTTTCTCATCACCTGTGGGCATAATGAGCCGGGCGGGAGGGGGTGGCTAACGAGTCCCAGCCCCTGTGATTAGACCAGAGACCTCCACCGGCCAGCCGGCTGCCTCCTTTCCTAACGCCCAGCGAGGCGATGTGGCTGCAGCAGGCGGGGGTGGGGGGTTGCCCTCTGGGATGCAGGTGGAGGGGTAAGCAGGAAGCAGTGGGAAATCCCCACCCAGGCGGCCTGGCTTGGCTGGGACGCAGATGCGAAGTTTAGGCTCCCTTCCCAGTGCTGGCAGGCCCAGCCCCTGATGCAACGGCCCCAAGGCCATAGCCGGCTTTTCCCACACAGCGTCTGGCACTGAAGCTGCTGATGCAGCTAGACCAGCCCTGCACCTCCCCAGTGCCCCAACTCTGCTGGATGGGAGCCCCTGCCCCGGGCACTGCAGAGCCCCCTCCGTGGCACAGGCTGGGGGTGAGTGGGGCAGCGGCTGCACAGATACACTTATCCCTTGGCCCGCGTATATGACACAGGCGTGGGGCCCCGCTGCTCCAGCCCCCTCCTTTCCACAGGCTGCCTTTGGCCCAGTGTCTGGGGCTGACAACACCCCATTGCTCAATAAGGACAAATGCAGAATACTACACTGAGGAAGGAACAATCAGTTGCACATACACAAAATGGGAACTGCCTGCCTGGGAAGGAATGTACAGCGGAAAGGGATCTGTGACCACAACCTAAGTATGAGTCAACAATTTGACACTGTTGCAAAAAAAGTGAACATCGTTCTGGGCTGTATTAGCAGGAGTGTTGTAAGCAAGACACAAGTAGTAATTCGTCTGCTCTACTCTGCACTGATTAGGCCTCAACTGGAGTATTGTGTCCAGTTCTGGGCACCGCATTTCAGGAAAGATGGGGACAAATTGGAGAAAGTCCAGAGAAGAGCAACAAAAATGATTAAAGGTTGAGAAAACCTGAGCTATGAGGGAAGATCGGGAACACTGGGTTTGTTTAGTCTGGACAAGAGACAACTGAGAGGGGACATGATCACAGTTTTCAAAGATATAAACGGTTGTTACAAGGAGGAGGGAGGTAAATTGTTCTCTGACACTAGGACAAGAAGCAATGGGCTTAAATCGCAGCCAGGGCGGTTTAGGCTGGACATCAGGAAACACTTCCTAACAATCAGGGTGGTTAAGCACTGGAATAAATTGCCCAGGGAGGGTGTGGAATCTCCATCACTGGAGGTGTTTAAGAGCAGGCTGGACAAACACCTGTCAGGGATGATCCAGATAATACTTAGTCCTGCCATGAGTGCAGGGGACTGGGGGGGGTGTGAGTGGGACCGTGGCGGGCAGGTGTGGCTGAGGGGAGCATGGGTGGGCAGGGCCATGGAGGAGTAGGCAGGGCTGAGGGGAGCATGACTGGGCGGGTGGGGCAGGGCCGTGGTGGAGCCGGCAGGATCGTGAGGCATGTGGCTGGTGGGCAGGTTCATGGGGCACATGGCGGGGCGGGTGGGGCCGTGATGGGGCGGGTGGGACTGTGGCAGGGCCAGTGGAGCCATGGCGGGGCAGGTGGGGCGGGGCAGTGGTGGAGCCGGCGGGACCGTGGCAGGGTCGTGGGGCCCATGGCAGAGTGGGTGGGGCCATGGGGCACATGGCGGGGCAGGCGCGGCCGTGGCAGAGCAGGGTTGGGCTGGGTGGGCTCTGATGGGGTGAGAGGCATCTCACCCGCGTGTCACATGGTGGGCTCAGCTCAGTGCCTCCTGGCGCTCCTCACCGGCGGGCTAGAGGGGCCACCCGTGGCTGCAGCAGGAAGTCGCCAGCTTCCCTAAGCCCTGGCTTCTAGTGCCAGCATCGCCCTCTGCTGCAATTTCCTTTGCCCGTGGTTCGCTTTCCGGGGCCGCGCTGGCTGGACACGCCCAGCTGGGAGCGGGGCCAGGCAGGCTGGCCCCGGTGCTGAGCAGGGCGTAGCCGCCAGGGGGTCCTGGGAGGGGCGCGGCTTTTCCTTCCTCTGCTCACAGCCGCTGGGTGAAACTGGGGGAGGCGGGGGCGGCCAGGCCGTAGCGGGGGTGACCCGTCCCCTCCGAGCAGTCGCTCCTGGAGCAAGCGGGTGCCTGGCCTGCTCCCCCTCTGCTGCACCATGTCACCTCCTCGCGCAGAGTCCTGGCCTTGTGGCTGCCTTCCCACACGGCCCACGGTCTCGCTCTCCCACGCCTCCCCGCGCAGGAACCTGGAGCCTCTCAGAGAAGCCTCAGAGCCTGGGGCAGGTCAGTGGGGTGGGGACAGGACTGAATCACAGTCTGGGGCGAGTCACCGCCAGCTGGCAGCAGAGCTGGGCCTGGAGCCGAGGCCTCCGGACCCATCCTCCAACCTCCTCCCTCGTCGGCAAAGCACCGGTGATGGGAACCCAGTGACCGCCGGGGCTGGCACCTCTCCCGAGGGAAGAGGGGCCATTGGGGAGAGACACCAACCCCAGCCCAGCTCCCGCTCCCTTCTCCTGGGAGCTTGGGGACGGACTGGGCGTGGTTGGGATCACGCACTCGCCCCCCCGGCACATCTTCACCCGTCAGAGCCAGGGTGGGCCATGCTCAGAGACTGGGCGCTCGGAGAGGGCGCTGCCCGGCGGGGCCTTGCTCACCGGCAGCACGTGATTGCCTGCTTTCTGACTGGCCGAGGAGTCAGCCCATCCTCCGGGCTCCAGGGGAGAGGAAAGAGCCCGAGGCCGCCGGGGCAGAGCAGGGCCGCCCAGAGGATTCAGGGGGCCTGGGGCAAAGCGGGGGAGCTGTGGTGCTTGTACTCACCCGGCGGCGGGGGGGCCCTCAGTCACTCCGCGTCTTCGGCAGCACTGAAGGGCTCCCCGCTGCCGAAATGCCGGCTGAAGACCCGGATTGCCACCGGGCCAGGGCTCGCGGGGCCCCTGCAGGGCCCGGGGCCTGGGGCAAATTGCCCCACTTGCCTCCCCCCCACCCCCGGGCGGCCCTGGGTCAGAATCTCAGGGCTTCGATTTCCTCTTGTTAACAGTAACAAGAAGGGTTTCTTCAGGGATGTTAGCAACAAGAAGAAAGTCAAGGAAAGTGTGGGCCCCTTGCTGAATGAGGGAGGCGACATAGTGACAGAGGATGTGGAAAAAGCTAATGTACTCGCTTTTTTTGCCTCTGCCTTCACAAACAAGGTCAGCTCCCAGACTACTGCACTAGGCAGCTGTGACGAAGTGGGACTGTTCTTAATGTTTCCTCTGAATACTGTGTGGGTGCCTCAGTTTCCCCTATGCATTTCTTAAGTCTCCAGCATGCATAAATGGCTGACACTCTGTCTCCTGGCAACAAATGACTGGGGCCCTTCCCCCCCTGCAAGGGAATAGCTAAAGGTGAACAAAGAGATCAGGTGAGCTCCTGGCCCGGGAAAGAGACAAAGGCCAGAAAGGAGGGGCTGGAGGGGGTTTCAGTCTGGAGCTGGCTGGGGACGGGAAGTGAGGGCAGACGTGGGGGTCTGGCTCGCTGGGCCCCAGGATGGACCCGGCTGAGGGGCTCCTGTTCTCTGTACCTACAAGCTCTGTTTTAGACCCTGTTCCTGTCAGCTAATGAATCTCTGTTTTACTGGCTGGCTGAGAGTCACGTCTGACTGCAGAGTTGGGGTGCAGGACCCTGTGGCTTCCCCAGGACCCCTCCTGGGCGGACTCGCTGGGGGAAGCGCACGGAGGGGCAGAGGATGCTGAATGCTCCAAGGTCAGACCCAGGAGGTGAAGCCGTGTGAGCTTCTTGCCCTGCAGACAGTCTGCTCCAAGGGAGAGGAGGCTCCCCAAAGTCCTGCCTGGCTTTGTGGGGAGCAGTTCCAGAGCATCGCCTGGGGACTCCGTGACAGCAGCACAGCATGGGGAGGAGGTGACCAGCCCTCTGTGGAGAAAGAAGTGGTTCGGGACTATTTAGAAAAGCTGGACGAGCACAAGTCCATGGGGCCAGATGCGCTGCATCTGAGGCTGCTGAAGGAGTTGGCGGATGTGATTGCAGAGCCATTGGCCATTATCTTTGAAAACTCATGGCGATCAGAGGAGGTCCCGGATGACTGGAAAAAGGCTAATGTAGTGCCCATCTTTAAAAAAGGGATGAAGGAGGATCCAGGGAACTACAGGCCAGTCAGCCTCACCTCAGTCCCTGGAAAAATCATGGAGCAGGTCCTCAAGGAATCAATTCTGAAGCACTTAGAGGAGAGGAAAGTGATCAGGAACAGTCAGCATGGATTCACCAAGGGCAGGTCATGCCTGACTAACCTAATTGCCTTCTATGATGAGATAACCGGCTCTGTGGATGAGGGGAAAGCAGTGGACGTGTTATTCCTTGACTTTAGCAAAGCTTTTGATACAGTCTCCCACAGTATTCTTGTCGGCAAGTTCAAGAAGTATGGGCTGGATGAATGGACTATAAGGTGGATAGAAAGCTGGCTAGGTCGTCAGGCTCAACGGGTAGTGATCAACGGCTCCATGTCTAGTTGGCAGCTGGTCTCAAGCTGCGTGCCCCAAGGCTCAGTCCTGGGGCCGGTTGTGTTCAATATCTTCATTAATGATCTGGAGGATGGCGTGGACTGCACTCTCAGCAAGTTTGCAGATGACACTGAACTGGCAGGAGTGGTAGATACGCTGGAGGGTAAGGATAGGATACAGAGTGACCTAGACAAATTGAAGGATTGGGCCAACAGAAACCTGATGAGGTTCAACAAGGACAAGTGCAGAGTCCTGCACTCAGGACGGAAGAATCCCATTCACTCCTCCAGACTAGGAACCGAATGGCTAGGCAGCAGTTCTGCAGAAAAGGACCTAGGGGTTACAGTGGACGAGAAGCTGGATATGAGTCGACAGCTTGCCCTTGTTGCCAAGAAGGCTAACGGCATTTTGGGCTGTATAAGTAGGAGCATTGCCAGCAGATCGAGGGACATGATCATTCCCCTCTATTTGACATTGGTGAGGCCTGATGTGGAGTACTGTGTCCAGTTTTGGGCCCCACACTACAAGAAGGATGTAGAAAAATTGGAAGAGTCCAGTGGAGGGCAACAAAAATGATTAGGGGGCTGGAGCACATGACTTATGAGGAGAGGCTGAGGGAACTGGGATTGTTTAGTCTGCAGAAGAGAAGAATGAGGGGGGATTTGATAGCTGCTTTCAGCTACCTGAAAGGGGGTTCCAAAGAGGATGGAGCCGTGGTGGCAGATGACAGAACAAGGAGCAATGGTCTCAAATTGCAGTGAGGGAGGTCTAGGTTGGATATTAGGAAACACTATTTCACTAGGAGGGTGGTGAAGCACTGGAATGGGTTCCCGAGGGAGGTGGTGGAATCTCCTTCCTGAGAGGTTTTTAAGGTCAGGCTTGACAAAGCCCTGGCTGGGATGATTTAGTTGGGAACTGGTCCTGCTTTGAGCAGAGGGTTGGACTAGATACCTCCTGAGGTCCCTTCCAACCCTGATAGTCTATGATGCAACCCCCATCCCTGCGGGGCTGCTGAGCGCCTGGGGCTGGGAAATCAGCCTGCGGAGAGGAACCTCTTCCCCAGCTGCTCCAGAGTCCGAGATCAGCTGGGGGTGGATTTCCATGGTGACGCTGGGGCTCCCCTTCCCAGAACCTTTTCTCTGACATCCTGCAGAGGGCTGGGGGCATCACTTGCTAGGTCCCCAGTGGCTGGGCCATTATCTGGGCCAGGCCCCAGCCAGCTAGGCATCACCCCCACCTGGTTCTCGGGGTTCTTCCTGCAAACAAAACAACCCCCCCACCTAGTTACCCAGGCAGCCCATCGGGTAAACTGAGGCACACACACAAGTCATACAAAATATTATGAAACGTTCCACTCTGTCACACCGGGGTCGGGCAATCCATTCCTCTTCAGTCACCCCCCTCTCCATTAATTTTGCAAGGGGTAGAGGTCAGGACCCGCACCTGGCCATCCCACTGGAATGGCGCAGCGGGAGCCCCCTGCCCCACCCCTCTTTAGTACATCTTGGGGTGGGGGAGCTTTGAAACCCCCTCATTTCCTCCAGCCACAGTGCCACATCCCTGCCGGTGCTGCCTGGCCTCCCTCTGCGAACCAACCAGCCCAGCGCATCTGGGAGCAGCAGCAAGGCCTAGTGGTTAAAGTAAGTGGCTGATGTTTGTAAGGTGCTTTGAGAGCCTTGCCTGGAGGCTGCGCTGGCTGGTGGCTCCGGGTCCCTTCAGCACTGATGGCTGGTTCCCAGGCGTAGTTTATACCGCTGGGTCCTTTGCCCTGGGGTCCCGGCATGAAGCCCAAAGGCAGCAGCACAACCGCAGGCAGGGCCTGGTGCCACTGCCTCGCCCAGGGCTGGGGAATTGAATGGTTTGCGTAGCAGTGGGGAGCGGTGTTAGCGCAGCTGCGCCGGGTCTGGTCGCTGGCACCTGCCGGCTGGGCCCGCCAGGGTCTGCATCGGCCTTGGAGCAGCCCACCCCCTGCAGGGCTGACCCGTGTGCAGTGCCGACGCGGAGCGAAGCCCCCCCAGGTCCGAGGGCCAAGCCCAGAGCCTCCGAGTGCCTAACTTCCATTGGAGTCAAATACCTTAAACACCCCGAAAAACAGGCCCGAGGGCTCACATGGCTCCTTAACCCCAGCAGCATAGGAGAAGTAACTAACCCCCCAAAACCAGCCACCCGGGGTGGGGAGGGTATTAACAACAGTGGGCAAAGCGGGGGGGCTTTTCCTCCAGCGGGGACCTGGGGGCACGGCAGGGGTGGGTGGCATGCTGGGATTTCCTCTGTTCGGCTCCAGACTGAGCTGAGCCGGGCACGTCCCAGATTCAAGGTTACACCGAAACTTGGTCCCTGTATGTACATTGGCCCATCGCATTGCAGCTGCTCTGCAGTTCATCCCTGTGACAAACTGGGGCTGTTCTTACTGTGGCCTGTGAATGCTGAGGGCGGGTTGGTGTTGGCCTGGGAGGACGGTCTGCACTGGGGATGGGAGACTGGCTGGAGAGAGAATACCTGACGGTGTAACGTGAGAACCCAGGAAGGGGTTGGAGGCCAGGTGACACCTCTGCCCGGGAAGCTGAACAAAGGCTGGAGAGTGAGAGGGTTTCAGGAGGTGGCTGGGGAATGGAGGGAAGGACAGACGGGGCTCTGACCCCCCAAGGGGGCTCTGATGCTCCTGGGACCCCAAGATGGACCTAACTGGGGAGGATCCTGTTTGTAGCGGCAAGGCCTGTCTGCGACTGTGTTCCTGGCTTCCGAATAAACCTTCTGCTTTACTGGCTGGCTGAGAGTCCCGGTGAATCGCAGGAAGCCGGGGGTGCAGGGCCCCGACTCCCCCACACTCCGTGACAATCCCACACTCGGCGGTGGGCTTGGTCACCTGGGAGGAACCCACACGCTGGCTCCTTTCAGCTTCCTCTTTCCCTGTCCATCTCCCTCTGGCTCTTTGTGATGCTTCCCGACATCCAGGCTGGTGCTCAGTTCACTGAGCCCTTTACCTGCCTAAGTGGGCACAACCGTTTCCAGGCCATGTTCACCACCCTGCCCCGTCTTCCACGAAATGCAGCCTCCCCCGGGTTGAGTGCCCCACGTCATGCCAGGCCTACGCCGTGACACTCCCCCGGATCCACCTGGCCGAGGGGCCCCGGCGAGGGGCTGGGGGCTCTCCCTTCTGCCAGCCTCCCCACGGTGCTGAGTCAGACTGGAACGGTGCGTGTCAGCGCCGTGGTGGGGATCTCCTGGCGGCGCTCGGTGTGGGCGGGGGAGTGACGGTGGCTTCTCTCTTCCCCCACAGTCTGTCTGTCTCTCTGTCTCCTGCAGCTGTGCATCGACTTCCTCACGGGCGCGCTGAGCGTGGAGCTGGTGTGCGAGGTGCTGCAGGTGAGTCCCCGCCCTCCCCTTCTGCTGGCTCTGCTCCCAGGGGCCCGCGACTGTGATGCCTCCTCCTCCGCTGCTCTCACACACAGCCCCGGACACGTGGGCGGCTCTCTGCCCTCACGCCGTGCGGCCCCAAACAGCTGGGCCCCAACCCCTGCCAGCTGGGCCCGGGCCAACCCCTGGGCAGACAGGGCACGTGGCCTGGGGCGGGGTGTTGATGGCGAGGAGCAGGTTGGCCTCTCTCCTGAAGGGTCCCCCAGCAGGATCTGGCCCCAGGCAGTGGGTTGATGTCTAAGGTGAGTGAGAGGAAGACTGGGGCAGTGGAGGTGGGCATCCTTGGGACCCTCTGAGGTGTCCCAGAGATCAGCTGAGGCGCCTGCGGCAGGGACGAGGGATGCCAGCGGGATCCCTTATGAGAACTGCCTCCGGCTTCGGGGATCCCCCCTGCCCAAGCGTTCCTCGGCTGCTCCCTGAGCCCCTCCTCCAAGATAGCCTGGGCCCCAGGTCCTGGGAGGGGGGTACTCGCAGCTCGGCCCAGCTGGGCCCACGGCGTGCGTCCTGCCAGAGAAGGGGGAGGCCGGGCATCTTGCGGGGCTGGAGTGCAGCAGCCCCTCTCCAAGCCCTGGCTTCGATCCCCCCTGCGCTGCCCGGGAGGGGAGCCAAGGCCCCATTCAGCCCCCCAGGGGGCCTATTGTGCGGGGGACTCTTTGTGCCCGGACACCTGCCCCTAAGGAAGTGAACTGGGCCATGCCGGCACAAAGGAGGCCAGCCAGGCAGCTGCAGCGTGTGGACGGGCCCTGCACCAGCCGGCCCTTTGTCTGCCGAGCCGGGGTTTTGGTGGAGGGGGTGATCCGCGTCGGTCCCCCCGCTGAGAGGTTTTAAGCCCTGGCTGGTTGGTTCCCATGGCAGCCAGCTCGCCCCGGAGGAAGCGTGGCCTGGCAGTCAGGTCAGGGGCCTGGCGGAGGAGCGGGGTGGGCTGGTATCAGCCGGGCTGTGCCATGCGGTGCCGAGTGGGGCATTGTTCTGTGCAGCCGGCTCCTGGTCCCTTCCCCGCAGGCTCCGGGGGCTGGGCCCCTTTGATCTAACAAAAGGCTCGTGCTGACTTTGTCTCCTTTGCCCTGATTTGTCCTTGCAGCTGCCTGGCGCGATCCCGAGCGCTGGCTGGGGGATGAGGCTAGAGCCATCGCGCTGGGTGGGACACGGGCACGGTGGGCAGCAGGGATCCCGGGACGACTTGAGTAGCCCCCCATGTGCCAGGTGCTTTGCAGGCCGGTTGGCGACCACGTCCCAGCCCCACAGAGCCAGTGTTCTGGATACGTCGCCTGCGTGGTGGTTGTGGGCCCCTGGGGGAAATCGAGGCCGGGTTCCATGCTGCCTGGGCGCTCGGGTGCTGTGGGACAAGCACAGTGTGGAAACCTGGCTGGAGGAGAAGGCAGAGCCCAGCTCCCAGCCCCTCGGTGCCAGGATGGAGCAGCCCTGGGGCAGGCCCGGCCGAGGAGGAGTGGATTGGCCCCTGGCTCTGGGCTCTCAGCTGTGGCTGTGGCATCCGTTCCCCTCAGCCCTGCCTCATGGGGGTGACAGCGAGTCCATGTGCCGGCTGTGGACCGAGGGGCTGAGAATCTCAGGGGTTTGGGGCCGGATCCAGAGCTCCCTGGAGTCAACCAGCCTTTGCACCAGGCCTTGTGACACCAGGCACAAGTCCTGGGCAGCCGGGATAGCCGGGTGCAGAGCGCTGCCCCAGACAGGAGCTCTGGGGGCTGCAGGGGGTGGCTTAGGTCCAATTCTGCCCTCATGGAGCTGGGGTAAGTCGGGAGCTGCCCGAGCCGGGCCCTGCAGGCTCAGCATACAGACGCAATGTGCCGCTCCTGGCCCGTAGGTCAGCGTGGCTCCGGGAGGTGGGGGGCAAGGACTGGGGCTGCCTGTCTCTGGAAGCCAGGGGGTCAGAGCTGGGCGCCTCGGAGGCCGTTTGCTCCCTGGCTGAACAAGACCATCAGGCTGGAGGTTGCAAAGGGGGAGGCACTCGCAGCCCAACGGGGCAGGGGGAGGGAGAGTCATGCTGCCTAAGTGACCAGCTCCACCGCCTCCGTCTCCCACCTTCGGGGAGCCCTGCCCTGAGTGCTGGTGCCCAGGCCTGGCGCTGCCTGGGCAGTGACCCGGCGGGTACAGACTGCAGGGCCGAGGGCTGCGCGAGGGAGCTTGCTGGGGCGGTGACCAAGTTCCCCACCGGGCCCGTTCCCACGCAGTCAGGCCCCTGCCTTGGGGCTCTGTGCAGGCATCGGGACGGGGTTTCTGCTGCTGAGCGCCTGGACCCAGCACGGCCTGTAGCTCTCCACGCTCCTGTTCTCCCTGGGAGAGGCCAGCGCCCGCCCCGCAGCCAGTTCTCCTCGCGGGTTGTGCCTGAGGCCCAAGGAAAATCTGGGCTGTCATGGAGTCCCCGGACGATACTCTGGAACTGCTCCCCACCAAGCCTGGCAGGACTCTGGGGAGCCTCCTCTCCCTTGGAGCAGCCTGTCTGCAGGGCAAGAAGCTCACACGGCTTCACCTCCTGGGTCTCTCCTTGGAGCATTCAGCATCCTCTGCCCCTCCGTGCGCTTCCCACAGCGAGTCCGCCCAGGCGGGGTCCTGGGGAAGCCACAGGGTCCTGCACCCCCACTTTGCAGTCAGACGTGACTCTCAGCCAGCCAGTAACACAGAGGTTTATTCGATTACAGGAACAGGGTCTAAAACAGAGCTTGTAGGTATAGCGAACGGGACCCCTCAGCCGGGTCTATTCTGGGGCCCAGCGAGGCAGACCCCCACGTCTGCCCTCACTTCCCGTCCCCAGCGAGCTCCAAACTGAAACCCCCTCCAGCCCCTCCTCTGCTCTGGCCTTTGTCTCTTTCCCGGGCCAGGAGGTCACCTGATCTCTTTGTTCTCCCACACCTTTAGCTTCCCCTTGCAGGAGGGAAGGGCCTGGGCCATTAGCTGCCAGGAGACAGAGTGTTGGCCATAACTGAGGCACCCACACAGTATTCAGAGGAAACATTAAGAACAGTCCCACTTCGTCACAGGGCCCCTCCTGGCTTAGCCTGGCCGCTTGTAACCCCGGGGACAGTCTCCGCACGGCAGGCGATGGCGCGTTCGGCTGATGCCCAGGCCCTGGGGGCTCCCTGGCTCTTTGAGCCGCTGTCCGCCTCGTCCCCACTGCCTGGCTGCTCGCTACGGGCACAGGATGGTGCTGCCACACCCAGGACCTGCGGGAAGCGGCTCGGAGGCTGTACTGGGGTGGGTGTTTGTGAACCTCACTGCTGCGCACAAGGAGACTCGCACAGCCCGGCCGCCGGGGAGGCAGGAGCTAGGACGCCGGAACGAATAGCCGCAGCAATGTGAAGTCAGCCCCTGGCCCGAGGCCCCTGCCTGGCTCAGGGCACAGACGGACAGTGCTCGCGTCCAGCCCCGCCTGCGATAACCAGCCACACTGACTGGATCCCAGCTGCTCCGGATCGGGCTCCCTTGTGCAGGGAGGGGTGGGCCCTGCCCGCAGAGTTTATAATCTCCGGTGCTGAGCCGAGTCCCCCATGAGCGAGGCTCTTAAACTACCTGGCTGGGCACCGGCGCAGAGGTAGCAAACCCTGAGCAGGAGCCAGGGCCAGATTTTCAAGTGCTCAGCATCCAGACCTGGAGGCAGATTTCCCCGAGCTGAGCGTGCGGCGTGGCGCGGTGCCGGGGAGCCCCAGCCCGCGCTGCCTCAGTGCGGTGCCCGGAGCGGAACAAGGAACTGGCCAGACGGGAGACGCCCCAGAAGTGTTGAGCTGTGGCTGGACCAGCGGGGAGGCCCTGCGGGCGGCCTGGCGGCTCAGGCACAGTGGAAGGAACGAGTCGATGCCCCCCGCTGGGCTCTCCGTTGGCCCAGGTGTCGTGGTGGGGAGCTCGGTGAAAGGTCTCAGTGCAGTCAGCAGCAGCCCAGCACGCCGGCCTGGCACGGGAAGAACAAGCCAGAGCACAGCAGCGGGGGCGGCCTGCCCTGGCCCCAGAGGTCAGCTCCGGCTGCCTGTCTCGGATCACAGGCAGCAGAGGCGGGGTGGATGCAGCCAAGGACTAGCGACTTGGAAAGACCCTCTGTGCGGGAAGAGGGGAGAGAGCTTGGCTACGCCGGGAGCAGTTGGACAAGGAGGGCCTGGGCATGAATCATAGACTCATAGACTCATAGATTTTAAGGTCAGAAGGGACCATTATGATCATCTAGTCTGACCTTCTGCACAATGCAGGCCACAGAATCTCACCCACCCACTCCTGTTACAACCCCGTGACCTATGTCTGAGTTACTGAAGTCCTCAAATTGTGGTTTGAAGACCTCAAGCTGCAGAGAATCCTCCAGCAAGTGACCCGTGCCCCATGCTGCAGAGGAAGGCGAAAAACCTCCAGGGCCTCTGCCAATCTGCCCTGGTGGAAAATTCCTTCCCGACCCCAAATATGGCGATCAGTTAAACCCTGAGCGTGTGGGCAAGACTCATCAGCCAGCACCCAGGAAAGAATTCTCTGTAGTAACTCAGATCCCATCCCATCTAACATCCCATCACAGACCACTGGGCATACTTACCTGCTGATAATCAAAGATCAGTTGCCAAATTAATTGCCAAAATTAGGCTATCCCATCATACCATCCCCTCCATAAACTTGTCAAGCTTAGTCTTAAAGCCAGATATGTCTTTTGCCCCCACTGCTCCCCTTGGAAGACTGCTCCAGAATTTCACTCCTCTAACGGTTAGAAACCTTCATCTAATTTCAAGTCTAAACTTCCTAGTGTCCAGTTTATATCAAGGCAACACATTTATGGAAGGGGAACGCTGGCCCAGGTATGCAGTGCTGGCCGAAGTCTCGGCAGAGTCTCTGTCACAGTCTACATAGTGTGTGACCCTGGGCACGTCACTTCACCGCTCCTTGCCTCAGTTTCCCATCTGTGACATGGGGACAATTATCCTTCCTTTGTTTTGCTTGGACTGGGAGCTGTCCGGTGCAGGGACTGTCTCTCTCTATCTTCAGTACCCGCACAACGGGGCCCCCATTGGTCAGCTGAGGCCAAGGAGCCACTGTCCTGACAGACCAGAATTAACCAGGGGTCCAGGAAGGATCAGCCCGTTAGAATTCCCAGTGACGTGTCCCGGAGGGTAAAGGGGATCTAAACCCGTCTGCTTCGTGGATTCAGACGCTTCCCCACTGGCCAGGTTCTCCCAGGACTGTCCGTCCTAGGATTTCCCGCACTTTTCTGGGCCTGGCCTCTGTCAGCGACAGGATACCAGGATAGATGGGCCCCTGGCCTGGTCTCTGCCAAATCTTGTGGCCCCGTGGTCCTTGCAAGGGGAGAGGCTGCGGGGGCAGCATGCCAGGCAGACAGCTCAGTAAGTGAGGACGGACCCGGGAGGCAGCGGCTCCTCCCTGCCTTGAATCGCGCTGGTTTCCCAGTGGGCAGGGACAGTGAAATCGCCCCATTTCTCCCTGCCAGCCTGTTCCCAAATTCCTCTCGCAGTGAGACCCAGCGCGGGAAGGGGCAGCCCCTTTTTCTACAAATCCCCCCTCCTACTCTCTTGCCTGCCAGGGTTCACCAGCTCTACCGATGCTAGTGGCTATCAGCACCTAGGAAGAGCTTTGCTCCCCTGGTGCCAGCTCTGGGTAGCGGGTGTGTGATGGGGCATCTGCCACACACTGGCCTATAAAGGGCTTAAGGGACCCTAAGGAGGCTGCACAGAAAGCAGCCAATAGGAGAGGGGCTGGGAGTGGCAGCCAATCAGGGCCGGGCAGGCCTACATAAGAAGGGCTGCTGAGCAGAGAAGCATCAGTTGCTCCCTGGAGCTCAAGGAGGGAGGACTGGCTGCTTTGGACAGAGCAGCGCTGGGTGGGATCAGGGGGGAGAGAGAGAGAGTGAGAGAGTGCAAGCTCCTGGCTGGCTGCTAAGACTGGCATGCTGAGGCCCCGAGATAAGGGTGGCGAAGGTACTGAAAGCGGCCCAGGGAAGCAGAATGAGAGGTTGGAGGGGATGCATTGTGTGGCTACTATCCACAGGGTCCCTGGGCTGGGACCCAGATGAGTGGACGGGCCTGGGTTCCTCCACCACTCACCACTGAGGAAGGGGCTGGACTGTCAGACGGTGGTACCTCCCCGTGGAAGGGGAGAGCATAGGGTGGGGCTTTGTCCTGAGAGGACGCTGCAGTCCTTGAAACGACACGGGTCCAGGAGGAGAAGTGATGGTGATGAGACATCACCAGAAGAGGGTGCTCTAGCTAGCAGAACTAATTCCCAGGACAGCCAGCAGGAGGCGCTAGCGTGATGAGTCGCAGCCCGTCACAGAATAGTTTCCTTGAAGCCCCAGCTCCTGGAGTCCCGTGATCACAGCAGAGGCAGTTTTCATTTCAAAAGACACAAGTTTCCAGCCCCCATCACTGCAGAAAACCAGGCGCAGGTGACCCCAAAAGGCTCTGAAAGCAGAAGGTGAAGCACCCTGAACATGTGCGGTCTCATGGTTTGGGGGGGCCTGCCTCCCTGGGGGTGGGCGACCACATTGGTCTGAGCAAGAGACTGGGAACCAGGCACTTCCCTGGTATTGTGACCCCATTGCGGCGAGCTGGTGATCATCCGCCGTGGCCGCACCCCTCTTGGAGAGCTCTGCTGGGCACAGTTAGGTTGTGGGATGCCCTTCAGCTGCCCCCGCTGGGCATATCAGGGCACCTCCTGCTGGGCACACATCTGTGCCTCACCCTTACTGCCCCAGGCGGCCTTCCACAGAGCCGGTCCCTGCTGATGCGCCCGTCACCGCAGCGTCTGGGCGCCCCGCACCGGCAGACTGGTGGGCTCCCTCCTGGGAATTCGGGGAGCTCCCTGCAGGCCTCGGCGTGGGGCAGCCGCGTGTAAAGAGCCGCGTGTGCCCCACTCAGCGAGCTGCAGAGCTAATAATAGCGCAGTGAGGTCAGCGCCGTTCCCCAGCGCTTCCTGTTTTGCTGCAAAGGGCGCCGTCTGCGGGTGGGGGTGGGGGTGAGGGTGGGGTGAGTGCGCCCAGGGCGGCGCAGTAACCTTTGCTGGGGGAGTTTACGTTCACGCCTGGTGACGCGCTTGGGACGCTCCCCGGGTCCCTGCCCCAGGCTGACATTAAAGCAGTGTGCGCTCCCCTCCCCCAGCCCCAGCCAGAGGCGTAACCCTCTGGGCAAGCTGCTCCCCTGGGCCGGGGGGCCTCCCCCATGCTGCCAGCTCCGCTGGGCTCCTAAGCCTGCAGTGGGCCAGCCCGGGGGGTGGAGGAGAGGGATGGCGGAGTCAGGAGTGGAGCAGGGGACGGCGAATGGGGCAGGGCAGATCCGGGGGCACCTGGCCCACTCTGGGTGAGGCAGGGCATGGCTGGCAATTCCTCCAGGTTCCTGGCTGATGGCTGGGTCTGGGCCAGCGCAGCCCCCCGGCCCCGACAGAAGGAGTTTGCCTGTCCGCCCCCCTCTGCTAGCGGCAGAGCTGCGCTCACATGTCCGTGGGGCCTGGGCTGGAGGCGGGGATGGGCTCTGCACCGTGCCATGGCTCCGGCTTGGGGATCCCCTGGGTCCATGGTGAGGATGCTGAGAGGGCAGAACGTGCCGCCGGGAGGCTGAGCCGGGCGCGTCCGGGGCAGCAGGAGCCAGGGAAGACCTGGTCGCGGGTCTGCCGTGCAGCGCAGCCAGAGCCGCACCGAGACAGCTCAGCACCAAACCCACAGTCGCTTCCCCTCTGGCGGCACCTGGGCCGAAGGGCTTGCGGAGGGAAACGCCCGCCGGCTGCTCAGCAGGGCCGAGGTCGAACTGCCGTGTCCAGACCGAGGCCCGTGCATCCATGGCCGGGAAGGTGCTGGCTTGGCAGCCATAGACTGATGGGCAGCAGGCCTGGCCCAGCCTGGCCCAGCTCCCCCTCCGCTCCCACTCCCAGTTCATGTCAGCGGGGATGGCGGCTTTCATTTCCACAGAGCCCCGAGGCGAGTCTGTCTCTCCGCCCACCCCCCGGAGACGAGCCAGGATCCCCCCATCACCCAGCCCAGGGCACCGTGCGGGGCAGGTCTCCCCGAGGGTTCACGTGCCCCCTGAAGGGAAAAGTCGAGCATCTCGTTCCGGAGTTGGTCTGCGACTGAGATGGTGCCGGCTGGGACCTTGCCGGCTCGACCGGCTGGAGCGTTAGAACAATCCTGCCTTGGCTGGCTGGGCCCGGCTGGGCCTGCCCTGGGAGGCGAGCGCCACTCGCGCTCAGCGTCAGATGGGGCACGAGAGGTGGGGCCAAGCGCCAGGGGAGGGCCAGGGAACAGAGCCAGCCGCTGGCAGCACAGACGAGAGGAGCAGGCTGGCAGGTGTGGGAGGAGAGGGCTCCTGCTGCCAGGCAAGCGGGTACGGGAGGAGCTGGGTGCCAGCTGTATTGCTGCTGGGACTCAGCGCCAGGGATCCCATCCTTTGGGGGGTCATTGCCCCCCGGGGGAGGGAGCTGAGCCTCTCATCCCTGGGCCCCATGTGCAGGGGGGCTGCGGGTCCCAGGCAGGTGATGTGGAAAGTTCCCATGGTGCAAAATGGGGCACATCAGCCCCCATGTTTGACACCGAGGGGCTGGCAGGCCACGCAGCAGGTTGGTCACGTCCAGGCCGAGCCGGGAGCAATCCACCGGGGTCACCCTTTGGCCTTAGAAACCTCACCATATCCAGCCAGATCAGCCGCTCTCTGGGCCCCATCCTATGAGGCACTGAGCACCAGGTGGGAGCCGGTCAGGACCTGGGAGGATCAGACCCTGCATAAAGCCCTCTGGTGGCAGTGGGGTGTTCCCCGCCCTGCTCTGTCTGGCCACGGGAGTCAGCCAAGCGGGGAGCGTAGAGGGGAAACCGAGGCGCAAGGCCACTCCTTGCAGCCAGTCTCCAGAGACCTGCTTCGGAGCAGGCTGGTGATGCCCTGGCCTCCTGGGGGATGCACCCCTCCACCCGGGCGGCTCCTGGCTCCCACCAGAGCCGAGGCTGCCTCTGCAGGGCAGGGGAGGGCTGAGAGCAGGCGCTGACAGAGGCAGTGATGTACAGTGGACAGAGCACTGGGCTGGCTCCTATTCTTGGCTCTGCCCCGGGCCTGCTGGGGGAACTTGGGCACGTTGTTCCCCCTCCCTGTGTCTCCCACTCTGCTGAGGAGCTCTTTGGGGCAGGGGCTGTCTGTCCCCCTGCACAGCACCCAGGGCCGGGGGCCTGATCTCAGCTGGGGGTCGGCGGGGGGCCCCGGCTCTGCCGGAAGAGAGTCAGCGAGGGCACCGGGTCTGCGAGGGCCGGGCCGGGGAGGGGAGGGGACGGGGCGGCTTTCCGAGGCGCAGGGAGATTTCCCCCCTGGGACTGCGAGCTGCTCTCGGTTGCTGATTGATTCAGAGAGTGGCTCAGAGCAGGGCTGGCGGCGAGGAGGAGGCCCCGGAGAACATGCTGACGCCGGGGTTTCTGTTCTGCTCCCAAGAGCCACGGGGCCTGCGCCGGTGCAGTCTGGAGTCGCTCAAAGGGCCCGATTCTCCCCTCGCTGACGCTGGCAGGCTGGTGGGGCCCTGAGAATGGAGCTGTGGGTTCCTAGCTGGAAGGGGCTCTGTCGCCCGGTGGTGCCTGCGTGAGAACTACCCCTGGCGGGTGTCATTCCCCCCCCGCTGACTGAGGAGGGCTGGACGTGACCACAAGACATGGGCAGGCAGGACTCCCGACAGCTCCTATTCCAGCCTGGCTCCCCTAGACACAGCTCTGCCGGTGCCCCTCACTCCTGACCTGCAGCCCGCCGGCTATTCCAGCCTGGCTCCCCCAACCCCAGCTCTGCTGGTGCCCCTCACTGCCAACCCGCAGCCAACCAGCTATTCCAGCCTGGGTCCCCCCCACCCCAGCTCTGTCGGTGCCCCTCACTCCCGACCCGCAGTCCCCCTGCTATTCCAGCCCAGCTCCCCTAGACACAGCCCTGCTGGTGCCCCTCAATCCCAACCCGCAGCCCCCTGCTAGCCCAGCCCTGGGCTCTACCCACCCCAGCTCTGACAGTGCCCCTCTCTCAGGCCTGTTAAAATCGAAGGGATTGTTGCCTGAAGCAGGGCTCAGAGTTCAGCCTGCCAGGAGCTGCTGGTGCTCAGGACATGAAATGAGCTGTGACGATGCGGTTCTGGCGGGACCCAACTGAGAGTGCCAGTTCAGGACCAATTGCTCAAACAGGGCAGTCACAGCCCTAGGCTGGGGTTTTTCCACCTCTAAGGCAAACCAAACCAGCCAGACAAAGAGGACTCTGGTCTCACCCCACTGGCTAACCACAAGTCACACAAGCAATTTCCTTAGACACCCCAGTCTCCCAGTATCACCACCAGTCCCACTCGTCCTGGGGATGAATGGTTATGAAAACCAACACCCCAATAAAAGAAAAAGGTTCCCTCGATCCCAAAGGACCAAGCCCCAGACCCAGGTCAATACACACATCAGATCTTACCCACAAATCACGCTGTTGCCAGTCCTTTAGAATCGAAAATCTAAAGGTTTATTCATAAAGGGAAAAAGGTAGAGATGAGAGCTAGAATTGGTTAAATGGAATCAATTACATACAGTAATGGCAAAGTTCTTAGTTCAGGCTTGTAGCAGTGATGGAGTAAAACTGCAGGTTCAAATCAAGTCTCTGGAACATCCCCTGCTGGGATGGGTCATTCAGTTCTTAGTTCAGAGCTTCAGTTTGTAGCAAAGTCCCTCCAGAGGTACGAAGCAGGACTGAAGACAAGATGGAGATGAGGCATCAGCCTTTTATAGGCTTTTCCAGGTGTAAGAACCTCTTTGTTCTTACTGTGGAAAATTACCGCAAAATGGAGTCTGGAGTCACATGGGCCAGTCCCTGCACTTTGCTGCATTACAAGGCATATCTGCCTCCTCTCCATGGGTCAATTGTGTAGCTGATGGTCCTTAATGGGCCATCAAGCAGGCTAGGCAGAGCTAACACCAACTTGTCTGGGGTGTCACCCAGAAGCACACCACAAGTTTGAAATACAGACAGGGTAGAGCCAATACTCATAACTTCAACTACAAAATGACACATGCACACAGACAGCATAGGTATAACCAGCAACCCAGAACCTGGTCTTACACACCTTATATGACGCCCTGTACATAAGATTTGGTGCCACTACAGGACCTCGGTTGCAACCATGTTCTATATAGTCCCATTATATCAATAACGTCACATGAGCCAAGAGAAATGCTCCCCCTGCTAGAGCATCGCCTAGGAACAAGGCGCATTTGTGGGTGGGGAGCTGCCCCTGGGCCAGCTGGACCAATGATCGATCTCTTCAGCTACAGCTGCCCCATGTCCTTAGGACGTTGCCTCGTGACGTTTCTGAGGCTGGCACATTCCACATAGGCTCTTGTTGTGTGGATGGTCATGGCAGACATTACCGGAGGGGTGTGGGGGAGTGGGCACTGTCACACAGCCAGCCAAGTGCGCGAGCAAGTGCTCAGTCTTGGGCAGACAAGCTGCGGGTGAGGCCCTGGTTCTGTGCAGAGGCAGCTGAGCAAGCCGCAGCAGCGTTATTCTCTGCTTTGGGCTCTGATTAGAGTCGTGGTTTGAGGCGGCTGCCAGCTGGGATTTCCCCTGTGCTGGTTGTGACCCGCTCTGGTCCAGGCCGGGTGCATGTGAGTAAATACGCCAATTGCACTTTGAATAGACCCTGACTCCACGTCACAGATTCCTCCTGCGCTGAGAAGCCACAAGGCTCTGGGCGCCTGCTAGCATCAGTGGAGGAGCAGGCGTTTCTGTGCTCCAGGGCTTGCTGCATGCCTCAGTGGGTCTGAGCAGGGCTGGGTGCATCGTGGCTAATGGAGTCCCGGTGCCATCAGACCCGGATGGGAGCCCTCCCTGAGCAGGCCCTAGCAGGAGTCTGCACTCATCATTCTCTCTGCTGGCAGCTTTCACCCGGCTCACGGCTCTGTGGTTGCTGTGATGCGGCTGGGGCTGGTCTGTCTCAGCAGGATTTCCCTGGCGCGGGCGGCTGGCACCACGTGAAGTGTTGCTCAGCGGAAAGAAGCAGGAGGGGAAATCGGTGTCAGGTGCCCTGGAAAGTGCCGGTGCGCGAGGTGACGGTTGGGCCCTGGCGCGTGGAACAATCCGTCTGGTAGGGGAAGGAGCCGCCCCGCAGGGGGGTTCCCCTGGCTCCCCTTCCAGGGCAGGTTTGGCAGTGATGTGTGCACAGACCTGTCCCCGAGGTCCTGCCCCCAGATCTGCATTCGCCCCCTGCAGCTGGCTGGGGGTGAGGGATGGAGCCCGTCCATTCCTGTCCAGGAGGGCCCCTGGTGCCCCTCCCTGCTGTCTGCTCCCATGTCAGGGACCCCAGCGAGGGCCCTGACCTAGACTCTGTCACTCGGTTGTGGGGTATTTCGCTGTGGGGCGCTCAGCACGGCCACCCGCTCTGAGACTGCGGCTAATGCAGCTGCTGGGCCGCGTCCCCCAGGCAGGCCCGGCTCCCGGGGAGTCGCTCTCTGGCTCTTGGGGCGTCGCTGGCTCCGAGGACGGACATTGCAGCTGGAAGGGATTTCACTCAGCAAAGCTGGATCCGTCTGGACGGTGCCCCTGCCCGGAGCGCAGCCGTGCCAGGTCCCTGGCTCTCTGCTCCCCCCGGCGTGTTCATGGGCAGGCCAGGCCCCTGACGCTCTGCTCCCCCCAGCTTGTTCATGGGCAGGCCAGGCCCCTGGCGCTCTGCTCCCCCCGGGGGTGTTTGGGGCCGGGCCCCTGGTGCTCTGCTCCCCCAGGGGTGTTTGGGGCCGGTCCAGGCCCCTGGCGCTCTGCTCCCCCAGGGGTGTTTGGGGCAGGGCCGGGCCCCTGGCTCTCTGCTCCCCCAGGGGTGTTTGGGGCAGGGCCGGGCCCCTGGCGCTCTGCTCCCCCCGGGGGTGTTTGGGGCAGGGCCGGGCCCCTGGCGCTCTGCTCCCCTGGTGGTGATTGGGGCCGGGCCGGGCCCCTGGCTCTCTGCTCCCCCCGGGGGTGTTTGGGGCCGGGCCCCTGGCGCTCTGCTCCCCCCGGGGGTGTTCAGGGGCCGGGCCCCTGGTGCTCTGTTCCCCCGGGGGTGTTTGGGGCAGGGCCGGGCCCCTGGCGCTCTGCTCCCCCAGGGGTGTTTGGGGCCAGGCCCCTGACACTCTGCTCCCCCAGGGGTGTTTGGGGCCGGGCCGGGCCCCTGGCGCTCTGCTCCCCTGGGGGTGTTTGGGGCAGGGCCGGGCCCCTGGCGCTCTGCTCCCCCGGGGGTGTTCAGGGACCGGGTCCCTGGCGCTCTGCTCCCCCAGGGGTGTTTGGGGCCGGGCCCCTGGCGCTCTGCTCCCCCGGGGGTGTTTGGAGCCGGGCCGGGCCCCTGGCGCTCTGCTCCCCCAGGGGTGTTTGGGGCCGGGCCGGGCCCCTGGCGCTCTGCTCCCCCGGGGGTGTTTGGGGCCGGGCCCCTGGCGCTCTGCTCCCCCGGGGGTGTTTGGGGCCGGGCCCCTGGCGCGCTGCTCCCGGGGTGTTTGGGCCAGGCCTCTGGCGCCTGCTCCCCGGGTGTTTGGGGCCGGGCCCCTGGCGCTCTGCTCCCCTGAGGGTGTTTGGGGCCAGGCCCCTGGCGCTCTGCTCCCCTGGGGGTGTTTGGGGCCGGGCCCCTGGCGCTCTGCTCCCCCGGGGGTGTTTGGGGCCGGGCCGGGCCCCTGGCGCTCTGCTCCCCCGGGGGTGTTTGGGGCCGGGCCGGGCCCCTGGCGCTCTGCTCCCCCCGGGGGTGTTTGGGGCCAGGCCGGGCCCCTGGCGCTCTGCTCCCCCGGGGGTGTTTGGGGCCGGGCCCCTGGCGCTCTGCTCCCCCGGGGGTGTTTGGGGCCGGGCCGGGCCCCTGGCGCTCTGCTCCCCTGGGGGTGTTTGGGGCCGGGCCCCTGGCGCTCTGCTCCCCCCGGGGGTGTTTGGGGCCGGGCCCCTGGCGCTCTGCTCCCCCCGGGGGTGTTTGGGGCCGGGCCCCTGGCGCTCTGCTCCCCCGGGGGTGTTTGGGGCAGGGCCGGGCCCCTGGCGCTCTGCTCCCCTGGGGGTGTTTGGGGCCGGGCCCCTGGCTCTCTGCTCCCCCCGGGGGTGTTTGGGGCAGGGCCGGGCCCCTGGCTCTCTGCTCCCCCAGGGGTGATTGGGGCCGGGCCCCAGGCCCTCAGCTCCCCCCGGGGGTGTTTGGGGCCGGGCCGGGCCCCTGGCGCTCTGCTCCCCCAGGGGTGTTTGGGGCAGGGCCGGGCCCCTGGCGCTCTGCTCCCCCAGGGGTGTTTGGGGCCAGGCCAGGCCCCTGGCGCTCTGCTCCCCCTGGGGGTGTTTGGGGCAGGGCCAGGCCCCTGGCGCTCTGCTCCCCTGGGGGTGTTTGGTGCCGGGCCCCTGGCGCTCCGCTCCCCCCGGGGGTGTTCAGGGGCCGGGCCCCTGGCGCTCTGCTCCCCCCGGGGGTGTTTGGGGCCGTTCTGACATCGCTGCTGTGGCAAGTCAGGCACTTCCTGTTTACCCTGCGGCGGGGAGGCCGTTGCCTGCAGGCGTTAGAACCGAAATACTTGCCCGGGCTGTGGTCACCCAGCCCCAGAGCGGGGACAGGAAAAGCGGGCCTGGGGGTGGGACTGTTTGTCCTCAAAACAACTGGGCGTAACTGTGTCACAACACACGCACACAATGAGGGGCACACACAGTCAGGTACACATGTGGTTGGTGCCCACACACACGTGGTGAGGCACAGACGTACATAGATCAGGTACACACACACACATGCAGGCACGTGATCAGTCACACACCCACGTGCAGGCACACCTGGCTGGGTACACACACACACACACACACACACACACTCACACACACGCACGCATCCAGAGTCAGGTACGCGCACACGTGGTCAGCTACACACATGTACGTACACACTTGCCGGGTGTGCGCGCACATACACACAGCGTCAGGATGCGCCCGGCTCCAGCCCATGTGGTAGCAAATCGCAACCTCAGCATGAGTCAGCAATGCGACGCTGTTGCAAAAAAAGCAGATGCAATTGTCGGTTGCATTAGCCGAGGCAGCGCCTGCAAGACACGGGAGGTGACAGTACCGCTGTACTTGGCGCTGGTTAGGCCTCAGCTGGAGACCTGGGTCCAGTTTTGGTCACCGCTGTAGAGAAAGGATCCGGAGGCGAGCGACAGAGATGATGAGAGGGATGGAACGCAGCCAGTCTTCAAATACTTGCAAGGCTGCCCCAAAATAGATGGCGAAAGTCGTTCTCTCTTGCCCCAGAGGGCAGGACAAGAGGCAACGGGCTCAGACTACAGCACAGCAGAATTAGGTTAAATCTCAGGACAAACGTCCTAACCACAAGGCCGGTCAGCCCATGGAACAGAGGCCTTGGGCGGTCCTGGCGCTAGATGGGAAAGGCAGGGCCCCTGGGTGCAGGGTGTGCCTGGGGGTGGGTACCAGGCCAGCGTAGGTGCCTGGCACTAGATGGAAAAGGCAGGGCCCCTGGGTGCAGGGTGTGCCTGGGGGTGGGTACCAGGCCAGCGTAGGTGCCTGGCGCTAGATGGGAAAGGCAGGGCCCCTGGGTGCAGGGTGTGCCTGGGGGTGGGTACCAGGCCAGCGTAGGTGCCTGGCACTAGATGGAAAAGGCAGGGCCCCTGGGTGCAGGGGTGTGCCTGGGGTGGGTACCAGGTCAGGGTAGGTGCCTGGCGCTAGATGGGAAAGGCAGGGCCCCTGGGTGCAGGGTGTGCCCAGGGGTGGGTACCAGGTCAGGGTAGATGCCTGGCACTAGATGGGAAAGGCAGGGCCCCTGGGTGCAGGATGTGCCCGGGGGTGGGTACCAGGTCAGGGTAGGTGCCTGGCGCTAGATGGGAAAGGCAGGGCCCCTGGGTGCAGGGTGTGCCCGGGGGGGTGGGTACCAGGTCAGGGTAGGTGCCTGGCGCTAGATGGGAAAGGCAGGGCCCCTGGGTGCAGGGTGTGCCCGGGGGTGGGTACCAGGCCAGCGTAGGTGCCTGGCGCTAGATGGGAAAGGCAGGGCCCCTGGGTGCAGGGTGTGCCCGGGGGTGGGTACCAGGCCAGGGTAGATGCCTGGCACTAGATGGGAAAGGCAGGGCCCCTGGGTGCAGGGTGTGCCTAGGGGTGGGTACCAGGCCAGCGTAGGTGCCTGGCACTAGATGGGAAAGGCAGGGCCCCTGGGTGCAGGGTGTGCCCGGGGGTGGGTACCAGGTCAGGGTAGGTGCCTGGCGCTAGATGGGAAAGGCAGGGCCCCTGGCTGCAGGGTGTGCCTAGGGGTGGGTACCAGGCCAGCGAGGTGCCTGGCACTAGATGGGAAAGGCAGGGCCCCTGGGTGCAGGGGTGTGCCCGGGGTGGGTACCAGGTCAGGTAGGTGCCTGGCACTAGATGGGAAAGGCAGGGCCCCTGGCTGCAGGGTGTGCCCCGGGGTGGGTACCAGGCCAGCGTAGGTGCCTGGCGCTAGATGGGAAAGGCAGGGCCCCTGGTTGCATCGAGTGACCCGGCGTGTGTACCAGGCCAGGGTAGATGCCTGGCACTAGATGGGAAAGGCAGGGCCCCTGGGTGCAGGGTGTGCCTAGGGGTGGGTACCAGGCCAGCGTAGGTGCCTGGCACTAGATGGGAAAGGCAGGGCCCCTGGGTGCAGGGTGTGCCCGGGGGTGGGTACCAGGTCAGGGTAGGTGCCTGGCGCTAGATGGGAAAGGCAGGGCCCCTGGCTGCAGGGTGTGCCTAGGGGTGGGTACCAGGCCAGCGTAGGTGCCTGGCACTAGATGGGAAAGGCAGGGCCCCTGGGTGCAGGGTGTGCCCGGGGGTGGGTACCAGGTCAGGGTAGGTGCCTGGCGCTAGATGGGAAAGGCAGGGCCCCTGGCTGCAGGGTGTGCCCAGGGGTGGGTACCAGGCCAGCGTAGGTGCCTGGCACTAGATGGGAAAGGCAGGGCCCCTGGGTGCAGGGTGTGCCCGGGGGTGGGTACCAGGCCAGCGCAGGTGCCTGGCACTAGATGGGAAAGGCAGGGCCCCTGGGTGCAGGGTGTGCCCGGGGGTGGGTACCAGGCCAGCGTAGGTGCCTGGCGCTAGATGGGAAAGGCAGGGCCCCTGGGTGCAGGGTGTGCCCGGGGGTGGGTACCAGGTCAGGGTAGGTGCCTGGCGCTAGATGGGAAAGGCAGGGCCCCTGGGTGCAGGGTGTGCCCAGGGGTGGGTACCAGGCCAGGGTAGGTGCCTGGCGCTAGATGGGAAAGGCAGGGCCCCTGGGTGCAGGGTGTGCCCGGGGGTGGGTACCAGGCCAGCGTAGGTGCCTGGCGCTAGATGGGAAAGGCAGGGCCCCTGGGTGCAGGGTGTGCCCGGGGGTGGGTACCAGGTCAGGGTAGGTGCCTGGCGCTAGATGGGAAAGGCAGGGCCCCTGGGTGCAGGGTGTGCCTGGGGGTGGGTACCAGGCCAGGGTAGGTGCCTGGCACTAGATGGGAAAGGCAGGGCCCCTGGGTGCAGGGTGTGCCCGGGGGTGGGTACCAGGCCAGGGTAGATGCCTGGCGCTAGATGGGAAAGGCAGGGCCCCTGGGTGCAGGTGTGCCCGGGGGTGGGTACCAGGTCAGGGTAGGTGCCTGGCGCTAGATGGGAAAGGCAGGGCCCCTGGGTGCAGGGTGTGCCCGGGGGTGGGTACCAGGTCAGGGTAGGTGCCTGGCGCTAGATGGGAAAGGCAGGGCCCCTGGGTGCAGGGTGTGCCCGGGGGGGTGGGTACCAGGCCAGCGTAGGTCCTGGCACTAGATGGGAAAGGCAGGGCCCCTGGGTGCAGGGTGTGCCTGGGGGTGGGTACCAGGCCAGCGTAGGTGCCTGGCACTAGATGGGAAAGGCAGGGCCCCTGGGTGCAGGGTGTGCCCGGGGGTGGGTACCAGGCCAGGGTTGATGCCTGGCGCTAGATGGGAAAGGCAGGGCCCCTGGGTGCAGGGTGTGCCCGGGGGTGGGTACCAGGCCAGGGTAGGTGCCTGGCGCTAGATGGGAAAGGCAGGGCCCCTGGGTGCAGGGTGTGCCCGGGGGTGGGTACCAGGCCAGCGCAGGTGCCTGGCGCTAGATGGGAAAGGCAGGGCCCCTGGGTGCAGGGTGTGCCTGGGGGTGGGTACCAGGCCAGCGTAGGTGCCTGGCGCTAGATGGGAAAGGCAGGGCCCCTGGGTGCAGGGTGTGCCCGGGGGGGTGGGTACCAGGCCAGCGTAGGTGCCTGGCACTAGATGGGAAAGGCAGGGCCCCTGGGTGCAGGGTGTGCCCGGGGGGGGGGGTACCAGGCCAGCGTAGGTGCCTGGCGCTAGAGGGGAAAGGCAGGGCCCCGGGGTGCAGGGTGTGCCCGGGGGGGTGGGTACCAGGCCAGCGTAGGTGCCTGGCGCTAGATGGGAAAGACAGGGCCCCTGGGTGCAGGGTGTGCCCGGGGTTGGGTACCAGGCCAGCGTAGGTGCCTGGCGCTAGATGGGAAAGGCAGGGCCCCTGGGTGCAGGGTGTGCCCGGGGGTGGGTACCAGGCCAGCGTAGGTGCCTGGCGCTAGATGGGAAAGGCAGGGCCCCTGGGTGCAGGGTGTGCCCGGGTGGGTACCAGGCCAGCGAGGTGCCTGGCGCTAGATGGGAAAGGCAGGGCCCCTGGGTGCAGGGTGTGCCCGGGGTGGGTACCAGGCCAGCGAGGTGCCTGGCGCTAGATGGGAAAGGCAGGGCCCTGGGGTGCAGGGTGTGCCCGGGGTTGGGTACCAGGCCAGCGTAGGTGCCTGGCGCTAGATGGGAAAGGCAGGGCCCCTGGGTGCAGGGTGTGCCTGGGGGTGGGTACCAGGCCAGCGTAGGTGCCTGGCACTAGATGGAAAAGGCAGGGCCCCTGGGTGCAGGGTGTGCCTGGGGTTGGGTACCAGGCCAGCGTAGGTGCCTGGCACTAGATGGGAAAGGCAGGGCCCCTGGGTGCAGGGTGTGCCCGGGGGGGTGGGTACCAGGCCAGCGTAGGTGCCTGGCGCTAGATGGGAAAGGCAGGGCCCCTGGGGGCAGGGTGTGCCCGGGGGTGGGTACCAGGCCAGTGAGCTGGTTACGGGCATTGGACAGGCTGTGCTGGGACAGCTAGAGGCCTCCTGGCTCCCCCTCCCCTCCCCCACCCAGAGACTGTGTCATGGGGGGTGAGGACAGGGGTTGGGGAGCCGGGGTGATGCCGGGGCCTAGACCCAGCAGAGCCGCTGCTCTCGCAGCCTCTTAGCCTTGGAGGCCAGACGGGGCAGCGTGATCTGCCCTGGCCGGGCGCAGAACCTCTGGCCGAGTCGCTGCCCCTCTACCCAGGGGTCCCAGGCTCCCCGAGAATCCCCCATTGACACTAGCTCAAGCCAGCGAGTGACCCGTCCCCACGCTGCAGCCAGGGGAAGGCGAAACCGCCCAGGTCTCTGGCAATCTGAGCCGGGGGGGGGGCAATTCCTTCCCCGCCCCAGACCGGGCGATCAGTGAGACCCAGGGCAGGCGGAGACCTGGCAGAGCCCTGCCCACCCAGTGCCCCATCCCCGCCCGTTGGGAGATGTGCTGCTAGCAGGCCCAGCTCAGCCCCAGCCGGCTCGTCACCCCGGCCCCTCCAGGGCGCAATGGGCTGGGAATGGGAAGGGAGCCGCCCCGAGGAGCCCAGGCCACTGAGCCGAGCTGGCTGGGGACGGGGATCCCCCGAGATCCCGCTGGCTGGGCGGCAGAGCTGGCCCGTGCCATGGGCCGGTGGTGCTGAAGGTTCCAGTGGCAGCGGTGGCCAAGCCCTGTGCTGGCTGCGGGAGCAGCTCCATGCTCCAGCCTGGCCCTGAGGCGCCCCCTGCTGGCTGTGTGTTGTATCTGTGTGTGTGTGTGTGTTTGTGTTTCTCTGTGTGTGTGTGCCGTGTGTGTTTTAGCTGTGTGTGCCGTGTGTGTTTTAGCTGTGTGTGTGGCCAGTGCCCCACAGGTGACAACTCCCTCCTCCCCCGGCTCACTCTCTGCCGTCGCAGGTGCCTGGAGAGACACCGGTGGCAGTGCCAGGGGGTCCGGGCCCTGGCAACGCTCCCCTCTGCCCCCACCCCGAGCAGCAGCCTTGCTGGCCCCCCCAACCCTGGCCCAGTGCCTCGGGGCTGCAGTGACCCTGGGAGCTCTCTGGGGCGGGGATCCCTGCAAAGCTGCCCGGCCTAGTGCGGCCCTGACCCACAGGCTCCCTGGGGCGGGGCAGCCTCCCTGCTGGGAAGCACTAGGGGGTGCCGCCCCCCCCCAGAGCCCATGTCCCTGCGGCCCCCGAGCTGAGCCTGGGGCTCCCAGGGTATCGCTCCCGGCAAGCAGCAAATGGCCCCGTTTCCCTCCTAGCGAAGGGTAACAATGCCCCAGCGGGCACCGAGCGCTGGGCTCCACCGGCTGCGTGGGGCGACGTGGGGCACCCTAGAGCTCCTGAGACTGAGACAGGTTGTAAGCAGGTGCTAGTCAGACACCCCCCACCCCCAGCTCCACCGGAGCCCCTCACTCCCGACACGCAGCCCCTGCTAGCCCAGCCCTGGACTCCCTCCCCCCAGCTCCTCCAGTGCCCCTCACTCCCGACACGCAGCCCCTGCTAGCCCAGCCCTGGGCTCCCCCACCCCAGCTCCTCCAGTGCCCCTCACTCCCGACACGCAGCCCCTGCTAGCCCAGCCCTGGGCTCCCCCCCGCCAGCTCCTCCAGTGCCCCTCACTCCCGACACGCAGCCCCTGCTAGCCCAGCCCTGGGCTCCCCCCCGCCAGCTCTGCTGGTGCCCCTCACTCCCGACACGCAGCCCCTGCTAGCCCAGCCCTGGGCTCCCCCACCCCAGCTCCTCCAGTGCCCCTCACTCCCGACACGCAGCCCCTGCTAGCCCAGCCCTGGGCTCCCCCCCCGCCAGCTCCGCTGGTGCCCCTCACTCCCGACACGCAGCCCCTGCTAGCCCAGCCCTGGGCTCCCCCACCCCAGCTCCGCTGGTGCCCCTCACTCCCGACACGCAGCCCCTGCTAGCCCAGCCTTGCCCCCCCAGCTCCGCCGGTGCCTCTCACTCCTGACCCACAGCCCCCTGCTGTGCCAGTGCCCCAGTGTCCAGCTGACTCCAGCTGTCTGTCTGTGTTTTTCCCACAGGCGGCTGTGACCTACGGACAGACGGACCTGCAGGAGCACTGCCTGGTGTTCGTGGAGGATCGCACGCAGGTATTGTTACTCGGGGAGGGGGGGGCACAGGGCAGCAGGGCTTGGCCAGAGGTGCAGGGCCCTGAGGTCTAAGAGCACAAGGTGTGGGGGGCGGGGGCTGTGCATTGGCCTGCCCCTCCATGAGCTCTGACAATACCCCCGCCCCCTGCCACCCGCTAGCAGACTCGGGATGCGGCCAAGGCCCCACGTGGGCCCTGGGCAGCCAAGAGAAGGGGTCAGGACAGGGGTGCAGTGGAGGGGGGATGGGATGGGGCAGGGCAGGGGGTGGTGGGAAGGGGGAGGTGCAGAGAGCTAGTAGGACAGGGACGGGGGTGATGGGGGGTGGGTGGCAGGGTACATGCCCGGGAGGTGTGGGGAGGGGTTCTGTGCCCGCCTCGTGCCAGGAGGGGTCAGCCAGGCTGCCAGGGGTGACCCGGCCCGTTTGCGGCACCGCAGGAGGTGGTGCAGACACGGAGTTTCCACGAGCTGTCGGCCGCGGCGCTGGTGGCCGTGCTGCGCAGCGACCGGCTGGCCATCGACGAGCCACACCTGATCCGGGCCGTGTGGGAATGGGCCCACGTCAGCTCGGTGAGTGCCGGCAGCCCCCACGGCCAGGAGCTGGGGCCCACCAAGCCAGGGGCTTGCTGCAGGCATCTGAGCCCCCACCATGGGGGTCACCCAGTGAGTGCATGGCAGAGCTGGGAATGGACCCCCCCCCCCGACTCTAACCCGTAGACCCCACTCCTCACCCAGAACCGGGAGAGAACCCAGGCGTCCTGGCTGCCAGATCCCTCCCAGAGCTGGGGTTAGAAAGAACCCAGGCGTCCTGGCTGCCAGCCAGAGCCAGCTCCAGGCACCAGCGCAGCAAGCAGGTGCCTGGGGTGGCCAACGGAGAGGGGCAGCACATCCGGCTCTTTGGCGGCAATTCGGGGGCGGGTCCCTCAATCCCTCTTAGAGGGAAGAACCAGCCACCGAATTCCGCCAAATAACGAAGCGGCAGCGGTTATGCTGCCGCTGACGTGCCACCAATTGTGGCTTTTTTTTTCCCCGCCGTTTGGGGCGACGAAAATGCTGGAGCCGGCCCTGGTGCCAGCCACCCCCTCCCACCCTGGAAAAGCAGAGCGCAGGGCCCCAGGGTGTCCCAGGTGAGGGCACCTGTCCCCAGCTCCCAGGCTCCGGCTGCCACCCAGGCCCCAATCTCTGGGGCACAAGCACAGGTGATGCCAGTCCCTGCCCACCTCTCAGTGCTCCCCTGTCTGCCCTGGGGGCTCAATGCCAGATCATCCCCCACCCCCTGGCTCCCCAGATCATCCCCCCACCCGCTGGCTCCCGGGGTCATGGATCCGGCCCCTGACCCTGCACTCCTGTTCCAGGCTGTCCTGGAGCGGCCAGTGGCCGAGGTGGCAGCGGGGCCGGTGCGTGAGCTCCGCCTGCCCCTGCTCTCACCCCAAGAGCTGGCAGCCCTGGAGACCAACAACCAGAGGGATCCGCTCATCCCGGTGAGGAGCCGGCTGGCTGTGTCCGTCTGCCTGTGTCTGTCTGTCTGTCCATGGGCCCTGGCTGTGTGTGTCCGTCTGCCTGTGTCTGTCCGTCGGTCCATGCGCCCCGGCTGTGTGTGTCTGTCTGCCTGTGTCTGTCTGTCTGTCCATGGGCCCCGGCTGTGTGTGTCCGTCTGCCTGTGTCTGTCTGTCTGTCCATGGGCCCTGGCTGTGTCTGTCCATCTGCCTGTATCTGTCTGTCTGTCCATGTGCCCTGGCTGTGTGTGTCCGTCTGCCTGTGTCTGTCTGTCTGTCCATGGGCCCTGGCTGTGTGTGTCCGTCTGCCTGTGTCTGTCTGTCTGTCCATGGGCCCTGGCTGTGTCTGTCCGTCTGCCTGTATCTGTCTGTCTGTCCATGTGCCCTGGCTGTGTGTGTCCATCTGCCTGTGTCTGTCTGTCTGTCCATGGGCCCTGGCTGTGTGTGTCCGTCTGCCTGTGTCTGTCTGTCTGTCTGTCCATGCGCCCCGGCTGTGTGTGTCCATCTGCCTGTGTCTGTCTGTCTGTCCATGCACCCCGGCTGTGTGTGTCCGTCTGCCTGTGTCTGTCTGTCTGTCCATGGGCCCTGGCTGCGTCTGTCCGTCTGCCTGTGTCTGTCTGTCTGTCCATGCACCCCGCTGTGTCTGTGTCCGTCTGTCTGTCCTTGTGGCCCTGGCTGTCTACGTCCATCTGTCTATGTCTGTCTGTCTGTCTGTGTCCGTCTGGCCATGCGCCCTTGGGGGGGGCACATGGGATCCGCCGAAGGCCCTCAGGCCGCCCCTGGGGGTGGGTCTGGACAGTGCCCCCAGGGTGGGGAGCCTGCCAAGGGACTGGGCTCAGGACGCTGCTGCCGGGGACAAGCAGGGACGTTTGCGGCGCTGACCCAGACGTCTGCCCCACAGCCCCCTATGCCCTCTCCATCCCTGTCACTTCTCGGCACGTCTTGCAGCCCTGTCCTGCCCCCAAGCCCCAGGTGCCTGGCCCTGGGCCCGGCTGGGCCCGGCTCTGAGCCGTGTGCCCAGGGCCAGCCAGCACAGCAGCAGCCTGGTGTGCCCCCCGCAGGTCGAGAGCATCGCCGAGGCCTGGAAGTGCCATGTGCTGAGGAAGGGGAGCGGGGCACCACCCCGTCTGTGCCAGCGCCGCAGGGGCACCCAGCCCCGGGAGCACCACAGCTACCTCGAGTGAGGAGGCGGCAGCCAGTGGTGGGTGCCGGGCGTCGCCGGGGAGCAGGGAGAGGCTGGTCCCTCGTCTCCGGGATGAGTGACGGGGCAAAGTGCACTTCCCAGGACGCTGCTGGCCTTGCGCACCCATCGGGCCAGAGCCGGGGGCAGGCCTGGCCCATCCCACCTAGTGCCGGGCCAGGCTCAGGGCTGCCATTGTCCTGCGTGGGGGGGCAGGGCTGAGATGGCGCCTGCCCACAATGCTCCCCCTTGCCTGAGTCTGCTGGGAAGGCCAGGTAGGCTGCCCAGCTGGCATGGCTGGGGGGGGCAGGGCAAGGCTCCCACCCATCATCTCCTATTCAGGCACGGCCAGATCAGCTGAGAGCTCCCTGAGCCGACAGCCCCGCTCTCTAGCAGTGGATTGGGACAGGCCTGGATTTTCCTGTGGCCCAGACAGGAGGCTGAGTGGGGTGACATGACAGCCTCCTGTCTGAGCCTGATCTCGTGTGGAGCTGGGGAAGGTCAGGTTAGTACCTCCCGCAGCCCAGGGCCAGCTACAGCAGCCCAGGGACTGCTCTAATATACACCTGGGCTGTAACAAGGGCTAGCTAGCAGCCCAGACTAGCCAGAGGGCCCAGCCCAGTAGCGTAGCTGGGGGGAGCAGGGGAGCCGCCGCTCCCTCACCGAGCACAAGTGGCTCCGGGTGTCTTCAGCGGCACTGAAGCTTCATCGCCGAAATGCCACCGAAGACCTGCAGAGCGAGTGAAGGTCCTGCCGCCAAGGTGCTGCCAAAAACACACAGAGCAAGTGAAGGTCCCGCCGCCGAAGACCCGGAGCGCCGCCCCGTCAGTAAAAACACTGCAGCGGGTGGCGCCTTATTTTTTTTCCGCTCCCCCTCTTCCCTCCACCTGGCTACGCCACTGGCCCAGCCTGGTGGGTGAGCCCCCTCCTGCCTCCCCTGGGGTGTGTGCTGCCCAGGGACCCCCCTGAGCTGGAGGGAGCCCCAGCTTGGGATGCCAGCTGCTTTCCAGCCCCTTTGTGCCCAGGCCCTGCCTCAGGGCCGACCTCTCCAGCGTGTGCATGATCCCGGGCAGGGGTTGGAGGCCCACCAGCCCCAGGGCCACACCACGCCCCTCACCAGGTCACAGGGCCACCAAAGGCGGGGGCCAGCCCTGGCACATGCTGGGCCAGGCCTCCGGGGGGTCACGCGGGGCCCTGGGGCTGCCCTGCAGCACTCACAGGATCAATAAAACTCCGTGGAGCTCACTGCTGAGTCAGTGTCTTGGTTTCAGCAACGTCTCAGAGCTGTGGGGGAGCCCAGGGCTGGGCTAGCAGGGGGCGGCGTGTCGAGAGTGAGGGGCACCAGCAGAGCTGGGGGTGGGTAGAGCCCAGGGCTGGGCTAGCAGGGGGCGGCGTGTCGAGAGTGAGGGGCACCAGCAGAGCTGGGGGTGGGTAGAGCCAAGGGCTGGGCTAGCAGGGGGCTGCGTGTCGAGAGTGAGGGGCACCAGCAGAGCTGGGGGTGGGTAGAGCCCAGGGCCGGGCTAGCAGGGGGCTGCGTGTCAGGAGTGAGGGGCACCAGCAGAGCAGGGGGTGGGTAGAGCCCAGGGCCGGGCTAGCAGGGGGCTGCGTGTCGGGAGTGAGGGGCACCAGCAGAGCTGGGGGTGGGTAGAGCCCAGGGCTGGGCTAGCAGGGGGCTGCGTGTCGGGAGTGAGGGGCACCAGCAGAGCTGGGGGTGGGTAGAGCCCAGGGCTGGGCTAGCAGGGGGCTGCGTGTCGGGAGTGAGGGGCACCAGCAGAGCTGGGGGTGGGTAAAGCCCAGGGCGGGGCTAGCAGGGGGCTGCAGGGATAGACTAAGGGGGTCTGGGGAGGATTTGCCTATTGATGGCCTATAGCCAGCACCCCATGTCCCTGCACCTCACATCCCTGGGTGAGTCGGGGTGGGGGCAAGGGGCCGCTGGTCATTACTGCCTCCCGCTGGAGCTGTGCCTGGGAAGGCCCTTGGGACAGCAGGCTCCCCTGTAGCCCCAGCTGGGGGTCTGGACTCCTGGGTTCATTGCCTGTCTCTGCCACAGGCTCCCTGGGGAAGTTGTGTGCTCACTCTGTGCCTCAGTTTCCCCATCTATGGCAGGGCTGCCAGGCTCAGACATCCAGGGCCCACAGAGGGGTGGCACTGGAGATGGGGTCCTCCAAGGCTGGTAGTGAGGGCACCTGACAGCTGGGTGGGTCACAGCAGCGGGCACAGTGCAGCACGTCCAGACCGCCCCCCCCCCCATCTGTCTGTCTAGCCTGCCCAGCCCCCTGCAGTCTCTGCCCATCACATGTAGAAGCAGCCACTCCGGGGCAGTGCAAGGCACTGGATCCCGAGGCCGCCGCTGCTCTGAGCCGTCCCTGTGGCACTGATGGGTCTCTACCTCAAGGGACCCCAGCCAGCCCGTGGCCCCGCCCAGCCAGGGCCTGGTGCAGCCTGACAAGCCCTTGGCATCTCCTCTGCCCGCCTTCGGCCACGCTGAGCTCATGCCCCCTGCCTCACTGGCTCCAGGTCTGCGCTCGGTGCGGTCACCTCCGCCTGGCCTGCAGCTAGCCCCTGGGGGTGGGCAGAGCCGGGGCCACCCAGCAGCGCTCTCCCCTGCTGCCCAGGGAGACCAGAGGCAGAGGTGAGGGCCCGCCAGTACAGGGTGGGGACACTGAGGCCAGGATTGCCCAGGACAGTCAGTTCCTCCGGGGCCAATGGGGGCCAATGCCGGGATGTGCTGCCCTGCACGCCCACCCTGTCCAGGGGGTCCCGCTTGTCTCCCGCAGGCAGGGCGGGGGCAGGGCAGGGACCTTACTCCAGCTCCTCTTTCCCGGGCCCCGCACCAGGGACGTGACGGAATCTATTCTTGGCACCCTGGGAACTGGCAGCTGAGCCCCAGGGGAGTTTTAGCTCAGCCCAAAGCAGCTGCTGGATTTCTCCACTGGCTTCTTTGCCAGGGTGCTCCGGAGCGTCCGGCCAGGGCAGGCCCAGCTCAGGCACTTTGCTCCTGCTCACACCCAGGGGTTTGTCAGCCGAGAGGCAGCCAGCAAAGACCACGGGTGAAACCAGGGCGGGGGGGGGGGGAGCATGTCTCAGCCCAGGCTGCAGCTTCAGGGCTGGGCCTGCCCCGAGTGCCCAGGCTCAGCAGAGTGGGGCTGGGGCAGGACCTGGCTGGGGCACACCAGGGACGTGGTGATGGTGATTCAGTAGGGGGTGATGCCCTGCCGGGCCCATGCAGAGCTGGAGGGGAGCCTTCCCTGGCCTAGTGCCCCAGTGTGGGGGTTAGCTGGGGGGGCAGTATGAGCTGCTGGGGGGCTACGTGGGGATCGGCTGCGGGGGCACCACGCCCTGCTGTGGCCATAACACCAGGGGCAGCAAAGCAGCTGAGTCCAGGCCATGCGGCGAGGAGGGGCAGGCTACCACCCATGTTTGTTTCGGGTGTGGGTTGCTAAGTGGCCAAGGAGTGGAGCCCTGGCTGGGTGCCCTCTGGCATTCACTGACTCATCGGCTGGCGCGGGGAGAGGCAGGAGCAGCCTTGAGCCTTGGCGGCCTGGCCATCCACCCCCCTGCTGCTCTGCCTGCCTGGCTTTCGCTGGCATTACCAGTGCCCCCTACCCCGAACCGCAGCCCCTGCTAGCCCGGCCCTGGGCTCCCCTCAGCTCTGACAGTGCCCCTCACTCCTGACCCGCAGCCCCCTGCCAGCCCAGCCCTGGGCTCCCCTCAGCTCTGACAGTGCCCCTCACTCCTGACCCGCAGCCCCCTGCCAGCCCAGCCCTGGGCTCCCCTCAGCTCTGACAGTGCCCCTCAATCCTGACCCGCAGCCCCCTGCTAGCCCAGCCCTGGGCTCCCCTCAGCTCTGACAGTGCCCCTCACTCCTGACCCACAGCCCCCTGCTAGCCTGGCCCTAACTCCTGACCTGCAGCCCCTCCTGTCCTCATCGGAGCCCTGTTTTTCTGATGTGCCTGTGTGGGGCTCAGGATGGGTCCTCCCACTCCCGCTCGCATCTCCAAGCCTGGGTGCTGCCCATCCTCAGCCCCCCACCCCACCCCACCCCGCTGAGCCCTTTACTCCCAGTGGCTCTGGAGTCCAAAGGCTGCGAGGAGTGGGGTGCAGGGCCCCTGTTCATGCCCACTGCCCAGCCTGGCTGGGGTGGGGGGCAGAGGTTATTCCAGCAGCTGCCTCCTTATCTCTCTGGCAGGGGCGGGGGGGTGAAACGGGCGCCAGTCCCTTTATGGCACCATAGAAACCAGGCTGGGTCTAGCCTGAGGCGGAGCTGGGCGGGGTGGGGGAAACCTGCTGTCTCCAGCACCTGCCCCCAACCCCCCTGCCCGGGTTCTGGCTCCCAGTGGGAAGATGCCCCCACCCCGCCCCAACCCCCCACCCGCCGGGATTCCTCGGACCCAGGGAGCAGCCAGCCGCTGCTCTGCCGGGGATTAGCCACACCTGGCACCACGGAGGGGCCGGCTGCTGCTCGGAGCCCCCGCCCTCGCTCGTGCCCCCTGGAGCCAGCTCAGGCCTGGGGGCTGGGGCGGGGGCCGTCCACACACACAGGCTGGGGGTGCCGGGAGCTGAGCTGGAGAGTGACCCTCTCCCTAGTGCGGGGGCTCTGACGCAGCCTGTCCTCATGTGGGGGGGGGGGTAGTGAGTGATGGGTGCTGCCCCTGGGGGGGATTCAACCCTGGGCCCCCCGCCCCCAGCAGCTGTAACCCCTTGGGTGCCAGGCCCCCCAGGCTGCAGGGCAGGGAGCGGGGACAGCACTGGGGGCCGGGTCACGCCCCCAGGGGACCCCCAAATGCTGCTGGGGGCTGAGGAGCTGCCCCCCCCAATGACTGTGCCAGAGTGGGGCCGGGGTCCCCGCCGCCCTGGCTCGACGGGCACCACCCCCACCCGCCCAGGGGAGAGCGCCGGGCCCGGGCAGGCAGGGGGAGGGGCCCGAGCGGAGGGGCGGAGCCGCGGGAGCGGGTATGCAGATCTGTGTGCGAGCAGAGCATTGTGGGAGCGGACGCAGGCTGCCCAGCAGGGCCCGACTTTGGCACCGGGAGCTCGGCGTGGAGAAGGGAGGGGCTCCGGGGCCGCGTCGGGGCAGCTGTCGGCAGTGGGGGCCGGTGTGGGCGAGGCCGGCGGTCGGGGCGCGGCGGTCCGCCCCGTGTGTTATAAGTGTGGGGCGAGCGAGGGCGGGCGGCGGCCGGGCGGCAGGAACTCATACTTACCTGGCAGGGGAGATACCATGATCACGAAGGTGGTTTTCCCAGGGTGAGGCTCATCCATTGCACTGCGGGTGTGCTGACCCCTGCGATTTCCCCAAATGCGGGAAACTCGACTGCATAATTTGTGGTAGTGGGGGACTGCGTTCGCGCTCTCCCCTGGCGAGTGGTGTCAAAAACAGACAGATCAGAGTGGAAGAAGGTTTTTTTTAGCGCTTTATTTACTGTTTTCGGTTTCTCTGCTTTCTTTGCTAAAGGTTCCTGGGCTTTTCATTTCTTTTCTGCAGTTGCTTTGTTTTTTCGTTTCCTGGGACTGCTTTTTTGCTCTTTTTTTCATTTGCTAGAATTGCTTTCTTCTCTTGCTGGGGCCTTTGTTGATTACGTTCTCTTTCCTCTTGGGCTCTTCTTTCCCAAAGCAAAGCTCCCTTCAAAACCTGCCTTTCGGCTGCTTTTGCCAAAATAGTCTTTCTCTTGGGACCAACCATCTTACTGGGACAGACACTGGGCTGGCACCACCCTGGGGGGAGGAGGTTTTTCCATGGCTTTAGGCCCATGCCCTCCCCAAATGCCATTTGCTGCACTGGATCCACTGGCCCTTCCCCACAACACACCCAGCTGAGGGGCTGCCCCAACCCACTCAAGTGCTCAGCTCCACCAGGTAGGCGCGCTCAGTCATGGCACATGCAGCCCCTGCGGGGCTCTTGCCTCCCCTCACGGGCCTGGTGGGACATTCAGTCTCTCCTGCCTTGGGGCCGGGCTGGGTGTGCCATGAACACCTCGCCCCAGCTCTCGGGAAGGAGATTTCACCACCTCCCTAGGGAACCATTCCAGTGCTTCACCACCCTCCTAGTGAAAAAGGCTTTGCCTAATATCCAACCTAAACCTCTCCACTGCAACTTGAGACCATTGCTCCTTGTTCTGCCACCTAGTACCACAGAGAACAGTCTAGATCCATCCTCTTTGGAATCCCCTTTCAGGTAGTTGAAAGCAGCGATCAAATCCCCGCTCAATCTTCTCGTCTGCAGACTAAACAATCATGTGCTCCGGCCCCCTAATCATTTTTCTGGCCCTCCCCTGGACTCTTTCCAATGTTTCCACATCCTTCTTGTACTGTGGGGCCCCAAACTGGGCACGGTACTCCAGATGGGGCCTCACCAATGTCTAATAAGTGCTTCAGAATTGATTCCTTGAGGACCTGCTCCATAATTTTTCCAGGGACTGAGATGAGGTTGACTGGCCTGTAGTTCCCCTGATCCTCCTCCTTCCCTTTTTTAAAGACGGGCACTACATTCGCCTTTTTCCAGTCATCCAGGACCTCCCCCGATCGCCAGGACTTTTCAAAGATCAGGCGGCGCTTGCTGGCACGTTCAGCACCAGCTGGCTCGTTAGTGGGCACATTTCAACCTAGAGCCAAGCGCAGCCCTTTGGGCCTGGCCCAGCTGGGTGGGCTGCGATTCCTCGCCCGCCTGTGGGGGAAGGGCGGGCTGGTGCCCTAAACCCTGCCTGTGTGGGTCACATCAAGGGCACATCACACGCCTTAAAACAGTCCCTGTAACCCCGCCCCCACACCCACAACAGGCAGTGCCAAGAGCTCCTGCGCCCACATGCAGGTGTGCACAGGGGTCACTGGTTGTCATGGAGTGGCGGGGGGAGTCAAGGCCCTGCACCCCCAGCTTCCTGCGATTCACCGTGACTCTCAGCCAGCCAGTAAAGCAGAAGGTTTATTTAGATGCCTCAGTCAGGTCCCCCTGGGGGGCCATGGAGGCCAGAGCCCCATCTGGGCTCCCCTCCAGTCTCCCAGCCAGCTCCAAACTGAAAACTCCCTCCAGCCTCTCACTCAGCCTCCCCGTGGCTCCTTCCCCACCCTTTGTCCAGGTTCCTGGGCCGAGGTGTCACCTAACCTCCAACCCCCTTCTGGGTTCTCATGTTACCTGCTCAGGTATCCTCCCTCAAGGACAGTCTCCCATCCCCAATGCAGCCAGTCCCGGCAAAACTCCCCTGCAACCTTCCCAGGCCAACACTCCCCACGCAGCATTCAAAGAACACAATAAGAACACACTGGTCAGCAGGGCCGGGGCAGGATTGGGCCCTTGCTTTTCCCCTGAACAGGCCCCCCGGAGCTGAGCGATCAGCCCTGCACCCCACCCCGCCGTAGGCCACGCGGCTCCCCGGCCCTGCCCCCGCGGGACCTGCCTGCCCCCTGCCCCGGCCAGGTTAGACCCAGAGCTGAGAAGCTGTGACTAGACCTGCCACAAGCACATGGCTCTGCGCCCCACCCCCAGGAGCCTGCTTGCTGCCCCTGGTGCAGGCCCTCTGGAGCCCGGGTCGGGGGGACTCCGTGGCTTTAGGGAGCGAGTTATTCCAGCTGCTGAGTGAGAGCTGGGGCCCTGTGTGCACCCCCCAGCTCTGCCCCCCCCCAACTCCCAGCCCCCGCCTACAGCACCCCCTGCTGTTCTGCTGCCTGAGTTTGGCTGGCATAATCAGTGCCCCCCACCCTGACCCACAGCCCCCTGCTAGCGCAGCCCGGGGCTCCCCTCATCTCTGATACTGCCCCTCAATCCCGACCTGCAGCCCCTACCAGCCCTGCCCTGGGCTCTCCTCAGCTCTGACAGTGCCCCTCAGTCCCAAACTGCAGCTCCCTGCTAGCCCAGCCCTGGGCTCCCCTCAGCTCTGATAGTGCCCCTCAGTCCTGACCCACAGCCCTGTGACAGCCCAGCCCTGGGCTCCCCTCAGCTCTGACAGTGCCCCTCAATCCCGACCCGCAGCCCCCTGCTAGCCCGGCCCTGGGCTCCTCCCAACTCTGACAGCGCCCCTCAATCCCGACCCGCAGCCCCCTGCCAGCCCAGCCCTGGGCTCCTCTCAGCTCTGACGGTGCCCCTCAATCCCGACCCGCAGCCCCCTGCCAGCCCAGCCCTGGGCTCCCCTCAGCTCTGACAGTGCCCCTCAATCCCGACCCACAGCCCCTGCTAGCCTGGCCCTAACTCCTGACCTGCAGCCCCTCCTGTTCTCATAGGAGCCCTGTTTTTCTGATGTGCCTGTGTGGGGCTCAGGATGGGTCCTCCCACTCCCGCTCGCATCTCCAAGCCTGGGTGCTGCCCATCCTCAACCCCCCACCCCACCCCACCCCGCTGAGCCCTTTACTCCCAGTGACTCTGGAGTCCAAAGGCCACGAGGAGTGGGGTGCAGGGCCCCTGTTCATGCCCACTGCCCAGCCTGGCTGGGGTGGGGGGCAGAGGTTATTCCAGCAGCTGCCTCCTTATCTCTCTGGCAGGGGCGGGGGGGTGAAACGGGCGCCAGTCCCTTTATGGCACCATAGAAACCAGGCTGGGGCTGGCGCTGGGTCTAGCCTGAGGCGGAGCTGGGCGGGGTGGGGGAAACCTGCTGTCTCCAGCACCTGCCCCCAAACCCCCTACCCGGGTTCTGGCTCCCAGTGGGAAGATGCCTGGGGAAAAGGGGAGCTCCCCCCACCCCACCCGCCGGGATTCCTCGGACCCAGGGAGCAGCCAGCCGCTGCTCTGCCGGGGATTAGCCACGCCCCGCACCACGGAGGGGCCGGCTGCTGCTCGGAGCCCCTGCCCTCGCTCGTGCCCCCTGGAGCCTGCTCAGGCCTGGGGGCTGGGGCGGGGGCCATCCACACACACAGGCTGGGGGTGCCGGGAGCTGAGCTGGAGAGTGACCCTCTCCCTAGTGCGGGGGGCTCTGACGCAGCCTGTCCTCATGCGGGGGGGGGGGTAGTGAGTGATGGGTGCTGCCCCTGGGGGGGATTCAAACCTGGGCCCCCCGCCCCCAGCAGCTGTAACCCCTTGGGGGCCAGGCCCCCAGGCTGCAGGGCGGGGAGCGGGGACAGCACTGGGGGCCGGGTCACGCCCCCAGGGGACCCCCAAATGCTGCTGGGGGCTGAGGAGCTGCCCCCCCAATGACTGTGCCAGAGTGGGGCCGGGGTCCCCGCCGCCCTGGCTCGACGGGCACCACCCGCAGCCGGCCAGGGGAGAGCGCCGGGCCCGGGCAGGCAGGGGGAGGGGCCCGAGCGGAGGGGCGGAGCCGCGGGCGCGGGTATGCAGATCTGTGTGCGAGCAGAGCATTGTGGGAGCGGACGCAGGCTGCCCAGCAGGGCCCGACTTTGGCACCGGGAGCTCGGCGTGGAGAAGGAAGGGGCTCCGGGGCCGCGTCGGGGCAGCTGTCGGCAATGGGGGCCGGTGTGGGCGAGGCCGGCGGTCGGGCGCGGCGGTCCGCCCCGTGTGTTATAAGTGTGGGGCGAGCGAGGGCGGGCGGCGGCCGGGCGGCAGGATCTCATACTTACCTGGCAGGGGAGATACCATGATCACGAAGGTGGTTTTCCCAGGGTGAGGCTCATCCATTGCACTGCGGGTGTGCTGACCCCTGCGATTTCCCCAAATGCGGGAAACTCGACTGCATAATTTGTGGTAGTGGGGGACTGCGTTCGCGCTCTCCCCTGGCGAGTGGTGTCAAAAACAGACAGGTCAGAGTGGAAGAAGGTTTTTTTTAGCGCTTTATTTACTGTTTTCGGTTTCTCTGCTTTCTTTGCTAAAGGTTCCTGGGCTTTTCATTTCTTTTCTGCAGTTGCTTTGTTTTTTCGTTTCCTGGGACTGCTTTTTTGCTCTTTTTTTCATTTGCTAGAATTGCTTTCTTCTCTTGCTGGGGCCTTTGTTGATTACGTTCTCTTTCCTCTTGGGCTCTTCTTTCCCAAAGCAAAGCTCCCTTCAAAACCTGCCTTTCGGCTGCTTTTGCCAAAATAGTCTTTCTCTTGGGACCAACCATCTTACTGGGACAGACACTGGGCTGGCACCACCCTGGGGGGAGGAGGTTTTTCCATGGCTTTAGGCCCATGCCCTCCCCAAATGCCATTTGCTGCACTGGATCCACTGGCCCTTCCCCACAACACACCCAGCTGAGGGGCTGCCCCAACCCACTCAAGTGCTCAGCTCCACCAGGTAGGCGCGCTCAGTCATGGCACATGCAGCCCCTGCGGGGCTCTTGCCTCCCCTCACGGGCCTGGTGGGACATTCAGTCTCTCCTGCCTTGGGGCCGGGCTGGGTGTGCCGTGAACACCTCGCCCCAGCTCTCAGGGCCGAGCGCCGCAAACTCATTGCATGGCCAGGCCCAGGCTGAGATAGCCGGTGCCCTTAGCCAGCAGGAAATGACGCTGCGTCTGCCCCCTGCCACCAAAGAGTGGCGGGAATGGAGCCCTGGCATCTCCCCCACCCCCAGTCCTCCCAAGTATGCACAGGGGTGGGCCCGGCTCGGCAGCACGTGGCAGGTGCCAGACCAAGCTGCGTGCTGGCGGGTCCACGAGACTCCTTTCTGTACCGTACGGCTCGGCTTAGAATCATAGAAGATTAGGGTTGGAAGGGGCCTCAGGAGGTATCTAGTCCAACCCCCTGCTCAAAGCAGGACCAATCCCCAACTAAATCATCCCAGCCAGGGCTTTGTCAAGCCTGACCTTAAAAATCTCTAAGGAAGGAGATTCCACCACCTCCCTAGGTAACCCATTCCTGTGCTTCACCACCCTCCTAGTGAAAAAGGCTTTGCCTAATATCCAACCTAAACTTCCCCACTGCAACTTGAGACCATTGCTCCTTGTTCTGCCACCTGGTACCACAGAGAACAGTCTAGATCTATCCTCTTTGGAATCCCCTTTCAGGTAGTTGAAAGCAGCCATCAAATCCCCCCTCAATCTTCTCATCTGCAGACTAAACAATCATGTGCTCCGGCCCCCTAATCATTTTTCTGGCCCTCCCCTGGACTCTTTCCAATGTTTCCACATCCTTCTTGTAGTGTGGGGCCCCAAACTGGGCACGGTACTCCAGATGGGGCCTCACCAATGTCGAATAAGTGCTTCAGAATTGATTCCTTGAGGACCTGCTCCATGATTTTTCCAGGGACTGAGATGAGGCTGACCGGCCTGTAGTTCCCCTGATCCTCCTCCTTCCCTTTTTTAAAGACGGGCACTACATTAGCCTTTTTCCAGTCATCCGGGACCTCCCCCGATCGCCAGGACTTTTCAAAGATCATGAGGTGTTGCACCGGTTAGCTGTGCGCTGACCATTCTATGTCCCCGTGGCATCCGGCCGGCATCTCCTCCTGTACCACTCGCAGCAGCTCACGCGGTGCGGGGAGCCCCTGTGGCACGGCATGGACTAGACAGGCCAGCGCTCACACCAGGTGTCTGCCCAGCTTGCTGGCACGTTCGGCACCAGCTGGCTCGTTAATGGGCACATGCCAACCTAGAGCCAAGCACAGCCCTTTGGGCCTGGCCCAGCTGGGTGGGCGGCGATTCCTCGCCCGCCTGGGGGGGAGGGGGGGCTGGTGCCCTAAACCCTGCCCGTGTGGGTGCATCACACGCCTTAAAACCGTCCCTGTAACCAGGGGCGGCTCTAGCTTTTTGGCCGCCCCAAGCAGTCATGCGCGGGAGGCGCCCCGGAGCCGCGGGAGCAGCGGACCTCCCGCGGGCATGACTGCTGGTCCCGCGTGGCTCGGCTGGACCTCCCGCAGCTGCGGGCTGCTCGCGGGTCCGGCGGCTCCGCTTGAGCTGCAGGCCTGCGGGAGGTCCAGCCGAGCCGCGGGACGAGCGCCCCCTCCGCAGTCATGCCTGCGGCAGGTCCAGTCGTCCCGGGGCTCCGGTGGACCTCCCGCAGGCATGACTGCGGCAGGACCGCCGGCCCAGCCCGCTGCCCCCCGCGGCCGCAGGGGACGCCCCCTAGATGTTGCCGCCCTAGGCACCAGCTTGTTTTGCTGGTGCCTAGAGCCGCCCCTGCCTGTAACCCCACCACCCCCAAACACCAGGCAGTGCTGAGAGCTCCTGGGCCCACATGCAGGTGTGCACAGGGGTCACTGGTTGTTATGGAGTGGGGGGGGGGGGGAGACCAGGCCCTGCACCCCCGGCTTCCTGCGATTCACCGTGACTCTCAGCCAGCCAGTGAATCCGAAGGTTTATTTAGATGCCAGGAACACAGTCCCAGACAGGCCTTGCTGCTACAGACAACAGGACCCCCTCAGTCAGGTCCCCCTGGGGGGCCATGGAGGCCAGAGCCCCATTGGGAGACCAGAGCCCCATCTGGGCTCCCCTCCAGTCTCCCAGCCAGCTCCAAACTGAAAACTCCCTCCAGCCTCTCACTTAGCATCCCCCAGGCTCCTCCACCCTTTGTCCAGGTTCCTGGTCCAAGGTGTCACCTGGCCTCCAACCCCTTTCCTGGGTTCTCATGTTACCTGCTCAGGTATCCTCCCTCAAGGAAAGTCTCCCATCCCCAATGCAGCCAGTCCCGGCAAAACTCCCCTGCAACCTTCCCAGGCCAACACTCCCCACGCAGCATTCAAAGAACACAGTAAGAACACACTGGTCAGCAGGGCCGGGGCAGGATTGGGCCCTTGCTTTTCCCCTGAACAGGGCCCCCGGAGGTTAGGGATCAGCCCTGCACCCCACCCCGCCGTAGGCCATGCGGCTCCCCGGCCCTGCCCCCGCGGGACCTGCCTGCCCCCTGCCCCGGCCAGGTTAGACCCAGAGCTGAGAAGCTGTGACTAGACCTGCCACAAGCACATGGCTCTGCGCCCCACCCCCAGGAGCCTGCTTGCTGCCCCTGGTGCAGGCCCTCTGGAGCCCGGGTCGGGGGGACTCCGCGGCTTTAGGGAGTGAGTTATTCCAGCTGCTGAGTGAGAGCTGGGGCCCTGTGTGCACCCCCCAGCTCTGCCCACCCCCCCCCCAACAACCACCCCCCCCCAACAGCACCCCCTGCTGTTCTGCTGCCTGAGTTTGGCTGGCATTACCAGTGCCCCCCACCCTGACCCACAGCCCCCTGCTAGCGCAGCCCGGGGCTCCCCTCATCTCTGACAGTGCCCCTCAATCCTGACCCGCAGCCCCTGCTAGCCCGGCCCTGGGCTCCCGCGGGCGGGGGGGGGGGGGTGAAACGGGCGCCAGTCCCTTTATGGCACCATAGAAACCAGGCTGGGGCTGGCGCTGGATCTAGCCTGAGGCGGAGCTGGGCGGGGTGGGGGAAACCTGCTGTCTCCAGCACCTGCCCCCAACCCCCCTGCCCGGGTTCTGGCTCCCAGTGGGAAGATGCCCCCACCCCGCCGGGATTCCTCGGGCCCAGGGAGCAGCCAGCCGCTGCTCTGCCGGGGATTAGCCACGCCTGGCACCACGGAGGGGCCGGCTGCTGCTCGGAGCCCCCGCCCTCGCTCGTGCCCCCTGGAGCCAGCTCAGGCCTGGGGGCTGGGGCGGGGGCCGTCCACACACACAGGCTGGGGGTGCCGGGAGCTGAGCTGGAGAGTGACCCTCTCCCTAGTGCGGGGGCTCTGACGCAGCCTGTCCTCATGTGGGGGGGGGGGTAGTGAGTGATGGGTGCTGCCCCTGGGGGGGATTCAACCCTGGGCCCCCCGCCCCCAGCAGCTGTAACCCCTTGGGTGCCAGGCCCCCCAGGCTGCAGGGCAGGGAGCGGGGACAGCACTGGGGGCCGGGTCACGCCCCCAGGGGACCCCCCAAATGCTGCTGGGGGCTGAGGAGCTGCCCCCCCCCAATGACTGTGCCAGAGTGGGGCCGGGGTCCCCGCCGCCCTGGCTCGACGGGCACCACCCCCACCCGCCCAGGGGAGAGCGCCGGGCCCGGGCAGGCAGGGGGAGGGGCCCGAGCGGAGGGGCGGAGCCGCGGGAGCGGGTATGCAGATCTGTGTGCGAGCAGAGCATTGTGGGAGCGGACGCAGGCTGCCCAGCAGGGCCCGACTTTGGCACCGGGAGCTCGGCGTGGAGAAGGGAGGGGCTCCGGGGCCGCGTCGGGGCAGCTGTCGGCAGTGGGGGCCGGTGTGGGCGAGGCCGTCGGTCGGGGCGCGGCGGTCCGCCCCGTGTGTTATAAGTGTGGGGCGAGCGAGGGCGGGCGGCGGCTGGGCGGCAGGAACTCATACTTACCTGGCAGGGGAGATACCATGATCACGAAGGTGGTTTTCCCAGGGTGAGGCTCATCCATTGCACTGCGGGTGTGCTGACCCCTGCGATTTCCCCAAATGCGGGAAACTCGACTGCATAATTTGTGGTAGTGGGGGACTGCGTTCGCGCTCTCCCCTGGCGAATGGTGTTAAGAACAGACAGATCAGGGTGGGAGAAGGACTTTTCTAGCGCTTTATTTGCTGTGCGTGTTTTCTCTGTTTTCTCAGTTGGAGGTTCCTGGGTTTTTGATTTCTTTTCTGTTGTCGTTTTGTTTCATCGTTTTCTGGGGTCGCTCTTCTGCTCTTTTTTGCACTTGCTAGAACTGCTTTTTTCTCTTGCTGGGACCTTTGTTGCCTACGGTCCGTCAAGTCTTATTTCTTTCTCTTGGGCTCTTCTTTCCCAAAGCAAAGCTCTCTTCAAAACCTGCCTTTCGGCTGCTCTTGCCAAAATAGTCTTTCTCTTGGGACCAACCATCTTACTGGGACAGACACTGGGCTGGCACCACCATGGGGGGGAGGAGGTTTTTCCATGGCACCCCCTCCCCAAATGCTATTTGCTGCACTAGATCCACTGGCCCTTCCCCCCAATACACCCAGCTGAGGGGCTGCTCCAACCCACTCAAGTGCTCAGCTCCACCAGGTAGGTGCGCTCAGTCATGGCACATGCAGCCCCTGCGGGGCTCTTGCCTCCCCGCCCGGGCCTGGTGAGACATTCAGTCTCTCTGCCTTGGGGCTGGGCTGGGTGTGCCGTGAACACCTCGCCCCAGCTCTCAGGGCCGAGCGCCCCAAACTCATTGCATGGCCAGGCCCAGGCTGAGACAGCCGGTGCCCTTAGCCAGCAGGAAATGACGCTGCGTGTGCCCCCTGCCACCAAAGAGTGGCGGGAATGGAGCCCTGGCATCTCCCCCACCCCCCACCCCCAGTCCTCCCAGGTATGCACAGAGGTGGGCCCGGCTCGGCAGCACGTGGCAGGTGCCAGACCGAGCTGCGTGCCAGATGGTGGGTCCACGAGACTCCTTTCTGTACCGTACGGCTTGGCTTAGAATCATAGACTATCAGGGTTGGAAAGGACCTCAGGAGGTATCTAGTCCAACCCCCTGCTCAAAGCAGGACCAATCCCCAAATAAATCATACCAGCCAGGGCTTTGCCAAGCCTGATCTTAAAAACCTCTCAGGAAGTAGATTCCACCACCGCCCTAGGTAACCCATTCTAGTGCTTCACCGTCCTCCTAGTGAAAAAGGGTTTTCCTAATATCCAACCTAAACCTTCCCCACTGCAACTTGAGACCATTGCTCCTTGTTCTGCCACCTGGTACCACAGAGAACAGTCTAGATCCATCCTCTTTGGAATCCCCTTTCAGGTAGTTGAAAGCAGCGATCAACCCCCCCCCCCCCCCGCCCCAATCTTCTCATCTGCAGACTAAACAATCATGTGCTCCGGCCCCCTAATCATTTTCCTAGCCCTCCGCTGGACTCTTTCCAATTTTTCCACATCCTTCTTGTAGCGTGGGGCTCAAAACTGGGCACCGTACTCCAGATGGGGCCTCACCAATGTCGAATAAGTGCTTCAGAATTGATTCCTTGAGGACCTGCTCCATGATTTTTCCAGGGACTAAGGTGAGGTTGACTGGCCTGAAGTTCCCCAGATCCTCCTCCTTCCCTTTTTCCAGTCATCTGGGACCTCCCCTGATCACCATGACTTTTCAAAGATCATGAGGCGCTGCATTGGTTAGCTGGGCGCTGACCATTCTTTGGCCCCATGGCATCTGGCTGGCATCTCCTCCTGTGCCACTCACGGTAGCTCACGCGGTGCGGGGAGCCCCTGTGGCACGGCAGGGCCTGAGCCATGCTCAGGGACTAGACAGGCCAGCGCTCACACCAGGTGTCTGCCCAGCTTGCCGGCACGTTCAGCACCAGCTTAAGAGGCTCATGCCAACCTAGAGCCAAGCGCAGCCCTTTGGGCCTGGCCCAGATGGGTGGGCTCTGTGACGTTATTGATATAATGGGACTATATAGAACATGGTTGCAACCAAGGTCCTGTAGTGGCACCAAATCTTATGTACAGGGCATCATATAAGGTGTCCAAGACCAGGTTATGGGTTGCTGGTTATACCTATGCTGTCTGTGTGCATGTCTCATTATTTTTAGTCGACGTTCAGAATAATGGCTCTATACTGTCTCTACTTCAAACTTATGCTGTGCTTCTGGGTGACACCACAGGCAAGTTGGTGTTAGCTCTGCCTAGCCTGCTTGATGGCCCATTAAGGACCATCAGCTACACAACTGACCCATGGAGAGAAGGCAGATACGCCTTGTGACTCAGCAAAGTATCTATTGGGTTTCCGGGAAACGGGGCGGGCAAAGCCCGCCCCATGCTAACGGATTCCCCCCCCCCAGCCTAAGGGGAGGTTCCACAGGGCCTCAGAAACCCACTAATTGCGGGGGACAACTAATAAAAGAACAGGGACAGGAGTGCGGTCAAAGGGTCATAAGAAGGGAGCCTGACGGGGACACCGAGCAGAGAACCCCGGACAGCGCCCACAGCTCCTCGAAGGCATCAAGGGAGCCAGCGGACGCCGCCCAGAGGAACTTCGCCCGGAGACGTGAACGGACTAAGGATCGGAAACAAGCCCCACAGTCGCAGGAGTCTTCACTGGCCAACCGCCTCTCCCTGGTCACGTAGATGGCCATTTTCGCCAGGGCGAGGAGGAGGTTGACCAGGAGGTCCCGCGACTTCGTGGGGCCACGGATAGGGAGTGCGTGGAGAAGGAGGTGGGGGGAAAAGTGCAGCCAGAAACGCAGGAGGAGATTGGTGAGGAGCCGGTATAGGGGCTGCAGCCTGGCGCACTCTACGTAAACGTGCGCCAGGGTCTCCCTCACGCCGCAGAAGGGGCAGGTGTCTGGGACAGGGGTAAACCGCGCCAAGTACACACCCGTGCTCACGGCCCCGTGGAGGAGCCGCCAACTGATATCCCCGACGGGCCTCGGGATCAGGGTGGAGTACAGGCTGGCCCACCGGGGCTCCTCACCCTCCAGAGGTGGCAGGAGGTCCCGCCACTTGGTGTCAGGGCGGGACACGAGGGTGAGGAAATGAAGGGTGTGGAGCACGACTCAGCAAAGTGCAGGGACTGGCCCATGTGACTCTAGACTCCATTTTGCTGTAATTTTCCACAGTAAAAACAAAGAGGTTCTTACACCTAGAAAAGCCTATAAAAGGCTGATGCCTCATCTCCATCTTGTCTTCAATCCTGCTTCTACCTCTGGAGGGACTTTACTACAAACTGAAGCTCTGAACTAAGGACTGAATGACTCATCCCAGCGGGGGATGGACTCCAGAGACTTAATTTGAACCTGCAGTTTACTCCATCATTGCTACAAGCCTGAACCAAGAACTTTGCCATCACTGTATGTAATTGATTCCATTTAACCAATTCTACCTCTCATCTCTATCTTTTTCCTTTTATGAATAAACCTTTAGATTTTAGATTCTAAAGGATTGGCAACAGCGTGATTTGTGGGTAAGATCTAATGTGTGTATTGACCTGGGTCTGGGGCTTGGTCCTTTGGGATCGAGAGAACCGTTTTCTTTTATTGGGGTGTTGGTTTTCATAACCATTCAGCCCCAGGATGAGTGGGACTGGTGGGGATACTGAGAGACTGGCGTGTCTAAGGAAATTGCTTGTGACTTGTGGTTAGCCAGTGGGGTAAAACCGAAGTCCTCTTTGGCTGGTTTGGTTTGCCTTAGAGGTGGAAAAACCCCAGCCTAGGGCTGTAACTGCCCTGTTTGAGCAATTGGTCCTGAATTGGCACCTCAGTTGGGTCCCGCCAGAACCGCCTCATCACAGGCTGCGATTCCTCTCCCGCCTGGAGGGTGGGGGAGGGCGGTGTGTGTGCTCTAAACCCTGCCTATGTGGGTTAAATCTGGGGCACAATTCACATGCCTTAAAACAGTCCCTGTATGTAACAATCCCCCCCCCCCCACACACACACACACGGGGCAGTGCTGAAAGCCCCTGGCCCACATGCAGCTGTGCCCAGGGCCTGCAGGGGGCAGTGTTTGCACGTGGAATCGCTCGCCTGGCAGGAGCAACCCAGGTCCCCTCAGCACAGATCGTGCCTGGCTGGGGAGCCCAAGCCCCACGTTTGGCCTAGAATCCCAGCAGCTCCCTGGCAAAGAGCAATTACAGGGCTGGTGTGAGGGGGCTGCGGGTCGGGAGTGAGGGGCACCGGCAGAGCTGGGGGCGGGGAGGGGGCGGATGAACCCAGGGCTGGGCTAGCAGGGGGCTGCGGGTCGGGAGTGAGGGGCATGGGCAGCGCTGGTGTGTGTGTGTGTGTGGGGGGGGAAACCTCATGTGTGCCCAGTTCCCAGGGCGCCAGACCCTCTCCACCCCCCACCCCAGCCGTCCCTGCGGGGGGGAGCCAACCCCCACCCCCCAGGCAGCCTCGCTCCAGCCGTGAGCCCAGGGGGAAGCTCACCCTGCCCCCACCCCAAGGGCCGCAGGCCTCTGCCCTGGGACCCCCCAGATGGGGCCCCGGTCTCTGGCGGAGACGCTCACCCCTGCGCTGCCGATGTGGGCGAAGCCGCGAGTGCAGGGCGGGGCAGGGGGGCTCTACCTGGGGCGGGGGGACGGGACAGGACCCTGCCCTGTGGGCTTCCAAGGAGCTGCCTGGCCCCCAGCTTCCTCCCAACCTCCCTGTCACTGCCCCCCTTTTCTCTATAGCCCCCCCCCACAGTGTGCTCCCAGCTTTGTGCACACGCCCCTGCCTCCACGCAGCCATGGACACCCTGCCCCACACCCGCCTGGGGCGCACACCCTGCCCCACACCCGCCTGGGCGCACACCCTGCCCCACACCCGCCTGGGCGCACACCCTGCCCCACACCCGCCTGGGGCACACACACGCTGCCCTGCCACCAATGTGCCCACACGTGTGCATTCACTAACACTGCCCCCCCCCACAACCTGCAGAGATCCCCCCCTCCGGGCACGCGTGTGATCACACTCCCTCCCGGCCAGACGCAGCAGGAGGCCGGGACACCAGCAGATCCGGGATAGACAATATATATTTTACTCTTTAAAAATAAACCTTCCAGCCCACGGCTACGGGTCTGTACAAACTACAAAAATAAACCTTTCCTCTTTGTAATATAAATAATTTATATGGCCGGGCCTGGGGGGGGGGCGCTCGGCTCAGGGGGCACCGGGGGCAGTGGCCCCACGCGGTACTGACCAGCCCCCCCCCCACTGGCCCAGGAGGGAACAATCGCTGAGACGCTGCCCCCCATTGCCATCCTGGAAAGCCCCAGGCGGGGGCTGATAGGGACCCTGGGGCTGGGGGGGTTAAAGTGCCAGGGAACAGCGATTCCACACCAAACCCCCAGGAGCCCAGCTGAGCCCTGCCTGCCTCCAGAGAGTGGCCCCGGCTGCAGGATCGGGGCCTGGCCGGCGGGGGCGGAAAGTGCAGCCTAGGGGGCAGGGTAGGTTCCTGTTTTTCAAAGGCTCCCTGATCTGGCTGCAACTGCACAGGTGGGTGTGGGGTCGTGCACGGGAGTTGTGCAATCGCACGAGGGTGGGGGGGCTATTGGGAATACACCCTTCCCCCGCGCATCAAGACCAAGGAATCCCATAAAGGGCGCAAGAGAGACATAGGCAGTACCTAGGCCTTGGATGGGCCTGTATGGGGGGGGCACATCCCCCTCCAATTTGCCCCAGATCCCCTCCTTTCCCCGACCCCCTTCCTGCCAGGACACCCCCCCCACCCCCCGGCCATCAAACACACGGGAGGAGCCCTCACAGCCATTTACAAAGGAGGGTGGGTAGCATTGTCCCCATGGGGAAACTGAGGCAGGAAGGCAGGAGGGGCTTTTCCCAAGGAGCGGGGAGGAGAAGCCAGGTGTCCTGAGGCCCAGGCCCGTGCTCTAGCCACTAGGCCTCGCTGGATCTGGGCCCTGCTGGTGTCAGGATTTAGGTGTTAAAGTGAGAAAACGACCTTCCCCTCCAGCACGAGTTTCCCTTTTCAGTAACTAGGGTCGGGCCCGTTCCTGTCTCCCCGGTGGGGGCACACGGCCCCTGTTCCAGCCCCTCGCGTGAGTCCAGGGTGCCCCCTGGGCCAGAGCTCAGCCCCCTGACCCAGGCTGGGGAGGGGTCAGGTCTCCCCACTGGGGCTGGCATCTCAACCCCCTGCAGGGGGGTTGCTGGGCCCCTCCCCAGACACAGCTGCTCCCCACCCGTCTCCCGGGGAGCCCCACAACTCGGTGCTGGGGGCGGGGTAGCAGGGCACAGCTCCACCTCGTGCCCAAGGATCCGCTGAGCCCCCCAGCCCCCATATGCCAGTGCGGGGTGCAGAGCCCCAGGACAAGGGAACAGCGGAGGGGGGGAGAGGGAATGGCTGAGGGGCAGGGGGGGGTTCTAGCTCCTTTGCCAAGGCTCCCCAGGCCAGTCCTCCAGCCCGCAGCCGCCCCCGAAGTGACAAGGGGCCGGCGTTAGTGCTGCAGTTCCTAGGGTGCAGAAAAGACACCTAGTCTGGGAGGGGGAGGGGGGATACAAACCGAGACCCCGGGCCAGGGTGGGGGGCGTCACGGCAGCCCCTGGGGGTTTCGCCCGGCCACACACACCTTGCATAGAAACCTCGACGAGCGATTCACCAACAGGCCCAGCTGTGCCCCCCCCCCGGGGCAGCAGCCCCCGCCAGCCCAGCCCAGCCCAGCCCAGCCCAGCCCAGCCGTCTCCTGCTGCGGGGTCGGGGGCGCTGCCAGGCAAGGTCTCCGGCCCAGCGCAGAGCAATAAAAATAAAATAATAATAATTAATCATTGGGGAATAGCAGCACAATGCAGGGATGGCGGCAGCCCTGCTCCTGCCCCGCCCGTGGGCACTGCTCCTGCTGGCAGCGCCTGGCGCAGGTCACAGCTCGCTGCAGCTGAGTGTTCAGCTGGCGTCCACGCAAGGGTGCCAGTGCTCGCAGCGTCTCTTCTCCGCTCTGCCCGCTCCCTGGGCACGGGCGCTGGAGCCGGATGCACGGCCGGCGTCGGCTAGGAACCACAGCGCTTCCCAGGGCAACCTGTGTGGAGACACAAGGCAGCCGGGTTAGCCGGATCCCCCGTGCCCACCGGCTGGACTATCAGCTCTGCTGGCTTCTCCAAGGCGTCTGTCCGCAGGGGCCTCCCACACGCCACGAGCACCCGTGGAGTCGACACGCTCCATGGCCCACGTGTGCGAGGGTAGGCGTGCACCCTGCACGTGTCCCTGGCTACGGGCACGAGCGTGCAAGCTCACTAGGTATGTGCAGCTGTGCACTGTTTGTGTGTGGTACTGTGTGTGTACGTGTGTGCACCATCTGTGTGCGTGAGCGGACGTGCACCATGTCCCTGTCTTCAGATAAGAGCGTGCAAGCCCACTAGGTACATGTGACCGTGCACTGTCTGTATGTGTGTGCACCATCCGTGTGTGTCCCTGTCTACAGGCACAAGTGTGCAAGCCCACTAGGTACATGTGACTGTGCACTCTGTATGTGTGTGCACCATCCGTGTGTGTCCCTGTCTACAGGCACGAGTGTGCAAGCCCACTAGGTACATGTGACCGTGCACTCTGTATGTGTGTGCACCATCCGTGTGTGTTCCTGTCTACAGGCATGAGCGTGCAAGCCCACTAGGTACATGTGACTGTGCACTGTCTGTATGTGTGTGCACCATCCATGTGTGTCCCTGTCTACAGGCACGAGCGTGCAAGCCCACTAGGTACATGTGACCGTGCACTCTGTATGTGTGTGCACCATCCGTGTGTGTCCCCGTCTACAGGCACGAGTGTGCAAGCCCACTAGGTACATGTGACTGTGCACTGTCTGTATGTGTGTGCACCATCCGTGTGTGTCCCTGTCTACAGGCATGAGCGTGCAAGCCCACTAGGTACATGTGACTGTGCACTGTCTGTATGTGTGTGCACCATCCATGTGTGTCCCTGTCTACAGGCACGAGCGTGCAAGCCCACTAGGTACATGTGACCGTGCACTCTGTATGTGTGTGCACCATCCGTGTGTGTTCCTGTCTACAGGCACGAGCGTGCAAGCCCACTAGGTACATGTGACTGTGCACTGTCTGTATGTGTGTGCACCATCCATGTGTGTCCCTGTCTACAGGCACGAGCGTGCAAGCCCACTAGGTACACCTCTACCCCGATATAACACGGTAAAGCAGTGCTCCGGGGGGAACGGGGCTGCGCACTCCGGCGGATCAAAGCAAGTTCGATATAACGCAGTTTCACCTGTAACGCGGGAAGAGTTTTTGGCTCCCAAGGACAGCGTTATACCAGGGTAGAGGTGTATGTGCGGCTGTGCACTGTGTGTGTGTGCGTGCACCATTTGTGTGTGGTGGCATGTGTGCACCCTGCACATGTCCCTGTCTGCAGGCACGAGTGTGCGAGCCCCATGGGACCATGTGGATGTGCATCTGTGTGTGTGCAAGTGTGCACCATCTGTGCCTGTGAGCAGGTGTGCACCTGTGCGTGTCACTGTTTGCGGGCACGAGGGGTGCATACACAGCTGCTGCTTTGGCATCAAATTGCCCTGTGGTGCCAGGGCCCGCCAGGCACAGGGAGTGTCCCCCAAAGGCAGTGCTGGCCCCAAGGTAACCCCCGGGGCGGCCGGACACTGGCACTGCCTGGCAGGGGTGGGGCGAAGGAGCCCCTGGCACAGGGCTCAGTCCCAGGCTCACCTATGGCCTCGCGGAGCCGTCTGCCCGTCCCGGGTGGTGGAGCGCGAGGGTCTTGGGCACGGTTGAGCCGGGCTCCGGGCAGTCCGACTCGCTGTGCTCGTAGCTGTCATGGGTGTAACCCTGCAGGGAGCCCGGCAGCGGGGGGTGCAGGGCCAGTGTCACGGAGGCCGTGGCCGTCACCGTGGTGTAGCTGCCGCTGTAGGCGGGGAGGGCAGTCCGCAGGGGCCGGGGGGCTCGGTGCGGGGCAGTCCTGGCGCCGGGGGGGCCGGGCCGGGGCAGTCTGTGCTGGGGCAAGTCCCTGAGATCCGGGCCGGCCGATGGGAGGGAGTCGCTGGCAGGCAGGGACTGGGGCTGGCTGGTGCTCGGTGGCTCCTTCTTCCCCGGCGGCTCCTGGTTCTCCTGGTAGGTTTTCACCACCTGTGCAGGGCAGAGACTCCGGTGAGTCCAGCAGGCAATGGGGGGCGGGGGGCTGCTAACAGGGGGCAGCCGGAGGCCCCACCCGGGAGGCATGAGGACAAGAGCTCCCTCCTTGGCCCTCCCGGACAGTGCAGCCAAGGCCTGGGTGCCACCCCTCCCAGACGCTCCCTTCCAGAGCCCGGCGGGGGCTCCGCGGGCGGGTGGGGCACCGCGCCCGCACTCACCGTGATGGTGGGGAAGCTGGGGTTCCTGCCGGCCTGCACCAGGACCCGGGCCGGGGCGGGCGGCAGGATGTAGGCGCCGGGGTCGTAGGGCAGCCCCGAGCCCGCGGTGCTCTCCGAGTAGTACTCCGAGTCCAGGGAGTCCGCGAAGGCGCCGGGCCAGGCCGGGGGCGGCCGCATGTAGAAGCCGTGATGGCTGATGGGTGGGGGGATGGGCTCTGGTGACGGCAGGCGGCTGCCATTATCGGCTGGGATGACCTGGGGGGAGGAGGGCACAGGGTGAGACGGGAAGGCAACGGGATGCCCAGAGGGTACAGGGAACCGGGCTAGGGGCACTATCAGGGCCAGGGCTGGCCCTTCTCAGTGGGCTCCAGGCCTGCAGAGGCAGCCTTGGGACAGGTGCCCCCGGTCCAGCTCAATCGAGCGTTAACTCTGAAACCTAATGGTGGTGGTTTTAACCTCAGCCCTGATCATTCTCCAAGAAACATCTCACTCCCATGGGCTTGTGGGTAGAGCCTGTGGGTGTGGGCAGAGCCAGTGTGAGGCACAGATCACTGTTTCCCCCTCCCCCATCTGACCCAGGCACCCAGCAAGGCAGAGGCATCCTGGTGGCCATGCCCCTCTTCAAGCACCAGTCTCCACTCCCTGCCAGGCCCCATTGCAGAGGGGCTCTGGGGGCTCTCACCTCGGCTGGGGGCCCGATGACCGACAGCAGGACAGGCAGCAGCACCAGGCCATTCAGGAGGCCCAAGACAGTCAGGACGGTGAGCACGGCAAAGAAATACCTGGCAGAGGAGACGGAGTGAGAGGAGCCCGGCCGTGCCATGGGCACGGGGCATCCCAGCATGCTTTGCAAACAGGGCCCACCCCCTCAGCCCTGACAGGTAGAGCCTGAACAACCTAGAGGCAAATGGGCCTGGGGGGTGCACAGCACCCACACAGTGGGGCCTTGCACCCCACACCCCACCCGGCCCTGCTGCCCCAGCACGGCCTCTCTGCCCAGCCTCCCAACACCGCTGCCCTCATGCACCCCTGCACGCTTACGCACACCCATAAATCCCCCCAGGCACGCCCACGTGCACCCACACTCCCAGGAACCCCTGCACGCTCACACCCACCCACCCCTGCACGCTTACGCACACCCATAAATCCCCCCGGGCACGCCCACGTGCACCCACACTCCCAGGAACCCCTGCATGCTCACACCCACCCACCCCTGCACACTTACGCACACCCATAAATCCCCCCGGGTACGCCCACGTGCACCCACACTCCCAGGAACCCCTGCACGGTCACACCCACCCACCCCTGTACGCTTACACACACCCATACACCCCCCCTGGGCACACCCGCATGCACCCACACCCCCAGAAACCCCTGCACGCTCACACTCCTGCATGCTTACACACACCCATACACCCCCTCCGGGCACACCCGCATGCACCCACACTCCCAGGAACCCCTGCACGCGCACACCCACCCACCCCGGCAAGCTTACACACACCCATACACCCCCTCCGGGCACACCCGCATGCACCCACACCCCCAGGAACCCCTGCACGCCCACACCCACCCACACACCCCTGCACACTTACGCACACCCATAAATCCCCCTGGGCACGCCCACGTGCACCCACACTCCCAGGAACCCCTGCACGCTCACACCCACCCACCCCTGCACGCTTACGCACACCCATACACCCCTGCATGCTTACACACACCCATACACCCCCTCCAGGCACACCCCTGGATACCCCTGTATGCTCACACACGCCCACTCCCGAGCATCCCTGCGTGCTTGCACACAACCCCCGCACCCATGCCTGCACACTCGCCCATGCCCACCCCACACCAGTGCCCCACTGCATGCTCACCCCCCCACACACACATCCCCCCCCCCAGGCACTCTGGGCACATCTGCACCCCTGGCCACAGCCGCATGCACCCCCGGTCCCCGTCTGAGCTGAGCTAAAGAGGCACTCTCCCCTCCCCCGCGCGGGTACCTCAGGATGAAGTCGAACTCGGAGCCGGCCAGCATGAGTAGGCCCAGCAGCGTGGAGAGCGCCCCGTCCAGCACGGGCGCCAGCGTGTGCTCCAGGGCCAGGGCCGAGCGCAGCGTCCGGCTGCCCATGGCCGTCAGGAACCCCTGGGGGCAGGACACGGCTCAGCTCTGGGCCGGCGTGGCCGGCTGGCCTGCCCGACCCTGCCCCTCCCCCCGGGTCGGCTGGACTGACTCTGCCCCTCCCCCTGGGGCCAGCTGGACTGACCCTGCCCCTCCCGCTGGGGCCGGCCGGCCTGACCCTGCCCCTCCCCCTGGGGCTGGCCGGCAGGACTGACCCTGCCCCCCCCTGGGTCGGCTGGACTGACTTTGCCCCTCCCCTTGGGGCTGGCCGTGGAACTGACCCTGCCCCTCCCCCTGGGGCCAGCCCCTCCCCCTGGGGCCGGCCGGACTGACCCTGCCCCTCCCCCTGGGGCCGGCTGGACTGACTCTGCCTCTCCCCCTGGGGCCAGCTGGACTGACCCTGCCCCTCCCCCTGGGGCCGACCCCTCCCGCTGGGGCCAGCGGGACTGACCCTGCCCCTCCCGCTGGGGCCGGCCGGCCTGACCCTGCCCCTCCCCCTGGGGCCAGCCCCACCCCCGGGGGCCGGCCGGACTGACCCTGCCCCTCCCCCTGGGGCCGGCCGGACTGACCCTGCCCCTCCCCCGGGGGCCCGCTGGACTGACCCTGCCCCTCCCCCTGGGGCCGACCCCTCCCCCCGGGCCAGCCCGACTTACCCTGCCCCTCCCCCCGGGCCGGCGGGACTGACCCTGCCCCTCCCCCCGGGCTGGAGGGTCTCCAGCCAGCTGGGCCGGAGGGGAGCTGGGCTCAGTGGGGATGGGGGGTTGAGTGTGTCTCATGGCTGAGCACTGCTGAGTGGAGCTAGGCTGGGGGGTGGGTTGGCTGGACACCCCCAGGCTGGTGCTCAGTGGGGGGGCGCTGCCGGAACAGGTGCTGCCCTGGCCCAGGTGGGCTTCTCCCCACCTCTGTGGGGCTGCGCTGGGGGGTCCCCCCGGGGTCCTAGTGCTGCTGGCCCAGGCGCCCCCCCCCACTCACCAGGGCCACGTGGACGGTGAACTCGACGCCGATGCCCACCGAGGCGATGAGGATCACGGCCGGGATGGCGCTCAGCTTGATTCCCATCAGCCCCATGATCCCGAAGAGCTCGACCGTCATCATGGCCAGCACGGCCACCTGCCGGGCGCGGGGGAGAGTCAGCCAGAGAGCAGGGACCGCCCCACGGCCCTGCCCCACGGCCCTGCCCCAGTGCAGCCACCCCACGGCCCTGCCCCACGGCATCCGCCCCACGGCCCTGCCCCACGGCCCTGCCCCAGTGCAGCCACCCCACGGCCCTGCCCCACGGCATCCGCCCCACGGCCCTGCCCCACGGCCCTGCCCCATGGCATCCGCCCCACGGCCCTGGCCCAATGCATCCGCCCCACGGCCCTGCCCCACGGCCGTTCCCCACGGCATCGGCCCCACGGCCCTGCCCCACGGCATCCGCCCCACGGCCCTGCCCCACGGCCCTGGCCCATGGCCCTGCCCCACGGCATCCGCCCCACGGCCCTGGCCCATGGCCCTGCCCCACGGCATCCGCCCCACGGCCCTGCCCCACGGCCCTGCCCCACGGCATCCGCCCCACGGCCCTGGCCCAATGCATCCGCCCCACGGCCCTGCCCCACGGCATCCGCCCCACGGCCCTGCCCCACGGCCCTGCCCCAGTGCATCCGCCCCACAGCCCTGCCCCAGTGCAGCCGCCCCACAGCCCTGCCCCACAGCATCCATCCCACTTCCCTGCCCCATGGCCCTGCCCCAATGCATCCGGCCCACGGCCCTGCCCCACGGCATCCGCCCCACGGCCCTGCCCCACGGCCTTGGCCCACGGCATCTGCCCCACGGCCCTGCCCCAGTGCATCCGCCCCACGGCCCTGCCCCACAGCATCCATCCCACGGCCCTGCCCCAGTGCATCCGCCCCACGGCCCTGCCCCAGTGCATCCGCCCCACAGCCCTGCCCCACGGCCCTGCCCCAGTGCATCCGCCCCACGGCCCTGCCCCACGGCATCTGCCCCACAGCCCTGCCCCACGGCATCCGCCCCACGGCCCTGCCCCACGGCATCTGCCCCACGGCCCTGCCCCAGTGCATCTGCCCCACGGCCCTGCCCCACGGCATCCATCCCACTGCCCTGCCCCACTGCCCTGCCCCACGGCATCTGCCCCACGGCCCCGCCCCGCCCCACGGCCCTGCCCCAATGCATCCGCCCCACGGCATCCATCCCACTGCCCTGCCCCACAGCATCTGCCCCACTGTGCCTGCTGCATCACTCTGCACCCTGTCTGCCCCACTGCACTGCCCCATGTTCCTCTGCCCTACTGTTCTGCCCCATGGCAGCCATCCACTCTGCCCCAGACAAGAGCCCAGATGCCAGTGTGACGGGTGCCCAATTGCCATGAACGATACCAATTACAGATGCTTTGCCCAGCTGCCTTGGAAGGACATGCTGATGGGGAGGGGGATGCCAGGCCAGGTGGGGGATATTTGGAATGAACCTCCCCCCCATCGGATCTGCTTGCCTGGAGCCCAGGGGTCAGGGTGGGACCAGCGCTCCGGGCAGCAGAGCCGACTGCAGGGTCAGGGCCTGGGGAGCTATGCCAGGGACCCCCAGGCTGGCAGAGCGCCGGTGCCAGGGGGTGCAAGCCAGGCCAGGCCAGGGAAAGGCACTGGCTCCCTGTACCCAGCTCCGGGCTGCCCCTGGAGACGCTCGGGAGGCGCTGGAGGGTGTTCCAGGCTGGGGGCGATCGGGGGCTCCAGGGGGCGCCCCAGGCGAGGTCTCGAGCGTCTGAACCCCACCCCGTGGCGTACTCACGATGATGCCGGCGGTCCAGGGGTTGAGCAGCAGCACGGCGCACACCAGGAAGGTGCAGGCCAGCACGATGCTGACGGCCAGCAGGAACCAGTGGCGCAGGCCGATGTACTGCTCCCAGAAGAGGAAGGGGTAGCCGCTGGGGTAGCTGGCCACGCCGCGCTCCCGGGCCGCCTCCTCGCACACGGCCCGCACGCTCTCGATGGCCTCCACGAAGTCCGCAGTCTGGCGCAGGCCGCTCAGGTAGAAGGGGAACTGGGCGAACTCCAGGGGCTGGGCTGCAGGGACTGGGGGGAGGGGGCAGCGAGGGTCAGGCGGGGGGATGCCACAGCCCCTGCCCCCCCGACACTGCCCCCTTCCTCCTCCCACGCCAGCGCCCGGGCCAGCCCAGATGGGTGAGCAACACTGGAACGGGGAGCTCAGTACGAGGGTGCCAGCTGGTGTGTCCACCTGGACCCTGTGTGGTGCGCTGGCACATGGGGATGGCAGGACCCTGTGTGGCACATGGGGGTGCCCGGCCGGACACTGCATGGCAAGCTGGTGCATGGGGCCGTGCCCGGCAGGACCGCATGTGGCGTGTGTGGGGTGTCTGGCACGTGCCCAGCCTGCATATGCCCGCGTGTGCCCAGGCGTGCCTGCGACCGCACTCACTTCGCAGGTTCTCGCCGGTGGCATCGTACTTGTCGTGGATCCACTCGGGCGGCGGGGGGTAGAAGTTGGCATGGGAGGCGGCGACGCCCAGCGGGTCATTGCTCACCCACACAGTCAGGCAGATGTAGAAGGTCTCTGGGGGGATGATGCCGTTCTCGTCGACCAGGCGGCGTGTGGTGAGCTGCGGGGAGCAGACGGGCACGGGGTGAGCTGCGGGGGTTGGAGGGCCAGGCTGGCTCAGAGGCGAGCTCAGGGCCGGGCCAGGCTCTCGGGCAGGGCTGGGCACGGGATGAGCTGCGGGGGCCGGAGGGCCAGGCCGGCTGACAGGTGAGCTCAGGGCCGGGCCAGGCTCTCGGGCAGGGCTGGGCACGGGGTGAGCTGCGGGGGCCGGAGGGCCAGGCCGGCTGACAGGTGAGCTCAGGGCCGGGCCCGGCGCTCGGGCAGGGCACGGGGTGAGCTGCGGGGGCCGGAGGGCCAGGCCGGCTGACAGGTGAGCTCAGGGCCGGGCCAGGCTCTCGGGCAGGGCTGGGCACGGGGTGAGCTGCGGGGGCCGGAGGGCCAGGCCGGCTGACAGGCGAGCTCAGGGCCGGGCCAGGCTCTCAGGCAGGGCACGGGGTGAGCTGCGGGGGCCGGAGGGCCAGGCCGGCTGACAGGTGAGCTCAGAGCCAGGCCAGGCTCTCGGGCAGGGCACGGGGTGAGCTGCGGGGGCCGGAGGGCCAGGCCAGCTGACAGGCGAGCTCAGGGCCGGGCCAGGCTCTCGGGCAGGGCTGGGCATGGGGCTGGCTCACCTGGTTGTAGTTGAACGGCTCCTTCTTGTCGCCCGTCTGGATGAGCAGCTTGTAGGCCAGCGCGCCGTCCTCGGAGCCGTTCCGGTAGCTGTCCCGGGTGATGCGCCCGGCCTGCCACTCCTTGTCGAAGGCGGCCTGCAGGCCTGGGGACAGAGCGCGGGGGTTACGGGGACGGACGGAGACCTCCCCACACTGCACAGCCCTTCCCAGCCGCGAGACAGCGGCTGCCCGTCCTGCCTGCCTGAGCCGGCCCGTGGGCACCTCCATGCCCACCCCCTGCTACTGCTCAGTATCCTGAGCGAGTGCTGCCCCCAGCCCAGAGTCATGGCTGCATCGGGGCACTGAAGGGCAGAGCGGGCACAGGAGGGGCTGGGCCCATGTGCAAGAGAAGCGCTGTGCGTATGCGGGCCCCAGGCATGGCCGCGTGGCACAGAACTCGTGTGTGAGAGCCCAGGGGTGGGTGCGTGGCACAGAACTCGTGTGTGAGACCCCAGGGGTGGGTGCGTGGCACAGAACTCGTGTGTGTGAGAGCCCAGGGGTGGGTGCGTGGCACAGAACTCCGGTGCGTGACAGCCCAGGCGTGGCCGCGTGGCACAGAACTCGTGTGTGTGAGAGCCCGGGGTGGGTGCGTGGCACAGAACTCGTGTGTGTGAGACCCCAGGGGTGGGTGCGTGGCACAGAACTCGTGTGTGTGAGAGCCCGGGGTGGGTGCGTGGCACAGAACTCGTGTGTGAGACCCCAGGGGTGGGTGCGTGGCACAGAACTCGTGTGTGTGAGAGCCCAGGGGTGGGTGCGTGGCACAGAACTCGTGTGTGTGAGAGCCCAGGGGTGGGTGCGTGGCACAGAACTCGTGTGTGTGAGAGCCCAGGGGTGGGTGCGTGGCACAGAACTCGTGTGTCAGAGCCCAGGGGTGAGTGCGTGGCACAGAACTCGTGTGTGTGAGAGCCCAGGGGTGAGTGCGTGGCACAGAACTCGTGTGTGAGACCCCAGGGGTGGGTGCGTGGCACAGAACTCCGGTGCGTGACAGCCCAGGCGTGGCCGCGTGGCACAGAACTCGTGTGTGTGAGACCCCAGGGGTGGGTGCGTGGCACAGAACTCGTGTGTGAGACCCCAGGGGTGGGTGCGTGGCACAGAACTCGTGTGTGAGACCCCAGGGGTGGCCACGTGGCACAGAACTCGTGTGTGTGAGAGCCCAGGGGTGGGTGCGTGGCACAGAACTCGTGTGTGTGAGACCCCAGGGGTGGGTGCGTGGCACAGAACTCCGGTGCGTGACAGCCCAGGCGTGGCCGCGTGGCACAGAACTCGTGTGTGTGAGACCCCAGGGGTGGGTGCGTGGCACAGAACTCGTGTGTGAGACCCCAGGGGTGGGTGCGTGGCACAGAACTCGTGTGTGAGACCCCAGGGGTGGGTGCGTGGCACAGAACTCGTGTGTGTGAGAGCCCAGGGGTGGGTGCGTGGCACAGAACTCGTGTGTGTGAGAGCCCAGGGGTGGGTGCGTGGCACAGAACTCGTGTGTGTCAGAGCCCAGGGGTGAGTGCGTGGCACAGAACTCCTGGGTGTGAGAGCCCAGGGGTGGGTGTGTGACAGCCCACGTGCAGGTACTGTGGCTGTTCCCCCCAGATTTAGAGACGCGGGGGCAGGTTATCCAAACCATGCCGGCCAAACCTGTAGGCTGGCAGCAGGACTCCAGGGCAGGCAGGGGCACACAAGGCAGGCAGAGGCTGGCAGGGGCAGACAGGGCAGGCGGGGGCTGGCAGGGGCACACAAAGCAGGCGGAGGCCGGAAGGGGCAGACAGGGCAGGTGGAGGCTGGCAGGGCAGGTGGAGGCTGGCAGGAGCAGACAGGGCAGGCGGGGGCTGGCAGGGCAGGCGGAGGCCGGCAGGGCATGCGGGGGCTGGCAGGGGCAGACAGGGCAGGCGGGGGTAGGCGGGAGCTGGCAGGGCACACAGGGCTGGCAGGGCAGGCAGGGGCAGACAGGGGCTGGCAGGGGCACACAGGGCAGGCGGAGGCCGGCAGGGGCACACAAGGCAGGCGGGGGCTGGCAGGGGCACACAGGGCAGGCGGGGCCGGCAGGGGCACACAGGGCAGGCGGGGGCAGGTGAAGGCCGGCAGGGGCACACAGGGCAGGCGGAGGCCGGCAGGGGCACACAAGGCAGGCGGGGCTGGCAGGGGCAGACAGGGCAGGCGGGGGTAGGCGGGGCATGCGGGGGCCGGCTGGGGCAGACAGGGCAGGTGGGGGCAGGTGAAGGCCGGCAGGGGCACACGGCAGGCGGGGGCTGGCAGGGCAGACGGGGGCTGGCAGGGGCAGACGGGGGCTGGCGGGAGCTGGCAGGGCAGGCGGGGGCTGGCAGGGGCAGCCGGGGGCGGGCCGGGCGGGGGCTGGCAGGGGCAGACGGGGGCTGGCAGGGCAGGTGGTGGCTGGCGGGAGCTGGCAGGGCAGGTGGAGGCTGGCAGGGCAGGCGGGGGCTGGCAGGGGCAGACAGGGCAGGTGGGGGCAGGTGAAGGCCGGCAGGGGCACACCGGGCAGGGGGGGGCTGGCTGGGCAGGTGGTGGCTGGCTGGGGCTGGCAGGGCAGGTGGAGGCTGGCAGGGGCAGACAGGGCAGGTGAGGGCTGGAAGGGCAGGCGGGGGCCGGCAGGGGCACACAGGGCAGGGGGGGGCAGGTGAAGGCCGGCAGGGGCACACAGGGCAGGCGGGGGCTGGCAGGGCAGGTGGAGGCTGGCAGGGGCTGGCAGGGCAGGTGGAGGCTGGCAGGGGCAGACAGGGCAGGTGAGGGCTGGAAGGGCAGGCGGGGGCCGGCAGGGGCAGACAGGGCAGGTGGGGGCAGGTGAAGGCCGGCAGGGGCACACAGGGCAGGTGGGGGCTGGCAGGGCAGGTGGAGGCTGGCAGGGGCTGGCAGGGCAGGTGGAGGCTGGCAGGGGCAGACAGGGCAGGTGAGGGCTGGAAGGGCAGGCGGGGGCCGGCAGGGGCACACAGGGCAGGTGGGGGCAGGTGAAGGCCGGCAGGGGCACACAGGGCAGGCGGGGGCTGGCAGGGCAGGTGGAGGCTGGCAGGGGCTGGCAGGGCAGGTGGAGGCTGGCAGGGGCAGACAGGGCAGGTGGAGGCTGGCAGGGGCAGGCGGGGGCCGGCAGGGGCACACAGGGCAGGTGGGGGCTGGCAGGGGCACACAGGGCAGGCGGGGGCCAGCGGGGGCCTCACCTCGCAGCCAGTCCTGGAAGTAGTGCAGCCACATCTTGGGCGGCTGGCGGGCGTGGTCGCGCACCACGTGCTGCAGGGCGCCCAGGGCCCGGTGCAGGCCGTACAGCGCCTCCTGGGAGCTGGGGTAGTGGAAGCCGCCCTGGGTGGCGATGAAGACGTGGTAGAAGGAGAAGTACTTGGACTGGGTGGCGATGAAGGCGTGTTCCTTGGTGCCCCGCGGCACGATGTCCGTCAGGTACAGCCCGTCGTGCACCAGCGTGCTGCCGTACAGGCTGAGGCCCAGCAGCGCCAGGAACAGCAGCACCACGATGCCCTGGGGACGGGGAGCCCGTTAGGGGGTGCCCGGCACAGCCCCCTGCCCTGCAGCACAGGCCCACAGCGAGCAGTGGGCACCCAGCTCCCCCCAGAGTGCCAGGGAGCCCCCCAACCCCCAGGCTCCCCCCAGTGCCAGGGAGCCCCCCAGCATTCCCCTGAACAGCCTGGGAGTTAGCCCCAGGCCCCAGGACTGCCAGGGTCCGCCCCAGCCCCCGACCTTGCACCCCTGAGTCCCCAGGGAGACGAGGGGCCCACGTGAGCCGGGGGCGGCAGGCCCAGCCCCCCTACCTTGGTCTGGGTCTGCAGCAGGAGGGGGGCGTACTTCTCCCTGGCGAAGTCGGCCAGATTCCAGCGGCACAGGGGCAGCGGCACGCACTCCCGGCCCCCCTTGGCCCCGTCCAGCTGGGCCAGCAGGTCGCGGGTGGAGCTGGCCGGGGCGAAGAGCTGGGAGCCCAGCGGATCGGCGGGGGCCAGTGGCGCGGTGCACACCTGGGCGGTGGGCGGCAGGATGGTGACAACGTGCCGGCCTGAGGGGTCGCAGCGGGCGAAGGCCTGTACCGTGGTGGTGATCTGGGTGCTGGTGGCCACGGCTGGGTGCCCGTAGGGCGAGGGGGGAGAGGCGTGGGTCTCGCCGGCGTCGGCGTACTCCTGCGGCTGGATCTGGATGACACGGGAGGAGCACGGGCTGGGGGAGGAGGAGCCGGGGGACGTTCAAAGAGCTGCGATGGGTCCGGTGCCCCTCTGCCCACGCACGGCTGCCCTGGTGGTCGCCACACCCACTGCTGGGCGCAGCACCGCCCCTGCTTAGCGGGGAGTGGGATTTCTCCCTGGAGCGACCCCCACTGGCTGCCCCAGGAGAGGCGCCCATCTGCGGTCAAGCCAGGGAGCGAGGCCCCAAGCACCCCCCAGAGCCATGGCTTAGCCCTGCCAGCTGGGGCCCGATCCTGGCCTGGCAGGATGATCTGCACAGGGGCTGCCTGTGGGCACACGCTTGGGCCCAGCCGTGCCTGGCACGTGGGCTCTGCCGCCCATCGCTGTCCCTCCCGGAGCACTGCACGGGCCTGGCTCTGCCCTGGGCGCCCCCACCCCTTCCGGGGCACCGCACGGGCCTGGCTCTGCCCTGGGCGCCCCCACCCCTTCCGGGGCACCACACGGGCCTGGCTCTGCCCTGGGCGCCACCACCCCTTCCTGGGCACCACACGGGCCTGGCTCTGCCCTGGCGCCCCACCCTTCCGGGGCACCACACGGGCCTGGCTCTGCCCTGGGCGCCACCACCCCTTCCTGGGCACCACACGGGCCTGGCTCTGCCCTGGGCACCCCCACCCCTTCCGGGGCACCGCACGGGCCTGGCGCTGCCCTGGCGCCCCAGCCCCGCCCGGAGCCCCGCACGGGCCTGGCTCTGCCCTGGGCGCCCCCACCCCTTCCGGGACACCGCACGGGCCTGGCTCTGCCCTGGGCGCCCCCACCCCTTCCGGGGCACCACACGGGCCTGGCTCGGCCCTGGGCGCCCCCAGCCCCCGCCCAGAGCACCGCACGGGCCTGGCTCTGCCCTGGGTGCCCCCAGCCCTCCTGGCAGCAGGAGACGGCACCTGTAGAAGCAGCACAGGACGTCGAGCCGCTGGTCCTGGCGTCGGTGCAGGTCCAGGCTGAGGATGGCCGGGAAGATGAGCAGCACCATGGCGAAGTTAAACACCACCACCACGGCAGCCTGCGGGGACACGGGGCTCGAAGGGTTAAACCCTGCTCACAACCCTGCTGGGGAGCCAGGGTCTGCGGGGCCGACACTTGTGAGGCCATAGCACAGCTAGGCCAGTGACGGGGCCTGGGTCTCCGTGTGTGTCCGACACGTGTGTGGGGCCATGTCACCCGCAGGGAGAAGGGGCGCAGGGCAGGGGCGGGGCCCGTACCCGCAGGGAGAAGGGGCGCAGGGCGAGGGCGGGGCCCGTACCCAGAGGGAGAAGGGGTGCAGGGCGAGGATGGGGTGTGGTGGGTGTTGGGGGCCCGTACCCGCAGGGAGAAGGGGCGCAGGGCGAGGGCGGGGCCCGTACCCGCAGGGGGAAGGGGCGCAGGGCAGGGGCGGAGCCCGTACCCGCAGGGAGAAGGGGCGCAGGGCGAGGGCGGGGCCCGTACCCGCAGGGGGAAGGGGCGCAGGGCAGGGGCGGGGCCCGTACCCACAGGGAGAAGGGGCGCAGGGCGAGGGCGGGGCCCGTACCCACAGGGAGAAGGGGCGCAGGGCGAGGGCGGGGCCCGTACCCGCAGGGAGAAGGGGCGCAGGGCGAGGGCGGGGCCCGTACCCACAGGGAGAAGGGGCGAGGGCGAGGGCGGGGCCTGTACCCCCAGGGAGAAGGGGTGCAGGGCGTGGGTGGGGTGTGGTGGTTGTGGGGGGGCCGTACCCGCCGGGAGACGGGGCGCTGGGCGAGGGGGGGGCCCTTACCCGCAGGGAGAAGGCGCGCAGGGCGGGGGCGGGGCCCGTACCCGCAGGGAGAAGGGGCCCAGGGCGGGGGCGGGGCCCATACCCGCAGGGAGAAGGGGCGCAGGGTCAGGGCGGGGCCCGTACCCACAGGGAGAAGGGGTGCAGGGGGAGGGTGGAGTGGGTGTTGGGGCCCGCCCACAGGAGAAGGGGCGCAGGGCGAGGGCGGGGCCCGTACCTGCAGGGAGAAGGCGCAGGGTGAGGCGGGGCCCGTACCCACAGGAGAAGGTGCTGGGCGTGGGTGGGGTGTGGTGGGTGTTGGGGGGCCGTACCCGCAGGGAGAAGGGGCGCAGGGCGAGGGCGGGCCCGCACCGCAGGGGAAGGGGCGCAGGGCGGGGCGGGGCCCGCACCCGCAGGGGAAGGGGCGCAGGGCGGGCGGCCCGCACCGCAGGGAGAAGGGGCGCAGGGCGAGGGCGGGGCCCGTACCCGCAGGGAGAAGGGGCGCAGGGCGAGGGCGGGGCCCGTACCCGCAGGGGGAAGGGGCGCAGGGCGGGGGCGGGGCCCGTACCCGCAGGGGGAAGGGGCGGGGGTGGGGCCCGTACCTGCAGGGAGAAGGCGCGCAGGGCAGGGATGGGCACCAGGGCTGCCATGAAGAAGGCGATCATGTTGCTGATGGAGGTGAGGGCCACGCTGGTGCCTGTGCGTCTCAGGCAATCGCCCGTCCGCTCCTGGGGGGCAAACAAACAGGACAGATCACTGGTGCCCCACGCCCGCCCGCCCCGAGGCAGGTCACCCAGCACCACGCACCCGCCCCGTGGCAGGTCGCCCAGCACCACGCGCCCGCCCCCGAGGCAGGTCACCCAGCACCACGCGCCTGCCCCCGCCCCCCGAGGCAGGTCACCCAGTGCCCGGTGCCCTGTGCCCGCCCCCGCCCCCCGAGGCAGGTCACCCAGCGCCACGCGCCCGCCCCGCCCCGAGGCAGGTCACCCAGCACCACGCGCCCGCCCCTGAGGCAGGTCGCCCAGCACCACGCGCCGCCCGCCCCGAGGCAGGTCACCCAGCACCACGCGCCCGCCGCCCCTGAGGCAGGTCGCCCAGCACCACGCGCCCGCCCCTGAGGCAGGTCGCCCAGCACCACGCGCCCGCCCCACCCCTGAGGCAGGTCACCCAGCACCACATACCCGCCCCTGAGGCAGGTCACCCAGCACCACGCGCCCGCCCCTGAGGCAGGTCACCCAGCACCATGCGCCCGCCCCTGAGGCAGGTCACCCAGCACCACGCACCCGCCCCTGAGGCAGGTCACCCAGCACCACGCGCCGCCCCGCCCCGAGGCAGGTCACCCAGCGCCACGCGCCCGCCCCGCCCCGAGGCAGGTCACCCAGCACCACATACCCGCCCCTGAGGCAGGTCACCCAGCACCACGTGCCCGCCCCTGAGGCAGGTCACCCAGCACCACGCGCCCGCCGCCCCGAGGCAGGTCACCCAGCGCCACGCGCCCGCCCCGCCCCGAGGCAGGTCACCCAGCACCACGCGCCCGCCCCGCCCCGAGGCAGGTCACCCAGCACCACGCGCCCGCCCCGAGGCAGGTCACCCAGCGCCACGCGCCCGCCCCGCCCCGAGGCAGGTCACCCAGCACCACGCACCGCCCCGCCCCTGAGGCAGGTCACCCAGCACCACGCGCCCGCCCCGAGGCAGGTCACCCAGCGCCACGCGCCCGCCCCACCCCGAGGCAGGTCACCCAGCACCACGCGCCCGCCCCGCCCCTGAGGCAGGTCACCCAGCACCACGCCCGCCCCACCCCGAGGCAGGTCACCCAGCACCACGCGCCCCGCCCCGCCCCTGAGGCAGGTCACCCAGCACCACGCGCCGCCCCTGAGCAGGTCACCCAGCACCACGCGCCCGCCCCGTGGCAGGTCGCCCAGGCCAGGGTGGCCTCACCGTGAAGGGGACGTGCTGCTGCTTTGGTCACCCAGCACCACGCGCCCACCCCGCCCCGAGGCAGGTCACCCAGTGCCACGCGCCCGCCCCCCGAGGCAGGTCACCCAGCACCACGCGCCCGCCCCGCCCCTGAGGCAGGTCACCCAGCACCACGCGCCCGCCCCTGAGGCAGGTCACCCAGCACCACGCCCGCCCACCCCCGAGGCAGGTCACCCAGCACCACGCGCCCGCCCCCGCCCCCTGAGGCAGGTCACCCAGCACCACGCGCCCGCCCCTGAGCAGGTCACCCAGCACCACGCGCCCGCCCCCGTGGCAGGTCGCCCAGGCCAGGGTGGCCTCACCGTGAAGGGGACGTGCTGCCTGGTCTCGGTGAAGGCGTGAGCCAGGAGGAACATATCGTCCACCCCAATGCCCAGGGCCAGGAACGGCAGCACCTGTGGGGACAGAAACCAGCCTCCATACTGAGCGTCTGCAGCCAGTCCAGTTGCCACCACCCCAGCGCTGCCTCTCCCTGCGCCGGAATGCGCCCACCTCTGGGGGGGAAGCACCCACCACAGCTCCACCCGGAGAACCCAGGATCCCACGGGAACAGAGCAAGGGATCCCCAGGAGCAACCGGCACAGGCTGGGGCACAGCTAGCGCCCTGCACCAAGCTCAGACGCTGGGGAGAGCGCCCCCTACTGACCCCCCACCCCACTCCCTGCAGCACAGCGCCCCCTAGTGCTGCACCGCGGTGTTGGGACCAGCCCTAATGGCAAGGGGGAGAGCGCCCCCTACTGACCCCCCACCCCACTCCCTGCAGCACAGCGCCCCCTAGTGCTGCACCGCGGTGTTGGGACCAGCCCTAATGGCAAGGGGGAGAGCGCCCCCTACTGACCCCCCACCCCACTCCCTGCAGCACAGCGCCCCCTAGTGCCGCACCGTGGTATTGGGACCAGCCCTGACAGCGAGGGCAGAGTGCCCCTCCTGAGCCCCACACCCTGCTCCACAGCACAGCGCCCCTTAGTGCCACACTAGGGCATCAGGGCCAGCCCTGATGGCGAGGGCAGAGTGCCCGTGTTATTCCCACAGGTCTCCCATAGGGCTGCAGAGCAGGTGAGAAGGCAGGTCCCGGCCCCGGAGGTGCCAGCTCCAGCCCCCGTGCAGGAGGGTGAGCAAGGCCCGAGGGGCAGGCAGGTTCTCCCCATGGCCCTGCCGTGCGGTGCGGTACCTGGGTGGTGGCTGCGTTGAAGGAGATCCCCAGCAGCGAGCAGAGCCCGAGTCCTGACGCCACGGAGAGGGCCACCAGCAGGACACCGGCCAGGCCCACGGCCCCCTGGGATTTGGAGCAGTCCCAGCGCAGCATGGTCACGCAGGCGTACGCCAGCTGGAAGCAGAGCAGAGCAGGGGCGGGGTCAGCGGGGGCGGGGTCAGCGTGTGCGGGCGGGGGGGGGAGGGTACCTACCATCAGGAGGTAGCCCCCGGCCACGCGGATGGCGCTCACGTCCGAGAAGGACTTCATGATGTCGCTGAGCGTGGTGGTGGAGAAGGCGTGGACACGCTGGGAGCTGTTCTGCGGGAGGGACTCCTGCGCCAGCTGGGGAGAGACGGGGCCTCAGAGACACGACTGGAGGGCAGCCCCCCGGCCACGCCACACTCCTCCCACCACCCTCCGCCCCTCGCAGTGGGCACCCCACCCCCGCTACGCCGCACACCCCCCAGCAGCCAGTCTGCCCCCACCACGCCCCTCCCAGCGGGCACCCGGCCCCCTGCTACGCCCCTCTCAATGGGCAGCCCTCCCTCCCCCCCCACACACCTCCCAGCAGCCAGTCTGCCCCCACCACACCACTCCCAGCGGGCAGCCCACCCCCTGCAACGCCACTCCCAGCAGGCAGCCTGTGCCCTCTGCCATGCCACTCCCAGCATGCTCACACACCCCCAGCACGCTCACACACCCCTGGCACACTCACACCCCTGGCATGCTCACACATCCCCAGCACACTTACACCTCCTGGCATGCTCACCCCCACCCTGACACGCTCACACCCCCCTGGCACATTCACACCCCTCCTGGCATGCTCACCCCCCAGCATGCTCACACACCCCTGGCACACTCACACACGCCTGGCACACTCACACCCCCAGCATGCTCACACACCCCTGGCACACTCACACACTCCTGGCACACTCACACCCCCAGCATGCTCACACACCCCGGCACACACACACATCCCAGCACGCTCACACACTCCTGGCATGCTCATCCCCCCCAGCATGCTCACACATCCCTGGCACGCTCAGCCATGCACACCCACAGATGTGTGCATGCAGAGACCCCGCAAGTCCCACCGTGTTGCACTGTTGATGAGCGGCCACCCCCCTGTCCCCTCACTGGGTGGGGATTGGCCCCCCGCTCCCAGCCCCTCCTACCTCCACGAACTCCCTCTGCCAGGCCTCCAGGATGGCAGCTGCCTTCTCCTCACTCCAGCCGATGTCCTGGATCTCGTAGTCGTCCTTGAAGTGCTCGTAGAGCTGCCGCGGGCTCATGAGCAGGAACATGCTCTGCAGGGCCTCAGCGCTGCCAGGACAGGACACACCTATGGGCCCAGGCATGGGACCCCTAGTGCCCAACGGAGCGCCCCGACCCGCCCTGCGTCCCCCCCGCCCCACGTCCCCCCGAGTGCCCCAGCCTGCCCCACATCCCCGCCCGCCCCCAGCGCCCCAGCCCGCCCCGCTTCTCCGAGCGCCTGCCCGCATCCCCGAGCGCCCCAGCCTGCCCCCGAGTGCCCCAGCACAGCCCGTGTCCCCGCCCCGTGTCCCCGAGCGCCCCAGCCCGCCCGCTTCCCCTCCGAGCGCCTGCCCGCATCCCCAGCGCCCGGCCCGCCCCGCCCCCCGCCCCGCATCCCCGAGCGCCCCAGCCTGCCCCGCGTCCCCCCTGAGTGCCCCAGCAGGGCGGCCGGCCCCACCCCCAGCATCCCCCCCCCCGAGTGCCCCAGCCGGGCGGTCAGGCCCACCCCGAGCGCCCCAGCCGGGCAGTGTCCCCTCCAGAGCACTGCAGCCGGCCAGCCCCACAACGCCTGAGGCACCAGGCAGCAGAGCCCTGGGCTGGCCAGGGGGTTTGCCCGTCCCAGCGGACCCAGCCTGGGCACGCCCTGCCTGCTCGGAAGGAGATCTGAGAATCCCAAGTAGCTCGGGCGCCCAGGCAGGAGAGAACTCAAAGCACCTTCGCTCTGCCGGCCGCCGCGGGGGCTCGTCCATGGCCCCACACAGGGGGAGCCTGAGGCCCAGGCCTCACCCCCCCACCCCGTGCCCACGCTTACCTCAGCAGCCTGCCCTGCGGGTCCTTCGTGGTGCCACCCAGGATCAGCTCCTCTTGCCAGTGCATGAATTTCCGGGAGAAGCCGTGGCAGCCCCCCGTCAGCTCGGCAGGGATGTCGGGGTCCTGGGGAGGAGATGGGGGGGGTGAGCACAGGCACAGGAGCCGGGGGAGCCAGGCCGTGCACCCCCCAGGCTCAAAACGTGAGGGGAGGTGCAAGGGGCCCAGCTGTGCCCTCAGCCGCGCGGGCGTCAATCCGGAGCAGAGTCACCTTGGCGGGACACGGCCTGAGGCCTCCCAGCCGCCGGGAGCTGCATCAGGAGGCAGGAGCTGGGGCAGGGTCCAGGCTGTTTACAAGACCCGAGACCGCCCGGCTGGCACAGCTCTCCAGCTGCCTCGAGCCGTCGGGCCCGGCTAAATTAGGAACCGACCTTGGGGATTCTGCACTTTACTCTGCCGGGGGAGCGAAGCCGCTGGCTCTGTGGACCCGCAGGGCCCAGGGATGTGGGGCCCAGCGCTGTCTGCCGGGCGGCAGAGAAATAACCCTGCCAAAGCACTAGCTGCCGGCAGAGGGCCCCGCCCTGCGGGGGGGTGGGAGGGGTGTCTCTTCGCTCCCCGGTTCCTGCGGCCTGGCAGTCTCAGGGGTCACTGGGTGCATTGCAAAGGGTCAACGCAGCCCTGACAGCCCCGGAAACGGCTGAGGGACACGGCGCTGAGACAGGGATGGAGACGCAGCACGGAGAAGCTTCGAGACTTCCCCAATTCCCTGGCAGGGTCGGAGCCGGGACCATGGCCACAGGGACGGCCTGTCTGAAATACACGGCCGGCTCCTCCACGGCTGGCCACGGGGGACACCAGGGAGTGGCTGGCCCCACATTTCCCCCTGGCAGTGTCCCCCCCGCAGAGCCTGCGAGCTGAACTGAGAGAGAGACACACACACACACACACACACACAGGCAGGGACACACACACACACACACACACACACACACACACACACAGGCAGGGACACACACACACACAGGCAGGGACACACACACACACACACACAGGCAGAGACACACAGACACACACAGGCAGAGATACACACACAGACAGGCAGGGACACACACACACACACACACACACAGAGGCAGGGACCCCCCACCCCCGTGTCCGGTGGCACCCACCTGCTGGCTCAGCCTGTTGGGGGCGCTGGCGGGGCACGCGGGCTCGCGGGGGTTGAGGCAGGGCCGCTCCACATAGGCCTGTCCCACCTGCGCCTTGTCCAGCAGCTCCCGGAAGCCCTCCAGCGGGGTGTACTGGCCCAGCTCCTCCAGCAGCTGCAGGGGGTCCAGGTTCGTCCACTGGATGTCCGGCCGCCCCCTGCCAAAACAGGAGCATGCGCCCAGAGAGTCACGCACCCGGCCACTCCCCTGCGGCCACCTGCCCCTGGACTGATCGGGGCCCCCTGCACTGGGCACCTGCCCTCTGGCCATGCCCAGGCTAGTGACGCAGGACGGTGCCCTCTCGCGGGCCAGGGGCTGGCTGCACACAGGGCTGGTCCCCAGCCACCCAGACACCTCTGTCTCAGATCCCTGGGTCCCTGCGCCCAGGAGTCCCCCGCGGGGCCGGCCAGGCACCACCACTACCCGCTGCAGGAGGGACTAGGGAAAGGGTGGGGTGGGAGCTGTAGCAATGGGGCTGCGAGGATTTGCCAACCCCCTCCCCCCCATGCCCCTCACCCCCACCCCTCTGCAAGGCGGCTGCCCCCAAAGCCGGCGCCAGATGCCAAGTCAAATAGCATGGCTGATCCTGTTACACGCCCCCGGCCCAGCGCTGCTCCCGGCCCCTCCTTTGTGCCGCCAGTCAGGGCAATTAGCACCCGCGCCCTGACGTCTTGATAGAGGGGCGCAGGCGGCCGGGACGGGGCCAGGCAGAGGGGAAGGGGCAGCACCCTGGGGCAGGCGGGGGAAAGCGAGAACGGACTGCAAACTGCCCCCCAGGACCCCCCGCCCCTTCCGATCCTCCCTCTTCACACCTCGTCCCCCCCCTGCAGTGCCCACCTCTCCTGGGCCTCCCCGTTCTTTGCCACCCAGCTGCTGATGGCGCAGACAGGATGTAGCAGGCACAAGGGGACAGTGTCTGGCACCTGCTGCTGACATTTGCTTTACAAGAGGGCAGCAGGGTCCAGTGGGGAAGGAGCTTCTTGGCTCTGCTGCTGACCTGCTGGGCGACCCCGGGCAAGTCCCTCCTCCCGTGCCTCAGTTTCCCCTCCCACCCTGCGCCAACCTCTTCTACGCAGGATGTAAGCTGCTTGGAGCGGGGGCTGCTTGCTGCCATGCGTGTGACCTCCCCCCAGCCCCACCCTGCCGCGGCCCGCCCACAGCGCATGCCAACCCCCCCCCCACCTCCCCCCCCCCACGCAGCACCACCCACCGGGAGGAGCGCTGCTGCACAGCCAGGCCCCAGAGATCCCTGGGAAATCACAAAGGCGGGGGAAGAGCTGGTCCCCTGTAGTGTGTGTGTGCGGGGGCAGCTGGCCACGCCCTGGGGGGAGGGGGTGGGCGCTGGGATGGCCTGGCTCCTCAGCCATCTCCTCACTGTCCCCAGATGCAGGGACCCAGCAAAACTCCATCCACTGAAGCCGCCTGGACCCCCAGTGCACACCATGGGCATGGTCCCAGCCTGCTCCCTGCAGCCCCCACAAGCCCATCTGGACTGGGCACGGGGCGGAGAGGGACCAGCGGGGACCCGCTGGCGCAGGGGCTGCAGGTAGGCAGATCAACAGGGGGTCAGACCCCAGGAATCCGGCGCCCCCTGGTGTGCAGGCAGGAAATGGGGCACGTCTGAGTGGAGGAGGGGGAGCAATGCCCGGGGTGGGAGGGCTGTTATCAACCCCTCCCTCTCCCGTCAGCCTGGCCACTCACCCCATCCTCTGCCCTGGATCAGGCCCTGCCAGCTGCCATCCATGCCATACACTAACACCGCGCCAGCCGGGATCTGCCGCTCGCCTGGCCCCCCACGGGATGGGCCGAGGGAGCCTGGCCCAACGCCCCCCCAGCACAGCCGCCTTCTGCCGCCTCCTCCAGCACCGCACGGGGGACTGCAAACCAAACCATCGACCCGCAGGGCCTGAGCGAGACGGGCCAGGCTACGGGCACGGCCCAGCGGGACAGGGGCACTCCACAGAGGGGGTGCCAGCCACACGTCAGCGCCCAACGGACTTGGCCAGCCCGGAGGGACTTCGGTGGCCATGGGGCTGAGGCACAAGGCAGATGGCAAGCGAGAGCTCTGCATAGCTTGGGTAAGCGACACGCCTGTGCGGGGGTTAGGCAGTAAAGGTCTCGGAGCACGTGAGGAGTGTGGAACCTGCAGGGGAGCAGGGAAGGGCGACCCAGGTGTCTCGACAAGCTCAGGGAGGAGTGAGCCGGCGAACATACCCCAGAAGGATCCAGCTGGGAGCGACTCCGACTGCGGGGCCGGCTTCCGAGAGCAGGGTGGGAGCCCCCGCACCAGAGACGTTGGCCTGACCCCAGAGGTTGACCTGTAGGGAACAACCCTGCACTGGCAGCCGGGGATGGGCGTGGTGGGGCCAGACTCTGGCTTCCTCTTCTATGGCCCTGTGGCTAGAGGTGGGCCCAGCCACCGGACGATCGAGCTAGCACTGGAGATAGGGACTAGCCCTGGCCAATGGCACCAGCCACCATATGGCCCAGCGGGCCCCATATGGCCCTGATCTCGGGCTGGCAGAAGCTGGGGTCTCCTGTGCCAAGGACTCTCCTGCTGCTTTGGTCACGCAGCTCGGTCCAGCCATGCCAGCTGGCGGGAGGAGGGCACCATGGGTCCAGCCTCTGCATCTGCTTGCTCCAGCTTCCAGCAGGAAGGGCCCAAGGGACTCAGGCGCATCAGAGAGGATCTGGAGCCGGCCTTTCCTTGGACACACCAATGCCTCTTCACCCCCCTGGCCAGGCTCCTCCTGGTGCCCATGGGACCGGCCGGGTGCAGCAAAGCAGAGCTACCCCTTCAGACGCAGTCCGCAGCCCCGGCCCCATCTCCCGCTCCAAGAGCTGTGAAGCAGCTCCATCCCTGGGCTTGCCGGGAGAGGCGGGAAGGAGAGCCAGCTTTCCACAGCACGTGCGAACGCTGGGCAGGGGCCTCCGAACCACCTTGGCTAGGCCCGGCGAGGAAGTGGCAGAGATCCCGGTGGGGGAGCTGTTCCCAGTTCCTGAAGACGGCAGCGGACGTCCGTCGCAAAACAACCACAGACCCGCACGGGGTCCGAGCCCGCAAGCACCGAGTGCCCTGTCCGCTCACAGTAGATCCTGCCTGATGGAGCGAAGGGCGTCTCTGCGTCTCGGCTCTGGCCTGCCCTCCGCTGTATTTCCTCCTGGGTCCCACGCGAGAGCAGGAAGCAGGGATGGCAGGGGCCGCGCCGGCTGGCAGGGGCCTGCGTTGTGTCGGGCGAGGGCTCCTTTCTCAAAACGAACCGAAGGAAAGAATAACGAGCTCCGGGAGGAGAAAGGAAGAGCGGGAGCGGGAGTGAGACGAGGCGGAGAAGAGCTGGGCATGGGGCAGGAACTCCCTCCAATCATTCACGGCGGCTGGCTCGGAACTGGGCGAGCGCTTTGAGATTCCCACATACCAAACCGCGCTGCTGCCGCTGCCAGAGAGCCCCTTTCTCTGTCGCTTCTTGCTTCACTGAGCCAAGGCAGCTCCTTTTGTTTTTCCAGCGACGGCTGCGCTTTGTTCCCCCTCTCGCGGTGCAAGGGGGAAGAAAGGCTGAAGTGGAAGCCGGGGCAGGGGGAAAAGATCGGAGAGTTCAGCCCCTCGGCACTGAGACCCGCTCACGTTCAGGACTGGGAGAGAGGGGCTGGGCGTGGGGCAGAGAGGAAGGAAGGAGTGAGCAGCCGGGCCTGGAAGAGGGGTGATCCCACCCCGGCTCTGCCTGCTCCGTGCTCCGCTGACAGCTTTGGAGCGTGACCACACGATCCCCTTTTACCAGCCGGGGTGCTGTGGCCTCCTGGCTGACTCTGACGCCCGGCATGGCAGATCACAGCCCCCCAGCCACATTTTCCCCTGCCGCCAGCACCCCGTCCTTTTGCCACCCATCCCAAAGTCAAGGGGGCGGGGGGAGTTGCCTAGGCTTTGGGGGGGTTGTTTTACAATCCTGCCCTCCCTTTATGTGCTAGGGTTTGAAAGCCCCCAGGCCCCCCTTCCCTCCCGCTCTCTCGAGGGGCAGCAGGCTGAATACCACCACTATTTCATTTGTTGGGCAACTGGCGGCTTTCAGGGCGGCATTAGCATGAGAATGCGGGCGCTGCCGTTTGCTGACAAAGGGCCTCGCAGACAAACAGACGTGTAAACAGAAAGAATGCCAAGTATTGTTCCCCACCCCCCTCCAGACCCCCCCACGCACCCTCAGAGAAACCTGAGGACCAGCCCGGGGAGGTGGTCTCCTCCCAGCTCTGGCACTGAGCCACCAGGCAACCTTGGCCAACTCTCCCCACCTCAGTTTCCATGTCTGTATAACAGGGACAGTGACGCTGACTGCTGACATTTGGCCCCCTCTCTGAGGTGGGTGGCTATCGGTGTCCCCATGTACAGGTGGAGAAACTGAGGCACAGGGCAGCACCGCAACTTGCCCAGGGTCACTCAGGGAGGCAGTTGCGGAGCCAGGAACCCAGGAGTCCTGCATTCTGCTGCTCACTCGCAGGGAGGCTTAATTTAAATTCGTGAATAGTGCCTGCAAAACGCTCGGGGGTCTCGCAGCCTCTGTACCACCCATCCCTCCAGGGGCAGTGCCAACAGGGCTGGCACACGGGCTGGGCACAGAGGAGCATCAACTCAGCTACACAGCACGGTGCCCCCAGCCCAGGGCCACAGCCTGCACCGTAACCAGGAGGCCCTTGACCCTGCGTCACCCGCCAGCCCGACACGTACACAGGGTCACAACCACGCCCTGCCCTGGGGTGAGATCTGGATCTGGGGTGGCCCCCGAGAGGGGAGAGGCTGGCTAGGACATGAGCCCCCCCGTGCCCAGGAGCCTGCTCACAAGCTGGGGGCGCTCAGAGGAGAGCCATGGAAAGGGTCGGGAGGCCGGAGGACGGCTGTAAAGGGAGCAGCATGCACAGCTGGCAGAGGGGCGGTCGTCTCGAAGAGCCGAGCGGGCACAGACCCCGGCGGGCGGGCGGGCAGAGAGAAGAGTCCTGCATTGACTAGCCTGGGAATCCTGCCAGCTCCTGCAGGGTGGCCAAAGTGGGGTACCCCCGGGCGCTGGTGCAGCAGCTAATTGGCAAGCGGTAACTGGGCAGAGCTGGCCACGTGCGCCGCCCCACCGATACCCTGCCAGCCCAGCCGGGAGCCCGCAGACAGACCCCACTGGGAAAGGGGGACCCAGCGCCTCCCGCAGAGCAGCAGGGGGAGGGTACTCACGGGAGGTAGGCGGAGCCTCCTTGCAGCTTGGCGCCATCCCAAAAGCAGTCCAGCGGGGTCAGGATCACGCAGGGGAAAAGCTTCTCGATCATCTGGGGGGGAGGGGGGTGACAGATCAGAACCACGGCAGAGGCGCCATCCCCTCTGCCGGATCCCCTGTGGCACTATCACCACCTCCCGCACGCTTCTTCCCCTGCCAGCTCCGGCCCCCACCTCTCCAGCCCTGGCTCCCTGCCGCGGGGGTGAGAGCCTTCTCCTCTGCAGCTCCAGCAGCCTCCCTGGGACTGTCCCGCTAGGCAGAGCCAGACCCTGCCCCCTCGCCTCTCTACGCTGCACGCAGCCAGAGCAGGGCCAGGCCTGGACCTCGCACCGGGGCCAGACAAGCTCTGGATCCAACCCAGCCTTTTCCCATCGCCACCGGCCATGGAGAGCGAGCGCCCCTCGTGCCCCAGGCTCTCTGCCCCTGCGGGTGACACCAGTGCGTGGGGCCCGGGCAGCAGGATGTCAGCGATTTCCCTGGCACTTCCGGGCAATTCCTGCAGTGCCGGTCCGGTCCCAGGGCCTCACCCGCTCGATCATGCTGTTCTCAATGATGGGGACACCAGACTTGTAGCAGATTTTGTTCAAATCCCAGGATCTGGGAAAATAAGCAGAGAAATGAAAGGAAGGTGAGAATGGAGGCGGGAGCTGTACGGTGCTGGGCGTTGGGGGGGCATCAAGAGAGACAGGGTTATTAGGAAGTGTTAGGAGGGGCAGGGTGCCAGGAGGGGCCAGGGCAGGGGCATAAGGAGGGGCGGGCAGGGTGGAATCCAGACCCTGGGACCCCCATGGCCTGCGGCCCTTTTGCATCACACTCACTTTCCATACAGCGAGACTTGCACCTTGCTGGCTGCCAGCGCCGCCTCGAGGTGCAGCTCTAGCGCCTCCTGGGTGAGGACGTTCTCCCCTTCCCGTTTCGGGGTCTGGATCAGCATCTGGGACGTGTAGACGGATTCTTCCCCCAGCTTCTCTTTCGTGTACCTGAGCTCCTGGCTGACACGGCTGCCGGCTGGGGAGAGAACGAGAGAACTCCAATTAACGCACCACCCCCGAGGTGGCTGGGGACCCTCCCGGAGGCAGCTCCCCGCAGCGGACGCCCCCTGGAGATGAGGCTGGCTGGAGCTCAGCTCTGCCCAGAGCACTTGAACGAGGGGACACCCAACAAAATGAGGAGGCAAGAAATTAGAGAACATGTTTTTACACAATGCAAAATTAACCCGTGGAACTCCCTGCCACAGGATATCCCAGAGCTCAGCAGGGGATCAGACTTTTCTGTGGATCCTGAGACCTGCTGGGCCTACAAATTTACCCCTATTGTGAGCTCAGCTGTAAAAAGTTCATCAGATGTTACAATAACCTAAAATAACCAACGCTGGTGAGCAAAGGTCTGAAAGGGCGACAGAAAAACGGCCTTAGTCTAACCCAAGAGGCCGAGCTGACCTCACTCGAGGATTGAGCTGAAATGAGCAGGCGATGTGCAGCCGGAAGTTAATGTGCCAAAGCTGATACGTCCGATATTAGGCCTAACTGGTGGACAGAATCATAAGGAGCTGGGCTGGCCCTTGGTGGGGCCTTAAAAACGAGATTTGGTGGGGAAAGACATAACTAACAGACAGAGGCTCCCGTCCTCGCTGCCACCCACACTGCCTCCTGGAGCCCCGCGCCTTTGTCACGCTGAGCCCGAGACGGGTCCTGACCACAACACAGAGAGACGGACTCGGCCAACGTCGCCACCCCATCGGCTCCAGCTGCATCCCAGACGCCAGCTGAGGGGACGGTTCTGACCATCTCTGAGACCATCTAAAGCGACGGGCAGACAAGGGGGCTGCCGGGAGGGGCATGGGGCCTGCGTTACAAGAAAAGCCGCAGTTTCTCTTTGGCATTTCAAAGGCTTTAGCCGGTTTCCCTTTAACGGAAGGTTAGGAGGGTTTCAGGTGCGTTTGCCGTGGCACAAAGTGGGCTGAGTCTCTGTCTCCCAAGCCCCGGGGTTTGTGTAACCCTGGACGATGACTGCATGACGTTATGGGGCACCTCCCGCATACACCAGAATAGAAACAGAAGAGGAAGCAAACCCCCCCACCGCCCCTCCCCGGCATGTCCTGCCCGAGCCGCCTCGTAAGCACGGTTACGCTGCACGCACCCTGTGAGCAAGGCGCCCCACCGGGAACTACGGACACACGTGTTTGCTTTCGCAGCACCTAGCGCAGGACGGCGGTTTGGCCAAACCCACCCGACACCTGAAAAAACCCCTGGACAGATGCTGCCCTGGCTGGGCAGGATGTCTGGGAAGTGACTCGATTCTCAATTCAGCTTCGCTGTCACGTTCCTCCCACTCATCGGGTGCCCCAAGCCGAGACCCACCCCCCTTCCTGCGCTAACACGGATGTGGGGGAGCCGTCGGACCCTCCATTCAAAGCGAGACGAGAGGGACAGGCTGTGACGTTATTGATATAAACTGGGACCATATAGAACAGGGTTTACAACCAAGGTCCTGTAGTGGCACCAAATCTTATGTACAGGGGGTCATATAAGGTGTGTAAGACCAGGTTCTGGGTTGCTGGTTATACCTATGCTGTCTGTGTGCATGTGTCATTTTGTAGTTGAAGTTATGAGTATTGGCTCTGTACTGTCTGTATTTCAAGTTTGTGCTCTGCTTCTGCGTGATATCCCAGACAAGTTGGTGTTAGCTCTGCCTAGCCTGCTTGATGGCCCATTAAGGACCATCAGCTACACAATTGACCCATGGAGAGAAGGCAGACACGCCTTGTAACTCAGCGAAGTGCAGGGACTTGCCCATGTGACTCCAGACTCCATTTTGCTGTAATTTTCCACAGTAAGAACAAAGAGGTTCTTACACCTAGAAAAGCCTATAAAAGGCTGATGCCTCATCTCCATCTTGTCTTCAATCCTGCTTTGTACCTCTGGAGGGACTTTGCTACAAACTGAAGCTCTGAACTAAGGACTGAATGACCCATCCCAGCAGGGGATGTTCTCCAGAGACTTGATTTGAACCTGCAGCTTATGCCATCACTGCTATAAGCCTGAACTAAGAACTTTGCCATTACTGTATGTAATTGATTCCATTTAACCAATTCTAGCTCTCATCTCTATCTTTTTCCTTTTATGAATAAACCTTTAGATTTTAGATTCTAAAGGATTGGCAACAGCGTGATTTGTGGGTAAGATCTGATGTGTGTATTGACCTGGGTCTGGGGCTTGGTTCTTTGGGATCGAGAGAACCTTTTTCTTTTATTGGGGTGTTGGTTTTCATAACCAGTCATCCCCAGGACGAATGGCGCTGGTGGTGATACTGGGAGACTGGAGTGTCTAAGGAAATTGCTTGTGTGACTTGTGGTTAGCCAGTGGGGTGAGACCAAAGTCCTCTTTGTCTGGCTGGTTTGGTTTGCCTTAGAGGTGGAAAAACCCCAGCCTAGGGCTGTGACTGCCCTGCTTGAAGCGATTGGTCCTGAATTGCCACTCTCAGTTGGGTCCTGCCAGAACCGCATCATCACATGGGCTCTTCCCGCCTAGCTGGGACCAGCTGTGGGGTTTCTGTAATGCACTGCACGCTCTCTGGGGCAGGGAACGGTCCTCTCTGTGGTGAGGCCGGCGCTGGCTGGCCTCTGCACACTGAAACAAACAAACAACAATTCCTTCTTCTTTGCTGCCCATTAGATAAGTCAGACTGGCCCAGGAATCTGCCAGCCGCTGGGCCTCGGCTGGGCCTGTCCCTGGTGCGGGCAAGGGGCGTGCTGTGGGTTTGACCCGAATCTCCCTCGCGCTCCTTACGAATTTCAATCCACTGATGGCAGCCAGATGCAAAATGCAGACACAGCCCACCCCATTGGGTGGCTGGGACCCTGGCACACGAACCTCCTTTGCCAGCTTCGAGCCTGAGGGCGCCTGGGGAAGAATTTCTGAGCTACCAGCCTGCGTTTCAGGATGGCGTCAGGCACCTCTTGCTCCGCAGCAGGCGGACAGAGGCTGGGATGGTGGCACCAGAGCTGCTCAGACACCCTCTTCGTTTCCCATTGGCTGTCCCCTAAGTTCCTCTCAGCTGTGCGGCCGCTCAGCTGCCTCTCCCCAGCACCGACCTGCCGCGCCGGGGAGAGGCGCCTCTCCCTGCCGGCCCCAGCGCCGACCTGCCGCACCGGGGAGAGGCACCTCTCCCTGCCGGCCCCAGCACCAACCTGCCGCGCCGGGGAGAGGCGCCTCTCCCTGCCGGCCCAGCCCCAACCTGCCGCGCCGGGGAGAGGCGCCTCTCCCTGCCGGCCCCAGCGCCGACCTGCCGCACCAGGGAGAGGCGCCTCTCCCTGCCGGCCCAGCCCCAACCTGCCGCGCCGGGGAGAGGCACCTCTCCCTGCCGGCCCCAGCACCAACCTGCCGCGCCGGGGAGAGGCACCTCTCCCTGCCGGCCCCAGCACCAACCTGCCGCGCTGGGGAGAGGCACCTCTCCCTGCCGGCCCCAGCACCAACCTGCCGCGCCGGGGAGAGGCGCCTCTCCCTGCCGGCCCCAGCGCCGACCTGCCGCGCCGGGGAGAGGCGCCTCTCCCTGCCGCCCCAGCACCGACCTGCCGCGCCGGGGAGAGGCACCTCTCCCTGCCGCCCCAGCACCGACCTGGGAGAGGCGCCTCTCCCCTGTCCCGGAACTGCTGCGGCAAGAGAGGGCTGGGGGAGTCCTCTCTCCTCAGCACAGCCCCGAGGCATCCTGCACTCAAACCCCTAATCCCTGGTCCCACCCCAGAGCCCCCTCCCGCACCCTGAACCCCTCGGCCCTGCCCCCACCACACATCACCTCCATACTGGGGCACATAACAACATTCATTCCGCACACGGACGTAGAGAATTAGAGGGAACTCTGGTCCAGGCCCATGTCACCATCAGCCCTGCGGTGCAGCCGGGGACGGACCCGTTCAGCCCCTCCCACACAGCCCACGCTGGCTCCTCTCCAGACGCAGGCTCTCCAGCCGCTCACTGCCTCCCGCCTGCACCCTGTAGCCATCCCAGAGCGCTCCTCGTGTCGCCCCCGTCTGACGCACACTGGAGAGGTTCTGGTCCTTCCTTTTGGTTTGTCTCTGTTCCTGCCCCACCCAGCAGCAGGGCCAGAGCTTCTCTCCAGGGGACTCATTTCTGCAGATCCCCCCCACAAGGCGGCTGCAACTTTCTTATCAAGCTTGTCTTTGCCTTCCGCCTTCCACCCTTGCTCTCTGGCACGTCTGACCATGATGGACTCATCTGCTGCCCTCTCCCACGTGAGCACCCAGCCAGTGCACCGCGCTGCTGAGCCGCCAGTCTCCATACCATTCCCATCTCCCGCCAGAGGAACAACCCGCTTCCCCTCCACTCCCTGCATCCCCAGGCGCGCTGGCTCAGCCGAAGACACAGGCCGCCATGCAGCCCTGCTCCCCACTAGCCCATCTGCCGTACTGACCAGCAGCTTTCACCAGAACCCCCTTGTGAATTCAACCCAGTGGAAACCGGAAAAGCAGATTTATCCAGAACTACCTCAGCCGCTGCCGGCTGGGCCCACCGTCCAGCAACTCCTAGATTCAGGCAGCCCCAGCCCCATCTCTGACGGGCCCCCCACCCCCCTCCGGTCACCACCCAAAGGCGGCCGATTGCTCCCACTAACCACCCCCGTCTCGCCGGCTGCCAGAGACCAGACCCGTTTCTACACCCTGCTGCACTTCCAGAACCTTCCGGGTCTTTCCTAACAGGCCTCCCCATAGCCTGGGGTCTGGTCGCTTCCATTTTCCCTGGAGAAGCCTGAGATTTCCATTCCCCAGCTGGAGCAGCAGCTCGACGTCTCGGCTCTAGCTGCCTTTCCCATCTCGGCCGGGGCCAGGCCAATCATTTCAGGAGAAAGGGGAGTTCAACGCAGTGGCAGGGGGAGGGGGTTGCTTTCTGGAAATAAAATGGGGATTTGGCAAACCTGACACTTGCCCCTTCCTCTAAAGCAGCTGGAACCAGCACCAGGTGGGGGCAGATCGGCTGCGATACCTGCGCACTCAGCCAGCCCAACTGGGCACAGCCTCTGCCCGGTTGCCGTATTCCCTCTGCAGACTCCCCCAGTGTGCAGAGGTGGGATTTGACCACACAGCCTCCTCATGGCTGCTCATCCCGAGCGCCAGCGAGCGCAGAGCGCGCCAGCGAGCGCAGAGCGCACAGAGCGCGCCAGCGAGCGCAGAGAGCGCCAGTGAGCACCGAGCACAGAGCGCGCCAGCGAGCGCAGAGAGCGCCAGTGAGCACCGAGCACAGAGCGCGCCAGCGAGCGCAGAGCGCGCCAGCGAGCACAGAGCGCGCCAGTGAGCACCGAGCGCAGAGCGCGCCAGCGAGCGCAGAGAGTGCCAGTGAGCACAGCTTCGCAATCGCTGGCTCCCCGGCCCAAACAGCCTTATTCCCAGTGTCTCCCCCTCCAGCGCCAGAGCACCTGGGGGAGGGGGGCGGGACGCTGCAGGTGCGTGTCAATGTGGCGTTAGGGGCGCCGCCCGGGTGTGACTCTGCAGGAGCCCTAGTGCGTTCCCAGCTCTGCCACGGGACATTGGGCAAGGCTCCCCCTCTGTCCAGCACCAACTCTCCTCCCCGGGGTGGCGGCAGGCTGCGGGGGTGCTGTGATGAAAGGGGAAAGGCACGGGTGCTCTCGCTCTTCCCCCAGCCAGCCAGGGCCCTCACATTCCCATCCACCTGAGACAGACCATAGCAATGGCAGGCCTGAGAGGGGGGCAGACACCCCTCAGAACGGGCCTGGGACAGGATGGGACTCCCTGCAGAACAGGGCACCCCATGGAACAGGCCCAGGATGGGATAAGGCACCCCACAGAACAGGCCAGGGACACCCCACGGAACAGGCGGGGGATGCCCCATGGAATGAGACTGGGACGGGACGCCATGCAGAATGGAGCACCCCACAGAACAGGAGGGGGATGGGACACCATGCAGAACGGGGCACCCCACGGAACGGGCAGGGGACGGGACGCCATGCAGAACGGGGCACCCCACAGAACAGGAGGGAGACGGGACGCCATGCAGAACGGGGCACCCCATGGAACAGGCAAGGGACGGGACGCCATGCAGAACGGGGCACCCCACAGAACAGGAGGGAGACGGGACGCCATGCAGAACGGGGCACCCCACGGAACGGGCAGGGGACGGGACGCCATGCAGAACAGGGCACCCCATGAAATGGGCGGGGAACAGGATGCCATGCAGAACAGGGCATCCCACGGAATGGGCAGGGGACGGGATGCCATGCAGAACGGAGCACCCTATGGAACGGGCGGGGGACGGGACGCCATGCAGAACGGGGCACCCCACGGAACAGGCGGGGGATGGGACGCCATGCAGAACAGAGCATGCCATGGAACGGGCGGGGGACGGGACGCCATGCAAAACGGGGCACCCCATGGAACAGGCAAGGGACACCCCATGGAACGGCCCAGGACAGGGCACCCCATGGAGGGCTGGGCCTGTCCAGGTTTCCTTCTCTCATTCTGTTTATTATGGTGGCACCTACAGCCCCCCCTGCAGCCTGGGGCCCCGCTGTGCCAGGCACTGCCCATGCCCCTGCCCGGAAGATCTCACAATCTAACCCGATAGGGCACACTGAGGGGAACCAGCACCCAGGGAGGGGGTGGCTTGCCACAGTCACCCAGCCAGGCAGTGACCCAGCTGGCACCTGGCTCCCAGGCTGGCCGGCTGCTGGCCCCCCGTTCACAGTCAGTCCTTCAGGCCACGGCCGCTTGGCTCCTGGAAACGTGGGACGGATCAGTCCTGAAGCACAGATCCCAGCAGGGAGCGGCCTGGAGTGGGAGGGAACGCACGCAGCGGGCCCCAGCCACAGTCCAGCCCCTGCCAAGGGAGCAGGATTGGGACCACGCTCCGTCCCTCCAGCTCACGGCTCAGTGCAGCACTCTGCCAACTCTGGCTGCTGGCCAGCGCACGGGAGGCCAAGTGCAGCGAGAGCGAGACCACAAATAAGCAACAGAATCTTCGCCTTTAATGACTTATTATTTCTTTCATGCTTTTATTTTTCCATCCCTCTCCCCGCAGGCCCCGGGAACAGCTGGGGACAGTGGGATGGCAGTTGTGAAGGAGGCCGTGCCAGGGAAGGCGGGGGAGCCATTGTGCCTGTGAAAGGGGACAGGGAGACGCAGGGGGTGCTGCGTGGGTGTCGGAGGAGGCATCCAAACCACTGCCGGCTGTTTGGGAGGTCAGGCGGGAGGTGCACTGAGCTGCTCCGGGCTCAGCCCTGCCACCCAGGAGAAACCCAGCATGGAGACAGAGAAAAAGCAGGGGCGGGGGGGGGGAGGGAGATGGGGGTTATGAGGATGGACAGACAGCACCCGCTAGCGAGCGTGCAGGCCTGCTGTCTAGCCCCTCCTGCCACACACTCCCCAGGGACCCCCCAGCGATCCTGCCCCCCGAGCCCCGGCCATCCAGCTGCTGGGGATTTCCACAGCGTGTCTGTCGTTACCCCCGATTGCCGCTGCAGGAAGAACTGCACATCTGCAAGTGTTGGGGGGGGGGCGTCCCTTGTAATTAGTGTTAATTTGGAACAGGGCGCTCCGAGCCAGCCACGGGAGAGCTTCAAAGGCGACTGAGGAAGCCTCAAATTCCAACCCCCTAATTAACCAGGGAGCGAGATGAAAAGACAAGGCCGAAGCCCAGACCTGCCAAGCGCACTTCAAACGGGAGGCTCGCTGGCTGGCACAGGGGGTGCATGCCCACCCCGGCCCCCCAGATCTGAGCTGAGGGACAGCCACCATGCCAGCCCCGGCTGGCCGCTGTCGCCCCAGGGGCAAGGGGGCTGCGCAGGGGGAGGGGAGCATGCAGTGGGGGGAGGGGGCTCTGCCAGCCAGCAAGATAGCAACAATGAGCATGTTAATGAGGAGCGCTATGCAAATTCTCCTTTCCTCCAATTAACAAAAGGAGCACTTGGCTTTCTCATGCACAGGGCCCCTCTGGTTCCAGCCAGCCCCCCCCCCCAGCCCTGCAGGGGGAGCAGCCGGGTTCCAATCTCCTCTGAGCCCTGAGGGCTTGGGGTGCCAGAGCCTCCCACTCCCCCTTGTGCCTCAGCGTCCAGACACGGAGGGACCCTGCCCCCACTCCGGGAAACCCGTGGGGCTGAGGATCGGGCACAGGAGCCTCGGGGCAGTGCCTGAGCCCGCCCCCCGACATGCCCCCGCAGAAGCCCGGCTCCCCATGGCGCTGCACTGTAAGCTGGACCTCGCCCCGCACCAGGCCTGGGTAAAACCAGGGACCCCTCACATCACTGGCCGAGCACGGCCTGGCCCAGCCCAGCGGGCAGGAGATGGACCCACCGGGACCAACAGGGCTGTGCCAGTTCTGGTGCCAATCGGCCTCCAAACACAGCTCACGGAGGGGCCCCTACTCCCTCCCAGGCAGTCGCACCCAGCGCAGCGGGAGGAGACCCGGAGCCCTCACGGCCACGCACCCCATGGGCAGCTGCTCTGCGTGTGCCGGGCGAGGGCAGAGTGTACCCAGCCGGGGGGCAGGAGCGGACAGGCTGCACCCTGGGCCGGTGCCCAGAGCCACATGGGCTGGGGAACGCAGCCAGGAGGGGATGCTTTCCCAGACATTCAAGCTAAGGGGGCCCTGCCCCCCAGGGTGGCACCAGCTCCCCCAGGCAGCTCTTCCCCTGGTTCCCAGCAGCACTGCCTGGGGCAGCACCGCTGACCCCTCTGGCCAGGGCAGCGTCTGTACAGCAGCCTCCCCTGCAGCCGTAATTACAGCGTCCTCAGCTCATTGACAGCGCCAGGCACCTCCTCCCACCCAGCCAGGCCACCCCACTGAGCACGCCAGGCCTGGGGAATTATCGCCCCTCTGCCCAGGGCTCGGTCTGGCCCTACCCCCTCCCGCCCCCCTCCCCGAGCAAACTCTGTCCGGGGCATTTCCTCTGTCAGCACAACTCGCAGGCCAGCCGTGGCTGGAGGGCCCAGCCGAGCTCGGGGGCCCATTGTGCCAGGGGCTGCACCCCCTCCCCCGAGAGACAGGCCCTGCCCCACCGCAGCCTCCAGTCTCAATGCCATCTTTAGGGGCACTCTCCTTTGGTTGCTATAGCAACAGCATGGCGCCCACCCACCATCATCCAGGCCTGCTCTGAGCTGGGGTGCACAGTGGTACCCCCGGAAGTGCCCCCTGCGGGGCCTGATGCTGAATGCGCCCAAAGGAGCATCTCCTGCCCCGCCTCGCACAGGGGATGGACCCGGCCCCCTGCAGCAGGCCCTGCCCGTCTCTGAAGCAGCACTTGGTGCCCTGCTGGCCGAGGGGTCACCCCCCTTGGCACGCAGCCCAGCAGTGTGGCCCAGCGGGCGGGTATTTCCTGGGGGTTGGGGCATCACCACAGGGTCCCCCTGCATCTCTCAGTGTTGGGCTCCCAAGTTCCGGGGGACGCATCAGCATGGAGCTGAACGGATGGGTAAGAGGCACCAAGGAGAGGGCTATGGACCACATCCCACCCCTCAGGCCCACTGCTCCATCGCCCCCACCCACCAAGGAGCCAGGGGGCCTCCCCCTTTTCCCTGGGCAGGCTGGGCTGCAACCTGCCCTCCAAGATCTCCCCAGCCCCCACATCCAGGAGGGGCAGGGAGGTCCCCATGGCTGCCGGAGCCCTATACACAGCTCCACTGTCTGCACCTGCCATTCATGGGTTCAGATCCAGGCCGCTGCTGCCTGGGATGGGACGTGAAAGGGGACCCGAGGCCACCCCAGCTTCTGCAGGGCAGCACACCCAGCACCGCAGCCACTGCAGCAGGAGAGTTTTAGGGCTCCGCTGTTCAGGGCAGGGCGGGGTCACCGCGACCAGCCAGTGCCCCTACACTCAGCCTCCAGGAGCTGAAGTCATGCCACAACGCACGGCCCCTCGCTGCCTCCAGCAGAGTGAGCGAGAGGATCCCAGACACTGGCATCCTGCCCACGCTGCTGCCAGCTGCAAAGCCTGGCAGACTCAGCCCCAACCTGCCGCTGAGCCACCCAGGATGCCCTGAGCCGTGCCCCAAAGCTGGGGAGCAGAGCGCGGGCCGTGTGGGCACCCAGCAGCCAGCCAGCCCTACAGGGTGTTCGTGCCCCAGCTGGGAGAGGGCAAGTGGTCGGTTGGAGGAGAGGACAGGACAGGGCAGGACAGGGCTGGAGCCGGGCAGTGTGGAATTGCATACGGAGTCCAGGTGCACCGCTGTGTATGCCAGCAGGAACACGGCATAGCCGGATGCAACCAAACCGGGCAGGGAGAGCCGTTCCCGCCAGCGGGGCCTGTCACCACCAATATCCCTCAGCTCCTTGCCCGCCCCTTCGTGCTGCCTGCCCCCCTCCCCGGCACTCATACTACAGCCCAGCAGCACCCCGCCCCGCTCCGGGGGTCCTGAAGTCACACGCACACACCCCGGCTGGCAGCATCCCCTCTCACCCGCCCTGCAGGAACCAGCCCTGGCGCAGAGCCGGGAGCTCAGCCTGGGGTCCACCGAGCCCTGGGCCTCCCTGCTGAGGCTGCCGCCAAGGAGGCAGCAAGAACCAAGGGCGATGGCGGCTTCTGGGCCTATGGGGAGCCTAGCTGAGCACCCCCAACTCATCACACGAGCCACCCAAGATCCTTGGCCGGGAGGCAGGGCTGGCAAAGGCTGGATCCCGGCACCTGCCCCTCTCCCCCAGACGCTCCCACTCGAATGGCAGCCACACGAGCGGAGCTCCCAGGGAACCCGCCCACCCATCACAAACCCCCTTTGACCCCAACCGCAACATCAACCTGCCTGGCCAATCCAGGGGCATCGTGAGCTGATGGGCCTGTGAACCCCAGTCTCCCAGCGGGCTGCCCCCCACTGCACCTCCCAGAGGCTCAGAGCACCCAGCAGGGCTTCTATGGCAGGGGCACCCAAACTGCCCCCTAGACAAAAAGCCCCAAATATCGAGACTGTCCCTATAAAATCTGGTCACCCTGCTTAGAAATCTATAGGCTGAGTCGTCCAGGAGTGATGACTGCAATGCCATTCCCAGCCCTGGCAGGGCAGTGAGGATGAGCATCTGGAGTGGGGGGACAGAGTGTCAGGACACCTGGGTTCTAGTCCCCGTGCCTCAGTTTCCCCACTGGCAGCAATGGGACTAAAGATCCTGCGGGGGAGGCGGGCAGGCTGTGTGCCATCCTGTCTGCAAAGTGCTTTGAGATCCTGGGACAAAGGGCAGAAATCCCAGGGTTGTTCCAGGCACAGACAGGGGGACATGGCTCGCCCAGATGAGAGGCCCCGTGTGAAGCCAGCTCTCTCCTCGCAGCCGGGGGCTGCCAGGCAGACGAAGAAAGCCAGGGCCAGGAACACAGACAGACGGCAGTCTGGGGGACTCTGGATACTGGGGCTTCCCCAGCCCACAGCATGGAGCTGTCCCGCTGGGCTGGACACCACTATGAAGCATGGGGGGCAGTCTGGCACCTGGGTGCCTCCAGCTATGGGGCACCCCCACCAATACCACCACCCTACAACCTACCATAGGCTCAGAGCCCTGATCAGTCCTGCTTGGGCCCCTCCCTACTGCTCAGGCTCCCGGTCGCAGGAGATCTTAGCCTGAGCCCATCGCCCTGGTATCTGGGCTCCTGGAATCTCCTCTCCCCTCCCTGTGACGAGCCCTGTGGTAGCAGTTAGTGGCACCCACTGATTTCACAGCTCCCCCCACGGGGCCAGGGGCGGCTCTAGGATTTCCGCCGCCCCAAGCAGGGCGGCACGCCGCTGGGGGTGCTCTGTCGGTCGCCGGTCCCACGGCTCCGGTGGACCTCCCGCAGGCATGTCTGCGGGAGGTCCACCAGCGCCGTGGGACCAGCAGCCCCTCCACAGGCACGTCTGCGGATGCGCCACCAGGGCCGCGGGACCAGCGGACCTTCTGCAGGCATGCCTGCGGGAGGTCCGCCGAAGCCGCCTGCCGCCCTCCCGCAGCACGCCGCCCCAAGCGCACGCTTGGCACGCTGGGGTCTGGAGCCGGCCCTGCACGGGGCCCTCAAACATTAGGGTCAGTCCTGTTCCAACGGGGCTGCCCTGCTTTCGTACCTGCGGGGAGCCGAGTGGCACCAGTATGGGGACATGGCGCGGGTACAAAGTGCTGCAGGGCTCCTGGGCTGGGACAGCAGGGGGCACCCAAAGCCCCCCATGTAACACACAACGGCATCGCACACAGCCCGCCCTCCCCCCAGCATAATACACAACGGCATCATACGAAGGCCGGGCCCCCCGATGTAACACACAACGGCATCGCACATAGCCCGGCCCCCCACGTAACACACAATGGTGTCACACACAGCCTGCCCTTCCCCCAGTCTAAGTGTCACACAAAGGCCGGGCCCGCCAATATAACACAAAAGTGTCACATGCAGCCCAGGCCCCCCACGTAACAACAATGGTGTCACACACAGGCCACCCCTGTGTAACACACAACAGTGTTGCACACAGCCCGGGCCCCCTGTGTAACACACAAAGGCCAGGCCCCCTGACATCACACACAGTCACACAGCATCACGCCAAGTGGCACCGGAGCCGGCTCACCTGCTGAATGATTTAGATAATAATGTGGCATGGAGAGGACACTTATAAAGTTTGCCGATGATACCAAGCTGGGAGGGGCTGCAAGTGCTTTGGAGGACAGGATTAAAATTCAAAATGATCTGGATAAACTGGACAAATGGCCTGAAGTAAATAGGATGAAATTCAAGAAGGACAAATGCAAAGTGCTCCACTGAGGAAGAAGCAATCAGCTGCACACCTACTAAATGGGAACTGACTGCCTAGGAAGGAGCCCTGCGGAAAGGGATCTGGGGGGTCATAGTTGACCACAAGCTAAATATGAGTCAATAGTGTAATGCTGTTGCAAAACAAGCAAACATCATTCTGGGATGTATCAGCAGGAGTGTTGTAAGAAAGACACGAGAAGTCATTCTTCCGCTCTACTCTGCACTGATACGGCCTCAACTGGAGTATTGTGTCCAGTTCTGGGTGCCACATTTCAGGAAAGATGGGGACTAATTGGAGAAAGTCCAGAGAAGAGCAACAAAAATGATTAAAGATTGAGAAAACCTGAGCTATGAGGGACAACTGGAAACACTGGGTTTGTTTAATGTGGAGAAGAGAAGACTGAGAGGGGACACGATCACAGTTTTCGAGTACATAAAAGCTTGTTACAAGGAGGAGGAAGGTAAATTGTGCTCTGAGGCTATGACAAGAGGCAATGGGCTTAAATCGCAGCCAGTGCGGTTTAGGCTGGACATCAGGAAACACTTCCTAACTGTCAGGGTGGTTAAGCACTGGAATAAATTGCCCAGGGAGGTGGTGGAATCTCCATCATTGGAGATTTGTAAGAGCAGGTTAGACAAGGGACGGTCTAGATCAGGGGTAGTCAACAGGCGGACTATGGACCAAGTCTAGACTGCCAGACGCTTCCGAACAGACCACACAATCTTTATTTACTATCATCATTATTATTGTCATTGTTGTACTATTTTCTCTAGAGTCTGGACCGTGACTGTACCTGGCCCGAGAAACATGGACCTTGACAATAAATAATTGATTATCGCTGGCCTAGATAATCCTTAGTCCTGCCATGAGTGCAGGGGATGATCTCTCGAGGTCCCTTCCAGTCCTTCTATTCAATAAGAACCGTGACATCACACTGCGTCACACGTGACATCACGCCTTTCCGCCAGCTGGGGGAGGCTAGCAACTAGCCCCGCCCCTTCCATGGCCCCCTCCCACGGCTGCTGGCCCCTGCCCCAGGCTAGCGCCCCCAGGCCCAGAGCACCGAGAGGGCGGGTGACACGGCCCGAGCTGGGGCCACCACACAGGGGGAGCCACAGAGTGGGAAGCAAAGGGGGGCTCTGGGGGCGGAGCATGGGTGGGGACACATCTGGCACAGCTTCCCCAGCCTACAATACCTGTCACCCATGTCTGGCACCTCAAAATGACACGCCGTGACATCATGATCCCCCAAGAAAAGGCGGGGGAGGGGGAGACACACTGGGCTGGGGCTCCAGCAACCGGAGTTCAAATCCCCACTCTGCAATGTTGGGTAAATCCCAGGACGTGGGAGCATGCACACTGTTCCTCAGTTTACCATCCACGCAATGGGGCTAAGAATCCTGCCTTTGTCTGTGTAGCCTGGGGGCTCCTTGCTGGTAGAGGCCGTCTCATTGTGTGTCCGGGCAGCACCTAACACAACAGCGACCTGAGCTCAGCTGGGGCGGGCAGGTGCTACCGTAATACACCTGGTAAGGGCCCCACTCAGAAGTGGCCCTCGTGTGTGCATGCCCCCGGTCTCTGGGGTATTTCCCACACCCATCGGTGCGCAGGAGGCCACGCAGTGCCATGCACGAGGTTTAACAGCCCGGCCGAGTTAAATACGACAATCTCCTCCTGAGTGCACACAACCCTGCCCCTGCCGGGGCTGATGGCATAGCACTGCCAACTCCGGGGAGTGCCCAGCATAACGGGCCCCACTCCTGCGGCCAGGAGCACCCCACGGCAGCGATGGAGCCGCAGCAGCCAAGCGCTGGCCGAACACAAGAAGGGAGGGCGATCCGGGGCTGGGGCGGCCACCGGACTGCACCAGGCCCTTGCTGGCCCACGAGGCTGCTGGGTTCTCCGCAGAACAAGGCTGCTGCTATGAGACGAGCCAGGCTTGACTTAAGGACACGTAAATACGGGTCCTTCGCTGCCTAAGACGTCGCCAGGCTCCCTGCTCCTCTCCTGCCATCCGTCCAGCCCCAGCAGGGGCCAGCCCAAGGCCTACCCAAGCCAGTTAGTCCACAGGGGCCTTTCCAACAACATGCTCGGCTCAGGCCCCAGAGAGGAGTTGCCCCACTGTGCTCCGCTGGGACCTGGCAGCCCAGCCCTTCCCTGCCCGGGACGGGCCCCGATTCCCTTTGGGGCACAGCTATGAAAGCATGTGCGGGGGGGCCAACGAGAGATCTGGCCTCCCCCCACAGCGCTCACACACACACACACGCCTGTGCGTTCTGACTCAGCTCACTAGCCGCGGCCCCGAGGGCTGCAGTGCACACAGGCCGGGGGCCACCTTCAAAGTGTTGTGGGGCGGATTAGCGGGATTAGGGAGCGGGTGAAAGGAGCCGTGCTGCTCCGGAGGAAGTCGCGCCGAGGGCAGGCTAAAAGAGCCATTTTCACCTGGCCCGCCCGCGGTCGCCAGCTTCGCCTGTCACAACACGGCGGCGGGAGCCCCGCTCTGCTCTGCAGCCCCCGTGCCCGGGGGGGAGGGAATACAGCCAGTAAGGTGCCCAGGGTGGGCACTGGAGGGGTGGGTGGCTTGCAGCCCCCCTCCAGCGCCTCCCCCTCAGACAGCCCCAACGGGGAGCCTCTCCGCCCTGCTGGCGGGGACAGCAGCTGGGGGTCCTCCTGGCAGGCAGAGAAGACCCCGGGCTGGGGGATGAATGCCGCGGACTGTGCCCCCCACAGACCCTTCTCTAATAACCCCGGCCCCCCAAAAGCAGGTTCTCCAGCTGCCATTCCAACCAGACAAGGCAAAGGGCCACCAGCTTCCCAAGCCAGCGGAGGAGCCGGGGCCCAGCCCAGCCTGTGCCTCTCGGTGCCAAACAAACGTCTTTATCACTAGAAAGCCCACGGGCTGGCTTCTGGGGCTGGCGGCGGGGGAGGGAAAAGGCCTCTCCTGAAGGAGCTCCCAGAGCCGCAGCCGGGGATGAGGGGCCGCGCGACCCCCCAAAATATGGGGGGGAGAGAGAGTCGGTTGGGAACCATTCACTGCTAAGACTCCTGTCAGCACTGACATAAATTTCCACTGGTGTTGGCATTTAGGCCCTGGCTATTTCCATATGTATAGGGCTGCCTGGACTAATTATGCTAATCATCTCCTCTGTCGGGCGCTGTGAAAAATGGCTGCATTAGGCACTCCACTGCCTGCTAATGTGCCTTAATGCAGGGCTGAAACATACATTCATCCCCCTCTGAATGGGGGAATTTTTCCACTTTGCTGCCTTCATTCAGGCACGAAATGAAGGTTTTGAACTCAGACCACTTTTCCAGGCCCGAGGAGGAAGCAGAGAATAAAACTCTTCTCGGCCTCTCTCCCTGCCCCCTCCCCCCCACCCCAAATAGAAAACACCTAACACTAAAACCAAACACTGCTGTCCACAAAACTCTTGCTGGGTCTTTTAAAAAAAAAAAATCAGCAATTTTTCCATCCATCACAAGTGATCAATCGGTCACTCAGGGATGGGAGGGGGCTCTGAGGAAGATACTTCCCCCCACCATTAAAAAAACCAAAGATTTCTGCCCCCACGCAGCTTTGGCAGATTGAGCCCGGCTCCGACTCTGAGCTGGCTTCAGACAAGAAAGCGCCTTTCACAGCCAGCCCCGGCTGCAGGGAGAAGATGCTTCAGAGCAAATGTCACAGCGGAGGGAGCAAACAAAGTAGATTTTTAAGCTAATGGAGCAGGCCGGGGCAAGGTGAGGATCTTCCGCTCGCTGCCTGAATACAAACCTGGCTCCCTCTTTTGCTAGTGCGGAGAGCGAGGTCTGTCCCCGAGAGCCTGGGCTAGCATACGGGTCGCCCCCTCCCCCCCAAAAAGAGCAGGGGGGGGGAAGGCGGCAGAGTCAGCTGAACAACGACACCATGATGCAAAGGAACCAGGGCAATGCTCTGGACAGGGGCAGCAGCAAAATGGCAGCCACAAAAAAGTCTGGAGGAAGAATGATCTTGGGGTGCCAGCCAGAGGTGGGCGCACCTGCCAATCCCCTCTCCATGGGGCAGCACACAGCGGGGGAGGAGACACACCCAGGCAGCTGAACTGTACCAGACGCAGGCTCCAGTGAGTCTCATGTCCCATCGCCAGCTCTCAATAGCCGTGGGATTTGGGGGGGCACCCAGCTTGAGCCATCTCCCCCGGGCTAGAGCTTCACAGGGCAGCGGCTCAGCATTTCCCGACTGAGCGACTCCCGCGGCATCACAGCGCCCCAGGTCGGGCTCCCCACTTCCCTCCAGAAAACGGGGTCTCCCCGATCACTCTGCCGCCCTCCCCCAGAGCTCCTGACTCCTCTGGCCGCAGCCAGGAAGCAGCTACCAGGGGATCCGATGCGACTGCCCAGGCTGGTTGCCTGTGACCTCCACTGCTCACACTGTCCAGTGACAGCCCTGATGGACTATATCCCCCCACCCGAAACGCTACTCCCCCTCCCCAGGCTAGTGCGCCGCAGCATCCACAGACACTCCCCTCCCCCCCATGCACATACTGACTCCCGGTGGGCCTGGATTCCAGCAGCCTGGCTGATTCCTCGCAGCGCCTACACCCCTCCTCCCGCAGGCCGGCTCCTCGCTCGGCCGTTAGCACCCCCAGCGCCTCTCTGGAGCCTGCCATTAGCCAGGAGACCACCCAGCACTGCCAGTGCCCACCCCCAGCCTCCGCTCTGCAGACGCCGCCGCTCCCCTCCTGCTGGATTTCCTCGCCCCCGGGCCCAGCTGGGAGCAGAGGCCAGGGCGCAGCTCCCGGAATGTGCGCAGGCCCCCAGAACGCCTCCCCAGCCCCCCACGCTGCCCCTTTGACAGGTGGCTCCATCCCTCCCTTGCTTTTCCTCTTTCAAGGGGCCCTGCGTGGAGATGGCAGGTCAGCTCCAGCCCGATCCCCTGGACTAGGGCCCTGTCGCCCAGCTCCCCCACAGTGAGCTGCATGTGCCCAGAGGTTCATCCCCCTCCTGCCAGCCCACTGCGTGCCAGGACAGTGCCAACGCCTCCCCGAGCAGACAGCCCCCGAGCCACACTGGCTCTGTCGGAAACGAAGCCAGGCGGCTACAGAGAGGCCAGCGACGCCTGCCACACTGGGCCGGCCGACAGGCCACCAGTGCCTCCTGGTCCAACCCCAGCCAGGGCCAGGCCTGGCACTCAGGGTCCAACAGCGAGGCACACGGTACCAGTCTTAGGTGCGAGGGGTCCGGCATGCACATGGGCCTCTAGGGGGCGCTGCTGCCCAGGCGCTCGGGAGCCGTGGGGGGACCTGCAGGTGGGATCTCGGTGAGGGCCGCTGTCCAGCTTCCCTCCAGCATCTGCTACCCAACTTCCCTCTGCCCTCCTGGGACCTCCTCTTCTCTCCCTTTCCCTAAGTCCCACCCGCCCTCCCCAGGCTGATTCGCAGAGGCCAGGCTCAGAATCGCCCCTCTCTGCCCCCCTGGTCCCCCACACCGGAGCTTAGGGGCAGTGAGCTCCTCACTTCCCACAGTTCCTCCGCCGGGGACAGGGAGCGGGGGAGATTCCCGCACGCCAGGTGGCTGGGAAGCTGCTGCACAGGGCACTAACGCAGCCTTCCCCTGACCCAGCTCTCGGCCCCATAAATCATCCCCAGCCCAGCAAACACGCTCAGACGGCCAGGAACAGCTGCCAGGTGGCCAGAGGTAACTCAACACTCAGCCGGGGGGTTCAAAGCCTCCAAGAAGCTCATCGCTTTAGAGGCACCTAATTGAACATTTCCACAGGCAATCCCAATTTACGGGCAGCGCCGTCTCTTTTCCCATCCCCCCCCCCACAGTGGATCAGGCCAGTCAATAACCCCTTCTGCAGCACGGGCACGGCCTGTATGGCCCAGGCCAGTTTCCATCTTTCCACGTGCCACCCCTCCTGCTTCCAGCAGCAGCTGTAACCCTGCCACGTTCCCTCCCTCTGCAATGGCCCCGATCCCGCTGGCCTGGCACAGGAGGCGAACTCTCACGACAGGCTCCACCATGGGAATGGAGCGGGCCCCTCACAGGCCAGCCCGGTGTCAGCCTGGCTCCAGGAGGAAGCGGCTGCAGTGAGAGGAGGCCGCTCATCCAATCGCGGGCGCCTTTTAAAGTCCGACGGTAGAGAGATACCCAGATAACCCTTGCAAGTGACCCACACCCACTCGCTGCAGAGGAAGGCCAAAAAAAATCACAACGTCCCTGCCAATCTGACCAGGGGGAAATTTCTTCCTGACCTTACATATGGCATGAACCTGTAGAAGAGAGTGCTCGTTGCCACCTTAGAGCCCTGGCCCACCCAGCCCCATGTCCCATCTCCAGCCGGGGACATCTCTGAGGAAGGAGACAAAAAAATCCTAGAATGCATTGGGGGAGGGGAAATCCCTTCCTGGTCCCTGCCAGTGGGAGTCTGAAACCCTGAAGCATGAGTGTTGGGAACATAAGCCATGAACTGGAAGTGAGCCCCAGGGCCGCTGAGCCTGGCCCCCACCATCACAAGCGGTCCCGCCAGAGAGTCGTGCTCATACGTCTCCTGCCCTCTCTGCAAACTCATTATGTTCTTTCCCCCGACAAGTCCTGTCAGGAGGCTGTTCCAGAACCTGGGCCCTCTAACGAGGAGAAACTTTCTTCTAATTCCCAGCCCCTGGCCAGTTCGTACCCATTTGTTCTGTGCCAGCACCACCCTTCAGGTTAACGAGCTCGTCACCCTCCCTAGGTGGCGTCTACCCCAGGTGTATTACAGGAGAGCAAAGATCAAGTCCCGCCTCGGCTCCCCCAAGCTCCTTTCAGCAGCCAGGCCCTCAGTTCCCTGATCATCCTCACAGCTCTTCCCTGCTGGGGCAGGCTCCACACAGCAGCAGGGTGTGTGGCAGGGTCTGTGCTGCACGCTGGGGCCTGCCTGCCTGCTTCCTTCCCCCCACGTAACAGCAGAGTCAGACCCACGGGCCCATCCCTGCCATCACCTTCTGGAGAAGCCCGAGGCCACGGCAGCCGGCAACACGCCCTGGGGCCTGGAGCCCCTTCCCAGGCTGGGGGCTTGACCAGTTGCTGCTGTCGCCCGTGGCTCTGGGGGCACCCTCTCCCCCCCATAGGCATGCTCTGGGCAATGCTCTTCTGCATGCAGGGCAGCGGGTAGCTAGCTGCATTGTCGGGGAGCCAAGCGCTGGTGCAAGGTACCTGCCCGACAGGACCCGCAAGCCCTTGGCTTCGCCACAGACCAGTGTAAGCTTCCCATATAGCGCCCCCGGCCCACGGGACACGGCCCTGCCGTGGGGAGAGGGGACTTGAGCCTTCCTGGCCCATTCTGTCCTCAGTCTATCTAACAAAACTGCTCTAGTCTGCTCAGTGCCCGCCGCGCTGGCGGCTGGTTTGGAGAGGGACCCTTGGCACCCCCATGCCCTGGCCGACATCCGATCCCAACCCCTCTGTCACCAGTGACCCGGATCCGCGGGGACCCTGCAGCTCTACTCGTGTGACCCAGTGACAAAAAGAATCAGGGACTTCAGCTGACCCAGCTCCCCCCCGTCTCAGACCAGGGCTGATCTGCTCCGGCCAGTCCTTTGCAGCTGATTTATCATTTGCCCCACAGAGACACAAGCAGCAGCTGCCCTGAGCTGCCTCGTACCGGAAAATCAAACCCGCCCTTCCCGGGACAGAGGGACCCCTCGCTGCCACCCACCCCGGCCCCACTCCTCCCATGTATCCCGAGAGGCAGGACCGGGGCCAAGCTACTGCCACAGGATCCAGCCCCCGTGCCCACTTGATGAAGGGGTCAGCCCTGGCTCAGCAGACTGACGGGAATCCCCAGGGCGTGGGAGTCGGGCCGGCTGACGGAAGAGCTAGACGTGGCCCGAGTCCCTGTGGCAAGGGCTGTGCCATTGCCCCGCTGGGAACCAGGAGCGAAAGCCACTGGCACGTGCCACCCCAAGGGAGCGGCAGGCGGCAATGCCCGTGGGCAGAGTGAGCTGCCTGGGCACTGGCCAGCGCACAGAGCTTGGCTGCTTGGAGGTGTGATGGCAAAGGGATCCCGGGGGCAGCTGTTAAGCACAGACATAGCCACACCATTTACGTCCTGAGCCCAGCCACCCCTTCTCTGCAACAGCTCCTGACCTGGGCACAGCATCTCGCCCTGGCCTCCTCCTCGGGGGGCCCACCCACGACCCCTAGAAAAGGACAGCAGCAGAGTCCTGCAAACGCCTCTCCTGGAACGCCCTGTCTCCGTCCCGCATGCCCCTGCCTGGCTCCTGGGCAGCAGGAAGGGAGCCGAAGCCAGAAAACCCTGCAGAGCAGATTTCCCTGCACCAGGGGCTTTCGGTAGGATGTGAATTCCAGACTCCCAAACCCGCTAGCCAAGGGCCCAATCCTCTAGCCACCGCCGCAGGCGAGCCAGGCACGGACGGCCAAGGGGCTGCTGTACAGGGCGAGAGGCAGAGAGGAGCAGCTCTCTCAAGAGCAGGGCAGCCTACATGCAGGCCATGGGGGGAGGGATAGCTCAGTGGTTTGAGCATTGGCCTGCTAAACCCAGGGTTGTGAGTTCAATCCTTGAAGGGGCCACTTAGGGATCTGGGGCAAAAATTGGTCCTGCTAGTGAAGGCAGGGGCTGGATTTAATGACCTTTCAAGGTCCCTGCCAGCTCTAGGAGATTGGTATATCTCCAATTATTACCTTATTACCCCACGTTAGCACTGGAAAAGCTACTGCGGCCTTTGTCTGCACCCAGAGCCCAATCCCAGCCCCGGTGAAGTCGGTGGGATGGCAGGGAGGGTCTGATGGACGACGTCGCTGGGTGGGCCACTTTGATCTTGCCGAACCGCAACAGAGCCAGATCGATGCCCAAGCGCCTGCGGTGTCCATGCAAACACCGCAACCAGCAACGCCAAGGGGCCTGCCAGGACCTCGGCCACCAGAACCTTCCCTCGGGTCCCGCCACGCGGCCCAGCACTGTGCCAGGGGACACGGCAGCCGCTAGGCCTGCTCCGGATTCTCCAACAGCACTTACACCCTGCACAGCCCACGGGCAGGGCACTACACTGGGCCCCTCTTTGCACGGAGGCCCCCCCGTCTACCCATCGCTGAGCACCAGCACGCTCAGCACTGGCCAGAATGTCACGCCAAGCCACTGCTCAGAGGAGTTCAGTCTCGGAAGCACAGATCTGACCGCACAAGCTAGCCTCAGCCGGGTGATCATCTCACAGCCAGAAGGTTCACATGGCGTCGGCAGATATCTCTGTTATCGGCAGCGCTTGGCACTACCCTCTGCCCATTCAAAGCACTGGGCAGATGTCACCCGCCGCCACCTTGCAGCGCGCTACCAAGCAGGTAAAGGTTAGCATCTGCATTTCACAGGTGGGGAAACTGAGGCACAGAGCGGCCACTGGAAGTGCCCAAAGCCCAGCGTGTGAGTCAGAACTGGACCTGCCTCCTGAACCCATGACCGTTCCTCTAACCCACACAGCCCATCGCATGCCCGAAGCACTCGCAAAGCCACCGCCATCGCTCAGAGCACCAAACAACATCCGGCCAGCACAAAGCGGCCTCTTGGGTGAACACGAGCCAGCACAGAGCAGCCCTGAGCCAGACAGCATGGCACCCAGGCCAGCCCTGGCACATCCTATGGCATACAGAGAATCTCAGAACAACCACAGTCCTGGGCTTCTGTGTCACCTGAAACTCCTCCTGCACTTTGAGCTCTCACACGGAGCAGCATGAGCTTCCAGCAGGACAGCTAGCTGTGTCAGCACACCTTGATTCAAAGCACCTCTCCCCACACATCTCTGCCCCCCCATGCTGCACTGTTCCTATCCCCCCCTTTGAGACTCAGAGCCCAGCTCTTATCTCCCCCAGGAGCACATCGGAGATCCTGGTTCCTTGCCCCGTTCAACAGACACCAGCCTGGAAAGCTACCGAACCCAAGCGACCGAAATCCCACAGGGTACAGCCTCGCTTTGCATGCAGGCCGGTGTGTGTGGGATGTGTGTGTGTGTGTGGGGGGTGTATTTCCCGTCTTCAAATGCTGAACAGCTGCAGTTGGGGATGGATTTTTTTTTTGCCACAAATCTGTGTAATGCAGAGGAAGGCGGGGGGGAGATAAGACCTCGCCTCCTTTTCTTAAGAGCCGCTCGGACACCCCTCTTCTCTGTGTGAAACAGGTGTGTAAACGTTACTGGCATTCACGGTGGGGAGGGAGGGGGGCTCTTTTAAAGGGCTGGGCCAGTAAAGTTGCTTCTATTGTTGAACAAAATCCAAGCGTAGTTGAGGACCACACATGGAGCTGGGGGGCGGGGAGGGAGGAGCACTGTAGCTCAAAGATGGCTGACACAGCCGGAGGGTGTGAAAGTCCAACCTGATGTGGCCTCGGAGAAGGGCTGCGAGAAGAGGCTACACGGGTGTCCCAGGGGCAGAGAGGCCAGCGACCCTGAGAACGGAAAAGTCCTCCCAGAGCAGGAGAAGGAAAACCCGGAACGCCGGGAGCCGCGGGGAGAGCGCAGAATTCCAGGCTGAACTTATTAATAACAAAGGAATCATTTTTATCAAACGTTTCCACTAGGAAATGAGGCTTTGCTCTTGTCTGCCCCTTGCTTTTGGCTGTTTGTGTTCTCACTTACTTCCCGTCTCCCTCTCCCCCCGGGGGGGCAGGCACACGTGCCCCGAGCCAGCCCGTAACTGACAGCGCTGTCAGAGGTTTCATTATCTCCTCCGGCAGCACCTTCTGGATTTTCCGATCAATAATGCAATATCAGAGCAGGGGCCTGGTGGCATCTCATTCACAGAGGGAGAATTTAATTACACGCGCCTCCGCGGAGACACGGACGTGCATTGACAGCGATCCAGCTCCCACACAGAACCCCGCGCACCCGCCATGGCGTACACGCCCATGCACCTCCCCCCGTGCTGGGAAAGCACTCCCAAGGGTGGCCCAGAGCTACCGAAATCTTGGGGAATGCACTACTTCATCGGTCTCCACTCCCACCGGCTCAACTGTCATCCGAGCGCCAGGAGCTGCTCTGGGAGTGCCAGAGGATTCAAGGCAGCAAACACTTCCATAAGGGGCCGCGCATTGCTCTACGAATGTTTACACTGCGGGACGTGTGTACGATCATGTCCGGACATATATGTTTGCACGGGTTCACATATTCATGCATGTGCAGCGTGGGGCTCTCCCTTTCTGCATTTCTCATATGGCACAGCCGAAGCGGAGCAGAGCGTGGATCACATGCACGTTCACATACATGTTTGTATGTGCCAGGTGCCCACCCACACCTTGGGAGGGCGCATGTAGGATCCCTTCAGTAACGCTCCCAGAGCGGCTCAGAGCCGAACCCAGCTGGATTCTGGTTCAGCAGCCCAGGCTCATTCATTTCCTGCCTACAACAGCCACCATTTCCTCCTTCTCCCAGAGGGGCATGGAGATCCCCCCCACAGCGCCCAGACAGCCCTGCCCCCACAGTGCCCTCCCGCCCTACTGCGCCCTCCTGCCCCACTGCGCCCAGACAGCCCTGCCCCCACAGCGCCCTCCCGCCCCACAGCGCCCAGACAGCCCAGCCCCCACAGCGCCCGCCCCCCCCACTGCGCCCTCCCGCCCCCCCGCGCCCAGACAGCCCTGCCGCCACAGTGCCCTCCCACCCTACTGCGCCCAGACAGCCCTGCCCCCACAGCGCCCTCCTGCCCCACAGCGCCCAGACAGCCAAGCCACCACAGCGCCCTCCCGCCCCACAGCGCCCACACAGCCCAGCACCCACAGTGTCCTACCACCCAACTGCGCCCACCGGCCCCACAGCGCCCCGACAGCCAAGCCCCCACAGCGCCCTCCCGCCCCACTGCGCCCAGACCGCCCCGCCCCCACCGTGCCCTCCCCCCCTACTGTGCACAGACAGCCCTGTCCCCACAGTGTCCTCCCACCCTACTGCACCTCCCGCCCCACTGCGCCCAGACAGCCCTGCCCCACAGTGCCCTCCCCCCCTACTGCGCCCTCCTGCCCCACAGTGCCCTGACAGCCCAGCCCCCACAGTGTCCTCCCACCCTACTGCACCCTCCTGCCCCACAGCGCCCAGACAGCCAAGCCACCACAGCGCCCTCCCGCCCCACTGCGCCCAGACAGCCCTGCCCCCATAGCACCCTTCTGCCCCACACCGCCCTGACAGCCCAGCCCCCACAGTGTCCTCCTGCCCCACAGCGCCCTGACAGCCCTGCCCCCACAGTGCCCTCCTGCCCCACTGCGCCCCCAGCCCGGCGCTCACCTTCCACCCACAGCTGCTCCAGGTCGGTCTCGATGGCGGCGGCCCGGAGCCCCAGGGCCAGCGCGCCGAAGAGCAGCAGCCCGGCGAGCAGCACCTTCCCGCAGTGCCGCTGGATGCGGCAGCCCAGCGCGAAGAGCAGCGCCTGGAACCGGGCCCGCAGCCACAGCGGGGCCTTGGGGCCCCCGGCCTCGCCCTGCGGGGAGAGGGGCAGCGTTACCCGGCGCGCCCGGCAGGACCCCGCCCCGTGGGGCAGGCTGCGGGGGGGGGGGTGACAGGTGCTCGTATCACTCCCCGCCCGGGCCAAGGGGCATCGCAGGGACCCCGGGGATCCCCCTTCCTCGCAGCCCCAGGGGCCTGTCTCCCCCCCGGGGGTGTCCTGGGGGGCAGGGCGCCCCTGCGCGCAGCATCCCCCACCGCTGCCTCTGCCCTGCGAGACAAGCTGCCTCCAGCCTCGGAGACCCCCGCCGGCACCCTGCGCCCCCCCCCCCCACTGCCCCCGAATGTCCCCGAGTCCCCCACCCCGCCCGGCCGGCTCCCTGCGCCCCCTGTACTCCCCAGGGTCCCCGCGTCCCCACCGACCGGCCGGCTCCCTGCGCCCCCTGTACTCCCCCGGGGCCCCGCGTCCCCCCCCCGACCGGCCGGCTCCTGCGCCCCTGTACTCCCAGGGTCCCCGCGTCCCCTACCTGCCGGCTCCTGCGCCCCTGTACTCCCCAGGGTCCCCGCATCCCCTGCCCGGCCGGCTCCTGCGCCCCAGGGTCCCCGCATCCCGCCCTGCCCGGCCGGCTCCTGAGCCCCAGGGTCCCCGCATCCCCCTGCCCGGCCGGCTCCTGAGCCCCCAGGGTCCCCGCGTCCCCGACCGGCCGGCTCCCTGCGCCCCCTGTACTCCCCAGGGTCCCCGCATCCCCCCCTGCCCGGCCGGCTCCCTGCGCCCCCCCTGTACTCCCCAGGGTCCCCGCGTCCTCCCCCGACCGGCCGGCTCCCTGCGCCCCAGGGTCCCCGCATCCCCGCCCGGCTCTTGGCGTCCCCCTTCGGCAGTCTCCAGGGTCCCCGCGTCCCCCCCTGCCCGGCCGGCTCCCTGCGCCCCCCTTCTGCAGCCCGCAGGGTCCCCGCGCATTTGCTGGGTTGTCTCCCCTTCCTTCTCTCTGCCCCCGTCAGTTCCATCCAGCCTGACCCTTCCTCCCCCGGCCACTGGCTCGGGCCAGTGGCCAATGCTCAAACCACTGAGCTATCCCCCCCCCACCCCCGGCCGGGGCACCGCCAGGGCGCGCGCACCTCTCCAGGCGGCTCCCTCCCCGAGCTGCCCCGGACCAGGGCGGGGGAGATTTTAGGTACCCCCCGACCCCGCTTGGCCGCGGCCGCCCCGTTGTGTGTCCCCGGGGGCGCCGTGGGACGGGCTCTGCCACCCCCTCACCTTGGAGATCCGCTTCAGCGCCGAGGCGGCGTGGGCGCAGCCGGCTCCCCGGCCGGGCTGAGCTGAGCTCGGGGCGCGCTCTCCAAAGCGGGGCTCCGAGGCCATGGTCCGGCTCCAGCGGGGGTCGAGCGAGGACGGGCGGGGACGGCGGAACGGCGAGGGCGGTAATCCAAGGGGCAGCGGGCAGCACCCGAGGGCTCCGCTCTGCTCCGGGGGGCCCCTTCCAACATTATGTGGCCAGCCCCGGGGCCATGCGAGCGGGCCCCGTGCGCCCTCCGGCCGGGCTGTGCGCTACCGCCGCGTCTCCAAGAGCACCGGGCTGCGGGGGGGGACACCCACAGTGGAGCCACACGCAGCCCCCCACACGCGCGGGGAAAACCCCCTCCGAGCCGGCGGCAGCAGCCGATCGTCACCTCTCCCCCGTGCGCCTCGGATCCTGTCCCACCAACATTTGGAGCAAGCCGCAGCCTCCCTTCCAGATCATGAAGGGGGGGGGGGGGTGATGGGAAAGCGCTCCGGTTCCCATTGGCTAAGGAAGAGGCAAATTACTTTGCAAACATCTCCTATTATTAGCTGCTAAGCAACAGCTCACCAAAGTGGAGACAGGGGAGACCACCCAAGCAGCCCCCTCGCTCCCTCCCTCCCGCAAATCAATGAGGGCAGAGCCTGGAGGGAGCGGAGAAGAAAAAACTTCACTAAACACAGGAATTCTGCTCCAGAGCCTTTCAAATGCTGCAGCTTCCCCAGCTCCTGGCCTGCCGCTTTTATTTATTATTGCGAGCGGACATGGCCCCATCGAGCCAGCTGCAAACTGTCCCTTGCAAGGAGGGGAAGGGGAAAAACCAGACCCCCGCCCTTAAACTGGAACAGGGAGAATTTCGGGGGGGGGGAGCCCCTGGGCTTGGCATTGGAGTAGAATTGATTTTAAAAAGAAACACTATAAAAGTTGCAGCAAAGCAGGGCCAACAGAAACCCAAGCAACTCTCCCCCTCCCAGCAGCCTGGGCGAGGGGGTGAAACTGGCTGCTTCTTTTGGGAGTTTGCAGGCAATTGAGGGGCACCGACCCCCCGGCTCAAGGAAACTCAGCACCCCACTTGCAAGTGGTTCTGGTGGGAAAATGGACAGTAGGATTCCCATGTCCCCCTCCCCCTCACTCCCCACTCAGGGAAAGTGGGGGGCTGCCCCTTCTACGGACGGACCCTTTGCAAAACGCAGCTGGAGCCTCCTGCACCCACTAGGAGAGTGAGTCCTTGTCCTCAGCCCACTGGAGCAACAGCAGCCCCTGCGCCCGGCCATTAGGGCGTGAAAGCCAGAGGGCTACACCATGCAAAGCAGAGCCCCCCACCCCCGCCAGATGTTGTGATCAGCGCCCTCCACAAGGCTTGAGGCAGGAGACAGAAAGGAAGGAAGAAATGGATGTGGGGGGGGAGCCCCAAAGGGGCTTAATTACTGCGAACAAATGAACCCTCCCCGCCCAGCTGCCGGCTGCGTAACAAGAGGCACCGTGATGGGAGCAGCGTCGGGCTAAGGGCCTGCCCGCTGAGGATGGACCCCCCTTGGAAATGCCCCTTTCCCCCTCGCTGACGGGGAGGCCGACCCGAAGTGCAGGGCCCTGCCTGCCCCCCAGGAAGGAGCCGTTTTGAGGCCAACCTGCCATCTACTGCTAGATCAATTGGTTGCACTTCTTAAAGCGGCGCACAGAGGGCTCCCATCCATCTGCTACGGCCCAGGGCCTTTCACTGTGACCCCAGCTGCCCAGCCCCGGGACCCGAGGGGCAGGCCCCAGGCTGCAGGCGAGTCCTGCGCCGTTGGCTGGGCCCAGGACTCGGATGGGGTCAGGCCCCAGGCCCACTGAATCAGCATCACCTCTCTGACAGCAGCCAGCGCCACGTGCCGGGGCGAGGGCGGGGGGGGGGGGTTTGTTAGAACCCACCCATGGGGCTCAGCTGTTCCCAGAGCGTGAACCAGTTAAACCCAAGCCCAGGCCCTCTCCCTCCCCTGGGGGGCAGCTCCCTGCCCTGCACCACCCCACCCCATCCCACCCTGCAGTGACTGGAGCATTTCATCACGCCCCCCCCCCTTCTGCTAGGGGAGGTTGCCAGATGGACACAATCCCCCCCCTCAGTGGTGGGGGTCGCTGCTCTGTCCCCTCGCCCCCCGTTCCATACCTGGGCCCTGAGTGCTGGTGTCAGATCCCTCGTGGCCGGCAGCGTCCTCCGCCCGGCTTGCCCCAGGCCGCTTGGCCTCCGCTGCCCATTAGCCAGCCAAGGAAGCAGCCAGGGCCTGGGGCGGGGGGAAGGGCATGGTGGGGTTATCTGGTCTGCAGCCCCCGTTGTCCCCTTGACCTTGGTTCCACCCAGGACTGATGTGGCAGCCGCCCAGACGCTCTCCCTCGGCCATCTCCTGCGGGGCGCATGCATGGCAGCGCGTAGATCACCCCATGCTCCGCAACAGATTCCCGGGGGGCTGCTCCTGCTCTCCACAGCACCCCGTGGCCGAAAGCCCAGCTCCCCTGGGGGGCTGCATGGGATTGGGGCTGGTTTGCTCCTCTTACTGGGAATGTCAAAGACCCAACTCAAACCACGCAAAATGCAACCTGATGCCACAATGATGGGCACCAGGAGCTAATGCCTGAAATTCCGTCCATGTGAGAGTGCTGGGCTGGCCCACACCCAGGTCCGCCTCCGCCAGACGGTGGCAAACACCAGCTGCAGGAAACCCCCTTGTGGACAAAACTGGCATAACCTGCCCCCAAGAAGTTGCTTCCTAACCCCCAGCAACTGGCTAACGCCTGAAGCCCGGTGGGAAGCGCGGCTGCACCCCGTCCCCAGCCATGGAAGCGGCTCTGCTGGGCACCCTCCGGGGGCACCGGAACAGCTGGCTTTCAGAGCCAGAAATACGATTTATTCTCTTAAAAAAGAAAAGGGACGGAATCAGCGCAAGGCAACTGCCCTGACATCACTGTGACGGGACGTGGCCAAAGGCTCGCTTGGCAAACGCGCGGGGGCGGCGGGCGCGCAAGCAATATGGCTTTGAATACGGCTAAATGCAAATGTATCCATCCAGGAACAAAGGATGCTGCCCATACGCAGAGCATGGGAGACTCTACCCTGGGAAACAGCGATCCTGACAAAGATTTGGGGGGCCCTGGTGGCTAATCAGCTGAGCCTGAGCCTCCAGTGGGATCCTGTGGCCAAAAGGGCTAATGCCATCCTGGGGTGTATAAACAGGGGAATCCCACGTAGGAGCGGAGAGGTTATTTTACCTCTGGACTGGGCATTGGGGTGACCGCTGCTGGAGCTGTGTGTATAGTTCGGGTGCCCACGATTCCAGAAGGATGCTGCTAAAATGGAGAGGGTTCAGAGAAGAGCCAGGAGAAGGATTAACGGCTTAGTGACAGTGACCCACTGAGAGCTCAATCTATTTAGCTTCACAAAGAGACGGTTCAGGAGTGAGCTGATTACAGTCGACAGCCCCCATGAGGAACAAATAGCTAATAATGGGCTCGTCAGTCTAGCAGAGGGAGGTCTAACATGGGCCAATGGCTGGAAGTTGAAACTAGACAAATTGAGACTGGATATAAGGCGTGTATTTGTCACAGTGAGAGTAATTAACCACAGGAACCATTTCCCGTGGGGGGTGTGGAGGATTCTCCATCACTGGCCATTTTTCAGTCAAGACTGGCTGTTTTTCTAACGGATCTGTGCTAGGGATCATGCTGGGGGAACGGTCTCTGGCTTGTGGTCTCCAGGGGGTCAGACTGGCCTCGTGATCCATGAAGCCCCACTCCGCAGTGGCAATGATCGATCTGGACGGAACAGGAGCATCCTCAGTTTCTACACTGCAGCTGGTGGCCTCACAAACTTCCAGAGACGCCAGGACTTGGAATGGGGTCTCGTCAGCAGCACCTGGCTGGAAGGGGCTGGTGGGGGGGCGCATTAGAGACCTTGACTCTTTGGTGCCAGACGTCAGTTAGTGCGGAGGCTGAGGGGAAAGGCCTCTGTGTCTCCATCTGCAGCCCCAGGACTGTGGAGAAGACACAGGAAGTGAGGCGGGGTTGGGACTTTGACGCTCCCAAACATTAAGAGGTTAAGAGGATGTACAGCCCTGGCACACTGGGTCTGGTCCAGACCCACCTCCCCCCAGCAATCTGGTAAGGAGCTTTATTAAGAAACCATCTTGGAAAGAAAAAATAATCACCGCCCATCCGTCGTCAGGGGCCTGCTTCGCAGAGAGACAATCCCACTCCAGGATTGTCTCGTCCAGAGAAAGAAGAGCGACATCCTTCCTCCTCGGTTTCTGCGCCAGGCAAGCAGCCGCTCTCTGATTCAGAGCCCTCTGGTTCTGTCTGTTCAAACAGAGCTCTCTCTCTGGCTCCACGCGTCGCGGGTTCCACCAGCCGCGGTCCCTCCCCAGCTCTTTGCTGAGCTCCATGCTGCCTTGGTTACTAACCTTGAGCACGATAACGTGGAGGAGCAGGATCTGGAAGCCCAGGCGAGCTGTGAAAAGCTGGTTTCCCGAAGGAGAACTCCAGAAGCTCTGGGGCTGTGCAGAGAAGCTGCAGGACGTCTCGAGAGAGGTTCAACCAGCAAATTCCTCCCCTTGGCCTCCCTCCTGGAAGGAGATCACCCAAAAGGGCAAGGGAGCGATAAAGCTTGTGCCATCCCTCTGGGCCCAGCAGAGCTGTGGTAACCCCGACTCCGGATGGCCAGTGCAGACTCAGGGAGGCAGCTCTTCTGTGCTGGAGAGCGGGTTGCACAGCGGGGTGGTGAAGTCTGGGGCAAGTTAGAAGTGGGAGTTCTGAGCATCCGTAGGGTCACCAACAGCCGCACTCATGAGTCTTGCCGGCACGTCCACCAGGACACAGGTGCCCCAGGAGGTGGAGGGGATCTACACAAGTCGCTGCTAAACTCACGCCTCTTGGAAGCAGCGGTAGGTTAACGCCAGTCCTCTCCCAGGCAGGTTCTCTCACCCTGACAATGCAATGGGCACACCAGACACCACATACCGGCTAACAAGACAGGACTCATGGCCCCCACCACAGGCTGTTTTACAGCACGCTGCAACGTGGCACAACAGTTTAGGACAGGAAGTGAATCAGCATCCAATCCAAATGGCAGCGGCAGGCACCTTGTGCACCAAGAGACCCAGCGACGCCAGGCAGCACCAAAGCTGAGCTGCATTTGCCAGACGTGCCTTCCTGGCAACTCAGCTCGCTCAGAGCACCTGCCATCACCTCCCTGGCACATCACCCCTGCTCCGTGCTCTGAACTCCTGGGCCGAGATCTCCCAGATTCACAGTGGCCTGGGGGCAGCAATCCGCAGACACGGGGCCTGGGGACCGGGCCGCCCGACCCGCTGGCTCTGGCCCTGCGCTACGGGATGAAGCTCTCCATTCGCATATTACTGCTCACGGGCCCTGCAGGCCACAGCCACAGGCTGGAGACCTCAAGCGGGCAGGACGGTGCACCCAGCAGGGGGCAGCGTTCCTCCCCCGCCCCGTAATACGTGGCGCCGTATATAACACTCTCCCATCACGGCCCACTGCGGCTCCGCTGAGCCTGGCCCCGGCCCCTGCCGCCTGTCGGGGTTCTCGGAGACGAAGCCTTTGTCAGAGACGGCCCCTCGCCCGGCTGGCTGCCCCGGGAAGAGTCACCGTAAAGTTGGGGAGAGGGGAATCAGCACCCGATAGCCCAGGGCAAGGCCCCTAGGGCAGCCGGCCAAGCGGACGGGACAGTCACAGGGCAACTTCTCCTGGCTGGCTCTGATCCTGCCCCACCCGTAAATTTGTCTCAGGTGGGAGCAGTGGGGTTCCCAGGCCCCAGGGGTCTGTGAAGCTGCTCCCAGGGCAGCCCCCCAAGGCTCCCGGGTCCCAGCGAGCGGCTGCCCCGGCAAGGATCAGTCCAGAGGTGCTGGGGAAAAGCCGGCTGGGTTGGGCCCAGCTGGAGAGCAGGGAGGAACCACAGTACAGGGAGCAGCCAGCCCCCCTCGGACTTCCACGGGGCCGGGGTTGGCGGGGAGCGCATGAGCGGGAGCCCAGCCGGTTAGCCCGTAGCCTTGAGGGGGGACGCTGGCTAGGAGAGCCAGCAGGGACCAGATTCCTGCCGGGGGAGCCCTGCTGACGGCATGGCACAGTGCCTGGCACAGATTGGGCTCCGAGTGGCTGGGAAAGCAAGAGGAGGGCAGGCAGCAGGGTGCCCATGTTAACACTGGCACTGGGATCTCCCCATGGTCCGTACCCCCCCCCCCCCCCAGGGAGCAGTCGATGGGCACCAGGAAGCTGGTAGCGGGTAAGTTCGGTGACACTCAGCAGAGTCCAGCTCATGTCGCATCCCCCCTTTCAAGCCCCACCCCGGGCACTGAGCACACCAAGGGACCGGGCTGCTAACGCCCAGCCCGAGCCCCCGCCCTGCATGCAGTGACGGTCGCATTGCAATGGGCAGCTCCGGCACACCCCCAGCTTGGCAGGCTCCAGTTCCCAGCGACAGCCCGTTCACCTGGCGCCCCCTGCGCGTAGAGCCAGTGCCACGTGAAATGTCCCCTCTCTGCCAGGCCATTCCTGCTCCTGACTCCAATGAGAGCCCACAGCCTGGCCCGTCTTTCTTCCAGAGCCTCGCTAGACCCGCCCCCGCTGCCTGCTCCATCACTGGCGGGTCTGCTGGCCCACCAAGGGCGGATGGATTTGTCCCCACAGCACCCCTGGGAGGCAGCAGGATTAGTCCTGTTGCAATGAGCTGGCTGCTGTGCGTCACGGCTGCCCCCTCCTGCATGGAATCAGAACTGCTCAACGGCGTGTCATAGGCCCTACACTGCCAGCAGGGATTCTCCTCTAGCTGCTGTGGGAACAGCCTGCGGCTTTGGAGCACGAGGCTGGTGTGGCCGTGGTGAGCAGGCCGGGGACACGCGGGATGCCATGGGCAATGAACAAAGTGAGGCAACTACACCAAGGGAGGGAATGGCTTCCCCTCGGTCCCACGGCAGGTAACCGGCAGAGCAGGATCCGCGCTCAGCCCTCGTGATGCACAAAGCTTTGCCCCGGTCTGTCCCTCATGCCCCTGCTCCTCCCCAGCCCTGGCCCCGGGCCTGAGCCAGCGCTCGTCAGCCAGGAGCAGCTCCAGCAAAGCCAGTACACGTTCCTCGGGCACCCAGCTACAGGCTACCTGCACCGGGCACCAGTCTGCAGTGCCAGCCGTCAGTGCTAACCCAGGGCTCTGAGGCAGCAAATGGGGCCTTGGTGGGGGGGGGCAGCTCTGGAGGGGGAGCCACTTTGGAGCGTGGGCTGGCCTGGCCTGGTGGTAACATGGCAGGGAGCTGGTTCGGATCCCAACCATGGCCCTTCGTGCCAGCTGGCAGGAGAGGACTTCAGAGTCACTGACTCTCTAGCAACCCCATCTGGCCAGTGAAGCGTGAGAGTCTGGAGCAGAGGCTGGGATTCAGGAGAGCTGGGCAGGGGGGGGTCTATTCCCAGCTCTGCCACTGAGCTGGTGGGGGTCCTTGGGTATGTCACTTCATTGCTCTCTGCCTCAGTTTCCCCCTCACCCTTTGTTTGTCTTGGCGCTTTAGATTGTGAGCCCTGGCAGGATACCACTGGCTAAGTGCCATTGTTGGACCCATCTGCCATGAATTTATCTAGTGCTTTTTTTAACCCTGTTATAGTTTTGCCCTTCACAACATCCTCTGGCAAGGAGTTCCACATGTTGACTGTGCGTTGGGTGAAGAAATACTTCCTTTGGTTTGTGTTAAACCTGCTGCCCATTAATTTCATTGGGTGACCCTAGTTCTTGTGTTATGGGAAGGCATAAATAACACTTCCTTAGTTACTTTCTCCACACCAGTCATGATTTTATAGACCTCTATCGTATCCCCCCTTAGTCGTCTCTTTTCCAGGCTGAAAAGTCCCAGTTGTATTCATGACATTCTGTACCTTGGGGGAGCACCCTGGAACCCCCATGTTCCTCACTTGTATATAATCGTGACCTTCCATACAAAGCAGGTCATGTAAGGGATCAGGGGAAAGGGTATGATCTGCTGAAAGTCATTTCTCTCTCCATACCTGTGTATCATTAATACCTATGAGTATTGTGTAGCTGGGTTGTCACTAAAACACACTGTACGTTGGGGAATCAGCCCGATATTAGCTCCCCAGAGGCAACAGCAAGGAAAGTAACCAACACCCAGCAGGGTGTCAAACAGCCCATCAGCAGCCATTGTCCTGCAAGGGAGCTGCAATGCGATGACTCACCTGCATGGAGCCCCACCAGGGGAATTGCTCAACCTCGCCTGGAGACTCAGCAATGGCCCCAGACGTGCCTGGCCTTGTGCGCCCCAAGCACATGGACTGAGAGTATAAAACAGGCAGAGTGGACACATACTGCCCCCACCTATGCTGCAAGCAACCAGGACGCTGAGAAGAAGACAAGCCTCCAGCAGAGGAGACGGGCCCAGGTGTAAGGAACAATCCTGTATATTAAGAACTGCAGTATCCAGTGGGGTGAGAAAAGCTGCTGAATCTAGTTGTGGCCAGTCTAACAGGGTTGAGAGGTTCGATTGCAGGCTTGTCTTTGCTTTGTTTTGGTAACTAACTCTGACTTTTTGCCTAGCACTTAATATCACTTAAAATCTACCTGTTATAGGCAATACATCTGATTGTTTATCTTTACCCGTGAGTTTGTATGACGCGTGTGGCAAATCTGCTCAGGTTTTGCAAAGGCTGGTGTATGGCCACTTTCCATTGACGAAGTGGTGAACCAATTACTAAATCTGCCTTGCGCGTCTTGAGCACTTCCTGGGGTGCAGTGCGGGGAGCTGGGGGGATTTGGCTCTGGTGCCTCTCTCTGGGTGACTCATGAGTGGCTCTGGGAGCGTTCAGCAACCCAGCTGGGTGTGGGGCTCCACAGGCGGGTCTCAGAGACTTTAAGGTCAGAAGGGACCACCAGGATCAGCCAGTCCGAGCTCCTGGCCTGAGAGTTCTTTGGTTCCCAGAGAAGGAACAGCAGGAGCCTGGCAGGGCTGCTCTCAAAGAGGCTGATTGGCACCTGCGGAGCACCGCGCCCCCTGCAGGCAGGTTCTGCGGAGCTGGCCAGGCCTGGAAGAGGACTGGGGTGGGTGGGACAAGGATTTATTTGTGACTCCCCCACAGCTGCAGGGAAGCTGCACACGCAGGTCCCAAGGCTGAGATGGGGAACTAGCACCTGGCACTATAATTGGCAAATATCTATCCCCTGACTAGGACGTGAATCAACATACAGAGCCAGGGTTCACTGGGCGTGTGCACCACCGCCCTCTGCTGGATGGCATAAGAACTGCCATTGCGGGTCATAGACCCCATGCTGTGAGGTGCTCACAGAGATTCACTTCCAGCTAGTGATTTGGGAGGAAAAGCGGGTGGGGATCTCTGCCCGGGGTTGCTTTGCAATGCCAACGGGCGGGCGTTAGCTAGGCACGTGAAGTGCTGGAAGGGTGCGGTGCTTGCCGAGAGGAGAGGGACGAGCACGTGGCTGCTGCGACCTGGAGAAGGAAGAACTCAGCACCTCCCAGGTTGAAGCTGGTTGCTCTGTCCCAGCCCTTGGAACAATGGCCCTAGCCGAGGTACAGACATCGCCCTGTGCTGCATTGTGCCATCGAAGCAAACTGCTGGGATCTCGGCGTTAGAGACGGAGCCGAGCGCTTTGGCACGACAGCGGCACAGCACCATCGTGCGGATGCTTCCAGCAGGGGTCAGCCCGGCGTCGGAGCTGAGCCACCTCTCTGACGGGCAGCCGCGAGGCCAGCGGGAGAATCCGTCCATCCACCTGGCCGCACCTCCAGCCAGGCTTGGGCACCCTGACGGCATCGCATGGGGCGCGAGAGTTCTCCCAGCCCTGAGCGCTTGAGCTGCAGCCTGGGCCTGGCACGAGGGGCTGAGGGGGGTGGCACATGACCTGGATCCTTGGCATTTCTCAACGTAACCCATCGACCTTAATGCTGCCCTCGGTGGGATTCTCCAACGCCCCTCCCCCCTCCGCCAGCTAATGAATCTTCCCCATCTGGGATGCAAGTCCCATCCCCCGCACGACACAGGTGGGGAAACTGAGGCAGGGGCAGTGCCTTGTCCCTGGCTGGGCTCAGCACTGCTGGCCTGCACAGCGCGTGCCCCTCGTCACACAAAACAGGGCAAGAGAGAGAGAACAATCGAAGGAGCCTCTGCTGTAACCAAAGCGCAGAAAGGGCCGATGCCAGCGTCCCTCGGAGCCAGGGCCAGCAGCTCACGCAGACAATCTCCTCCTGCACCTGGGGCCAGGGCCACAGAGAAAGAGACCCGCAAAGTGCCCCAGCTGCCTCCGCAAGAGACAAGAATCCGGCCCTGCGAGACCCTCAGCTGGGACCGGGGCAGCGTTAGGCCTGGCAGAGGCACCAGGTGGCTGCTAGTCCCCCTGGAAGACAAAGGGAGACCCAGCGAGATGAGCGCGAGTGGCTGGATGCTCCAGGGATGGACGGACAGACGGACAATCCAGCTCTGCTCCATTTCCACCATAACCCAGCGCGGTCGGCTCCTGCCGTGTGTTCTCCTTTTCTTTTGGGAGCTGAAACCCATGCCCCCTGGAGCTCACTGTCTGGAAGCTGGCACGTCTCTTGGCACTGCCAATACCTACCATCTCCTGGCACAGCCGCTGCCCTCTTGGGGACCCTGGGCAAGTCCCTGCTTCCCTGGGCCTCAGTTTCCCATCTGTGAGATAGAGACAACATAAGAACATAAGAACGGCCGTACCGGGTCAGACCAAAGGTCCATCTAGCCCAGTATCTGTCTACCGACAGTGGCCAATGCCAGGTGCCCCTGAGGGAGTGAACCTAACAGGCAATGATCAAGTGATCTCTCTCCTGCCATCCATCTCCATCCTCTGACGAACAGAGGCTAGGGACACCATTCTTACCCATCCTGGCTAATAGCCATTTATGGACTTAGCCACCATGAATTTATCCAGTCCCCTTTTAAACACTGTTATAGTCCTAACCTTCACAACCTCCTCAGGTAAGGAGTTCCACAAGTTGACTGTGCGCTGCGTGAAGAAGAACTTCCTTTTATTTGTTTTAAACCTGCTGCCTATTAATTTCATTTGGTGACCCCTAGTTCTTGTATTATGGGAATAAGTAAATAACTTTTCCTTATCCACTTTCTCAACATCACTCATGATTTTATATACCACTATCATATCCCCCCTTAGTCTCCTCTTTTCCAAACTGAAGAGTCCTAGCCTCTTTAATCCTTCCTCGTATGGGACCCTCTCTAAACCCCTAATCATTTTAGTTGCTCTTTTCTGAACCTTTTCTAGTGCTAGAATATCTTTTTTGAGGTGAGGAGACCACATCTGTACACACTATTCGAGATGTGGGCGTACCGTGGATTTACCAAGAATTCCCACCGCCTGTGGGGGGCGCGGGGAGGGACTGGGCACTCTGTCTGTTGTAGCCCTCCATATTCACGGCGCCCGCGAGGGCGTTACCGGGGCCAGAGCTGCTGAGAATTTAAGAGCGGTGGGACGGGTGGAGGGTGGGTAGGGGTAATGCCAGCTCCCTGCACTCATGGTCTTGGCAGTTTGCCCCCACACCCACTGGCTGCAGAGGCCTCTGGGGAGGGGTGTTCGCTCGTGGGAGACGCGTCCCACCGCTGGCCTGGCCCAGCCTTCGGCGCCTGTGATCCCTGGGGGCGCAGACGGGGCAGGGAGGGGGCAGAGGTTCAGGGGGGGAATCTCCAGGGGGTTGGCACAGACTTACAGCCAGGCGCCCCAGTGCCCAGCCCCCGACGAGCCGTGCTCTTTGGGACACCCCTGGCCCCAGCAGCGGGGGGCTGAGTCCTGCCAACATGCCAGCTGTGCCATGTGCAGACCCACAGCCTCCGACAGGGCAAGAGAAATGCCACCCTAACGAGCTACTTGCCTGTGCGGGCACCGGGAGAGGCTGGCCCCTGCCCCGCTGGCCTGGGCTGGAGGGAAGGCACCTGCCCGGGGAGACAGAGGCGGTGCAGATGGGTGGGGCAGGAGCCATCACTCACCCTCCACTGGGCGCACCAGCGGGAGCCTGGCTTCACTGCTGCTGGACACTGGGCTCGATTCCCAGCTCTGCCCCTGAGTGACCTCGGGCAAGTCACGGCCCTGCTCCCTGCCTCAGTTTCCCCTCCCACTCTCAGCCTGTTTAGATTGTCAGAGGACTCCAGCCACAGAAACGCCTCCTTCTCTCTCCCAGGGGGCTGGTTCCTGTCCTGTTGGCCAGGACCTCTGGCCCCCGCCCAGGCCCAGACCCACGTGCTGGGCTAGAGTAGCCCACGTCCGGCCGGCCCTGTGAGCACCCAGCCCCACGGGCTCTGCCCCTGCCCTGGCTGCCCATAGTACAGTAGGTCCTTCCAGCCCAGCAGGGATCGGAGGGCACAGGCTGGGCACTGCCAGCTCAGCCCAACACCATGGGGAGCGGGGGAAGGGAGCAAAGCGTTCTGGGCAGAGGGCTTCTGCCACCAGCCTGAATTCCAGCCCTCCTGGGTGGCCGGGGCTGGAGCTCCCAGCGGGTGCCCCATGCAGTTGGCACCAGCCTAGTGGGCGTCTCAGGAGCCCTGGGCTGTCTAGAAGGAAGCCGGTGTTCTCCTGCCCATCTCTGGGGGCTCAGACACCCCGGTGATGGGCCCATGCGAAATGGGCATAGGCCAGTTAATGCCGCATCTAACAGGGTAGCTGCCCATTAGGAGACACAGGCCCAGTCCCCCTCCCAGAGCCACTTCACCCTGTGAACCAGGCCTGGTTGCTCGGCTGCACCTGACTCATTACAGCAGCCTCGGGGGATGGCCCTGGACGAGGCCAGGGTGCTGGAAGAGCGGCCCATGCCTGTTGCCATGCTGGCCATGTGCTTCAACATGGCACCAAGGACAGCACTTGGATCCGCCTGCTTCCAAAGCCCTTGCCACATCAGCCCTGGGGGAATCGCTGCGAGCAGTATAGGGCATATGACACACAGTTGAGCAGGTCTGACTGCATCCAGCAGGGGAAGCAGCGTCACACCCACGCTAGGCAGCCCAGTGCTAATATGGGGACACTGGGGGCCTGGCCAGGCAGGAACACCCCCGGTACTGCCAGGGAAGGTGGAAGGTTATCAGTGCCCGCTGCCGGAAGGGGTGCCCTGTGGCTCCCTGGCTTGGCCCCCGTTAGCACAGACAAGGGCAGACGGCCTCGACCCAGGCACACGATGGCGGCTTTGCATGGATGCTGCGGAGGAGACGGCTCCCCAGCGTGTGCCATGGCCCGGCTCTCGCTGGGGTTTGCTGCTGCCCCAGGGGGGGCTGAGGAAGGGCTGGGAGCACCCCTCGTGCCAACCCCTCCACCGTGCTCTGCCACCCCCACATCACAGCCCCTGGCCTGTGCGACCACCCCCCGCCCGTCCCCTGCAGCCCCTGCTGGCTTCAAACCCTCCCAAGCCAGGGAAAATGGAGTTAATACCCAGCCCTTCCCCGGGCAAAGCACTTTGCCAGCAGCAGCAGTGAACCCGCCCGGCCCCTCTGGTGCAGCAGGCCAGGGCCATGTCCCAGCCGGGGAGGCCATGGCAGAGCCTGGGGCTCTGGTCCCAATCCTGAGCGGGGGCCACTGGGCCAAGCCCGTCCCTTGCAGGCTGGGGAGCTGAGCACATTTGGCTCCCCCCAGAACAGGGCACAAATGCTGAGGCCGCCCCCCCCCCCCAGCAGATCCGTGGGGTCGCTCCCGGGCCGGGTCACTCGCTCTTTGTCCCTCCCGGCCGCATGGCACAATAGCCGGGCACGAAGCCGTCGGCCCGTGGGACGCTCCGGCTAGCCCAGCCGGCGGCCGCTCTGTGACATGGGCCCCGCGAGCTCCCCCTCCCCGCCCGGCTAGCGAGGAGCAAGCCACGTTCAGGGTCCCGGGGTCCCAGGCCCGGTCGGTCTGAAAGAGCCGAGAGGGGAGAACTGGGGACACAGGGAACCTTCTGCCCTGGCCCCTGCCCAGGGAACAACCCCCCCGCCAGGGCCCACGGGCCGCCCCGAACCCGCCGAGCGCCGCCCGGGGCTCTCACCGGCCTTCTCCCCCCAGGGCCCACGGGCCGCCCCGAACCCGCCGAGCGCCACCCGGGGCTCTCCCCGGCCTTCTCCCCCGAGAGGCCCCCCCTCTCTCTCACCCCCCCCCCCCGGACGAGCCCCGTGCCCGGGGACCCCTGTCACCCCCACCCCCCGCACGCCCAGACGAGCCCCGTGCCCGGGGGCACCCTGTCACCCCCACCCGAGCCCCGTGCCCAGGGACCCCTGTCACACACAGGCAGCTGCTGGGACTGGGGCTTGGGGCAGGCACAGGGACAGATTCCTCCCTAAGCCCCAGCTATTACCCAATGGCCGCTGGCTGCCCAGCGGCCCGTCGGCTGGCAACGGGCACCACGTGTGCCAGGCTGGGCTCAGCTCAGTGCCCCGCTCCCAGCAGTGCTCCCCCTGGCAGCCCTGGCTTGTGAGGTGTCTCCCTAGGCGAGGGCGGGAGGGGGATACATTGGGGCCACCCCAAATAAGCAAGGGGGTGAGGTGGGGGGCACTGTCCCCTGGCCGGAGGGGGGGTTGTTTTGTTTACAGAGCTAAACATACCCTGAGCAGCCACCCCAGCGTGTGGAGGTGGGGCCGGGCGTCCTGCCACCCACCGCCAGCCCCCGGATTAATTATGCTAATAGATTTCTTTCTTCCTTTGTCACCCTAATGAATGGGCCCCTTTAAGATGGCAAGGCCCTTTGTCTGGCCCCTTTTTAAGGGCTAGTGGCGGGTGGGGGCAAGCAGGTGGCAGGGCCCTTTTGTCGTCCTTAGGGGCTTTTGGGGGGGCTGGTTTGGGATGCAAGGCGGGGGCAGGCCGGGAAAATCCTTCAGCAGCTTCACAGCACTGGCCAACCCCGGTGCTGCAAACTGCCCCAGTGCTGGGGCCAAGCTCGCTGCGGTCCCACAGCCCCCCCAAAAAGCCCCCCACGGCCCCCTCCAGGAGACCCATCCACACCCCCTACCGAGAGCCCCCCCACGGCCCCCTCCAGGAGTCCCCCCCACGGCTCCCACTGAGAACCCCCCATGGCCCTCACCGAGAGCTCCCCCAAGAACCCCCCCACCGGGAGCCCTCCATGGCTGGGTGGGACGGGGGCGGGGCGGACACATTGCGCCCTGGCAGTCGTTTGGATGAGGGCGGCTCCGGGCCGGTCCTGCCCATGAGGTTCTCAGAGGGGCCCCGAGGCTGCCCCGGTCAGGGGCGGCTCTAGCGTTTTTGCCGCCCCCAGCACGGCAGGCAGGCTGCCTTCGGCCTTCGGCGGCGCGGCTGCAGAAGGTCCCCAGTCCTGCGGATTCAGTGCCCCTGCCACCAAATTTCCCCCGAAGCCGTGGGGGAGGGGCAAGGCGGGGGAGCTGCGGCACTGGTACTCACCGGGTGGCGGTCCGGGTCTTCGGCAGCACTGAAGGGCCCCCGCCGCCGAAATGCCACCAAAGACCCAGACCGCCGCCAGGCCAGGGCTCGTGGGGCCCCTGTGGGGCCCGGGGCAAATTACCCCACTTGCCCCCCGCCCTGGGTGGCCCTGCCCAGCACAGATCCCCTCCTCTGTTCCCAGCCATTTGGCTTGGCAGAAACAAGACAGGAGCCTCTGTTTGCCGGGCTTTTGACTTCGCTTTGGCACGGGGCGAAGTTCTAAGCTAGCCCCCCCTCCCCCCGAGAGAGCCGGACAGACCCCCCCCCAGCAGAGCTCCGCACACATTCTGGGGTCGGGCTGGCTCCTCGGTGGCTCACTTTTCACCAGCCAAACGACCAGCGGCACGAGCCTGGCCTCTGTTCTCACGTCTCATCCCCGCTTTGCTTCCTGGCTTCTCTCTCCAATCACTGGCTTGTCCCGCGGGGAGCCCCAGCCCCATGGGGCGGCCCAGGGAACCGGGTGCGGGCCCAGGCCCAGTGCGACGGCGGGCGGCTGCCCACGGCTGTGGAAGGTGGCACACGAAGGCAGACTGGCCACACCCAGGCGTTGCACAGCAGAGGTGACAGCTCCGGGCACGCCGGGCCAAGCGGGACGGCTGCCGTCTGGGCTGGCACTTCTGGCCCAGAACCAGCCTAAATGCTGCAGAGCCCAGGCTCCCACGTCGGGGCCAGTCAGGTGGGCGCACACAGATCCCACGGACCAGCAGGTCCACACGCCCCTCGACCAGAGGAGAGGCTGAGAGACGGGGCGGCCCGAGGGCGCGACTCCCTGGCGTTACCCTGGGAGAAGGAGAGGGAGGGCACAGCACTGCAGGGCAGCCTGCCCCGGACACATGGGCACCTGGGATCCACCCCCCACACCTCCGCCCCCAGCCTGAACCCCCAGCCCGCCAGGAACGTCACCCGAGGAGCCAGCTGGGCTGCAGGGCAGGGCCGGGCCTTCCCCAGGCCCACGGGGGGTGCAGAGCTGCGCTGGGGGGTGGGGTCCTGGGGGCTAGAAGGATCCAGAGAAGGCAGCAGGGGGGTGGATTGAGGTGCTGGGCCTGGGGCAGGAGCATCAGAGCTTGGCTTGAAACCAGGCCTGGGAAAGCCGGCTGTGGCCCAGCAGCCTCGGGACGTGATTCCTCCGCCCCGGGGTCAGGAAGCGCCGCAGGGGCTGGCTCCTGCCTCCGTCCAAACCCGGCCGGCTTGGGCCAGCGGAAGCAGTTACGGCTCAGCCTGGCGAGGCGCCTGGGCACAGGCAGCTGGACCAGGGTCTCAGCAGAGGCCAGGCAGACGCGTAGCAAGGGGAACCTCGGCACACGGCCCTGCCCAGGGGCCCAGGGAGCAGCTGGGGCACCGCGTGGGCAGTGCGGCCATGGCAGGGCCTCGGGAATCCCCAGCTCACCAGGAGCGCCCCTGCCGACTGTGCCGGCTCGCGGAGCAGGGCCCGGACAGCCGGCTGCCGGGATGGGCCCGGGCCAGCAGTGGGAACAGATCCAGCTCAGATGCTGCTGTGGATGCCGATTCCTGCCAGGTCTCCGTTAGCGACCCAAGGAAGCCAGCCCCAGCCCCAGCCCCACAAAGGGATTCAGGCTCCTGGCTTCCCTGGAGCATGGGGGTGGGGTGGGAGCCCAGATGCCTTTGGGCAGCAGCTGCCCCCCCCCATGCCTGGAGTGGGGTTGCCAACTTTCTAATTGCTGCAAACCGAATGCCCTTGCCCCGCCTCTTGCTGAGGCCCCGCCCCTGCCCTGCCCCCTCCAAGGCCCCGCCCCCACGTCCACCTCTCCCCCTCCCTCCATCACTCATTCGCCCCCACTCACTCACTCCCCCTCTCCCCAGACTCACCTGCTACCTGCAGAGCCAGGCTGGGAGGAGCTGACACGGAGCCTGGCCAATTGGGGCACAGCGGGGCGGGGGGAGGCTCAGTCCCTGGAGCAAAGGGCCAGGGCGGGGGCAATTGGGGCTTGGCGGGGCAGAAGGGGGAGGGACAGGATCCCCCCCCCCCCGCCCCGGGTGGTGGCACCTACCTTTTGGAGCCCGTCCGGCAGCCAATCACTGCTCTCGGTCAGGGGTCAGCAGCTCCTCCATGTGGCTCCAGCCACAGCTGCTGCTCTTCCCGCCCCCAGTGGCAGAGTCCAGTTACTGCAACCAACTGGACTTCCAGTGTCCGGTCAGAACAGCTGACTGGACACGCCAGGTTCCCTTTTTCGACTGGACACCTGGCAACCCTACAGCCTGGGACAGCGGCACGTGCCAGGGGCCGGTGAGATGGGCTGTGGGGGGTCACAGCCTGGCCGTGGTGGGAAGTCCCCATCCCCAGGAATCAGCCCTCGCCTGGAGCCAGGGCTCCCATGTGTGTTTCTCACTGGACCGGAGCCTCATTTTCTCCTCCTGCCCTGCTGTGTCACGAAACGTTGCCACAGGCTGGTCCACGGCCATGCTCCTCCCCAGAGGTGGCTTCGCGCCAGAGGCACCCTTCCTAGCTCTGGGGAGAAACTCCCCTTTGAGTGCCGCTGCCACAAAGCCAGTCAGAGGGGCCGGCTGCACAGCCCTCCGCCATCCAGCCCGCAGCCTGGTCCGTAGCTCGGGGGGGTGAAATTCAAGGAGCCAGCGCAGGCCCCGGCACCATGGGAACAGAGCCTAGCCCTGGCTTTGGGCTCACACTCTGCATGGGGTGACAGGCTCCTGGGACATGCCAGTGCAGAGACGCTGCTGACCATCCCCATCTGGTTTAAACTGGGGAGATGCCCTGGCATGGCCCAGGAGCAACCTCCTCTCCAAGGTGCATTCTCATCCCATCGCCCGGTGTACCTAGCCCGGCCCACCGCACCCCCACAGCCCCTGGACACGATCTTGCTGGGGCAGGACAGGGGGTTGGTTTGCCCCAGAGATCACATCCCCCTTCGCTTGCAGCCTGCCTCTGCTGTGCTCTGCCGCCCGCTCCCCCAGCGCAGCAGGTTCCCTGGGTGGTTGGTTTGCTGGATACTGAACTGGCAGGAAAGGCCGTGGCCCACTGGAAGTCCCGCTGACAACTCCCCCACCACAAAGAAAACAGCAGCGCCCCCGTGCTCCCCAAACCGGGCGGGTTTGATGGATTTTTCTTGATCCCCAGCCAAGCCCCGTCTCCTGCAAAGCAGCATGTTTCTCGTTTTCTGTAGGTTTAACTCCAAATTAATTTGTAAGCGATCTGGCTCTCTTGTTCCCCGACAGATATCTAATAGCGCCCGGGAGCGCCTGCCGGTGGGCCGGCTCAGCAGGCTAGAGGAACGGCAGGAAGTAGAAAGCCAGAGCCCGTGACCCCTGGCGAGGAGTTAACTAGGTGTCAGGGCGAGATGTTTTCTGAAGGCACTAAGTGGATGTGACAGTGCAAGCGGTTGGAGTGGGGGCTAGGCAGGGCCATGCCGGGGGGATTAGACACACGGGGAGGTGGGAACGGAGGACGACATGGGCAGGTTTTGTGCCCTGGTGAGGGTCCGATCCCTTTCTCCCTGCTTAGCTTCACAGAAAGGTGCTTAGCACCGGTCAGGATCAGAGGCTGGATCCAGGCCAGGGAGCCCCACGGAGCAAAGCCCAGAAGCCCAGGCTTACACCCAGCCTTACTCCAGACACCGCTTCAGAACAGGAGCAACTTGACGTCTGAGCCCAACTCTCATTGATTTCCAGGGGCTTAGCACAAGCGTAACTGCTGCTCCGAATCAGGCCCACCGACACCTAGGCAATGTCTTATCTGCTCGGACGTGGCCGGTGCCTGCCGTGGCCAGCTGCTCCAGAGGCAGTCCTGGGAGAACCTGCGTTTGGGGGAAATCTGCTCCGTCCCCACATCAGTCAGTGGCTGGGTTCTGTCCGGGGATGTTCCCCCATCTCCTCTGGCTCCTGTCCAGGCTTGCGGCTTGTCCTGCTTGCACCAATGTCCAGAGCTCCTTTGAATCCTGCTTAGCTCTTGGCCTCGGGAATATCTTGTGGCAGTGAGTTCCCCAGGGCATGTTGCTGCGGGCAGGTCTGAGCCCTGCACCTTCCGGAGGCCATGGGAGCCCTTGAGAACGCACGAACGAGGGCACGGCCGAGGATCCCAGGGTCGGAGGAGACGTCCAAGGAGAGATTGAGCCCCTGGGAGCCAGCGGGGGGGCTCTGAGGAGACACGGTCACGACCTGGAAGCACCTGGAAGGGGATTGGTTCCATTGCAGGCAGTGCCAGGGCAAGGATCAAAGCCTGACGCAGGGGAGGGGAGGGGGAGTTAGGCTGGAGACCAGGGAAAACTCCTTCCCCATCAGAGCAGCTGGGCCCAGGAACGGACTCGTGGCCCCCGGGCGGTGGTGGAGGCGTGAGCGGTCGCCGAGATCGGACTGGACGGACTGGGCATCGGACTGGACGGCCCAGCGGGCGGGGCATCTCTGGGCCCACATCTCCGATCCACACGGGCCTCCCCCCTCAGCAATGAACCCCCAAGGGCTGGCTCCAGTGTGGGGATGGGGCGCTCGGTCCAGCCCTGGTGCCTCGGGCAGCCTGGACTCGGCCCAGGGTCTGTGACACTGGCCGACCAACAGCAGCCCTTTGGTCTCAGCTCTCGCTCTCTGCCCGACAGCTCGCACCCAGGGAACGCTGGGAGATCAGGTGCTGCCCAAGGGTCCAGAGGGACAGGCCCTCGGCCCTCTGACGGGCCACACGCTATCTAACCCCTCGCAACTCGGACCACACCTGGCTTCCTGTTCCCTGGCCCCGAGCCCTCCCGGCCCATCGATCCCGGCTCTGGTGATCACACCCAGCCCTGCTCGGTGCCTGGCCCTGACCCACAGACACGGGCCGGCCGCGGCCCCGGGGCCAGACCGCCTGCACCGCCGGCCATCGCCACCTGGGGAGCTCTCAGCACCCGGCTCTCCGCTCTCGTCCGTTTCCAAGGTGCTTCGAAGGCAGCCGGCCCTGTCCCGGGCTCCCCAGTTCAGTCGCTGAGGGCAGGGGACAAGGACGAGCTGCATGGGAAGGGGTGGGGAGTACCTGGCAGGGCCCCCTGGCACCCAGCAATGCCCAGCCCCCGCCCCGCCCCACCCCAGGGCTCTGTGGGCAGGACCCACGCAGGAGAGAGGAAGCCCCAGGGTGCGGAAGGGGAAACAGAAGGAAACAGCGAATGCTGGGGGGGGGGCCTGATTCGACCCCTTCAACGGCCTTCACCATCACTCAGTGCTCACGCCATCCATGCACCGTACCCCGGGGCCCCGCTCCCCGGCTCTGCTCCTGGGTGTTAACACCCTGCTGCTCCAGCAGCCGGTATGGAGGGAGGCCTCTACCAGGTAAGTGCAGCGAGGAGCCAGGCCAGAGGTGAGGGGCTCCGGGATTCGGGATCCATGGGCAGGCAGCAGCTCTCCCCAGGCCAGCAGGGGAGCCCCCCCAGCGCAGCGCCGGAGGGTAATCGCGGAAAGGCTCCGAAGAAGCTGCTCCTGCCCCACACTCGCACAGGAAGGCAGGTGGACAGCACAGGGGCCTAAGACCCACCGGTCTTCCAGGGGGAGGGGCCAACACCCACCCACCTTCAACCGGGGGCTGAGACCCACTGACCTTCCCAGGAGGGCCTGACACCTGCCAGCCTTCCCAGGGGGGCCCAACACCCACCCACCTTCAATGCAGGGTCCTGACACTCACCAACTTTCAACAGGGGGCTGAGACCCACAAACCCTCCGGGGGGGGACACCCACCCAGACCCTCCAGGGGCCCAACACCCACAGCCATGTACAGTGGCCTGACACCGGCTCCGTTTTACAACTATTCAGACTGTTATTGTCAAGCCCAACAACGTGGCTCGGCTGCGAGGGGACGCCGAGCCCCGACCCCCCCTCGGCCCTGCTCCCCAGAGTTGGACTGTTCATCCCAGTGTCCCGGCCACGCTGGAAAGTCAGTCCTGGTCCACGCGCCTCCTGCGCTTTGAACTGAAGATGGTTTTCTCCACTTCCTGTCCGAAACTGCTGGGCAGCTGCATTCAGTGGTGGAAACAGGAGAGGCTTTGGCACGAAAGGGGCCGTGTACAGAATAGAGTCAGAGCCACCTTCCAGGCCAGGGAGGCAGGACTCCTGGTTCCAGTCCTGGCTCTGCCACTTTGACCGGGGGCCAGTCGACATGATGGATACCCCGGTCACACCCCCGGCAGGGAGGGAGGGGGTGAGTGTTAGCCCAGCAGGTCAGGGCGTGACCCGGTGGGATCTGGGAACATTCAAACTGTGCCCACTGTACCCCATTCAGCTCAGCCCGGGTAACGACCCCACAGCCCCTGCCAGGGCTCAGCAGAGGATATGCGGCAGGCAGAGTTGGGCACCACATCGTATTTAAACAGCCTGAAATTGGCAAGCGTCCCAAAGGAGGACCACAACCATGAGACGCAGTCTGGAGCACCAGGCCGACAAAGGGACTGGCCAGGCGCCACCCTGCGAAGCAGACGTGAGGCACCTTTCTCTTGTGCAGGGTCACACTGCAAGTTAGCGGCAGAGCAGGAAAAGAACCCAGGAGTCCTGCTCCCCCGACTCCCAGTCTCACTGCTAAAGCACAACGCTTCCCGAGGAGCAGGACTACAGCGAAACATGTTCACTGCCCGCAAATCCAGCAGAAATGGGAGCTCAGCATCTGGAACAATAACAGAGCTATCCACCAATGCTGGGCAAAGCTGCCCTCTTTGCCCAACTCCAGCATCGCCCTTCTGCCCGGCCACAGCCTTTGTCCAGTGGAGGATACGGAGTTGGGGTACATTCTAAGTGTACCTGGTAATTTACCCCGGCATGGAACAGAGGTGGTCACAGATAAGACACAGGCAAATCCTTTCTTTCAGGGCTCTCAGCTCACCACCAGTGCCCACTTCCTAAGGAGCAACTGCTTCAAGCATTGACTCTATTCAGAGCCCACAGCAGAGAGCGACTTCTGCAGCTGCTCACACAGCTCCTCCTCCATGGAGCCCCCGCCTCTGCCCTGAACTGCATGTCTTCCCAAGACTGCACACTTGCTCGCACACTATGAAAAAGGGCATACAAGATTGTGTAACGGTGCCTCCTGCTGACATCTGCCATAATGACATCATCAACAGACCAGGCAATGGATCAAGCTACCAAGCGACTCAGAAATCATCTTCACGCAGTGGCGTTTGTGGTTAGGTTTCATAGTGCATCTCTGAGGGATGAGAGATCGAATGGAATGACTCATAACAGTCACCAACCCAAATCACGCCACAGGCCTCGCATTAGGGCCGGCGTGCTGCCCCTCACGCTTGGGAGGAGCCCATGGGTGCTAAAATACGGGATGTGGACCTGAGGTTGAAAAGGATCCTAAGAGGAGCGGGTAAGAACCCTTTGATCATCCTTCAGAGGATCATGGGAGACTATGCCAGGTTGGGTATTGAGGCTCAGGTGATCTTCAGTGGGATTCTACCTGTGGGTGAGAGGATCGTGATGGTTAATAGTTGGCTGAGGAGGGCTTTGGGATGTATGGGCACTGGGAGGCTTTTGGGGACAGACAACTGTTCTCAAGGGATGGGCTCCACCTAAGTAGGGAAGGAAGTAGACTTCTAGGAGGGAGGCTGGCTCATCTGATTAAGAGCTTTAAACTAGACACTGAGGTCCTGGTGCTCTCCACGCCAAATTTTCACATTGGGAGTGAGGACAGCAAGATAACAGATATAGCCAGAGGGGGCAGTTAAGTGTAAGGAAGAGTGGGGACAGATTCTAGATCTACAAGTCATACTGGAAGTACTGTGTCCATACCGAGTTGGGTAAAAAGAGTGAGAGGAGCCCAACAGGAAAAATTAGGATGTTTGTTCACCAATGCAAGAAGCTTAGGTAACAAAATGGAGGAACTGGAGCTCCTGGTGAATAACAGAAACATGGTGGAACGGTAGCCATGACTGGAGTACAGGTATGGAAGGGTATGTGCTGTTTAGGAAAGACCGATGCAAAGGTAAAGGTGGGGAGTAGCACTGTATATCAATAATGAGGTAAAATGTAATGAGATAACTAGCGCTGCAATGGACAATAGTCTGTTTGGGCAATGGTCACATTGGGGAAGAAAACTACCAGAGCCTCATCCAGGATAGTGATTGGGGTGTGCTATAGACCGCCGGGATCTAGCTTAGAGATGGATAGGGAGCTCTTTAATGTTTTTAAGGAGGTAAACACTAATAGGAACTGCTTGATCATGGGGGACTTTAACTTCCCGGATATAGATTGGGAAACAAATGCTAGTAATAATAATAGGGCTCAGCTTTTCCTAGACGTGATAGCTAATGAATTCCTTCATCAAGTGGTTGCTGAACCGGATGCCATTTAGATTTGATTTTGGTGAGTAACGAGGACCTTGTTGAGGACATTGTTGTAGGGGACAACCTTGGCTGAGTGATCATGAGCTAATTCGTTTCCAAATAAATGGGAGGATAATCAATAGTGCATCTGAGACTAGGGTGTATGATTTCAAAGGGCTAATTTTACTAAATTAAGGCGACTAGTTAGGAAGTGGACTGGGCTAACATATTTAGGGATCTAAGGGCAGATGACGCCTGGAGTTACTTCAAGTTGAAGTTGCAGGAGTTGTCAGAGGCATGTATCCCGAGAAGGGTAGCAGTTTTAGACCGAGCTGGATGAGCAAGCGTCTTAGAGGGTCATTAAGAAAAAGCAGAAAGCGGAGTGGAAAATGGGAGGGATCAGCAAGGAAACCTACCTTATTGAGGTCAGAGGGTGCAGGGAAGCTGTGAGAAAGGCAGTGGAGATGGATCTAGCGAAGGATTAAAACCTTTTAGCCATATAAATAGGAAGAAAACCAAGAAAGAAGAAGTAAACTTTAAATGGAGTGGAGATTAGGGATAATCTTGGAATGGCACAATATCTGAACGAATACTTTGCCTCTGTCTTTAATGAGGCTAATGAAGGGCTAAGGAATAGTGATAGAGGGACCGATGGGAATGAAGATATGGGGGTAGACATTACGGTAGCTGAGGTAGAAGCCAAACTGGAACAGCTTAACGGAAGTAAATCGGGGGCCGGATAATCTTCATCCTAGAATATTAAGGAATTGGCGAGGATATTATAATCTTTAATAAATCCTAAATTCGGGATTGTACCGACTGACTGGAGATTAGCTAATGTAGTTCCTATATTCAAGAAAAAAAGTGACCCGGGAATTATAGGCCTGTTAGTCTAACATCTGTAGTATGCAAAGTCATGGAAAAAATCTTAAAAGAGAGAATGGTTTGGCAACTGGGATAGATTACAGCATGGATTTAAACCAACTTGATCTCCTTCTTTGAGAGAGTAACAGATTTTTAGACAAGGGAAATGCGGTGGATCTCATATATCTGGATTTCAGTCATGAAGAATTACTGGTTAAATTGGAAAAGATGGAGATCAGTGAAAATCCAGAGGTGGATAAGGAGCTGGTTAAAGGGAGACTGCAGAGGGTAGTATTGAAGGGGAACTGTCCGGTTGGAGGTTACCAGTGGAGTTCCTCAAGGCTCGGTTTTGGGTCCGATTTTATTCAATCTATTTATTGCTGACCTGGGAACCAAGAGTAGGAGTGGGCTGATAAAGTTTGCGGATGACACCAAGTTGGGGGGTATTGTCAATTCGGAAGAGGATCGATATTCTCCAGGGAGATTTGGATGACCTTGTAAACTGGAGTATTAGTAACAGGATGAAATTCAATAGTGAGAAGTGTAAGGTTATGCATTTAGGGATGTCTAACAAGAACTTTAGTTATAAGCTCAGTTGGAAGTAACGGAGGAGGAGAAGGACCTAGGAGTCCTGGTTGATAGATGACTATGAGTAGGCAATGTGATGTGGCGTTAAAAGCTAATGCGGTCTTGGGTTGCATTAGGCGAGGTATTTCTAGTAGGGATAAGGAGGTGCTAGTCCCGTTATATAAGGCGCTGGTGAGACCTCATTTGGAGTATTGTGTGCAGTTTTGGTCTCCCATGTTTAAGAAGGATGAATTCAAACTAGAACAGGTACAAAGAAGGGCCACTAGAATGATCCGAGGAATGGAAGGCCTTTCGTATGAAAGGAGACTTGAGGAGCTCGGTTTGTTTTCCTTAACCAAAAGAAGGATGAGAGGAGATATGATTACACTCTTTAAATATATCAGAGGATAAATACCAGGGAAGGAGAAGAATTATTTCAGCTCAGTGCTAATGTGGACACGAACGGATATAAACTGTCAGTCAGGAAATTCAGGCTTGAAATTAGACGAAGGTTCCTAACCATCAGGGAGTGCAATACTGGAACAGTCGAAACAGTGGGGCGAAGGACCTCCACGACTTTAAGATTAAGCTAGATAAGTTTATGGAGGGGATGGTATGATAGGATAACGGGCTTAGTCAATAGGTCAATTATGTGCCTGGTATGATGTAACCTTTTCCAGAGGGTTTGGCTGGAGAGTCTTGCCCGCATGCTCGGGGTTCAGCTGACCGCCATATTTGGGGTCGGGAAGGAATTTTCCTCCAGGGAAGATTGGCTATGGCCCTGGAGGTTTTTCGCCTTCCTCCGAAGCATGGGGCAGGGTTCACTTGCTAAGGAGTGGGTGGATCGGCTTATGTGGCCTGCATCTTGCAGGAGGTCAGACTAGATGATCATAATGGTCCCTTCTGATCTTGAATTCTATGATTCTATGATTCTATGATTCTATGGGAACACCCCTGGAGCAGCCTCATTATCCTCCTCAGCCCTCGCTTTTGCCCTGACGCCTGCAAAAAGCCTGGCAGTGGTGTGCAGAGACCCCAGCCTGCCCTGCCGACCAGCACCCTCTCCTTGTTTCCTTGTACTCCCGCCTGTCAGCATCCACTCTTGGCGTATCCCTGGATTGCCAGCTCTTTGGGGCAGGGGCTGTGGTCTGGGTTTATGCAGCACCTGGCACACTGGGCTCCTGGTCCCTGACTGGGGCTCCTAGGCCCTATGGTAACACAAATACTAAATCATCATATCAAACAGTGCTGTAGCATCCACCCGGGCACTTAGCCTGGGCCACCCCTGGGGAATCTCGGGGCCTTCCCGGAGGCAGGCTGACCTGATCGAGGGCGCACGAGACGCCTCAACACTATTGAAGGATGCACCAGCTCAGGGGGAGCCTCTGCAGACGTGGGGGAGGGGGTGAGAGCTCCCCACACCTGGTGGTTCTTCTCTGTACCTCCCTTGCACCGTTCATGCCCCAGAACGTTTTGGGAGGATCGCTGGGCTCTGGGGCTGGCACCGGGGTGGGAGGTGGGGAAGGAACTGTCACTTTTGGACATTACAGATCTGGACACAAAACAGACAGCTGCATTTTCACAGTGTGAACGCGCTGCGGGCTCGCCCAGCACCGCAGCACTGAACCAGGCCTGATCACGGCCCCCCCAGCGAGGTGATTGCTCACAGGTCCATGGTACGTGCCCACTCCCACTGAACTCCCATCGAAGCACAGATGACAACGGTCTGAAGTCGGCATCGCTCGATAACGTCTCGTCAGCGCTTGCCACCTCCCGACCAGCACCTGCGACTTTCCCATCAGTGGCCCACAGGGCGGGGGAGTCCAAGGAGCATTTTAGCCCTCTGAAGACCCCCCCCCCAAAAGTCAAAATTGGATTTCACCCTCCCCTGCCCGAGCCCTAAACCCCCTTCCTGCCCAAGGGTGCCTGAGAGAGACAGGTCTGAAATGTTCACAAGGCTCCCCCCGAGGCGGGCACCCCGCAGTGCTTTGCACACCAAGGCCGCCAGGATATCGTGGTGCCAACCCTGGGCAAACACCCAACACCCCCATGTCTAAGTGAGGAGCAGAGAGAGAAGCAGCCTGTGAAACCTAACGGCTCTAACAGACCCTTGGATTGTACAGAGGCTTTGATGCCCAATATGCAAGCATACAGCCCGGCCTCAGAGTTCAGCTCGCGGAAAAGGCAGCCACTGACCGGATTTACATGCCGCTGGCAACCCAGAGTTAAAACTCACAACAAACCAGCAGAGGAAGATTTAAAAAACAAACCCCAAACCAATCCCAAGAATTTGTTTCATGCTTCCTGGATCCCTCCCCACACGCAGCCGCGTTTCCCTGGATGGCCAATTTATAATCAGCAGAATGGAATGCAGTAAATTAAATATTTTTAAACAACTTTGCTCTCTCTCTGGTGAAAGAGCGCAGAGGTTGCTCTTTCTTGTCTGTTTCGTGCTGGGTGGTCTCCCCGTCCGCCCGCACATCTTCCCCCAACACAGTTAACCATTTCGACGATGCACAAAGGAGTAGCTTATGCACACAACACCGGGAGCTCGCTGCCTTGACGGCGGGGAGGGGGAGGGGGAGGGAAGCGGCAGGCCGCTCTTTTATTTTCTCTTAAAAACAAAAACAAGAAAATCCCTTTTTCCTCTCCAAAGCAGCCCACCATTTGCCTTGAGTTGTAAAGGCGCCGATCCAGGCTCAGCAGCTGTCCTTGAATTCACTCCAACAACCCTCCTGCTTTCTTTTAAAAAAGAAAAATTCAGCATTAGCCTTTTGAAAGCTGTAAACATACAAGTTTATATAGGCTGCTAATCTCTTGCCTTACTGATTTCTATCTGACCAGATCGGAGAGGACCGTCTAGAAGGCCTTCCAGGAATTGCTGTGGGCTGATGTGTCTAAGAGGCAGGGCGACGCTGCACATCTTGGCTCCTGGCACCCAGGAGATGAACCAAAAACCTGCAGGATCCAGAGAGAGACAAGAAAGAAACCGTACACGGGCCTAATCCTGCAGCACTCGCCCAGGCCGAGCTCCTGCTGCCATCAGTGGGTGCTCGGCCTGCTAGAGCCGGGGAGCTCGAGGTCCCACTTGAGAGCTAATGAATGACCCCTCGATCCCCCAGGATCCACTCGCTGGGAGCTCCTGGGATTCCCAGAATTTCCCCTCGGCGCTGTTCCTGCTGACACTCTGAATCTCGCCCCGGCTGCCTCCTTTCCTCGCCCAGCAGGCGAGGGACTAAGACTTGTTCTTCCCCTCACAGCCTCTGTGCGAGGATCTCCAAGCTCTCTGCCGCTTAGAACAGTGACGCCCCAGCCCTGGCATGTCGGTATCATTCCCCCCGGTACTGAGGGAGAAAGGAGATCAAGGGGGAGGTGCTGCCTGGAGCCGGCCCAGCAGATCTGCGTCAGTCCTGTTCCTCAGCACAAGCTCCTTTCTCCCCGATGGACAAGGGCTGGACCGAACTGACCCTGAGATGGGGGATCAATTAGCACTTCACTGTTCAACCCTTGCAAGACTCCTGCTCCCCCCATGTGTTACGGCTCCCTGGGGGGTCGTGTCGAAGTCCACATTTGAGCTCTGTGGGAGAGGGAGCCTGTCTGTCTATTGGGAAGCTACTCGTGGGTGTGCTCGGCCTAATCGAAGGATAAGCAAAGCTCGTGACCCAGCAGGCCACCGCCAAACGCATGGGCGGCGTTCCAGGTGCTTGGGGAAGCTGACGGAACGAGGGAGTCGCTGCCACCCTTCCTAACGCAGGTCTCAGCGCTGGCGGATCTCGACACGCTGACAAGGGGATTGGGGAAAATGATGGATTTGGGCACGGCCTGTGGAGACAACCCAGCTGCCCTTTTAGAACCCAGGCGAACCTGTTTTCTGACTTATGTGAAACGCAACGTAAGGTTCGGACCCAGCATTTCAGCTTCAGGCCTGGTTTTTGTGAGCTAGATCGTACTGGCGTTAGCACTGTGAACAAAGCAGCCACATCGCCCCAAGTAAACACCAGCCGGTCTGTCCTCTCCCTCCAGCAGGGCACATGGCTGCGGGAAGGAGCCATCATGCTCACTGGACGTCCTGAGTGTCTGTAGCAGGAGGTCAGTTTACCTTCCTTTGTGCCCCCCGGCTACACTCCAAAGTCCTGACGATTAGTCTCCAAAGGTCAGTGGATCTGAACGTTCTGATTAGCACCAGGCCCATCTACCCCTGACTGACAGGGGAGGCCCCAGGTCAATGGCAGTGGGCACAATTGGCCACAAGCTGCTTCTCTCCTCCTACCAGCTCATCACGTCTCCCGGATGGCCAGGCCACTGGCGTTACGGCGCTCACACGCCCTTGGGCTGCCCGTTTGAACATGTGGGGCAACCGCAGGAGTGAATGGGAGCAGGGGACTAGATCGGGAGCCCTGAGTTTGCCTCCTGCTGACAGTATCTTCTCACTGTCAAGGCAAATGCTATCTTAGGGCTCTTCCAGATTTCTCCATGCTCCTAGCCCAGTGAGCAGCAGCTGTGGCCTGAAATGCCGCCTGCTCTCTGCCTAGCCAGCAGGTTGCATTCTTTCCTGTTAGATGAAGCCAAAGCAATAGCTTTCCATGCCGTCACCCCTGAGGCTGAATGTCTGCAACGAGCTCCTAGGACTGAAGGAGAAGGCCACACGAACCGTTGGCTGGCCCAGCATTCAGCGGCCAGGCCACACGTCAGCACGCCAGGTCTGATGCTGCCTCCTCGCCAATTCCCGAGCTGCTGCAAAGGTCCTGCTGCTGAGCCATAAAGCGCCCAGTGGGCTGACTCCTCACTAAGTCTGAGGCCGAGGGCTGGATGTTCGTGGCACCAGGCCCTCCGCTGGCGAGCTCCCTGCCACTGGAAACGGTGAGCCCTGGCTTTGCTGCATTCTGGGCGTCCTGCAGGACTTGCCTGTTTCATGAGTCTTCTCGCAACAGTGACACCAACCGCCAGCTCCGCGTCCCCTTGGAAATGCTCAAGAACAAGCCTGCTCCGAAAGTGCCAGCATCTACAGAGAACTGGCAAGTCTGAGCCTTTCAAAGGTACGCGGCTTTGTCCATCACGGTCAGGGCGCCTCAAGACCCCGGGGATGGGCGCATTGCAAATGAGTAAGAGACACCAGCTTGCCCAGTTGCTACAGCACGGGAGATCAACAGTGAGAAGAGCCGCATGTACGGGGCTGTGCACTGTATGGAAGAGTCACATTCGCACTCCCAGAGAGCCATGCGATGAAGCTCTGGGGTAACATTTTCCAAAGCACGTCAGTGACTTAGGAGCCTAAGTCCTATTTTCAAAAGTCATCTAGGCGCTTAGTCACTGAGGCACTTCCGAAAATGTCACCCTGATCGCTGGTTCCGTAGATTCATCTGGTACACGCAGTCCAGGGCAGGTCAGCAAGGGTTAATTCCTGGTGCCTGCCTGGGGGGTTGTGAAGGAACCACTCTTCTGAAACACTCTTCTGCATCACTGCCACACACGTCGTACTTCAAGAGGGACTCTTCGCTTTGATAATTTGGGCTGTGAAATCTTGCTCTGCAATCTACTTTTATCTCACAGCAAACACCTGCAGGTCGTAAAGGGAAAAGAACCCAGCGAGGTTGGAAAGTGTCAGAGAAGCTCAATTAATACCGCAATTCAAATCGCACAATAAAGACCCTCGGCTTTCATGAGCTAAACGAAAGGACTAAAGCAAGGTGTTACCATAGAATTACGGCCCAAGGAGAGAAAACTGAAGCTATTAACCTAGGGGAAGCTGGTTTTTAAGAAGATGTGTAACGTCAATAGACGGAAGGGAAGGATGGCTTTGGGCTGAAGGGGAAGCCCCAGGACTCAGGGGATCGGGACTCCACACCCGGCTCTGAGATTTCTAGCAGAACATTAAGCGAGTCTCTTAAGCCTCTCTGTGCCTGTTTCCCATCTGTAAAATGGGTATGACACTTACCTCCCGCTCAAGGCATAGCTCATTAACATACACAAAACAGCCGAGATCCTTGGAGGAAAGGGATTTGACATCTATTCACAAACCAGCCTCGCAGCTGATGCTAACCCGAACTGAACCCTAGCTTGTGTTGTGCTCTCCACAGCCTGACACAGCCCGCCGAGCCAGCACACCACCCTTCCCATTATTAGGCGGGCCTTTGATGTGGGTTTTTAATGTATGAAAGGCAGGGCAGGGCTGGATTATAACCTCTCCCTCGTCGTGTGGGTCAGGAAGCTGAGATTTTCCGCCAGGGAGTCTGTGCCCATGAGACACGGCTTTGAACGTATCACGGCAGTTAATGAAATCTCTCTCCTGGCGAGGAGCTGGAAGCACCTCTCCATGTCACACTGCCAGGCTCAGACAAGCATCCCACTGAATCCGACTAGGTTCCACTCAAGAGCTTTTAGGCAGGAACCCCAGTCCAATTTGCAAAGTTGCAAGAACAGCTCGAGCCTCAATCCCATCCAGGTGCTTTCCAACCCTGGCAGGACGACCAACCACAAGGCCCTGGATTTCACATGACAGCCTGTTCCTCATCTCGCCCTGTGAGTCACCCACATACAGTTTAAGTGCATGGAGAGGGACTTCACGTGTGGCTTTACACATGCCGGGCTTTCAAGCAAAGGGGCCGTCCAAAGAAGGCTGATAGCGCTGATGGTGACATAACCTCTAATTATGTTCAGGTTTCCTCCTTCCCCGCTCCCCACACGTGCGGTCTTGGGCTTAATTTCAAAGCAACAGGCCAAATCCAGAGGGTACGAATGGGAACGCCTTTGGCGCACCAACCTCAATCACAGTATAGACGAAAAACAGCTGCGTAGATTCAACGTGTCTGTCCCCGCGTGGGGGGGGGGGGCAGAGGGGTTGGAGAAGCTGCAGGAACAGCAAGGAAGTAACCCTGCTTTGCTGCTGGGCTTTCCCAGCCCTCCCATTGTGCATAAAGCAGCTCCGGGCTTCCCTAAGGGATCGGGAGGGTGCTGCAAGCCCACAGAGCCTGGGTTTGTATCAGAATGAGATCAACTACGTCCTTCTGAATGGGCACAGTCTGTGTGGTCCCAGCTTAGTGCTGCTGGAAGAGTACAGTGCATTCGCTCAGCGGGCAGGCACCAATACCGGCCTCCACAAAGCAGCAGGCAGACCAGCCAGGTGGGGAGGGGCCAGAGAGAGAGACAGACAACTCGGGAAATGCTTCTTTATTAAGACAAATACCAAGTTGCACGGGAAAGGAGCGATGACAGGGTAAGCTCTGCCAGGCCTGCTCCAGACGAAGGGTCTTCCGATGGTGCGGGCTCTGGCTTCCTTAAAGGCATCTTTACAACCGGTATGTTAGATTTCCATCAGCTGTTCGCTGCCCACAATGACTTCGTTAACGTGTTTGGCTGAAAGATTAAAAACAAAAAGGAGGAATTGGGGTTTGTAGCAGAGTTTGGAACCCAGCACTTTTCAAATCAGCATCCTTAGGAGAAAATGGGAAAAGCAGATTCCAGTGAATTTCCACATTGCTTTGCTGATCCGCCCCCGCCCCCATCCCCATGTGTCTCAGTCACTGTCCCACCCACACGGCGAACAACTGACCAAACACCAGAAGGGTAATGGAATGAGATCTCACACATAGGTGTCACTTACTACCCAAGGCACAGCTGCTGCCGACAGGTGTGTGTCTAGGCACCGGCATGGAAGCGTCAAATCCAGGAGGAGACAGTGACAGGAACGTTATGTCCAGCCGGAGCCTTCAGAGGGCTGAGTGCCCACAACTTGCACTGCAGTCAGCAGGGGCTGACGGGGCGGCTCTAGGGATTTTGCCGCCCCAAGCACGGCAGGCAGGCTGCCTTCGGCGGCTTGCCTGCGGGAAGTCCCCGGTCCTGCGGATTCGGCGGCAGCGCTTGGCGTGCTGGTGCCTGGAGCCGCCCCTGGGGGCTGGATGCGCTCAGGACCCTGCAGGATCAGGCCCAGTGTCACAAGTAACTTGTAACGGGATTGTGAGCATCTATGATCTCTGGTCAAACAGGCTCACTTTACAAGTCAAGAGGCAGGATTTTCCTTTGCTGCTTCCTGCCCCCGGGGATCCAGGAATACAGACAGGCTCTTTCCAACATCAGCAGTGAGCAAGGGGCGGTGGGGACCCTTAAGGCAGACTCCAGCTCACACTCCCATATCCCCTCTGGGGGAGGTGAAATTGGAAACTCCCAGCTGTCAGGCGAGTCAGGAGGGGCCCGTTTGTCAAGGCCCCGTCTCTGGCTACTCTCCCAGCTTTGCACCAGCTGAGTGAACATTCAGTGGCCAAGGCCCAATCATCCCTGGCTCTGCCCCAGATTCCTGTGCGACCCTGGGCAAGTCACTTAGCCTCTTGCTGCCTCAGGGCCCAGCTGTCCAGTGAGGATCACAGCCTTGCCCTGCCTCCCAGGAGGCGGGAGGACAAATCCGTTCCAGGCCGTGAGGTGCTCACACACTGCGGTGATGGGCCGAGGGCAGACAGGATGCTGGAGGGCGGGGGCCATAATGATGGTAAAGACTCATGTCTCTCACTTGCCCATTTCCGTTACTCCCTGGGCGAGGAGGAGTTTGCCAGGCTGCTGGAAAGCAAAGATTACGCAAATCCTTAGCAGTCCCGATCTGCTGGCAAGTCGAGGTGTTCTCCTCGCTGCTGGTGTGTGCCGGGTACACGACCAACGCCAGGAGACCTTCCATTTTAACAGACCGCCAAGTTCCAAGGAGTCCTGGCCCCGCACCAAGATTCTTTCCAGCGGTCACCCTATCCCGGCACCACTCCTGCCGACCTTCATCTCTTCAGCACGGGGGCTGCATGGGCTAATCGCGGACTCACCCCAGAGGCCCTCCCACCAGTCTAGGGAGCACAACCCTAGAGTCGCCTGTGGCTTTCAGTACCATATTGCTCCTCACTGGCCTTCCAACCCCTGGGGATGCCTCAGAGCCCCCACCTGGATATCCAACTTCGAAATCCAATCCTCTGGTCTGGTGTCTATTTATTGTCAGACTCCTCAATGGCCAGAGCGGCAGGCCAGGGAAATTCTGGGGCTCTGCACAACGAAGGACTGACTGTCCTGGTGCCACGTATGAATGTGATGTAGGCAGGCACCATGCAAGCGGCAGCCCGGAGTCCCAGCCTGTAGCACCTACTCCTCTTCCAGTCCTGGACCCACCCAGCTTTGCCAGCGTCCCTCGAACCAGACCCGCAGCATGTCTTGCTATGCCATTCCTCGCCCCCTTGCAACCTTCCCAATACACCTCAGACAGGCCCTGGGGCAACTCCTGCTACTCCATTCCTGAACCCCTTCCAAGCAGATGGCCAGTCATGCTGATTTGTGTGATTGGATAAGACCCTGGCTAGATTTCAGTGGGAGTCATCACATTATAGCTTGCAGATTAAATGTGTCTTCAGTAAAGTTTGTAAAGACCCATGTCAATTTTGGATTCTGTATATACATTTGTAGCACTCATCTATTCTAACAAACACCTCATTTCATTTCATCCAGTGTCCCTCACTTCCTGTCCTAGGCTTGTGGAGCTTTGCTGTATCTTGTAAAGTATTTTGCCACCTTTCTGGGGTACTTTGCACTTCTACATCTCACAAGTATTTACAATAGCTCACATTTTTAACATTGGATAAGCTCAAAGTGCTTTGCAACAGCAGGTGAATACCACCAGGCCCATTTTACAGATGGGAAAACCAAGGCACGGAGAGTTTAAGAGACTCGCCAAAGGTCATGAAGTCAGTCAGTGGCACGGTAGAAAAAGACCCCTCGTTCCCAGACTCCTAGGCCCTTTGCTCGGTCTGCTAAATTACACTGCCTGTCGGTATCACCAAGGAGAGCCGGACGGTCCCAGTAGGTGACGCGTGGCCTTAGCACAACTGGGCCAATGACTCTGAAAGCCCGTTGGCTCCCCTGGGCCTTGCTGCTAGATCAGAGACTACAATGAAGCCACCAGCTCCATTTTCACCTGTCTGGGGGTGAACCTTAAATCCATGTTCTGGGGTTTAATAGAAGCGGAATGGTTTGGCTAGAAACGAAAAGCTGAGCAGCTACCTGGCAGGCACGCAAGAGGCAGGAGAGAATACCAGGTGCTTACGCTCCCTGCTCGCCTCCTCCTTGACCCCTCGGGAAAGCCCTAGGTCCAGACGAAAGGTCATTTGGAGTCCCTGGTGGGTGCCGATCAGAGGCTGCTAAGGAGAGCTGAATACAGACAGTGTTTCGTTAACAGACATGGCTGCTGCCCGCCAGTGGCTCAGCCTGATCTCCGCAATCTCAGTTCATGCCGAACCCCTGGGCGTAGGGAGAGGAGCATGGAGTGTCATCCCGCTCGCCCTTCGGGTTTCTGTGAGACTGCCAGGGTTACAGCTGCACTCAGACGGCGCAGAAAGAGGAGGCATTAAAGGAAGGACTTTCAAAGACCCTGAGCATTGGACTCTGCAAACTTAAATCGCGTTCGTCGAGATCTGCTCCCCCCGGGAGCATCTGGCGCTATGCAAACGCAGAGCAGTTCGACACTTTCGAACGCCCGATTAGCACTTTGCTGACGCGGCCCGGCCCAGAGTCGGTCTGGGCGCTCAAGCCCAACGTCTGTGGAGATTTCACTGGGCGCAAATCAAAAATCTGTCACTGGTTACAGATGTGATTCTGCTTCACAAGGCATTTGTTTACAGGCACTGTACGTCCAAGCGCCTTAGAAACGCAAGCCCGGTACGTGGGGAGCCAGACAGCCTCTGCGGCTTGATTCAAAACAAACTGTAATGCAAATAAACACAGGGGTGGAAGTGACTCTGAATCCCAGCACAAACCCAGCCATAATCCGGGGCGCTAATGGCCGAGGGCTTCCACTCCAGCCTGGGCCACACTTCCTGGGGGGAGGAGACGCCGCAGCATCCCGGTAAGAGCACCGTGAAAGCATCTCCTTGTTGTTTGCTCAATTAGCCCCTAGACACACTGCTGCTGCTGCTGGTGGCAATGCTCCCTTGTAGAGGGGAAAAAACAAGGTTAGGGCGGAGGCCCAGGACCACCCCGAAGGCCCAGCCCTCGGGGGCTCCAGAAAACGTTCCGTTTACTCACTCAATTACATACGCTGTTTTATAAACCCGTTAAAATCCAACAGAAAACAGTCCCTGGCACAGAATTACTGCTCCATTATACAGCAGGGAGGAAAGCCACCACCGGGCAGGGGAAGGGGAGGCTGCAGAAACCCACAGGAAAACCCGTGCTGGGTGGCTCCTAGCAGCATCTCCCCTAGACAGAAAGGCCGGGAGCGCCAGAGAGAAGCACCGCTCGCTCGGCTCGCTGCACGGACGGACGGACGCCGTGGCTAGCCCTGGGGAGGAAGTGGAAGGAGAGCAGGATGAGGGGAAGCAGCTGCCGGGGAGTTGGAAGGGGCATGTGGAGATAAGAAGGGAAGCAGGTGGCAGGGGCTGAGGTGTGTGTGTTTACAAGGCAGCAGGGGGTTCGCCAAGGCCTGCTCTAGCCCCCTCCGACTTGAGTTAGACAATCAGCAAGGATCGGGGGAGCAAAGCGCAGCCCCCCAGAGGTGGCTCAGAGTTCTGCAGAGCAGCCTGCCCGCTCGGTCGTCTGACCCAAGGGGAGACTGCAGACGGTGCATCTGGAGCCGAGAGCTGGGACGCCCTGGATTGGCACTCAGGAGCCTGCAATCTCAAGCAGATGGGCATGGCTGGCCTGCCCTTCCCCCAGCAGGGTAGCGGAGCCGGGCAGGCCTGGCACGGAGGAAGGCAAGGAGAAAAGCTGAGGGTAAGCTGTTAACTGACGCAAAGGACGCAGCAGCCACACTGCTCTACCCAGCAATGCAGAGGGGCCACATGGCAGAAAGCTGGGGGTGCCCGGAGGTAGAGTGAGCACCTCTTGACCCTACCACTCAGCCAGGGGCCAATACCCAGCTGGCAGCCAGCCTGCATTAACACTGGTGTGCTGCTCTGCAGGATGGTACCCTCAGGACTTGGGCGTACTCAGACTGCTCAACCCGTGTTAACTCCCCGGGGGGCTGGGCTGTTCGTTGGACGGGGTACGGGGGAGACAACAAAGTGGTGAAGCAGATGTCCCTGTGGGTCAGATCAGATTCCCGGTGCGGGGAGGAACGGTTGGAGAGCAGAGGCCACTGGGAAGCATGGTGGGTCTGCTCTAGGGGGTCTCAGGAGGCAGGCCGGTCAAGGTGATGGGAGAGGGAGTCAGTGGGAGCGAGAACTTGATTGGGTGTGTGTGTGGGCGAGACGGACTACGGTGGAGTCTTTATTCAGTGGCCTAACGGAGAGAGTACAAGAAAGAGCAGTAGCTCCGGGCAGAGTTGCTGAAATGAAAGATGTTCTCACTGCACCTGCAAGAAACTAGCAGAGAAGAAACGGAAGCAGGTGCTGGATTGTTTGCTGACTCGTAGGAAGAGATCCGTGGCTCTTTTCAAGGGAACCAGAATGCTACCAGCAATGCACCTCAGACGGCGGCTGGAGGATCGGCAAGCAGGGCAGCAGATTGACTTTCCAGGGGAGCCAATCACATGTTGGGACACATGGAAGAGAGGCAGCTGATGATGTGGCCAAAGTTCAGAAACTCAGGCAGGAATGACCAAGGGTGCCTCTATGTTTTTTGCCGCCCCAAGCACGGTCGTCAGTCAGGTTCGGTGGCGCGCCTGTGGGCGGTCAGCTGGTCACACGGATTCGGTGGCATTTCTGCCGGTGATCTGCTGGTCCCGCACCTTCTGCACCAGCCGCTGAAGCCGCGGGACTGGCAGACCTCCCGGAGGCATGCTGTCGAACTCTGCCTGACTGCCACCCTCTCGGCGACTGGCATGCCACCCCCCGCGGCTTGCCGCCCCAGGCACGCGCTTGCTGCGCTGGTGCCCGGAGCCGCCCCGGGAATGACATTGGGGGAGGATACTGACATGCTATCAAGGAACTAAACAATGAAAAGCTAAAAGATCATCTGATCGATATCAAAGTGTCTCTGAAAATAACATCCACTATCATAAGATAGGGGACGGGGCACACTGCAGGAATGAAAATCAGGAGAGGTGGGACCAAGATAGATCCACACGACAAGTCAGGTCGGGAGCAGGTTCCAGCACCTTCCCGCGCTTTGGAATGGAACACTAAGGGAAATGAAGCTCTTCAGATCTGACACCTTGGACCAAGCCTTTACAAAGCCTGTCAGAGTTGCCAGATTCATTCTTGAACTTCATGCCCTGATATGATTATGCTGGGACAAGACACCAAGCAGCACCACCCAAGCGAGATACTTTGCACTCTGATTTACGAAAGGTGCGGCCTACTGGGCTGAAGAATGGGAAGCGGCTTATACTCGGTTGTTCCCATACTGTTTCTGTTAATTATCAGCAAAATTACTCCTGCCAGCAGGGATCTCAGAAATGTCAATTTGAAGGACTTTATTCCCCACGGCAGCATGTGCCTAGTACAAGGAGCTTGTCACCACAAGAGCTTGCTGACTGCCACGCTGAGCACACGTCGAGTTTTCCTTTCCTTGTGTAGGCAAATCATCAGCGTATTTCTCCTGGCTCTTTAATGTGGCTGAATTCTAGGAGCGCACAAGTGGTTATTTTCTCTGGATGGAGCATGTGAAAATATTTCTACAAGGTTAAGAACTGAGGCCTTCTGGGTAGATTTTTTCACAATCAACAGGCAGAGTATGTGGCAGTTCACTTAACCCTTTCATGCAGGAAGCCTGAATTTCCCCAGCTGAGAATCCCAGGGCTAGCAACCAAAAAGTCCATAATAGCCAAAAGTGGTAGACAAAGTGTTTCTGAATGGATGCCCTAGGGAAATTACATACCACCACTGAAGGACAGATCTCCTACACCATCGTTATCCAGTGTTTGGAAAATGGACCTATGGGGGTCAGAAATGTGCCAATGACCTGGAAACGACTTCTTTAAGAGATGCCTGTTTTTACTGCCAAGTACCTCCTCTCCAAGGAAGCCAGCCTTCAACAACGATTTTGCACGAGTTTGACATCATCTCCAGCTCGCACTGGCCTTTGACAAACTGCGCGTGTGTGTGAACTGGTTTGCCTGTGTCTGCGCTGAACTGGGAACCTGGGGGAACTGAGCCGTGGCTACCAGCACAGCAGCAAGCGCTCTGCCATCACCAGGGGGCACCCCGAATCATTCAGGGTCAGACTCTAAATACAATGGGTGTTATTCCAACAGAGAGAGGCATTGGTAAGATCCATCAACTCACTCGCAGATCCCTCGGCGTACACCGATTTGGCCGCCTCCTGCCTACACCAGGATAACACATGCCAAAGAGTGACTGGCGATATATTCTTGTCTGCTGTAACCTTCCAGTCCTAGCTTGTCATCAGCCCCCACTGCAATACTGGCCTGCAGCTAAATGCCACTGACACAGTGGGGTATGGGTACGGCTGTACAAAATACACCTGGCTTCAGAGAATGAGAGTAGGGGAAAATACAATGGTTTGTCCTTATTAACGAGATTTTTACGACTGTTCTGTTGAGGAGCTGTAGTGCCTCCAGGCTTTGGAGCAGAGACCTGACAGTTTGCAGGGGGTGTTGCCCTGGTGTCAGGGCCTTTTGTCATACCTGTGAAAAACTGCCCAAATCTGGCCAATTTATGAGCCTTCGAAAAATCTCAGTTTGCACATGCTCAGTAGAGACTTGTTAGTTTGGCAACTAAATTCTCCGAAGAGTCTGTCTGCACTGAGCGTGCTCCAATCTGGGGTAGCAGGAGCTGAGCTGGACTTTCTCTGCAATTGCTGCTTCTGGCCGCTGTGACACCGGCACAAGGACCGAGTAGGGACAGTGTCTCTCCTTGCGCTCAGTGCTCCAGCACGGAGAAAGAAGTTGCCTGACTCAAATGCAGAAGGGACAAGAGCCTGACTTGAGAGTGGGGATGGCAGAGGGAGCTGACTGGGACAAGACGGCTCGGGAGAGCTGGGACTGACTGGTCAAGGAGACTGAGAATGGGAGCTGGAGGGAAGGGTGCGACTGGCACTGGGGTGTCTAAGATCAGATGAGGAGCTGGGGTGGATGACTGGGTCTGGTTAGGCAGAGACTGGGACAAGGAGTGTGGTGGGGGTAGACTTGGAGTGAGATGAGGAGCAGGGAGGAGGGGAGGGACAGACAGGACAGGGACAGGTTGGAGGAGATGACGCAGAAGGGGCCAGGCTTGGAGAAACAGGGGCAGAAAGATCTGCGATGACTACACCCTCCCCTCTACAACCTGGAATGGATTCCCAGTCTCAACAGTCCTCTACCGTCAGCAAATATCTGTGACACCGGCTGGCAAAGCGCATCTCATCCCCTTCTAGTGGTGGTCCACACAGAAGATGACAACCTACTACAGCTGGGATGATTTAGTTGAGTTTGGTCCTGCTTTGAGCAGGGGGTTGGACTAGATGACCTCCTGAGGTCCCTTCCAACCCTGAGATTTTATGATTCTAAGTTTTGCTGTGGAGCTAAAGGTTCCAACTCTATTGATGACCCAGGGGCCAGTATGATTCCACCTGAGGGAATTTGTTTTTTTCAGGCTTTTTTTTTTTAACCTAGGAAATTATCTACAAAAACTACATTAAAAGAATGTAGTTGCAAAGTCAAATACTCAAAAGTTACCAAATACTGAAGCCCCCTTGTGTATATGCATTAAGACACAGTCTTTAATTACATGATCTCATACTATTTTTTCTATAGGACCCCTGCTTCATTCAGTGCACAGAATGCACCTGCTCTGGGGAAGGGTTAGGGTTGTGTAGTAAAGGAAGCAAGGAAGTGCAGGCAGAGAAAGAAGTGTCGTATGGTTAAGGTAATGACTGCCATGCAGAGTTTGAGTCTATCCCTGCTTCTGCTACAGAGTTCCTGTGCGATGCTGGGCAAGTCACTTAACTCCAATGTTTCACAGGTGGCTGATAATTGTGTGTTCTTCATTTTCTGGGTGCCCAACTTGAGAGCCTGTGGCTGAGCACTCACAGCTCCAAGGGAAGTCGACGGGAGCTGTGCTCTGAACATACAACGTGCTAGAGAATGCTAAGTGCTCTGCAGAAATGAAGTCCTCCATCCGGCCCAGATCCACAAAGGTATCTAACTGCCAGTACTACCAATGGGCATTAAGCACCTAAATACCATAAGGAGCTGTGCTTGTGTGCCTCATCTGTACACTAGGGGTAACGACATCCCCTCCCCTCGCAGGGGTGAGGGAAAATAACGCCATGCCTGTTGGTGAAGCCCTCCGACGCTCTGGGGATGAGCGCCACAAAGCAGCCAGGAGGAAAAGAAGAATTCTGTCTTCAGAGCAGGGTTGGAATAGTGCGTAAGGCCCAGAGCCACACACTGTTCAGTGAGGAGAAAACCAAATATCGAGCAGCGGCGCCCTCCATGTGCACCGTCCATCCTGCGCGCTGGACACAAGACAGCCTGCAATCCCGCCAAGACTGGCTCCTAGAGCATGGCATGAGGGGGCTGAATGAAGGGTAAACGGGCAACCATCATTCTGGCATTTCCTAACTTCCAAGGATTTGCTGTGCAACTGTAACGTCCTTTGCACATAGTTTTGGGGGAGTTATTATTTATACAGCCCCTAAAGCATGCTAGCCCCCTAGCAACCAAATGGACAGGCAAGGGCCCTGCCCCAACGACAACAGGGATGAAGGCTGAGACAACAAGAGCATCCAAACCAAGGGAGCAGTGGGAATGTTTAGCGTGTGTTTTGCTAGTCCCACACTGCTTTGAAGGGAGGCTACGCCAATTCACTACTGAAGCCTGGTTTTTGACTAACTTATACCAGATGCGCAACTTGCTCGCTGTTGAATTTGGCCTAGTTACTCCCTTGGGAGTTGCACCCACTTACGCCAGGGGTCATTTGGCCAACTTTGCCCCAGGCTGGCTTCCTGACCAAGCCCCAGAAGCAGCCCTCCCTCTCTCTCACCCTACAAGACTTCAGTGTTTATAAAATATCCCTGTGCCTAGGGTTCTCTTCAAACAGGCTGAGTGTAATCCTAATAACAGAGTCCTGGAAACAGTGAACCATGGAAAGCTTTGCAGAATTAAGTTCTTCTAGAACTGCCATCTATCCCTTTACCTCCCTTGTCTTAAGCATTTTGTCTTTCAAATGCTAGCGAGGCCAGGCAGCCTGCAGAAAGCTTGGCTGGTGTTTCGCTGCTAACACATTCCCTGCATTAAGGCATCAAAGAGGAAAGAAAGTGGAGGGTTCCTAAGCAGGGTAGTAAAATCAACCAGCAAGAGAAAGGGCTTTCAGGACCCATGCTGCACAAATTCAGATGCTTACTAAAGCGACACAGCAGCTCCACGCCCACACTGTATCAGTGGCATTTAGCTGCAGTGGGGCCAGGGGTCAAGCCAGGACTGGAAGGGTGCTGCAGACAATCAGCTCTTGAGCCTCTCGGGCGCCTAATATTCTTTTGATTGTCAGGACCCTGGAGCTGGAGAAGCTTTAGCAGGCTGCCTCCAACCTATCGCCAGCGGCTACTGCGGGATTGCTTCGTCCGCAGGGCTGTGCCACGCCCTGCAGGAAGTCACGGGGCCTCTCACCACTGCCCTGGTCAGACTATTCCACAGCCTCGCAGGCCTGACTGCTGGGAAAATTGTCCAGCTTTTCAGCCCAACTTGTTTAACTCAATCCCAAGACTCTCAGTTGTGCTGTCTGAAGCACCCTACACATGCCCCGCCCCTTCTCTTTACATAAGGAGAGGGAGGTGAACTGGTGTGAATTATATCTGCCCATTAGTTGGGGTAGCCAGTCTTCTGACATCCTGCTCGTACGTAACTAGCTTTCATTTTGCAAAAGAGGTTAAAGAGCCAGCGAATCCAATGGCTCCCGCGCCCCCGACTGCTTCATCAGAGCGCTCAGGGGTCATGAGGAGAAGAGGCAGCATCTAGGTATCGGCATGAAGAATTCAGTGATCCATGCAAACATAGCTGGTGTTTTCAGACCCCAAACTCTCGGGAGGGCTTTGGGAAACCAGGTGTGTATCTCATCCCTGGAAAACAGCCTCATGCCACTGATAAGTGAAAACGGGTTCATGGCAGAGACTAACAAAATGTGACACAGTTCAGCCTTGTTGACAATCTGTGCTCGATGGAGCAGCAGCAGGACTGAGGTACACTGGCAAATCTGTGAGGACATGGGGCTGGCAGGCCGGTACTGCAGTAGCAGGAGGTCCCGTAGATTCAAACGGATGTGTATTGGCAGAGCTGCATGTGCTGCAAAACGATGATGCACTGGCACGGCTGTGTGAATACCTGCACAGAGCCTGCCTGCTCCATCTGTGGATCACATCCATCGTATTAATACTTCCCTTTCATGAGCAACAGTTTCACTCCTAAGTTTCCAGTTAAAGAGAAAACTGTAGCGTAGGCAAGTCTACAGCAGGGCTAACAACACACAGCCCAGGCACTAGAGCCAGTTAAAATGAAGAAGTACACTCTGAACATAAAAGCAAGCAACCAAATCCAGGTCAGAACGAATGACTTCACATGGAGTCTGTCCAGACTATCACTTTCATCATCACTCCACACCCTGAAGTAGAGATCTGCCAGCTCCCCACTCCATAAATATTCATTAACGCCCGTTTGTGATAGGATTATGTAGACAATCTGCCCTTTGTCATCTATGAAGGCAGGACAATTCTCCTCCGGCAGTTGCCAAGATGCTAGTGCTACCATGATGTTCCGACTTTACTCACCAGGCAAAGATTGTTCCCTTCCCCAGAGCCCAGAAGGTGCTTTTCATTTGCATAAAACAGAGCTGGTCGAAGCTGCTTTGATAGCTAGTATTGAGCAGATTGTAATGCAGGCAACACTCAATCCTGACTCTAACGATGTCCCCTTGGATCAAGAGAGGGACGTGCGCTGGTCCCTGTGGGCAGCAGCACTTTCAAAGATGAGGGAGGCAGGGGACTGCACAGGCCAACTTGGTGGGCTGCGTTCGTCCCCCTGGATGTAACAACTCTGTGCCAATGGCAACCTGCAGGGTGATTGTGGTCTCTGGGAACAGACTGTCTTGGGGTCCAGTGCTGATCTCAGAGATGTCAGTGGGAATTTCACCAGTGACTTCAGTGGGAGCACCAGTCCCTTAACTCCTCTTCATTCAAGAGGATGTTGCTTGGACCAAAAAATCCATCCTAATGTGAGAAGGACCCATGTTGCGGGAGCAGAACCTGCCCATTAGCTCACTGCTGCATCCAGGTGGAAAGAAGGATAAACCCTAGGGTAGAAAGTTTAGGAAATACCCCGTTCCTTTAATTAATTCTAAGCCCGTTATAAATACAGCCCCCTGCTTACATTTGGGTTCCAGACGCTGACTGCTTCCAATCAAACAGTCCCGGAGGTCAGCTCCTTTCTCTATCACGGCGTTATGACAGATGAGGCAGCTCTGGAGGCTGCACCTGTAAGGGGAACACAAAAAGAAGGCGGATAGAGAATTTAGCTAGAGATTCAAGCAAGTGCAGTAACTAAGTGCTCCATGCTCTCTGATGAGCCTAACCCACCATTCTGTAGGCAGGCCGAGCTCTGATGCAGCCCATCTCGCCTGGGCTTTCCCCAAATTCCACACGTTCCCTGCCTATTGCGCTAGTTGCTCTGATAGAACCTTCCTGCCAGCTGGCAGAATGGGTACACAACGAATGGGGGCATGCAGAAATTACTGGAAGACAGTTACACAGAGAGAATTTTTGCATTTAGCTGATTGGTAATAGGGGAGCACAGGACTTGCCAGGGTCCATCTAGGCCAGTATTCGGTCTCCAACAGAAACCAGCACCAGATACTTCAAAGAAAGTGTAAGAACCCCACTGCAGGCAGATGTGGGGTAATCTGCCTCCCAAATTAGGTCTCCTCCTAAAGCATGAGGTTCAATATCCCTTCCACAAAACTATTTTTAGTATTAATTATGACAACTTTGGATATTCTTCTTATCCATATAAATGTCCCTTTTTGAATCTTAAGTTCTTGCTTTCAGTGATTTCCAGCAGCATGGAGTTCCACAGTTTTACATGTGGTGAAGCCCCCAGCCATTTGAATCTTTGCTCATGAGCATCCCCCCCGGTTAACAGTTTCATTGTTCCGGCAGAGTGCTACAGCCATTGGAGGTCGATGGACAGGCAATCTACCGTGTAACTAGATAGAGCCAATCCCACGAGGGCTTTGAACAACAGGACGGAGCCGTAGAACTGGAGCCATGTGGATGTGGTTGAGGTGAGCCAAGTTAAGACAGGCTTCCCCACCACCACCTGCCAGCCCTACAAACTCACGCTGAGCTCCTCCCTGCTCGCACACCATCGTCAGACACAGATTCTGCCACCCAAACTTAGGCAGCAATTCTCCTGCTGATGTACAAGCCAGGCAGAATCCAGCTCCCTCTGAGAGCTGCAGCAAGTCTGCAGGGCTGAGAGGAGCAACCCCTCACTTCAGCCAGTAGAAGTTATCAGTTCAGACCCAGGAGCACACCAGGGGAGGTCTGGGGTGTAAGAAGGGGACACCAAAACCACATGCTCTGACTACAACCATGCGTGCGCCCAGTCCCTCCTCCCCCCCGAGGAAAGGCGAGAGGGATTCACTCTGGAGCTGTCCAGCTCAGGTTGCCATGCCAGGCTTCTATGAAAAACATGTTCATAAGATAATCAAGTAGGGAAAAGGCACCAGCCTGTCTTTGCTTTCTGTTCCCGTAGCGCTGTCCCAGCAGCTGCCTTCCCTGCAGCTCCAGTACAGCCCAGCAGCTTGGAGGTCGGCATGTTCCGGAAGAGAGCGTTAGCTTAGAAATAATATTTATCAGCAGAGGTCAGGTTAAGGATGAATCAGTTCAGCACAGACTGCCCGGTGCTGCTGAGAGTTTTCCTAGCAAGGACGGAGCTGCCCCCTACCTAGGAAAACCTACCCAACGCGTGCCCCATGCTCAAAAAGCCTTATCAGTGTGTGAGCACTGCACGGGCCAATTCTAGAGTATGTCTCCCAGCCTCACGTGGGGCCCGATCCTGGGCGGTCCCAGCACCCCTAACTCTTACTGACTACAAAAGGAACTGCAAGTGCTCAGCGCGTCTCAGGCTTCCACCAACGGTTACCACTACCCACCAGTGCACATATATGCAGAGAAGGGATTTCAGGAGTGACTGATAAGGCTCAGATAGGAGAATGCTAGATCTGAGTGTGGAGAAAATCTTGGAGGTGGCTTGATAAGGAGAAACTGGGGTTATAACCAAGAAACAGCTCACACTGCCATCTTTGCACTGCCATCAATGATGAGCAAGTTTTCCTGCAAACTGGGTGTGTGGCTGAGGTAGGCTGTGCTGGTGCCAGGGAACCAGGTCAAGTGCTAGCAAACCAGGGGAAACCTGCCCTTCTTCACTGCCGGGGGAAAAAAGAAAAAAATGACCTCCTCCAATGACCTCCTCCAATGCTCATAAAAGCACTCGGGCACACAGAATTCGAAAATCATTCGCAACATTGTCCCCCCATCACGCAGAGTAGCAGCGGATCCAGTTTTTATTGTTCGGGTGGAGCAAAACTTCAACAGATATAAACACATTTTGTGGGTGTTCCTTGCAATCGCTGACAGATGTAATGCAGCCATTTTGAAACCACTTGTAAATGCCTTTTTAAAAAGTATGCTCTGCAGGCTGCCAAGAGAACTATTCTGTGTGTTTATTTTATTTTTATTTATTTTGTAATGTAAAGAGCGAGGAAGGAACTTTTATTCTCTTGCAGAGTAAATGTCACATCTCAGGACAAGTCTATTGTGTTCTCTAACTCTTTGGCCACTGCACTTTGTGGCTGTTTCAAATACTCAATACTATTTTATCCTGGTAGGAGCTCTGATAGCAGTCAGTTTGATGAACATTGATTTACTGCATCCTAATGGGAACCACATTTTTCTTCCTAAAACGTAGCATATTTTTCAACTTTTCAGCACTGGGAAAATGGATATCTTCTGACCTTAAAACTCGAGGACGACATTCAAACCCACAAGAACAACTAATTTGAGTCGTTTGATTTACAGCTGAAATTTCAATTAGAATTTGTTTTAAGTGCGATCGCACAGCGGAAAGTCTGGCAGCTGGGTGTTTTGCTGAAAATAAATAGACCTATGCAGCATGCAGCTGCATTCTCAAGCGAGTGTTTTACAAGTCCAGTCCTGCAGCGGTAACTGATGTAGACGGCGGCTAGCGAAAGCGTATTCATTTGAGAGAGCGAGTGTGTGTCTCTCTCAAAGACAGAGAGACTGACTTGCTTTTTAAAAAGTGGGAGGAACAAGAGGAAGAGTAGTAATGGCCAAGGAGGCGGGGGGTGGGAGGGTTACAAGGATTTAGGTCTTTAAGCTGCAGACCACCTAACAAGATCACTCTGAAATGCCACTAATTTCAGTACGGCCACACACTACCCCCCACCTCCTCTCCCCTCCTCCCCACATTGTAAACAACTAATCCCAGCAGAAAACAACAGAGAGCAAAATGTACACACATTCGGCAACATTCCAGGCCCTTCTTTATCTTCTATTTATTTTTCTAAAAGGTCAGAGATTGTAGCGGAGGGGGAGGAAGGGAGAAGAAAGCCAAAAACGCCGTCCATCTCTTGTGTGGGCCGAGCCAGTGTCCAAACACACAACACGGAGCTTTTATTGCACTAGGCAGACTTTGCTCCCTTCCCCGCCCCCCAATTTGTGGCAAGATCTCAGAGCTTTAAACCAGAGGACAGGGTGGTCGATTGCATTTGAAAGAAATGTAAAGAACTGGGAAAGAATTCCATCTCCTGTCAAAATTATAAATAAGGAAATATTAGTCCCAGAGACAGGCTGATTTACGCAGCCCTGGAACTGTTGACTTTCAGGCTGGCTATCAGTCTATAAATCAAACTCTTAAATCAAATCTGTCAATGGTAGTTGCAACATGCTACTTAAGAAAAGCAAAGCATCTACCACCTAAGGTAGTCAGCTCTCCCAGGGATTGTGGGACTGTATCCTTCTTAACCTTTGCAAAATATGCAATCTCAGCACACAAGGAGCAGTCTGCAGGCATCCAACACGCAACCCATCATTACAGGCTACCCACTGATTATTTAGGACTCCATGATTAAAGTGATGAACGTTCCTGGAAGAAAGGGGCTTAAATAACGGAGGTCAAGACCTCAGGTGGAGCGCTGGCCCTAGACGTACAAGCTTAGGAAGGTATGGATGTCACAGGTTTGCCTTACAGCAAATCGGCTGAAACGGAGATGGAAAATATCCAGGGCCGCTAGCGTGATCCAGTTGTGCAACAAAGGTGAAGTGTAACACACCTAGGTTGCCTATCGGATGGAGGATTTCTCACTGAAAGGCTTGAGACGTGGAGGAGAGGTCGAGCGGGCTATGGAATGGGGATGTACAAGCTCTAAGAGGGATGGAGCCCGGAGCGCTGTTCGAGAGCTACGCGGCCGGCTGAAGAGAGGGCAGCACTGATGCATCCCAAAGGAGGTACAGCCAGTCCTGCTCGGCCAGGAAGATGGCAGCCACCACAAGAGGCCTTCATGGTGGCAGCTGAAAAGCAAGGAAACAAAGAAACGCTTGGTGCTCTAGCAGCTGCCAATACCTTCCAAAGGAGTCCCGCTTAGTCTCTCTTAGCCAGTGGCATGGGGGCTATGACACACAATCAAAGGGGCGGACACTAAGATCATGGAAAAAATGGAGAGCTCCTAAGCCCATTGTCAGGAACCTAGAGAATCCTGAAATTTCACTTCCATAAAAATACCTTTTCACGTGTTAATAATGAGTTGGGATAATGCAACTCCTCTGTTTATACACTCAAGTAAATCCCAAAGGCTACAGTAGATGACAACTGAATGTGCTTAAATTTAAGAGAATTTTCAAAGAAACCAGTTTGTTAAAAGAATATGGGCTTTGATCTCCAGCTCTCCCCCTAGGGAGTAACACAGAACTCCTACCAAACCCTTAAGTTCCTAAGCAATTTGTATGATCTCTGAGGGTGTATTTGCTGAGGAACTTGTTTCGTGTCTCTTCTAGCCAGGTATATATACTGTGCTCATTACAATGGTATGATTGCATTACACGTCTCCTGCCCCACACCCTAAATATTGAACTCCACACTGTGCGTACTTGCCTGCATTCATATTTTCCAGTTACAATTCATGGGATCTTTCACATAACTGACCCAGAAGAACTGCCTCTGAGCTATCATCACTGGTGTTAGAAGGTGAAATACAGGTTTCTGGGCAAGGTGGACTGGGAAGTGGTTCCTCACCTCTGACACTTCAGTTTAGTTACCTCTTGTTGATCTTGGAGTAAGTTCATCTGTGGCCCTTCATTTAGCTAAAAGTCCAGTTGTAATACAGGGCAGATCTGTTGCAGCCTTTTTCACTGTAGGAACCACAGTGCATGACAACTTGTCTCTCAGGATTCAATCGTTTACAAGTCCTATTTTAGGAGGGCTGTATCGCCCGTCATCACATGCATACTCATCTGATGCAGAAGCCATTTGTTCCTCATTTCAAAGGCTCGAAACAGAACAATTCTTTAATTTCCAACTCTGATTTAATCCACAGGTTTGCTAGCTGACCCACGACCCATGACAGGATGGCACTCTCCTTGGGATTGTTCAAGTGCAGTTCTTTGTGGTATTGTGGGGTGCCCCACTTAGGACGTCACATTAACTTCCATTCAAAGTGAGCCCATTTGAGAAGCTTTTTCTAAATGCCTGTCCTGCCGGTGGAGCTGAAACCTGACAGCCAAGCCAAGTTCTTTCCTTCTCTCACATTAGCAGTAAAAAAGGTTCTGCAGCCCAGTTCCGCCTTAGGCTACATTTGTTCACTTGCCACGGTCTTCAAATGACACCCTCCATTACAGCTGTGCAACCCCATCGTTCCCACGGGAACTTGGTTAACAATTGTGTTGATGCTACGGAAGTTCACCTCGCACTCCAATACCTAGGCGGGGGAGATTTTCAAAAGGTACTTAGGTGCAGAATTCCCACTGGAAGTCAGGTGCTTAACTGCCATGTGTGCCTTTGGAAGTCTCCCCTCTTGGATCTACACGGCTAGCAGGAGCAGAAGCTTATTAGTGTCTCTGAAGCCAGACAACTCTGACAGGACACAAGGAGCAGATCAGCAGAGCTGGAAGTGGTCATTGCACATAGTCACTCTTCAGAGTGGAACAATGCTTTAAGCTTAACCTCTGCTGTCATTTTTATTTGAACCAAATGTTCTGAAAACTGGCAAGAGTTCCTTGTGCTATCAGGGAAACATCTGTATTCATGTTAAAAAAGTGGTAATATATGTAATACAGCTTGATGTAAAACAATGTTAGCCAAAAGTAATCTCTTTGGGGAGTTTATTGATAAAAACAGCTCAAACATCCACAAGATGTAGGTATTTTATGAGGCGGAATGCCTTAAATATATATAAAGTGGACTTCAATAGAGTTGAATGTGGCTGAAAATCATCCCTCTGAGTAGCTCAAAGTTATTCCTTTCTAGAGGTTCCCGGAATGACCCACCTTTTCCATTTCCTCATTTAGACAATATGCTCTTTGGGGCAAGGATTGTACTTTGTTCATTGCCTTGTAGGGCACGAAGCATGTGGCTGTTGGTTAACAAATAATTCACAAAAACAATAACTGATCAAATGTGCAGACAACACCCAACATTGGAGGCACAACAAACAGAGACGGAGAGAGGAGAGAACCCAATTGCAGTGTTACCCGGAGAGATTAGACCTTGCAGTGGAGATTTGCTAAATGTAATGCCCTATGTTCAGGGAGAAGAAATAGAGAGCCCAGAACAGGCTGCATAACCCAGCAGCCATGCAGCTCACATTTAAGAAACTCAGGCCCCAACTTAGCAGAGCACTTACAGACCTATTTAACTTTAAGCATGTACATAAAGTCCACCCCATTAAGCACATGCTGAAATGTTTCTCCGTAACTGTCCTAATTTGACGACTTCTACTGCTGCCACAGGGAACATGTGGAAGTGGTGCTGGAGGAGACAACTGCCATCTTAAAAAGTGGTGTACGATATAAAATGTTTGAAGGTCACGGCATGAGCATAATTTTATTTCCAGTTTTGCAAGCTATTGGGTTCGAAGCAACTGCATGTCCTCATTCCTTCTCATGACGGGACGTGTTGTAAAACACATTTTACAATGCCACACAAATGGTGCCTTGGCAGTGGGATCTCTCCTTTGTACTGGTATTATCCAAAGGGAAAAATAAGACCCCTTCTGTGCTGAACCCCTGTAAAATTCTCCATTCCATCCTGGTTTTAATTAGAACTTTCTTCAAATCACTCCCAGTTTCATACAGCAGGTGCTGATTTAGCACTATCAAGGAAACAACCAATAAACTTCACAATCAATCTGCAGTTAGTAGTCAATCCAGCTTGCTTTGCTTGTTGTTTTCTCCCTTTGTACATGTTCTCATAGAAAGTAGCATTAAATTGGAGACATGTGGTAAACTAGAACAGCATTTAACTAGACACATGTGGTCCCTCTTAAGCCCGTTTACTGAGTAACAACTACAGCAAGCATTTGTGCTCTCTGCTTCAAGACAGGTAGCTGGAACTTGTTTAACAAAATCCAACACGCAGCTTATTATCTCACTACGTCTGACCAGGGAAGATCCCAGTTTTGGTCAATATAGAATCAATGGTGATAATTCTTGCTCATCTTTTGCCCTGTGCAACCAGGTCATGTCCAAATCTTGCTGCTTACTCCTCTGTACAGGTTTTAAAAGTTACCGGTTTCTTTCTCCTACGCACCCAGAACTCCTATGGTTTCCCATCCTGATCACTGTAAGCGCCTCCTCTCCGTCCCACCCAGCGGCGGCTCCAAGCACCAGCACTCCACGCATGTGCCTGGGGCGGCAAGCCATGGGGGGTGCCCTGCTGGTCCCTGCGAGGGCGGCAGTCAGGCAGTCTTCGGCGGCTTGCCTGCGGGAGGTCTGCCGGTCCCGCAGATTTGGTGGCAGGTACGCCGAATCCGCGGGACCAGCAGACCTCCTGCAGGTGTGCCGCCGAATCCGCGGGACCAGGGACCTCCTGCAGGCAAGCCGCCGAAGGCTGCCTGACTGCCGTGCTTGAGGCGGCAAAAAAGCTAGAGCCGCCCCTGGTCCAACCTCAGGTTTATATCAAAGACAGCTGCTAAGACCTCACCTCGATCGCTGAACCCCGCAGGTTCACCACATCAGCTTCTTGTCCTCAAGGCTCTTCACAACTCCACCCCTGTTTGTTTGCTCACCTTTACTACACTGGCCAGCTTCTCTCTCACACGTTTCTGTTCTGTCTTACTTTTAGCTCCTTACACGTGAAACAGCCTCCCTAAAGGGGGACACAAATCCTCTGGATCGCTCCAAACCCACTTGCACTGCAAAGTCCCCAAGGATTCGGCCTATTCACAATGGCAGAGATGGGAATTGTTGGAGCTTCATTCATATAGTTATAGTTCATGCAAATGAACACATGCATACACATATTTTGTATATACTTGATTGTATTCCTCTCCCCTTAATATGTACAGTGTCTACTTAGGTTGGTTGCTAAATGGGGCAGGCACCGTGTCTTTGAATGCATTTGCATAGTTCATTAGCACAACGGGGCCCCCATCCGAATCGCTGTTACTGAAAAATAAATAGAAATAAAAGAAGAAGACAAAGAAATATAACTAAGTTTCCTTTAATGCGCCAGTATTCTTTAAAACTCTTCCCTATCCTTACTAGTGCTCTTCTGGGTTGCAAAGTCAGATACAGCAATAATGTGGCATTTACTTTGTGAGAGAGAACGGGAAGTGACTGTTTTACACCAGTGGTTTTCAACCTGTGGTCTGCGGATCCCTGGGGCCCACAGACTATGTCTAACATTTCCAAAGGGATCCACGCCTCCATTTGAAAATTTTTAGGGGTCTGTAAATGAAAAAAAAAGGTTGAAAACCACTGCTTTACACAGATGGGCATGGTCAGATGGCTGCACAGGTGAGAATGTCTCTTTACAATAATTAGGTATCTGAACCCAACATTCTTAGTGATGTCCAGACATTGTTGGTGTGTGGTCAAATAACAGCTGAAATTCTGTCCACTGATTTGACAGACCTTCCCTGAAAGAGACACGAAAAAGGACACAAATATGCCCCATATCTGGAAATCATCATCAAGCCCTCTTTACCACATACTGCAACAGTCTGAGAACCAAAGGGACAAATTCCTTCCTGGCATAATGGAGTTCAATGGAGTGGCATCTGCTTACACTAGTGGTGAATTTGACCTAAAGCATGTAGGTTTTTCTCTCTTCCCCCTCAGCACTGCAGCACTGGAAGAGAAAGACCAAGAGATTCCGACCCACGTTGGGTTTAGATGATATTTATATTTGTTTATATAGTGCCAACATGTAATAGCTTTGCAAATACATAAGATGACAAGGTCCTTGCTCAGAAGTGTTTACAATCTAATCTATAAACCATACTCCTGGCACTCAGGGATAGCATGGTATTTAATAGAGGTGGATTTTACCTCCCTGGGAAAAACCAGTTAATCCCAGTTTAAGGCATTTTCTATTTCAAATACCATTCTATTAATGCACACCACATTACATATAGTTTCAGTTAAATATTCAAATTGTGGCTACATAAGGTAGTAGATTCATCGATTAATTTAGGGTTGTACCAATAAAACTGTAGTGGGCATAATAAGAATATATGTAATTGTAATACTAAACATTAGAATGTCTGTATTCATTTTGGTTGGATTTTCTCTCAAGGAAGTTCCAGGGCATGACTCATATTTCTGTTCTGAGTATTATATAAACAAAAGTCAGAAACATTCAACTGTATGAAAACACCAATAATGCAGTGCCGTAGGCTTGCAGGATTAAGCAAGCAGAAGCATGCAGCATTGCAGATGACCAGTCTAGGTCCATTTGGTCATGCAGCATTCTGGCACAGAAGACCAACTTTGACGTAGTGGACAGGTGAGGACCTATTCCTCAGTTCTGAATGGATGTACCCAAAGTTTGAAAAGGTTCAGTCTATGCTTGCTGGACACTGATACAATTATTTTTCCCGGGGTTAAGCCTGTATTTACTGTCCTCACCTAGTTTTTCCCCAGGAAATTGCCAACTCTGCTTGCACTTGGATCTCATGATACACTAAAGAAAGAGGATACACCTTCTCATCGACAAGGCCTATTGGCAAGGAAAGGCTGACCTCAGAGCTTGCAAGATTGTCATATTTGTTACTTGTCAAATTTGACAGTGGCCCTTTAAATCTATTGATTATACATACAATATAAAAAATAAATCTGGCTAATAGGCAGAGACCATCCAAAGTCAGAACCCTGCCAAACATGCTCCCTTTAGCAATGAGCTCAACATCACTGCCACTGGTGAGGACTTCCACGAGCACGGAAATGCTCATATCATAAGTCACGCACCTAGTTATGCCTTACACACTACGGTGAGAGTAAGAACCTCACTGAAATCCCGCATCTCTCTTTGCCCACGCACGTGTCACACTCCGACACAAGAACTGAAATACATTTACGCCTTGGGTTTGCCATTGAAAAATTAGTATAATTTCACCCCCTACGGCACTTTGGTGAGTCACGACGACTCCCTAAAGCCAAGGCTTAACTGGCACATGTAACAACGTAGTCACTTACGCTACATGCCTATAAAGTTCTCTCATTTGAACATCCTAGAGGTTTTTTCACTGTCGTTTTGTTGCCAGAAATGACAATCTGTTTAAAATCTTAACTTTGTTACACTATTTCTTTCAACACCGAGTAAACTCCGGTTAGCTGCACTCAAACAAGCCAGGCTATAAAGCAGTCAAGCGCTTTAAACTTGACCTGAGCCACCTTCTGCAATTCCAGTCCTGCGCCTCTCCTGAACCGAGATGACCAATTGTATCAGAGTGGCTGGCGAGTCAGAAAGGAAGCTTTTCCTCCCTGGTCTCTTCTGGCTTTTTGGCATTCTGCTTGAGGAATTAACAGCACTTTTTGTTGGGGAATCTTATGACACATCAGTTTCAAATAAATCCATGCAACTGAGACTGGGAAAAATGTGACATTTTTACAGTTGAAGGCAAAGAACTTACAGAGTTACAAGCAAAGCATTATTGTGGAGTGGCCACGACAGGGCTGAGCACACAAGGCATGAAGGGAGATACAGCCCCGCCCCTGAGGACTGTCCAGGTTTAAACTGCATCCATGCTGGAGCATGCTGACTTCAGAGGGTAAGCGCCTCAGGACAGGAGCTGTAACTTGACAAAACTGGATCCTTCTGGTGCCCATTTTTAACAGACATGTAAGTTAAACCCTGGAATGACCTGCCAATGGGGGTGGGGTGGATTCTGAATCACCTGAAATCTTTAGATCACAATTGGACGTCTCTTTCTGAACGATATGCTCCAGCTCAAGCAGAAACTATGGGCTGGATACAACAATAACTGGATGAAATTCTCTACCCTGTGTTATGCAGAAGGCCAGACTCCATGATCGCAATGATCCCTTCTGGCCTTAAAAAAACCCAGCAACTCTGAATAATGGCTTTGCTTCCATCCACTCTGATTAAAGCACTGGTGTAGCAGGCAGAGCTTCCTGGGCTTGTACTCAGAAGGTCCAGGCCTCATAGGTGTTCATTTAATTGGGAATCCTGAGGTAATTTTGGATCATAAGCATCTTGCCATCACCTCCATGATGGCTTCCTGCTTTCTAAGGAAAGTGCCAAACAGTATCTATGGCTGATGTGGAAACTCTTACTTACCAAGAGTTGGTTATGCCAGCCTGCTGCTTCGCTAAAGGTATTAGTCAAGGATGCAGCAAAATATGTATCTTCGGTTCATAAATCTACCATATGGTTACTATGGTACTGACTTCCAAAATTCAACAAGACAATTCTAAAATAGTGTTTACTTATAAAGCTGGTCATGAACCTTGTGCTACTTTGTCTGAGCTCCTGACGTCTTGCGCCCTCAGCTAAGCTTTGAGCTACCCAAGGACGAGAATCTTCCATTATGTTCCCATCTCTCGATTTTTTTCCCAGTGAAACTCTTGGATTCCATGTCCAAAGAGCAGAGATGATGCACAGGGTCCTTCCGGTAATTGTAACACTAAGAGTGCATTTTACAGACACACACACACACACACACCCCTCCAAATCTTCAACTGCCCTTTCCATGATTATTATTACCATGGCTCATAGGAGCCCAGTCACGGACCTGGACCCCCCACACAGAACAGAAACACAGTCCCTGCCCAAAAGAGTTTACAATCCAAATAAATCCCATTGTGTAGAAAACTGAAGGACCAAATCAATTTCAAAACTCTGAGCCAAGATTTCAAAAAATGGGGGCGAGGTGCTAAAGTTAGGCTCCTAAATCCATATTAAAACACCTAAATAAGTGGCCTGATTTTCAGAGAAGTCAAGCTTCGCTGGGAGCGATGATCTATGTAAGCGACCACTCCAGTCTACTTCCGAGGCACTACATGAAACGAGTTTAGAGAGCTCAGTTCAGCATCGTGCTGGTTATTTACAAGCAGTACTTTCTGCTCGGCAGAGGGATCAGGATGGAACTTAGTGATACCAGCTCTCTCTGTAATCAGCAGTGTCTCCCCGGGTAACTAGTTTCAATTGTCATCAGGCTGGCACTGCCGTGGGTGCTTGCACTATAAATGACCTGTAGTCAGAGGACTTTTATATCAAAGACTTTCAGACACACAAATCTCAGAACGCCTTGGTACTGCACCTCCTCCACCCCGACCAAAACAATAAGTAGAAAGGGCAGCCTCAGCTGCTAGGCAGATTGAAGATGCCCACAGCTACTGTGCAGTGTAGATAGAGAGGCAGGAGTTTTCAGGTGACCTATGATTTCAGCTCGATTAGTAGTTTTCCTCTATGTAACTCAGTGCAGCCATTTGTCACTGAGCTCCAGGGAGCTGTCCAGAGGGGAACAAGAACATTTTCCACACTGCAGCATGTCACCTGGGCACTCAGCATCTCTCAGCGCTTGCACTGTTCCATGAATTACCTCCTCTAGTAGCTTTCAGCTGCCCGTCTCTCCGAACTTGGTCAAGCATGTCCACCATTCAGCACATATGTAATAGCTGTTATTTTATTGTCTAACTGATGGAAGAATTCGCTGTGCAGTGGGAAACACATTAAGGAGGAACTGCTGATTATTTCCCCTACGTTATTAACTTCTTTAATCCTTTTGTAATCTCTTATGACAGAGATTCAAGTCCACCCAAATCATTTACCAAGAGCCAGGTTACAGAATAACGTCATACTACGCCTGCTTTCTTCTGAAGATTTCACAATAAAACTGCTTTTGGTCTGCCGGACCAAAACATGTCAATCATCAATGGAGAAATGGATCGAAATCTGAACACAGTATGAAGATGCCACTGTACAACACGGCCCAAAATTCCTCGGTTTATTTCTTTTGGAAGAAGTTGTCTCAGTCTGGAAGTATCATCCAGGTGATTACCTCAGGTTTTTGCATGACTAGCTAACTACAACCTCAGAATGCCAATCCAGTTTTATGAGGCTGCACCTTGTGATAGTCCCATCTGCTCCCATGGAAGCTATTTACCCATCTCCAAGAGCTGGTGTTAAATTTCATGAGGAGGCTTCCAAAAAACTCTTTTTGGTTGGGAAATGTAATTTTGTGAATCCTTAAATATCAGGAAATGCAGCAGTTCCTACAGCATCTTGGATTCGCACTGTAATGACCACCGTTTGCACTATCTCCTGGAAGTGCAAGGTGGTGGTGTCCAGGAATTTCAGAGAAAAACCTCCTGGCCTCCCTTGCACGTTATTTAGTGAATCAAA